>NC_068954.1:12862679-13487679 GCF_026419915.1 Harpia harpyja
GGTGAGCCCTGCTCCCTGGTTTGGTTCTAGATGGAGACAATGTTGGCATAATGTTTCATGTTTTTCACCTGGAAATCCCTCTTTTCCAGGCACTGACGCTGTTCTACTCTTTTCAGTTTGTCTCTCCTTTTATCAACCTTTCTCACTATTCTTCTCATATCTCGCATCTCTCTACCAATAATGAATAAATCAAAAATAAATGGGGCAAGTAAAGGTGATGAATTAGACAGATGTCTCCCACCTTTCTTCATTTACCTCTCTTAATCCTGAGTCTCTACGGGGGATGTAGGCTTCTCTAAGCACCTGATTCAAGGGGGTTTTGATCTTGACAGCAGCCTGTGGTATGCCCCAAAATACAATTTTATTTCAAGAAGTAGCTAACACCTCTGTGAAGAGTTCTGGTTTCATTCTCAAGCACACTTATCTGGGAATATTACCTCAATTTGTAAAAGGAATAATTACAGAGAGAGGTTACATAGCTGCCAGTTTCATTAATTCAGTATAGCTGTGCTGGGATACCACTTCTTTATGGTCGTCCTTTACTTTCCTTTACAAGGAGAACTACATGCAGATAAAATATGTTGTCCTCTACTAAGGTTTTAATACTGGCAGGCCTGTATGTCACCCAAATCCCATCTCAAAAGATGTTTGCCCCACTTATTTTATCCTTCTGAACTTAACCTGTCGGAAGCAACTATTAAATAAATCCCAAGCACTCTTTTGAGATCAATATGTAAATAACACATTCACTCCCATGTAAGCTTCACTTGATCTGACAGAGTTAGACCAAAGAAGATAGGGTCTTTCTCTTTCCTTTCAAATCGAGTGATAAAAGTTATAGTTAGGTGCTTAGAGGTGCAAAATCATACCTAGTTGCCTCCTCAAAACTTCCCTTCTTCAGCTTGCATACATAACTTCAGAAATTTAAGTCATGAAAGTTCACAGGGAGATTCTTAAAGTATCCCACAGAACTTAGGGGCAAGTAATTCCATTGACTTCACTGAGATTTGTACTTCTTTTTCCTTTAAATTTTTTTGGATAATCTCTAACTGAAGAGACTTGCTCAGTCTTACAGATATGGTACACTTTGTGTTTCTAATCTCATTACCATTTAATTTTCCATCCAAAAAAAAAAAAGTATAAGTTTGGTGATGTAATGGCCAGGTTCATCTGTGGTCTGGAAGAGGGAGAAGGAAGGACATCTCTGCGGCACATACCCTGGAGAATACATGCCCTGTGAATGAGCGGGCAACAGCCCCTGTTACCCTCTCCCGGGAAAAATGGACCTGTCAACACTGTGGCTGCATTGCTTTGAGACGTCTCTTACTTCTCACATAGCTTCCTCAGCACCCTGAATAAATTATTCTACTTCAAGCCCATTTGAACAGGTTTTCTTCACTGTCATGGAATCAAACCTGCCTGCCAGCTCATGAAGAATGCATTGCTTGGTAAATAAAAGTCTACCATCAGTTACAGATCCTATCATCACCACTGTTTCAATCTGTTCTACTTGTCTTAGAAACTCAAAGAATTGCATGTGAACAGCTGCAATTGTTTCTCTGCAAAATAGATCACAAAATTTTTTTTAGTCTAACTTTACTCCCTGGCATATTAATTAAACTGTCATTGGGAAGATCTTTAGTGACATTTTTTTGTTGGGTTGATACTGGCATGAGTTCATTTTCAGTTTTATTAAGACTGGCTTGTGATAATCCTGATATAATTGAGTCTCCTTATCTGGGGAGCTTCTGCCACTGTGTTAATACTTTTCACTTTGGATGCAGAAAAAGGTCTAGTTTGAATCCATTTGAGTTCTGTATGTCCAATAAGGGATCTCAGGACTTTTTTTCTAGCCTTATAACCTTTTACTTCCTACATGCCATTTGGCTCACAAAATTTCAGTAACTTTACTTTTTTAACATAAGGAATGGATTCCTTTTAAGGATGCAAAATTGCTTGAGCCAAAACATACATTAACACTAGCCTAAATTTCATTTCTAGGTTTCATTTCTGCTCAGGAAAGTTAACTTCTGCTCAGTTTTACTTTCCACTGGCACAAACACACAGGATAAAGTCTGTAAAACTATGCCTCTTGGGAAATGTAAATGAGCAAATGGTTTACAGAAAGTCAAGTGAATACCTCTTGTGCTCATGGAACTGTGCTAAATTCCAGTCTGAGCTCTCCCATTGTGTTGGACTTGTCTTTTCTTTCCGTGGTTGTGATAACACCCTAGAGAGTTGAGAGAGGTCTGCCTGCATCTTTTCCTTAATGAGCAAAGAGCAAAAGTGATAAAAACACTTTCTGACAGTGAAGCTAACTTTTATTAAAACAAGATAATTTTCAAATAGAAAAAACCCCAGATTTTCTGGGTGAGAGAATACATCTGGTCTTAAAAAGCACTTCATGCTTCCCTGCAAGCTACATCCCCTAAGGTACCTTCCTCTCTTGAGTCTTGCTGCCTTTAAGTCACCACAAATTTTGCCTGTTTGTTTCTGGTTTCAAGTAAAATATTCTTCTTTACATAGATTTGGCTTAGTTTTACCTGGTTATCAAATATGTTCATCTCAAGCATCTCCCAGTGTTTTCTTGTGCCCCAGGTCCCTGCTTGCTCTAATTCTCTCTCTGCACTGCAGAAGCACCCTCGCCTTCCTTCCCCAGGTTTTCCTCCTGGAAGGTACAATCTGTGCTTCCCTCTGCAGGGTCTGCATGGCACAGTTAAACAGCCAGAACAAGGTGTCTCTTTCCTACCTGGGCAATCCTTCAGCAAAACCAAATGAAGAACTGCATTCAACATACGGTGAACAAACTAACAAAACAAATTTCAGGCACAACAATTGTGAACACCTTACTAAGGATCATAGTCAGAACTAGGTTCTTTCTTACATTCCAAAAACTTTCCCTCACAGACGACTTCAATGTTGGCCATAATATGGAATGGGTTCCAGTGTCCTGGAATATGTTAGTAAAAAGTAAAAAGTAAAAAAACAAACAAACAAACAAAAAGAGTAAAAAGAGCTGTAGCAGAACATCACTGGTAAAAAAGGCAGTTCTTTATTATTAACCTTCTACCTTGACTAGGTGTCCCAAATGTAAGACAAGGGTTCCAACTTCTGTCCATCACAATGACAATTTTCTAGTTCCTCCTAAAATACTAAGCTTTGATAATATAACTATTATTTTGAACTCTACTCATTTCAACCACCAGTGTCTTTGCTTTCATATGTCTTGTGTTAGCATCATGAAAGAGCTGCATATTCCATATTTTCCCTACCAAGTGGTGGATTCACTGCGCATATGCAATAAGACAGGTTTTGAGAACTGTAATATAGGCCTATGGCTTTCATAGATCCTGTGGGCTTAATGTATGCATAAGACAGAACTCCAGTGCAAGCCCTCTGCATGCAGTGTCCTCAGTAAGTAGATTTACAGTGCCTGTTCAGCATTCAACTAACATAGAGAGAATCATAGAGAGAATCTGGTGTGCAGAAGTGACAGATTTCCTTCCCACAGCCAGACTGATACATTCTTCTCATGTTTGTGTAGGGTGCAGCAGGGAGAGGCCACGGAGGAGGAAGATGGCATAAAAGAGATGCTGCTGTTCTTAAGATATCTCCTCTGGACTATATTTCGCAGACATTTCTGTATTGCATCCAGAAAGAAGGTTGCCAGGGCAGGACAAGAAGTGATGTGTACTGCTTCAGTGGATTGTGTACAGGTGTTGGACTGCAGGCTCAGACTCTATCCTGAACTATCAGACAAAAAAAAAGTCACCTAAAGCCATTGGAATATCTTTCTTTTTTTCTGCTATTTTTGGATGAAACTTGATGGAAATGCTTCAGTACTAATAGTGCCAGATGCAATAACAGAAGCTGTGATAATGGCCCATTTTTTTCTCTTGAGGAAAATTCCAAGTACTCAAAAGAATGTGAAAACAAACCTCATGGCAGTAATAACTGAGATGTGCCACCATACCAGCAACAATCCTGACAAGCAGTCACTCTACATTGCATTCAGTAAAATTCCAACCTACAGCAGCTTTCTATTCAGATAGAAAAAGAGCCACATAAATGACTACAGAAGTCAGAAGAAAACAGGATAAGATGGATAGATTTCTGGGAGTTCCCCAATATTCCTTCAAATTGATATGAATACCACTGATCAGATTAAACCAATCTATTACTTGTCATGTTTAGTTGGGCCAGGGTATAGACCTCTTCTTCACTGTCAAGTTTGTCATTCTGATATACTTCACTGAAGTTTGGAGATTGGATGCTGTGTGCTGGATAAAATTTTAATTTCAACTTTTCTAATTGCATTTCTCTGTTTCTGCTTGCTCAGACTATCTCCTGTCTGTTACTCCCTAGTTTTTACCTCCATGACAATGTATGTAAAAACAAAGTTAGGTGCTCTCTTGGACTTCCAGATTCAGAAAATAAACCACAAAACTACAAGGGAAGTATGAAAATAGTAAGCCAAACTCATAATTTCATACCTACATTGGGACTGCAAATGCATTGAACATTATGGGATATGACTAGTTGATGTGACAGAATGTTGGAATGATTTCATCAAACTACTTTCAACAGAAATTATCTTTGAACCTACATGAAACAAAACACCCAAAGTATTTTTACAATATGAAGCTCAATAATACAGTTTTAAGTAAAAGTCTGGTTTTGTCAGGTTTTTTTTATTTTAAAAAATGTAGTGGTGGGTTAATTTTGTAAGCTGAACATTCTGCGTCCTGAAACTACTTCTTGTCTTTGACGAATACGTAAGATTCTTATTCACTTCATTGGATTTCTGAAAAATGTTAACACATCTTTCACTGATTTTTAACAAAATACATTATGGTCATGGGGAGTTTAGAAATAAACAAAAAAAAATGTTTTGAGCCCTTTTTGAGAAATGAATTGTAGTCACAACTAGTTTTATTACACAAACTAGTGTAAATTACCTACAAATAATAAGTGTCTGTGCTGAACACAATAGGAAAAAAAGAGAAATACAAGGTAAAATTTTGTGGTAATAAGAAATTTTTGTTCTCAGAACAAACTATAATGGTCTTAGGCATTCATTATTAGGTTATTGCCAAGAGAGGGAGAGAAAGACAGAAGGAAGGAAGGAAGGAAGGAGGGGAGAGAGGGAGGGAAGGAAGGGGACTAATAGGATTCTTACAGTATTTGATTGCATAAACATCACCAGAACACATCACACTGAGCTCCCTTGCAAATTTTAAGCTATGTATCTTAATTCCCATGTTCATTTCTGACCAGCTGGTTCTTAGTATTTTTTTCCTGAAGTCTGTGGCATCAGGCCTGAGCTGGAGCGAAGATATAGATAAGATCTCTCTCTTCATATATCCTTAAATTACGGGTTAAAGACAACACAGCAATTTTCTCACTTTTCATCTTGTATCCTTTTTTTTTAAACTGCCATATACTGTTAGGGACTGCTGAATCTTGCAGCCTATAGACAGGAGGCTCCATGCTCCAAGGTCCAACCAGCAGAGAAGGTGAGCTTGTATTCCCCAAAAGCACACATAGGAACACATGTATGCAACACATATATACATGCATATACATACACAGATCAACACATAGAGAAACACTCTGTCAAACACAGATGGCCTTGTCCACTGGGTCCACTGGTCACCCTCCTGTGACAGGCCTGGTTATTAGGATTGCCCTACTTGCCATTATTCCTCTGTGCGCCTCTCTGTTTGTGGAGGTAAGTCTTCAGTCACAAACCTAAACTCATATCTTTAAAGAAAACCTTGTTTAAAACATTTTAAGTGGTAGAGAATCCACTGTAGAAGCTGTTAAAAAATGGTGTGTATCTCATTTATACTTACGGGTAACATGGACATGTTGCTTCTATCTTAAACCTATCTAGTTTTTTCTATATTAAACCTATCTAGTTTGAATTTCCAACCACTAGGTATATTAACTTGGTGAATGATAGGATAGAAACTTCTGCTTTCAAATGATCCATCCAGAAGCAGTTACTTACAAAGACATCAAGCTATTTCATATTTTTGCATCTCTAAATACACCAAATGTGTTTTAATTGAGATGAAGTGCTGTTTTGAAGGAAATCCCCTGTCATCCCCACTTATGACTCCTAGCTTTTCCTCTTGACAGTCTTGAATTGCACAGACTGGACTCTAGATGACCCCAAATCTGGATGAGTACGTGTTTCATGAGACTTTTTAATGTGATCCTGTCACTTATAAGCATGCAAACAACAGGACCAGCCTAGAAGTAGTATTAGATAAAACTTTCATCCATTTGTAGTGTGGACGTTTGGCATCCAGCACTGCCTGTATTATTCTGCAGATTCACTGCTACAACTTGCATATTACAACTTGCCAATGCAAACTCAGACAGGTTTGAGTCTCTCAGTTTAAGGCATTGGCACCTCATCCCCATTGGTCTCTTCCAAACACATTTCTAATTTTCACTGTGTATGAAATAAGTACAACCATTTCTCTCAGTGGCATCCACATCAAGGAAAATGCCTTATGTTTAACATGGAGCTCACTCTCTCAGTCAAAAATGTCGTCCTAACTGACCATATGCAATTCCTGGTTCTCTGGACTTTTAAATTGTTCTTTAAGATCTTTCTTTCCTCCCAGAATAGTTTTCCATCCTTTAAAAGAAATGGTTTTACAGATGACCAATTTAAATTAAATGTTCTCTTTGCCTATATTAAATAAAGCATCCCATTTAGCTGCTGATCCTGATGTGCTGTTTCTTCAGTAATCCATCATCTTCATTGCTTATTACAGCCTCAACCTATGTGTCATGTCCAACTCTTTACCAAAAGTGCTTTTCCACTCTATATCCAAGTCACTGATAGAGATACCAAATAATACAGAATGAAGAATTGACTGCTAGAGGACACTATTAGAAAGAGATTTTCTAAAAAAAAAAAAAACAAACCCGAAAAGATTCCCCCCTCTTATAACACTCTATTAATTAATCATTTGGTATTTATTGTTGTCATGGTTTAACCCCAACCAGCAATAGCAACTAAGCACCACGCAGCTGCTCACTTGCTTCCCCCCCACCCAGTGGGATGGGGGAAGGAATTGGAAAAAAAAGTAAAACTCGTGAGTTGAGATAAGAACAATTTAATAGAACAGAAAAGAAGAAACTAATAATGATAATAGTAACACTATGTGATGGGTTAACCCTGGCTGGATGCCAGGTGCCCACCAGAGCTGTTCTATCACTCCCCCTCCTTCTCAACTGGACAGGGGAGAGAAAATATAACAAAGAGCTTGTGGGTCGAGATAAGGATAGGAGAGATCACTCACCAATTACCGTCACAGGCAAAACAGACTCAGTTTGGGGAAAAATTAACTTGATTTATTACAAATCAACCGGAGTAGGGTAATGAGAAATAAAACCAAATCTCAGAACACCTTCCCTCCACCCCTCCCTTCTTCCCGGGCACAACTTCACTCCCAGATTCTCTACCACCCCCCCCCCCAGCGGCACAGGGGGACGGGGATGGGGTTTACGGTCAGTTCATCACACGTTATTTTCTGCCGCTTCATCCTCCTCAGGGGGAGGACTCATCACACTCTTCCCCTGCTCCAGCGTGGGGTCCCACCCACGGGAGACAGTCCTCCACGAACTTCTCCAACGTGGGTCCTTCCCACGGGCTGCAGTTCTTCACGAACTGCTCCAGCATGGGTCCTTTCCACAGTGTGCAGTCCTTCAGGCACAGACTGCTCCAGCGTGAGCCCCCCACGGGGTCACAAGTCCTGCCAGAAAACCTGCTCTGTGGGCTCCTCTCTCCACAGATCCGCAGGTCCTGCCAGGAGCCTGCTCCAGCGCGGGGTTCCCACGGGGTCACAGCCTCCTTCGGGAACCCACCTGCTCCGGCGTGGGGTCCTCCACGGGCTGCAGGTGGATATCTGCTCCACTGTGGACCTCCATGGACTGCAGGGGGACAGCCTGCCTCACCATGGTCTTCCCCACGGGCTGCAGGGGAATCTCTGCTCCGGCGCCTGGAGCATCTCCTCCCCCTCCTTCTTCACTGACCTTGGTGTCCGCAGGGTTGTTTCTCTTACATGTTCTCACTCCTCTCTCCGGCTGCCGAATACCGCCGTCCCAACTTTTTTTCCTTCTTAAAAATGTTATCACAGAGGCGTTACCACTATCACTGATTGGCTTGGCCTTGGCCGGCGGCGGGTCTGTCTTAGAGCCGGCTGGTATGGGCTCTGTCGAACACAGGGGAAGCTTCCAGCAGCTTCTTACAGAAGCCACCCCTGTAACCCCACCCGCTACCAAAACCTTGCCACACAAAACCAATACACACTAATAAAATGACAATAGTAATAATAAAAGGATTGGAATATGCAAGTGATGCACAATGCAATTGCTCACCACCCGCCGACCAACACCCAGTTAGTCCCTGAGCAGTGATCTCCCCGTCCCCACTCCCCCAGTTTATACACTGGCCATGATTTCACATGCTATGGAATACCCCTTTGGCCAGTTTGGGTCAGGTGCCCTGGCTGTGTCCCGTGCCAACTTCTTGTGCCCCTCCAGCCTTCTTGCTGGCTGGGCATCAGAAGCTGAAAAATCCTTGACTTTAGACTAAACACTACTCAGCAACAACTGAAAACATCAGTGTGTTATCAACATTCTTCTCATACCTAACTCAAAAACATAGCACTGTACCAGCTACTAGGAAGACAATTAACTCTATCCCAGCCAAAACCAGGACAATTGTGTACTGTGTTTTTACAGTTTTGTTCTGGTTTTTAAATTAAATTACATGTGGTACCAATCCAAATGCCTCACAGAAGTCTCTGTTAACAGAGCTATTGCCTGTAAGGTCAATGATCTACACTTTGCCTACTCTGTTAGGCGAAGTGCCTTATGCAAAGTGTCCTGGCTCCTGAATGAAATGTTTCACAATAAAAGTCAGTAAAAGTCATGAACTTTCCATCCAATCCTCTTCATCATGGCTGGATCTCCTTAAAGAACTGAAAAAGTACTATGTACTAACTGCATCTGATTAGCAGAGTAGGAATAAATCTTAGGGGTTTATGAATTGAACACTAGGCAATGCTATTTTTTCAGTGTTAGATGAATTGTTAACACGAGAGTTTTTTAACTGAGTTATGAAGAGACACCTGTGGCTGTAACATCTGTGTCTCTGTCTCAGTGCAGATTTGCCTGCAGGACTACTTCATGGGACAGCCAGTGGCATATTCTGTCTGTGGGTTATGATTTTGTGAGAGTGATAGTGCTTTGCACTGGTTTGTTTTGAGTTCCCTAGGGTCTCAATCCTTTTGTGTTGAGTTAGTTACTCAAAGTTTGCAGCAATCTAACAGGTTTTGCATTATTTAAAAATGGCCTTGACTAGCTTGTAAAATCTTAAAAAGATATTAGAAAGTTAGTAATTTTTTTGTTTGAAATTATTTGTCATTTTTGTGAGAGCAGCTGTGTGTGCATGTATTTTTTTTTTCCTTTAGGGCTCAATAGCACACCAGCCTGAAAAACTATTTCACAGGAGGAATGTGAGCTGTTGCTTAGTTACAGTTGGTTCATGATGATATGGGATCATTTCTGCTCCGTGGTTGGATATATCTCACCACCCTGCCCCCTCCACTGAATCTAATACAAAGGTGAATCCATCTTTTAGTGAGACACCATGTCAAAAGCCGCACTTAGGATCTGAAAGAAATGGAAGAGAAAGCAAATCAAGGAATTTTCCACTCCTCCTTTTCTGGGTCTAGTAAGATTTAGTCAGCCTGAAAATATTTTGTACTAGATACAGAAATAGCTCAATACTTAGGGTTTTTTTCTTTAAAGCATTGAAAAAAATTAATTGCAAAAGGGATCTAAATTATGAAGGACCAGATCCATCCTACTCAATTCTCTATCAATGGATTGCTGTAGGAACTTTGGGAATATGATTCCTTGGCATAATAATAACATCCTATCCATACAAAACATGTCATTGTTTGGTTTCTGTGAGCATTCAGGAAGGTAAAACAAATATTGGTGGAGACTGAACACAAAAATCCAGACATCATGAAATTCAAGCAAAGAGTTTTATAGGACTTATTTCATTGACTTTAGTTTTCATCCATGCCTATTCTTCAAACATAACAAATCTTAACCGCAGAGACTAAAGGAAGGGTTGAGGTTTCAAAACATAAGCACAGAAATATTCACTTGTCTTTCTGCCATGTTGAGTGAAAGTGAAATTCATTTCACCTAATTTCAGTGATCTAAAAGACATACTATGTAAGCAAGTGATCTAGCAGATCAGTAGAGTGATAAGCACATTCGAAGGCAATTCATCCCACTCTTAAGATATGTGATCAAGACAGATGGGATGAATCTTCCTCTGGTATACCCTTTTTTCTCCACTGACTTTAGTGGGAGCCTCGATGGCTAATAGGACATTTGTCTTGGCTTAAATGAGGTGAGGTGAATTCCACCCCAATTTACCAAACAATTGTGGTGCAGAATTATATTTTCAAGTTGTGTATGTAAAACCAAGTTAAATCTATAATGTGGTGACATGAAAAGTTTGCAATTCTGGCAATCCATTGTCTATAGCGCTGCAGAAATTACAGTTGACAGCCTAAAATGAGGGAAATAAATAAGACTTTATTCCCAGTTTCTATAATTTTCCCTAGGGAAATACAGCCCATCATTAAAGCTTTCCCAGAGATATGACTAAGAAATACAGGAGTTAGGAATCTTTTACATTTAAGCTTCTTCATTTACTTAGTAAGACCAGAAGGCTTTTAAAGTGGTTGTACTAACAGCAAATCTGATTCGTCTATTTTTTTGGTTGAAAAGGCCATGTTTGACTCTGGATATTAGGTGGGTCCACACCATCTCTAACAGTGTGGATACAATAATGAATAAATAATTTTATTAATTCTTAGTTCAGGCATGACTGTATTAATACCAGGAGATTATCTAAGTTGAAATTGGAGAAGGGAAATAAATAGTAATACTGGTATATTCAATGAAGGAAAGAAGTAAATTGGGATTAAGCACACATCTACATAATAAAGATGGTGAAATTTTATTACATGGGAAATAACACACTCATAATCCATTTATATGTGTACTTTGTTTTCAAGTCTGTTACTGTGAAGATACTATACAAGGACAGTAGAACTGAGTAACAACTAGTAGCAATTTTTTGATAGAGCCAGAATAAAACAATTTCAGAAAACTTGAAGAAAGCACATCCTTAGGCACAGACTGATCAATGTTCCCAGTTTAGTTGAAGAAGTTTTCATTGTTGCTGCTTGCGCTATGTGGGTTCTGTTGATGAATAAAACAGCCTCATCTTCATCTCACTTACTCAGCGAATACTATCTTCATAAGAAAATATTTTAAAACCTCTCATAAACAGATATTTTACAAAATAGTATGTACATCTTTTTCCCTCGTGTTATAAGACCACTCCTATTTGTATGAAATAAGGATAATTTTCCAGAATTATAATGATGAAACTAGAGAAAAGATGGCAGGGCCCTACAAAGATTGGCATTTTGCCTTAAACCATGTGAGAGAAGAGACTGGCAGGAAAATAGATGCAGACTATGGCATTTCCAAGTACTGACACACATAAAATATCCCTTCTGCTCAGTTAATCAATCATATTCTGCTAGATGAACATATCCTTCCAAGGAAAGAATGCAAATAACAGATGCTAAGGAGAAGGCTGAAATGCTTACTAAGATATTTTTCTGTGATCTCTCTCACTCGTTCTCTGTCTATATATACAGATACACATGTTAAAATACTGACAGAACACTTTGTGTAACAATTCCTTAGAAAGCTAAAAAGAGAAGGGAGTGGTCATGATAAAGGAAATTGAAGGCAAAGCATAGGCATAAGTGCACTTCTACGAACAACATTGAAAAAAATACATTGTACAGCTATGAGGAATGACCTTATTTCTCCTAAAATTCTGTGAGAAGTTGCTGTAATGCAGGAAGGAACTGTCTGAAGTAGTTCATTAAGTGTCAGATATTTTCAGAAATACATGGGGAAAGACATGCAGTAGAATATTCAGTAGTTATTTTTAAGAAAAAGGAATAGAAAAATAGTGGTAGTGTTGGAGTCCCATTGGTTCATTAGGAATAACAGAGTTCATATAATTAGGCCCAAGATAATTACAAGGCAGTACATTTAAATGCAATACCTTCTAATAGAGTAGAGAGCTTTTGTGCATATCAAGGCAAATGAGGACTTAGTAATATAAAGCCAACATCTGAAATTACTATGACTCAGTCAAAGGCAACTTAGCTTTGGTAAAAACATTGCTCTTTCCATTTTTATGTATGAACAGTTCTTCAGAAAAGATAAGGAAGTGTGAGTACACAAAGAACGTAGGACTGATCTCTGTCAATTTGTTTCCATGTGAAAGTTAATGAGGATTGGATGCTAAAATTGACCAAAATCCTGAGTATGAAATTATTATGGTTCATAATTAACATGGCAAATTCTTTCAAGTCTAGTGATTTAAAAATCAGTACTGAAGATTTCCTCCCCTTTTTCAATGACAATATTGATAACAATTGTGTAAGCTGATACAAAGTTGAGACAATAAATACTCATCAGATTACAGTCTTGTAAACCTCAATATGTAACAGAAATGTTAGAAAATGACATTCAATTAAAGCAAAGTGTTTTACACAAGGAACAGCTCTACTCAGCTGTTTCGCACATCAGCCTCATTTCTATATATGCATACCCAGATTTCATTCTTATTCATAATTTTGGGCTGATACATTTTTCTAAGGCTGAGCAATTTTGCAAAAACTTTCAAGCATTTTGTAAAATAAACTTTATGGCATAGATGTGGAAAATGCATAGGGGTGAGGCAGAAAACTATGCTTGCACAGTTAATTGTTTTCCTCAAAAAATCAGTCATGGTTTTAACATTCCTCAATAATCAACATCCTGAAAAAAACTACAATTTCCCACATTTTCCTGAGCTTTCCCTTTTAGATCTAGAATACAAAATCAGACATGTCTGTCACAAAATCAGACATGTCTCACAGTGAAAGCAGATAATTGTGCATCTCTGCGGACATTTCAATTTGCTCAGACTACCATCTGAATTATTTAACTGTTTACTGATTCTACTTACCACCTCAATTGCTATTGAACAGTATCCATACTCTACTTAAGTATCAGCAAAGCACAGCAGAGCGCATACCCTCCAGAACCATTGCTAGTTTGAGTACTTGGGAGTGCTATGATGATGCTGGCCAGGATATGTGTCCAGCTAGCTGTGTTAGCTTGTAGGGGGATTGTAACAGCAGTGTGGTGTGGGTGATTTCGGAAACTGCTGAGTTATCTGGTCCTTGTCTCCCGCTTGCTTGTGACAGCCCTGCCTAGGGCATCCAGCAAGTTTTGTTTCTCCCACTCATTGTTAGGACCCATCACCATTAATGAGGCACTGACGTATATACACAAATAAAATCAGAAAGGACAGGCAACTCCCAAGAATAGCTTATTGGGAAACCATATATCTTGATGGATCCCTTGAATAAGACAATAAAATGACTGCTCTAATTAGCCAGTGCTCACTGCTAGTGCTGAAATTCAGTTCTACAACATGTAAACAAGAGAAGAGGAATGTACATCTGTGGTCGATATTTGATGAAACAATAGATGCAATCAAGCATACAGGCTTTTTATGTTTTTACATTTTCTAATTGAGCACTTTCCTCTACCAGAGTTTGATGTAAGTTCTTAATACCACTGGTTAATGCTGCTTGTTAATTAAAATGTTGGAATTTTAGTTCAATCCCATATGTTGACCCTTCCTCACGACATTTTTGGATGTTATAATATTGAATGTATGACAAACTAGTAGACAAGAAAGGTAGCCAAAATTCCTCCACAGTGAAGTAATCGTTGGTGTTTATTATCCTTGTAAAGGTAGAAATTTAAAAACATCAGTGATTACTTTTACCCCATCACCTGTGTTGAATGGGGGCCCTATCCTAATCTTTCTGTTGCTGGCTGTGGACAACTTGCCATTAGCAGAGTCCCTTTGGTAAATTTTCTGCATTTTTGCATACTCAGGCGCAACACTGAAGAAAGTAGAAACTAAAAGTTGTGGCAAGTCAAGCACAAATGCAAGCCATTTCTCAGGTGAAGTATGAATATTTAAGTAACCGCATCATTTTGGTAGGCTTTCCCCTGCTGAGTACAGTGATGTAGTTTGTTATTCTTGGGCTTAATGGCTTAGCACAAGAAAAGTGCATAGCAATGTAGGTAACAGTGAAAAAGATGACAGTGTTTAATAAAGAGGAGGAATGATTTACCAAGTCTGCATTTCTCACAAAATTGACAACACTCATATAAGCAGAATTTGCTTCTACAAAACAAGAAGTAATTAAGTTTGGCTCTAGCTTGCTGGGCTGAGTCCTACCAAACAAAATGAGAGGAATTCCTTGACATCCCTAGTGGAATAACTTTTACCATTGTGACTTGCCAACAAATGTTCATGAAATACGAATATGACAACTTCACTCATTCTGCTGTATAGATCAATAGTCGAGATTCCCTTGATCTGTGGTTCAAAACCTTCAAAGGATAATAAATGTTCAGATCTTTGCAGACTTCCTTTCAGATGAGGTTAAATTTCAGGAAGAAATTGTCTTCCATTGCTGCAGCCCTGGTCATTAGGAGGGACTGCATAGGTACCCTATAATTTCTTCCTATGTGACAGATGCACAGCCTTCCTAAAGGCCAGCTCTGGAGCAAAATCTTTCCAGAAAAAGTGTAATCTGTATTTTTATTCTCTATCACAATAAGATTTGGTACAAAACTGATTCATAACAGCAATGATACCATCCTAATTGGCTCTTTCCAGTGTAACCCCACCCCCAATTTTTTATGTAAGTACAGTGCATATGTGCAGTACTTTGAAAACAAGAGTAAGGACTAAAATCGCCTACACATGTAGGAGATGTGAAGGTGGTGTGATTCACGGTAGGTTTCCAGTGTCAACCTCAGCTGCTGCAGAGGCTCTGAAAAGTAACGGGAAAAGGTGAAAACTTAACCGCAATAGCTTTGCTTCATGTATTTTCTCAGACCGTCATGGTACAACAACAATGCAACTTTATAAGAAATTAGATTGGTTTCTAACATTTTTCTGGGAAGGTAAACAAAGAACTTCATATGTTTTCATCTGGTATCTAACCTTTCCTTGAGAGGAGGTCTGATTATATCTCTCCTTTGCTACAGCTGATTTTTGCTGGGGGTTTCTGTTTTATCAAACTCACTTCTGTATTTATCTTTTACAGACTTGGCTTCTATGCAGCTGTGCCTGCCAAAAAAGATTCATTACAAAATTTCAACTTCTGCAAATGTCTGCAGCAAGGGTATTATACTAAGCAAAGAATACGTTAGATCTTCCCTTTCATAATTTTTATTTCTTACTGATTAAAAAGAAGGTTGGTTTTTCAGATTTTTTGCTGAGCTATTGGTTTCTTCCTAATCTGATATTCTAATATGCATTTTTCAGTGCAATTTTTTATGTCTACTAATGTGTTTCAGCAAAGTCTTCAGTGACCGTACTGATAATATATCACTTGATTCCTTTCCTTTACAGATGATTCTTTTAGATGGGTTACTGTGCTGCCTCAAAAATGGTTTCTGCTGACTGATCACAGTGATATGCATCAGTGTGACAAAGGGATTTAAATTGGTTAATCTGTCTATCTATATAGCAGAACAGAACTAATTGCCTTCAGTTTGGAAATTCAAAATGCTTTTATTGCCTGTGAAAGCCACTGAAGCCAAAATATAGCTTTTGGGGGGGCCACAGTCAGCAAATTTTGGAAGTGAAATGGGAACTGAAGGTGCTCTGAAGCTTACTATTACAGGAAAGTGGATCGGATCTGTTTTATAAATTATGTTGATTGACCAAAAAAGTGAAAGTAATGCAACCTTCCTCCCAAAGGTGAAACTCTGCAGTCTATTTTCAGGCTGAGTGAAATGTAAAAGAGGAAATAATATGCTACCTCATAAACATCATGTCTGATAATATTTCCAGTCAGAAGAACTAAGATAAATGTAGTACAAGAAATACAACAATTTAGATTTGACAGGGAAATAGAATGTTATTTTCTATTAAATTGGAAGGCACATATCTTGAACCTTGAGGTTAAAAATAAATACTGGAGTTGCACCAGCCACTGAATGCCATCTTGTGACTGTTCATGAATGACATAATTACTGCCTTTTTCAAAGTACCAAGATTTTTTGTAGATGGTTGAAGATGAAGATATTCAACAATAACTTAATGTATGGAGTAAATGTAGTATGTTTGTCAGAAAATAGAAGGCAATAGTAAATTCCAGTAGCTATCACCTTAGAGTGTTTTAAGGAAGGATTAAATGTTTGGATCTGTCAACAACATCTGTGTTTACACTGCTCAAAAATCACTAGTTTATAAACTTTTTTTTTCCCAGAACACTGTTCTAGAGTAGTTTTCATGGGGTTAAGAAGAAACATCCCCACAGAGGATCTACTGAATAACTTCCTATTATGGGAGTTCCTCATCTGCTTGAGTTGAAGATTGAGTGCCCAGATTCAGTATGACAATTTGTGTTTCATTTATTTTCATGCCTATTTGTCTGTTCCTGGTTTTTCCAGAATTCTCCTAGCTATGGTTGCATAGGTGATATTTTATATCACCTATGCAATGTTAGTGCATTAGTGCAGCATATTACCTGCATCTTTACAGGACTATCAGAATCTTTTTCTCTTGTACCTTATATAACTTTGCTATGGCTTTTTTCCTTCCTTATCTTACTGAAGTGTATTTTCTCTGCACAGCATGGGAAACCGCCAAGCTTTCCCATGATGCATGAAGAAAATACATTGCAGTCTTGTTGTGTTCCCCGAAAATCTTCCTGTTTACTCTTCTCTTATCAGTCTGTGCACAGCTATATTTTGTATTGAGGAATATCTGCTAGCCACATATGATTGCCTTAGGTACGCTGGGGAATTGCAAAATGTTTTAGCTGCCTATGAATGGCTGAAGTAAAAGGCAATTAGATACCAAATGACTTACATTCAAAGTGAACAGTCTATAATCACCAAACAGCTGAAAAGTGATTGATGACACTTATGGGTGTACATGGCAAGGTTTTAACAGGGGAAGAGGGGGAGCTGCAGGATGGCCTCTGGAGGAGGTAGGCTTCCTGAGCTGGTCAGCTGTCTGGCCATCCAGCTGCAAGGGACCTCCTGCAGGTCAAAGCTGAGCCCATCAGTGAAGTTCGTGTGGCCTCTGGGAAAACATATTTAAGAAAGGACAAAAACCAGTGGATAGAGGAAAGAGGTGGGGGGGAAGAGTGAGAAACAACAGAGGGAAAACCGAGATGAGAGAAGGAGGAGGAGAAAGTGCTCCAGGTGCTGGAGCAGATATTCCCTGCAGCCCGTGGAGAACCCATGCTGGAGCAGATTTCCTGCAGGACTACAGCCTGTGGAGAACCCATGCCAGAGCAGGGGAAGCAACAAAGAGAAACTGCTATGCACTGACCATAACCTCTCCTTCATCCCCTCTGTGCCATCTGGGGTGGGGATAGAGCCTGGAGCAAAGGAATGAAGCTGAGCCTGGCAGAGTGGGGGAAAAGGTGTTCCTTTAATGTTCGTCTTTTTGTTTCTCACTATCTGAATCTATTTTAATTGGCAGTAAATTAAGTTAATTTTCCCCAAGTCTGGTTTGCCAGTGACAGTAATTGCTAAGCACTCTCCTTGTCTTTATCTTCACCCATGAGCTTTCTCCCTCCTGTTTTTTCCTATTGTCTCCTGCTGTTGTGCTAAGGAGGGGGAGTAAGTGAGCATCTGGGTGGGAGTTTGACTGCTAGACCCACCACAGAAACATAGAATTTGTATGAAGGCAGGATGAAAATGTGAAGGATGCTCATTTCATATAGTCTGGGATAAAGACAAAGAAAAAAGGAACTATAGGAAGTTTGAATTATTTATTTTTATATTTGTTTATTTTCATAATTAAAAAAACAAACCAAAACTAACCAAAAAACCCAAACAGAGATTCAATAGCATGGACAGGAATATTTAAAGCTGTAAGAATATACTTTCCTAACAGTGCCCAATCAACTTGTGGAATTCATTGGTATGAATGCTAATGAGACTAAGACTAAAGCAGGTTTATAAGAAAACTTAAGGATTTGCATAGATGATGAGAATGTCCACATTTCAATTGGAAAGGATTAAGAGAAGATCAGAAAGGAATGGCTGAAAGGATATAACTGTTGATGCTCCATGTCTCTGTCTAAGGCTAAGGAGACAGTCTGAGAGTATGTGTCTTCATGCCAGGCTCCTGGAAGATTTCTTGCACTTTCCTTTGAAGAAGTTTATACTGGTGTTTGTATGTGACAGGCTAATATCTCTGTCAATGCTCTGGTTTTCTCCAGTTGTTTCTGTATTCCTAGTTGCTTGGCGAATAGTTAAAAATTCATTTGCAGTAACAGGATTGAGTTCCAAATGGCTCACCAGGCTGATTGTCTAATGAGGACAATTATTCTTTAATCAGCATGATGCAGTTATAAGTGTGAGACTTTGGAAAAGTGACTCTGGAAAAGGAATTTGACAGAATTTGGCAGAAGCCTGTTGCTGACGGTGACAACTAACTGCTTCACAGAATCAGAGCAAAGGATGGTTAAAAAGGCTCAAAAATGATCATTCTAATTCATTCGGGACCAAATCAGTCCAGGGAGACATCTATATCTGACCTGTTCCCTGTATGGCCTGTTTGTGTGTTCCACTACCCTTACCATGTCTAATGACAGTACCTCCCATAGTGTCCTAGTATCTAACCTAATTTCTTCATGTCCTGCCTTCAGTGAGTGAGGAGAAAAAATGTTCACCAGCCTCTGTCTAATGATGTTTCATGTATTGCAAGTTGTCTCAGGCTGTTCTTTTATAGTCTACAAAGGCCAGCCCCTTCAGCATTGTCTCATAGGTTGTGTCTTCTGTATCTGTTATTCTTGTGCTCTCCTGAACTCTTCCCGATTTGCCTGAATTTTAAAAGTGTGATGTCCAGACTGAGCCAATTTTTTTTTCAGATGAAGCTTCTACAAAAGAAAGGTCCAGTGGAAAAAATGACCTCTTCTATCATATATATAATGCTCATTAGTATTCCAAATTAGGCTAAGTTAAGATATATTCATTCTTTTTACAATTCACAGCCCTGGTAGAACAGAGTTCGAGAACATGAAGGGCAGTTCCATTCACAGTGCAGTTTTGACATATTTAGTTACCAATTTTAAACTTTCTTTTTTAAAGAATGCCACCTTGCCTCATTGTATTGGTCAGCAACGCTCACTTTGAAGGCTATTAGCTTTGTATGTCTAAATAAGCCTAACATGGTTGACTTTCAGAACTTGATTTAAAAAAAAAAAAAAATCAGATTTTTGACTGAAGGCTCTAGTTAGATGAAAATATTATTTATGAATATACTAAGAAAACATATTTAGTAGAACAAAAATTATTTAAAATTTTCAGGATTGCCAAGATATCTGTATTTTTAAACAATTATGATACAACTTATTTAATTCAGTTAAATATATGCATCCAAACATGACCCCTTTTGAAATAAAAAAAAAAAGCTAATTTTTCAGCACTGTTCTGAAAGCAGAAAACGCCCTGCTTAATAAAAACCATAACTTTCACTTTCCACTTCTTTGTCTCACAGGGCTCAGAGGTGGGAAGAGGTGAAATTTGTGGCCCACAGTGATGATTTGTTATTACCTAGGTTACAGTTCTTTCCTCTGACTCTCAGATCAGTGGAAGCAATGGTTGTTATAAATTCCAACAATCAAAATTAAAAAAGAGGCAAGAATTTTATGCCTACATGTTTATCCAATACAGGCACCGTGCAATAGATGGCAAGAACACAGATACATGTGAAAATATCAGGGGATGTTGTTATTCAGACATAACACAACCATGAATCAAGAAAAGTTTTCTGCCTTCCTGCAGATTCAAGCTGGAGTAGGAATATTTCTGTACAGTCGTCTTCTGTCGAGATCACCATGAGCCTGTACAACAGAGAATCGAGGTTATTCTATCATTTACTGTAACAATTTAGCCTTCATGTTTATTTCTATTTGGAGATTGATTTCTTAAGAGAAAGGAAGTTTACATGATCATGCTGACTGTGTATATGTTTGTGTCCTAGATAATTTCTAAACCTCCTAACCAGTGTCAAAAAAACTTAACACAGACCTCAGAATAGTTAATTTCCTACAATTTCATGGAGATGGGTAGCTGGGAAGAAGACAGAGACCTTGTAACCATCACCTGTAATGAAAAAGCTGCAGCATGAGCAGGGAAGATTACTGACAGATTAAGTTATCAAATCAATAACTGAAGTGCCTTGATTCTTCCTTTGTGCTACAGCCTAGGTCTGGGTCTGTGGTTACCCTGCATTGCAGCATGAGGGAGAGGGACGCAAATTTGTCCATGTCTAATGACACAGACCTCTTTTACAGCTCTGCAGCATGATAAATGTGGTTTGGTGAAGATTAGTGCAACAGGCAGTTGTGACTTGATTAGGACACACCTCTGCACAGCCAGCCTCTTCCCTGCTTTTGGAAGATATAGATCATTTCTCATGGAGATGTTCCTACTGTGCTAGTTAATGGATTATCTGGTATACTACATAGGAGAGCAGTGATTTCCTGCTCTTCAGTCTACAATAAATTAAGTAGTAATTAGCTTTATAAGGAATTTGCTGAATGAGCTGTGTGAGAAGAGAAAATACTATACATTTTAAAGGGTTCATCCACTGTTCTTAGCTTTAACAACCTCATATTGGATGTAATTTTTCTCAGGTATCTTATTAAAAAATTATGTCATTTTAACTTTAATTTTTTATCAGTGAAGTTCTCTGTCCTGTTTCCCATTTTCAGTGAGAAAAAATGCTAAATAATTTAAATGTTAAAGATAAAGCAATAAGAGATGATGAAAAACTGATCACCTTATTAAATATGAAGACAGGGCCTTATTTTTTCTGCAGTATATTGCTGCTGGTTTGGAAATGTCCCGGTCTTTGAAGTATCCGCCATAAAGATAAGATTAAAATGTCAGTCGTATCAGTCATTGAGGTAGTGACTCTTTTACTCTGGCAACTATAATGCAAATTTTCTTAGAAGAAAGCATAACATGATTTGCAATCTTGAGGATGCAATAGTGCAAGCTAAAGGCAAATAGAAGTACCCAGAAAATTCTGAAGGCGCTTGAGATATTAAATGAAATCTGGTCACAGATTATAAACATTAAAATTATAGAACATATTAACATTATAAAACATAGCTGAAAGGAGGAAGAATTACCTCACTTGAGGAAAAAAAGCAGGTCTTGAAGGAATGGGGAAACTGTTTACAGAGGCACTGCTCTGGCTTGTGTAACAAGGTGAATATACTAATTAATTTCTTGGCACATTGTATTAGTACTCTTCTGCATTATCAGTTAGATAAGGGATCTATAGTATGTTACAGACAATGCTTACAATGTGCAACAGTGCTGTGAAACAAGGCAATATTTTACATAGAGAAACAGTACACAGATTAAACTACTTATCTTAATGTAACAGAGTCAGTGATACAGATGAGAACAAACAAACAAAAAGATAATTCCTGACTCCAGCTCCAGCCTTATAAAACTTTGGTGAAATTATGTTCCACCTTTGTAATCAAATTATTTCACTATCTGTATTTCCCTAATGAAACTTCAAACCCAAGGAATCTCCCAATTTGTGAGCATTACATATCTCATCTTCTGTCATCTTTAGATATACATACTATATTTTCATATTAGTTCTGTGGCAAATATAGGAAAGCCTTTAGTATGAAAGTGAGAAATTCCTAACTGTCAAAAGAGCTGCTATAGCAACAAAAAAGAATGTGAAGTACATCAAATGGGGGAAAAGTGGTTGCATGAAAATACCAATAAAACTACAATGGTTGTGTGTATTTCTGTACTCATTAGTTATGTCCTCAGTATGTTCCATTATAGGAATTGCCAGTGCAAGTTCTGTAATGGTTTTCATGAAAATTTAGTTACCTAGAGTGAGCACAATACAAGGCTATACACAAGCAAAATACAAGGCTACAGCACAGGCTTTTCTGTCCTGCAAGATGTAGAAAATCATATGGGGCCCCAAAATACAAATAAACAACTGAAAAGAATCAGTCATCTTGGAGATTCTTGGTGGCTCTTTTTTAGTTTCTAAATACTCTGGTTTACCCTATACAGTTGTTTCCTTTGGGAACAGCAGAAAGAAATTTTTCTAATGACATTGTCATGCTGGAACTCCTCTATGTCAGTGCCGGGTATATTCTTACTCCACCTTCCTTTTTTCACATTTTCAATTACAGGACTTTTTTTCTCCTTGGGTAGGAATGGGAAGAATGTTTTAAATCTTTACATTGTATACAGAAAGAAGAAAGAAAAATTCCAGCAAGTTCTGTTCCCTCCATCAAGACGCTATATTGCTATCTCCACTTCTTCAAAATAAGATACTCTTAAGGCAATACTACAGTAATGTACCACTACTTTTCTTTCACGTTTAGGGTCTGCTTGTGTGACACAATGCAAAGAAGTGCAGATAACTAAAGCAGCTCTAACCAGCTATCTCATGTTCTCACTGACTTATTCAGTCAAGGTGGATGGACATGCTAATACTGCTAATAAGGCTTAATCCAGTTCTGAGCATCAGCTGATGTAGCAGAAATAGCCTGTATCAAGCTCTACATTATTACCTTGCTACAACAGAAACATATTCTTTCTTGATCTCCTCAAATATTGCTGCTAATCGAATGTAGTCTAATAAAAAGAATACATTTTTTTCCTATAGCTATAGTTATAACAGCAAAAATGTACGGACGTAGTATGAAAGTCCCTATGAAACTCTGTTTATTTGCATGTTGTCAAATAACTTTGCCAGGATCAGGTACCCCTGTCATCCATTTTAAGAATCTGCCATACTCATTTCATCACCTGGCAGTATTTCCGTTTTTCCATGGTTATAACTATGAGAGAACCATTCATAAATTTAATAACATGTTACTAATGACATTTTTTATAAATTCTGCTCCTTTAAGTTTTTCAAAGTAATTTCTTTCAAATCTCTGATTGAATAGATTAAAAATAAATGGCAAGTGGCAACAGAACTAATTTCTCTACCGTGCCAGATATTTTAATTATTTAAGCAGCTTCTCTCTGAAGACTTGCCTTCATTAGTGTACCGTGTTTTTGTAGGCAGATCTCTCTGCTGTAGGATTTGTGAAAGGCAGAATTCTGTATATTGTGTGTCTCACAGAAATTTCATCCTGACACAGTCAATGAAAATAAATAAATAAAAAACTAATAAAAACCTCTCCAGATATTTCTATTACTGAATCTCTTTTTCCTTTCCTCAGCATTATGGCAATGCCACCACTTCTAATGCAAATAGCGGTTTTGCGTCTTTTTACGCTTCCTCTGTTTCTGATGGTTTTATGGCAACTTGTATTATTCTAGCTCTTGTGAAGAAGACACAGAATATCTCTGAGTATGGCTAGGGACTGTAAATAATGTTTCTGTGTATTCCCCTGGGCTCAGTTAAAACCAAATCCTGGATTCAACATTCATAGAAACAAGACTTGCCCATGAGGGAGTCCTACATGACCACCTTACCCCAGTGCCTCCATGGTCATGCACAAGCAGGAGCTTCACTTGTGCTCCACAGCTAAGGGAGAGCCTCTTGCACAACTCTCCTTCCCATGAATAAAATCAAGGACGGATCAGATCTTCAGGCTGGGAGAAGCTCCATTGCACTGGCTTCACTGATCAGCAACTTCTCCTGCTTCTGCCCTCCAAGGTGCATGTCATGCTGTTTCAAATGCATTAACTTTCTTCACAAATCAAAACCCAGTAGCTACCCCGTAAGACATCATCTGCATGTGTTAACCCTGAATTGGGTCTAAGAACCTTCCTCTGTGTGGGAGAAGAAATTTTAAAAAATAACCCTCCAAAAGTTTCCTTTTTTTTGACATAGACTATGGTGCATAACAAAAAGATCACTTTTTCTGAAGCTTGTAATTTTATTAGCCTTCATTGCCCTTTACCCTGGGGAGTAAAGATAGTTAATTTTCAAGCTAAGGCCCATGTGAAAATCTTTAGCAGAGCTTGATACCTCACGTCACTACAAGAACTACAGGATCCATGTTCAGAAATGATGACACCAATCAAGACGCTGAATTTCTGAAATGAAATATTTCTGAAGAAGCAGCTGAACAAGGATAAAGGTTATGGGAAACTATCTTGTAGCATTTTTCAAGGGAATCCTTGTAATTCAGCATGGATTTAAAATACCCCCATTGAAATACAACACTGTATCCCATAAGTGGCCAGACAATCAAACTTGGGCGCAAAACTTGTCATTAATGACCCTGAATGTAGGGAAAATGATAGATCTGATTGGAGTCTTTGTAACTGCTTGGTGCAAGGGCACATAGATATGAATGTGAATCAATCACGAAAAGGTTCACTCTTTTGTCCATGATACACTGGGAATTCATCTGCAGTTTCTGTCCATCATTTTTTTCAGAAATGAGCCAAAGCAATGTCTGGGGATAGGAGCACTTCTGCTCAGCTGAGGTTGTGTGTTGCAGCTTTGCTTTCTGTTTCATAGGACATCAAAGAAAGAAAGGAAAGGAGAAGGGAAGGGTAGACTTCAAATTCATATAAAGACTACCATGCATCACCTTTAGATGATTTTATACCAGTACTTGAAAGCCGATGTATGTGTTTATTTAGAACTCAGAAATTTGATCAACAGCAGGAATTCACTCATCCATTGAGTCTGAAAACAAAAATATTTCAAGCCACATGGAGGGACTCTAGTCAAACAAGGGGATTCAATGTGGAAGGGAGTGGTTAATTTATTTTGCATCTGAGATATTCTGAAATTTTCCATACAGATCACAGGAACCTTGCATTAAAAATGCTCTCTCCAGAGTTTCAGCTTTCAGATGTAGAAGTCCAGCAGTATATCAGTTCTGAGACAGAAAGTAGTAAGATCAGAGGATGAAAAACGTAATTCACTCTTTTATATTTCTCTTGAAAAGATGAAAATCACTGTGAGTTATTGTCAATATACATGGTCAACTTCAAGCATGATTTACTTATTTTTTGTAAATTACCAATGTCTATTTTTAAACTGTGTAATATTTTCTAAAGATCTCAGTGATTTTTGTACATTAACTGAGATTTAAGTAAAGCCTCTTTTTGACATAGATGTCATTACACTTGAGTAAGTGGAGATGGACAAATTTTTCTGAGAAATTCATCTGGCAATCTGGTAACAAACATGGGAAGCTAGGAGTTTGGACTTTTGTTCTCCCTCCTAGGGTGTTCTAAGTATAAGAAGAAATAAAATGCAGTCTTACAAGCAATCTATGATCCTTTCTGTCCCTGAGAAGGATCAAAATTAATGAAAGGGGTCTTTTGTTTTTGTTTGTTTTGTATAGTAGCATCTTGTTTTATTTGGTCAAGATTCTAGGAGAAGTTAATTCTGCTATGGAGATGGTCTTTGAGATTTTCTGTGGGGAGAACAGTAATCCCCATTTCCCATCTACAAATCCTAAACTGATCCTACCTGACAGTACTTCCTATTTAATGTAAACAAATCCAGATTTCATTTAGAAGTCTCCTGACTTCTCCTGATTTTGAGGTAGGATTTATGGGTATTCAACATTAACTTCAGTGGGACCCTATTTTGATACATTCAGTCCATCAAAAGAAAGTTCAGTTGGAACACTGTGGTATAGTATACAAAAGCTCATTGAATATTAGTGTATTTTTCATCTTTCTTGAAGAAACATTTCCAGTTGGCAGAGTGTTACACAGATGTTTTGCATGTGAACCTGAGATCCTCAAGAAATCCTGAGTTCTCTGACCTCAAGAAGGCAATGTTATCTTTGGAATGCAGCAATAAAAATCTAAATATAACAAAATAACCCGAGTTAGTCACAACACTTCAGGGATTTTTGTTTGCTTTCTTTTGTCAAAACTTAATGAAAACCTTTAATTAGCAGGTTCAACTTGTCTTGTCAGAAATGGGACACCTACTTAGACTACTGATGGGGTTATTTGATTGTAGGAAATCTGTATCTCACTGAATGAACTCACTCATGAGATACTGCTGGATGTGAGTCAAATATTTATTTTCCCTTAGTTCTCAGGTACTCTACTAGTTTTTTACATACTTTGCATTTGACACTTAAGGTCTGAAAGATATAGAGACAGATTTTTGTTTGGTTAGCTGTTTGTTTTTAACGGTAAGATTTCTATGAGTTTGAAAAGTCAAAACTGAAAGTATACTTTATTTCAGCCACAAGAAGAATGCTTTACAGTGCCTTTTTTTTTGTTTGCTTGTTAGTTATACTTCTTACATTTAAGTTATTTCACTGTAGTTTTCTAGATTTCAGAATAAGAGAACATAGTATTAGAATCCTATGTTTGATTTTATTTTTTTTAATTAATTTTTCTCTGGCAAAATGAAGCTTGCTGCATCTAGCCTGCTTATCCTGACAGGCAGGAACATGGGCATGTTCCTGCTCCATGACTGGAGTATAGGTTTGGTTCTATTTGACAGACTCAGAAGGGCTCAGAAGCCCTTTCACGAACAGATATATTCCTTATGTATATTACCTAGAGGCAGGCTATGAAAATACACAATGATTTAAAACGACTGTTACCGTGAAAGAATTTTTGGACTAAAATTTTGTGAGATTAATTCACTAAACAAATACTGAATTGACTTTGTGGCTTTTATTCTTGTGAATGATGTTTTGAAAAGGCAAAACCTTCTATTTGCATTGCCTGTCTATTTGGACTAGTTTTCAATTAGCCAAATATTTAAGGATGTTATGTACATTAAAAAGATATTGAAATAATATAGAGAGAGTAAATAAACTCCAGTATGATAAATATTCAATAATAATGATAAAAATGTCTATTGCAAGGATAATATTGACTAAATATTTCTTTTTTCTGCTTGGAAAAGAGCAGGTTTATGCCATTGTATCATTCAGAAATGAGGAAACTCTTCTTAATTACTGACCGTAGAAAGTTTGATAACAACTATCAAAGTTTTAAAAAGTGTCATTTAATTTGACAGATTGAAAAGTGAGCAGACTAACTTTTCCAAGACTAAAGAAAGTTTTCTCTAATGAAAAAGGCATATCACATGGTTAGAATGTTAAAGCAGAAAGTGTGCCTTATTTTTGTGACATCTTGTGTCTATTTTTAGTCTGTGAGCATTCAGTGAGCAGTAAACAGAACAATTATTTACTGGAACAACTTGTTGGTCACCTTATTGGAATAAGTGTAACGAGATACAGCACATTCTCCATCACTTGAAGACTTTCAATCAAAATATTATTTTGTTCTAAAAGGTTCCTTCCTCAAATCACAGTCCTATGGCTTTGGTTATGCTTGAAGTTACTTGAGATTATCACAGTATTTCTAAGCTTTTTTCTAGATTTTGTGATAAATACTTCATGAACAAATGAACACATCATGAAGCAATATGGCTTAATTTCCATATGAAAGTAACTTTGGGCTGCAAACAAAATAAATTGCATTCTTCTAACGAGCGTAAAATTAGCTGTTCGTAAGTCAGCACTATTATCTGTCCTCACTTGATATGAGAAGTTTTTAGTTTTCAGACTAGTTTTATCAATAAATATTCAACATAATGTCATAGAAGTATAAGTTGGGATTTTAACCAAATTTGACAATACCCATGTAAACATGATAGGGTCATAGCAACAATACCTTTTTTAATATAGCAGGCCTTTAAGACATTTTTTGTGCTCTAGAATTAGAGAAATGGTCCCAAACTCATCAGCTGTTGAATTTCTTATTTCAAAAGTCTTCAAAACATTCATATTTCTACAAAAAAAAAAAAAATCTGTTAACTGTATCTTCTTTTTTAATCCCAAGGAATTATGGATTACCATCTGCATCTAACACGAAACCTCCACTACAGGACTGCCTTCAAAATTATTCAGAAAGTCAGAAGTTGAATCCTGAACTTTATCAAATTCCTTTGAATGGAGGGGAAGCAACCGGCATGTCTTCCTGGGGAAATTTAGTTTACTGTGGGTTCTGTCATTCATTTGATTAGTAGCCTTGAACATACCTGGGCCTACTCACCTCCATGCACTGGTTATCTTAGCACTTCAAAACATATGTTCCTAGCAGCACAAATTCCCTTCTTCGTGCTACCTGACACTGGGCAAGCATATGATGATCTACAGGAGAAGAATTGTATTTTATCTGACATATTTCAAATATTTCACCTCTATTCCTTGCTTTAGTTTTACAGATTAAATAATATTTGGAACGGTAAACTGACGTTACAAAAAAAAAAAAAAAAAGATTTCAGAAGTAGGAGGAAAAAACCGTTGTCTGAAGATAATGCCTTTAAAAATATTGACAATGAGAATCCCAAGAGTAATTGATTTTACTTTTTGAGAGATGGTTTACCTTTGCAATGTCACAAATCCAAGAAGTCTTCCCTCAGAGTGAAAGGAAATAGTTCAAAAGAGCCAGACAAGCTGGTAACAGCACGTGCGTTCCCAAATGCTATTTCCCACCCTCCCTTCAAAGACATCTGAGAGATTGAGTGTGTTCCTTTCTCTCTCCTTTAAGATCAATATCATCAATCACACCAACATGGAAACAAACTTAGAAATCCAAGTGTTTGAGCTGTCTCCTAGCAAATACCCAACATTTTTTTTAAACTGACCAGAAATGAGTTGGCAGAAATTGCCGATTAACTCTAGGGCAGCGAAACAGCAGGAGGTTTGTTAAGTATTAATGAATTCCATGTCCTTTTGGAATGGTGGAGCACAAAAATCTATCTATCATCTCAGATGAAGGTGTAAAATTGAAAAATATGTACTGCCAGAAGCCTGGAAAAATTCTTGCACCTTCTATGCCACTGTTCAAGGTATTTATTAATCAGTAGTAACAATCATCTCCACTTTGTAAGTTAAAAATTATGGGTTTTTCCTAGATTTCATGACAAATATTCCATAAACAAATGAACACATCATGAAGTTACGTAATTGGTTTCCCCTAATTATTTTATTTTTAATTCGTAATCTAGTTTACATTACTTCAAAAATGATACATGATTTCTGTTTCATAATTGGAATATTAGGGAGTTCTTGGCTGGAGGTTGAAGAGGTGCTGAATGAGCTGAAATCAGCCAATTAGGAAATCCCAGTGAGGCTAGAAAATGGAAAGCTGAGTCATATCTTCTACAAACTCTTCCACTGTACGAAGGGGGAATCATTTTGCCTAGCTGTAGGTAGTTAAAAGTCTGTTGTCTAGGTCTGAGTTAATTATCCCAAACCTCATTCTGAGGTTAGTGGAGAAAAAGAGGAATCTCTAAAATTTGTTCTGCTGACCTGTTTTGGATGCCCCTTTTAATAAGAATTCTTCTGTTTTCTTTTCAGTGACTACAGCGTGACAAGTTTATTCAGATTAGGCAGTGGCTTTCTAGATGAATCTTGCTCCATGTGTGCATTGCAATTTACTAAAGCATCACACAGTTCTCATGGCCAAGGTCAGAATGAAAAGTGAGACATTTCAGTACGTACCAATTCCTGCACTCTGCCAAAAATGGCAGTATGTCTTTACATTACATTACAGTATGTATTTACATTACATGTAATGACATCTGATTTGTTATACCACCTGCCACTGAATCATTTTAACACCTCTGTGTCATAAAGCTCCCAGGAGCCCAGAGAGGTTTAATGACTTGTCATTTAATAAAAAACACTTAAGAATTCAGATGTCCATGAAGTCTGCCTTGAGAAAACACTTTTCTGGGCTCTATACCATACCTGAGCCCCAAGGAGAAAAGCAGCAAGGATACAGTGAGAGATGCCTGCCACAGCTGATTACCAGGAAGCGCACCCAAATGAAAGGAAGAAAAAAAAAAAAATCCTGTTAGCTGCTCTTGACGCTCAGGACTAGAAATTTTAGGTCAACTAGGAAGCATGAAGAATAGAGAAGAGGATACAGGAATGAAGGAAGAGGTGTGACAGAGGCCTCAAATGCTCCCAGTGGCTGGGAAAGCTTGATTCAGCACTAGTCCTCATCCTGCTTTAATCAGGCAGGGATCAGTATCTTCTGAAAAAATAAATTTGGAAGTAATGGGGACACATATTTATCAATTTTCAAAATATATAATTTGAAGTCATTGCTTAAAATCTTGGTTATCAACTGATAAAATATACTAAACAAGGAGAGTTAAATCTCAGATTTTGCTGCCATACAGAATGTTGAATAACAGTTGCACTTATTTCTTTGACAAAACTGAGATGATTTTTAGGTAGTAGCTGCTTCACTTCTATGCACAAACAGGTTTCTGTCAGGAACCTTTAGCCATATAAATGAGAAAACAAATTCTGTTTAGTTTTTCAAAGCTTTTATTCCTCACAGGACTAGATTAATGTGTTGATATAGAGTTCATTTTGGTCAACACTTTAATACATTATGAAAGATTGCATGTAGCAAAATCTCTTAATGTGTTCTCTGAATTTCCCATTTGTGAGGCAGAAAATGTTCCAGAGGTTAGGGTTTTTCAAGTTGCATGTGTTGTTTATTTATATTATTCCCACTTAAAACTAACATAACTGAAAAAATAAAAAACCTCATAGATTTTATTTTAAAATGCCCTTCTATTTAAAGCTATGGGAACATACATCGACATTTCTGATTCAAACCTGATTGAAAATCACTTAAATCGTTTTGCTTCGGATGAACATGGCCGGGGCAGAAAAGGTCATTCAATAATTATAACAAATCATTTCTATAGCAAGTGGGGGAAGCAACAGCAGCTGTCACAGGGAATTTTAACCAGGTTATCCCAACTCACTAGCTCTAAAGGAAGGTCACAGAGATAGAGGCTGACCTACTGTAAATTGCTGATGTAAATAGACTTAAGGCATAAAAACGTTCATATCTGCCCTTTAACTAGGCCTAATCTAACTGCTTTTTCTGGCTTTCAACCCGTCAAACAGATAAACCCAGTTAAAATCTGCCCAGGATGTCCAGAATGCTAAGAAGTTAGCTGCCGTGCCAGGTTTTTATGGTGAGATTGAAAGGGATTAATTTCTCTGTACCCTATCTGTAGTCAGCAGTGAGAATATCCAGGAGAGTTTGGAATTGCATGGCCATGAATCAAAGCATGCACGGAGCAGGGGGCTCCTCTTCTTCTACCTTGACTGGTACCAAAACCAGCGCTCCAAGGTTTAAGGACACTTTCAGGAGCTAGTGGAAAGTTGCCTTTGTGACCTTCATGAGTAGACAAAAGGGATGCTACTGCCAAAGGGATCAGGTTTTGTGACTTTTATTTCCACAAATAACGCTAACTCTCTGGGTTGATTTAACTTTCTCCATTTGTCCAGTTCAGGGCATAGATGCAGTCATGACAGCACGCAAACCTCGTGGGAACACAGAGGACAGGGAGGTGGAAGGAGCTGGGCTTTTCTGTCCCTGCTCAGAGTGGACATGCAAATGTTACCACAGGGATTGTTTATGCCCTGGTGTGAGCAGACATATTCAGGCACTGAATTGCCAACAAGTACTGTGCACACGTGACTTCAAGCATGCAGATAACTTCCAGGCATCACCTATAGATGCAATAAGCTGTTGGATCTATGATATTTCATATCAGCATAAGTAAATTCTGATCATTAAAAAAAAAAATAATCTTGCCCTTTTTCACACTACAGTCTTGTTATAGCCCTTCATCAATCTGATAAAGGGCAATTTTCCTTGATTTTTTTTCATGCAAGAACTTTATTACATTAAACTCTTAGATAGCAGAGCTGCCATGATGTTCATTGCCTGTCACACTACTTTTTCCTCTTAGGACTGAAACAATATTTCTGTCTTCTACACTAAGTTCTTAAAGCAAAAGCAAATCTCTGATTTAATAGAAAGACTCTGAAATGTTGTGTCAAGACCTCATTTTGTAACTGTAATTTGGAATGAAACCTGATTATTGGTCTAGTATTTTAGCAGTTGTGTCAGGAAGTTTGTTGTAAATGATAGCTACTTGTTTGCTCGCTCTGCTTACACATATATATAAATGAAACAAATAAACTAAGTAACTCAGTTTATTATCAAGGCAACATCAAGATTTATGAGGTTTGAAAAGATATCCCACCAGACTAAAATTTAGTGAACAAAATGTGACAAAAGATTTTCATTTTCTTCATTTAATAATTAACCTGTGAAACAAATTCAAAGTGACTTCTGTTTCTTAAAGTCAGTAACCGTACAAAAGACTGATTTCAAGCAGTGAATCTTTCCCCCATCCCTTTCTATGTTTTATTCACCTGATATATTGTGTGGACTATTTACATTCCTCCTTTTGGAAAATGTTATATTTTTTAATTTCCAGTCCCTAAAACTAATAATTTACAAAATTATATTTTTCCCCAAAGTAGGAAAACTTCCAAATCTTCACAGTAAAACATAAAAAAAAAGATTTTTTTTTTTTTTTCATGACTTTTTCATACTCTTATTTTTCTCTTTTGGACAAAAAGTAAAAGAAAATCAGTGTGTGAAGGAGGAAGAAAACAAGGAATGTAAATTGAAGATGGCTTTCTTCAAGCCTCCAGTTGATTATCATGGGGGAAGGAGGAAGACTTTTTTCCTTCTACAAAATAGAAACTGTTATTCTTCATATTCTTTGAGTGAAGAACCTTAGCCTTGTTCCTTTTTTTTCTCTTTAATGCCCTTAGTTTTTGACAAAGAGAGAGTAAGAGAGAGCTCATATACACACACAGTGTCCCTATAGAGTTAATGAATTTTTTGGTATTGGTTATATCATTATTGCTTAGATGATTAAACTAATCATTTGAGATGCCCTTCACAGAGTGCTATTGATCTCATGCATAGATTAAAAATTAAATGAATTCTTTTACCCTGATATCTACCAATATTCTTTGCCTTCTGTCCACATCTCTTTAGTTAGCATTTGTGCACTACTTGTTCTCCTGCAGGCAACACGAAGAAAGGGGAACTATAAATATCTTTCTCTGATATAACACAGTGTCTGAATTTTTATTGTATGTGCTAAATTTCAGAAAACTGGAAACCTGTTTATCCTTGTGGAACAGCTATTTTTGAATGGCTCTGCAGACTTGACTATATAAAAAGAGCTTTGTCAAGCTTTGGGGATGAGATCCTCTACTGCTTCTGTGTATGACCTGTACTAAACCACCTTCCTCGGAAAGGGACAGCCAAGGTAGCATTCAAACATGAATTTAGTCCTCTGTCTCCTGGGTTGTTCTTAAATCTTGTTAATTTCCACAGCACTTTAGGTCAAATGGATCTGCTCAGAACAACAGGCTGCCCTATGAGTTGCTTGGAAAATCTACAACAGTCTGCCCTGCAACCTGTCTGACACCAATCAACAGGCTTCCTGTCCTGGGATTTGTGAGTTACCCTTAAGAATCAGCCTTATCTCCTGCAGTTTTTACTCAGAATAGGTCTTGCCCCAGAGAGACAAAGCTCTTACAACACTTTGTTTTAAAAACAAAAAAATTAAACACATGATATAAAGAGAAAATCAAGAATAATGCACTGTGAATGAGTCACAAGGAACACATGCATGTAAATCTGTTGGCCATTAAAAGATACATTTCTTTAAAGGGAAGTCTCTAGCCTCTCTTCTGAAAATAAGTGACAGGTGATCAAATCTACTAGGAGAGAAAACTTTCCTAATTTTCAGATTAGCTCAGTTCAGTTGGCCTTGCATAGAGATCCTCTGCAGTACTGTACCTGGTGTCCTGTTGCTCCTCCAGAATACCTCAACTCTTCAACAAGTCCCATATTACATGTTAGCAGATTGTGGATATTTCTGGCTATCTCAAATTGTCTGGATGCCTGTATGTGGGCAGATGAATGGAGCCCTGCAAGTGGGATCCAACTCTGGACAAAGAAGTTTAAGCAAAGATGTCTGGGTGGGCAGTATGGGCAGTAGAGATCGAGGCAGCAGTCAGTTGGGTCTAGAAAGCATTAGCTGACCAGCTGCTAGAGGTTTGAATCGGTTTCTGAAATGTACGTGTCCAGTGCCATTTTTCATGTTCTTTCACATCTGAAAAATTTGCACAAAGCTGATAGATGTGACATAGGACCCACAAGAGGCCAGTATCTTTCCGGAACAGTAGGTGGAAACAACACACAGTGTACTTACATGTTTCATAAGGCACTAAACAGCTGAACTGAGCCCTGTGTTGTCTACAGTGCATTGAACCCTCCTCTAGCTTCAATGGACTGTATTGACTTAATTGCCCCAGTAATACAATTCATACCACTTAGATCATGTGTAGATACTCAAATATGTCTTAACATGGAACTACATCCCACTGTAGACATTCTGTCAAGGTCTTCTGGCTTCTGCAAAGGAAATGTGAACACAAGTTTAAAGGAAAGTATGTTTCAATTTTTTCAATACATTATTTTACCTCTTACGCCTATTTGTTAGAGTATTCAAGTCCATTTTCCAGCCTCCACTGCTGGGAAGTCTTAGTTCATTTCTTGCTTCTGATATGTAATTGTTGTACAGGTTTTTTCTTTTGTTTTACTTCTTGCTAGCCTGACTTTGTCCACATGATGAGAAAATCAAGTCTATGTGGACTAGAATTCTGTTCTTTATATATTCCTTTGTACAAAATTAACAAAACATCACCCTTAAGTGACTGTTAGAATAGATCAAAATTTAAAAGGGCTGGGAGCATAAAGGGAAAATTTTAAGACTAGCCTGAAACTTGTAAAGTATATTTCTTTCAAGAGAAAGAATAAGATGAGTTACTTCTGACAATTCAAGGATATCACGCCCTGAAGCATCCACTAAGAAGGCTTATAAAAAAAGATGACCTTTGGACACTTCGGAACATAAAGCTACTCATAGCTTAATACTATTTTGCAGATTGTGCTAAACCCTGAAAAGGACTAAGGACCAGTGTCTATAAAAGGTGACAGAAGATGAAGGAAATGCTGGGTTTCCTAATCAGACTTATTGTGAGGATCATTTCAAGCAAAACAGTAAGAAGACAATTTTTATCTTCCAAAATTTCAGATGGGGAATCTCATCAAATCCATGAGCAAAACTCTAGCATCTGAACCATATTCCCAACTCAATGTCATTGGAGGCAAGATTTCATCAATAGGAAAATACAGAATAGAACTTTCCCCTTGCATAAGTATTATTATTATTAACAACCAAGTACAGTTGATTAAATGCCTTTTCAGTAGGTCTGTCCAGAGTATGTATTTGTTAGAAATATAATTGACATTTTACAGATACATATTTATTTTTTTCCTGTTTTTTTGATTGGCTGCAACAGTTCACAGGAGTAATGATTATGGTCTTGAATTACATTCTGGAAGGTAATTACCATAGCATACTGATATACTCCATTCTATAATCAATTATTCCATGAGTTCAATAAGAAAAACTAACTAATGGCTTTGAATAATGACAAGTAAACATAACAAAACACAGCTGTTTATTGTTTGGTTTGGTTTTTTCTTTTTCTAATAGGGTTAAAACTGATAGGAAAAGTACAGCTAAGCCCAACATAGGTGTGTTTCACAGGGCAATAATTGCACAGTGGAATCTCTTTCACCACCTGTTTGCTGTGCCTGCAAATCTCTATCCTATACTTGAAGAATCTTGTTTCGGAAGATGTAGAAACATTTCTTTTTCTGTTTGCTGCTGTCTTCCTTAAAAGAACAAGAGATACTAAACAGAAGGGGTACTTGTGTACTGACAGATATATATAGGAGGAAAGAGAAGAGCCAAATGTGGACTAATGTGAATGAATGTGTGTTTTCTCTTAAATATTTCCATTTATTCTTATTGACAGTTTCCTTCTTCAATCACTAAGCAACAGCTTCCTTTAAGTCTTATTCCACTTTTGTTAAATACAGGGTGGATTGTTATGCAATGTTATTAAAACATGCCATGGTAGGGCAAACCTTTACCAGTTAGTCTTACAGGTAGGTACTGAGCTTCCTGGAGGAGATCCAGGCTCGAGAAACTTCCTTTCTGTTATCACTGCTAAAAAAAGAGGTGGCATGGGAACAGTTTGAGAAATAAAGCACTCTTTTTTTTCTAGAGATAAGTACAAGATTGCCATCTCAGCCTCCTCGGAGGTACTCAGAGTAACCAGGCACCCAAACCGGCACTGAGGCAGTTTCCCCTGCAAAAAGGAAAGGGAAAGAGCAAGATGAATGCAGTAGAAAACTGTGTTCAGGAATGCTCACCATGATAAAAATAGTCTTGCCTGTTCTTGTTGATAGGATACTTATAGCCTGTTTTCATTTACAAACATGGAAAATATTTTAAGGAGCTAAATTTATTATCACTGAGTATTTCCTTACAAAGAATTGTGTGACTCTCTTAAATTTCTTCCTGGAAATCTTTTTGTTGCCATTTCAGATTGTGTTTTGCATCCATAGGTCTCAGATTCATTTCTTGTACAAGCTGGCAGTTCGCATGCAAGCAGGTAACTTTAAGATGGTTGCATGATCAATGTATCAAGTACGTGCTTAGGGAAATGAGTGATAGGGAAAGAAAAAGGACTAGAATTTTCTAAGAAAGGATTTGTAAATACGTATCTTCTAATAAAAGATACTGAGAAAGTCAGAACATGAATCAGTGTACCCCAAAAGCAATGAAAAGGAAATTTCGGACATTGTGAGTTTTCTCCAGGAAATCTGTGTTCATTTACAGTTTGATGCAGCTGTGTGCACTTGTAAAGCTGATTTTAAAGTTTTTCCTTTTGATCCCTACTAGTGTTGATTCTCAGATTACTGTGCAACATGTACTTTAGTTGTCTTCTTCCTAACAGCAAGGAAGAATTTTAAGGATATCAAAACCAGCTGTATTCTGATCAACAAAGGGAATCAGGAGGGACTGGCTTGTTGCAAATAAGAAAAGATGTAAAAAAAAAGGTATATTTTATATGCTGAAAAAATAATTCTAAAAAAGTGATTAATTAGCAGGGGAAACATACAAAGCAATCACTGAATGAGTGGTTCACAGCGTATCACCACTCTCCACTGTGAAAAAAGCAGGGAAAGTTCTGAACAGAAATAAAGGTAACCAAAACTGAACTGGAAATAATAATCTTCTTTCTGTCCCGATGTTTGTCATGAGAAAAACATAACTTGCACTGCTGTGGGATTATTAACAATTTATTAACAATTTATCTTGTTAGATCAACAACTGGAGTACTGAAGTGTGATAGAGAAGCATGAGCTGTAAGTCTCAAGTCCTTTTTTTTTTCTCCTAGCTTGAAGTAATTCACTGTAAAGGCCAAATAGTCTTTAACGGTGGATTGGGACTTGGCGTTTGGCTCCTGGATCTGCCCATGGTATGCTGGAGGCCTCTGAGAAATTAATTCCTCCCTTTTTTCCCCTAGGTCTTGGAGCACCCATTCTGTAATCTGGGGATTTTCAGAATGTACAGATAGTGTTTACCATGTCTTTTATGAAACACTTCTACTGTCAGCACATGAAAGCACACTATTTTGGAAATGTTAATACGAAGAAATGTTAGAAATTGGAATCAGTTTATATAACAAGACTATCTGAAGCACCAGTATATCCTTACACAAATTACATTTAAATTCCATTTTGAACTACTGAATATGGAACAGCAAAGCCAAAGGGCCTATCTGCACTCAATATTAGGCAACAAGCAGCTGAAAATAACATGTTATCCTTTTAAATCATAAAAAAGTGTTTTCCTTTGATCTTCATTTCATTGACTACCTTTACTTTTTCTGTTTTATTTTCTTCCCCTATTTTTTTCCTGTTTTCTTTTTCAATTGCAATGAGAACACAGAATAAGGAGTTTGGTCTTGCCTTGCAAATCTACAACATTAAGTAGGTTCAAAATCGGGCAGCATGATTATGCCCACCCCTCCTTAAAGCGATCGTAGTGTGCAAGTAAGGAACATTACTGTAGTGACATGAAGTTATTCTTGTGCCTCCTCTTCACTTTGGTGGACGATCACTGGTCAAGGATTGCAAAGAGTGACTTCCCTTTTACCCAGTGTATGATAATCGTGGCCCAAATGTGACTTTGTAGTTCGCTGGAAAATACACTCCAATCTCAGTGTTTCCCAGACTTGTTTTGGGTTTAATTTGCAAGTATTCTGAAAAGCTGATCTGGAAAACACCTTACTGATAATTGTTGCTTTCAGAAAGGAGCATGCTTTGTGGTTGTCAGATCTGATTAAGATCATCACAAACTAGACAAGTCAGAATTAAAAAACAACACGTTAACACAGTGAAGGCTTATGTTCTTGACTGTAAAGTAGGAAACTGATGTAAGAAATGCACACGAAAAAGAGACTGTATATTTCAATGTCTGAACCAAATCTCTGCAACTTGTCATTTAGGATGTTTCTTAAAAATAGCTTCCCAGAGCTGACTTAGTTTTAGCTACCATTATTTTAACTACTGTTGAGTGCTATTGGAGTGCCATTGTATACTAATTAATGTTTAAAGTATTCTGGTTCCTTCCAGTTTTCCTTTCTTCCTTACTAGATTAAATTAACAAAATGTGCAGTTTTAGTAGGTTGTATTTACAATCCTGTAAACAAAATCTAATGAAATACAGTGTCCAACTCAGTAGAAATATGCACACAGCATCTGTGATAAGTTTTCTTACATCAAGATCCTCTTCCTAGCAAGGAAAGCTGATGCACTTGAAATTCTTCTGACTGCCTTATTTCCAGACAATTTGTCTTAATCTATAACCTGTTTGAGGCTTTCTGTAACTGAGAATTGTAATATTACAAAAAAATTATACTATATACAATTTTCATACTTTCATGATACAAAATATTTTCACTTCTAGAGAGATCCCATGAAATACAATGATACAAATGAGAAATTTACTGCTAGCTAAAGTACCTCACTTTCCTTCATTTGTGATTTGGAGAAGTTAAGGCTCTTACACCTTCCCTCTGACACCATGCAGCAGTTTGGCTGCATGCTGCTCCATAAGGTTCTTGATTTGCTTTCAAGTCCACCTGACTGTAAGCTGTTGACCCTACCTCCTTCTCTCATCCAAGACATTGATGACATATTCTTCACTTTGTAAAATCTAGTTTAACAAATTTGAATTAGTGGGTTTATTTTTCTATAAACATTTCAGCAGAGAGCATAGCTAAACAAGCAAAACTTCTATAGCCTGATCCCTACAATAGCATAATGTCCCCACTATGTGACAAAACCTGCTGCTCGCAAAAGGTTAACATTTTTGCTAAAAGCAAAGAAAAGAAGAAGAATGCAAAAACCTCATCCTATTTCTTTCTTTCCTTCCCTGTTTGAATAATCCTTTCTAAGCCTGCTGTTTGGTGCATTGATGCAAAATTCAAATATGCTGTCAAAATTGAATGAGTGTCTTTTACTTGTTCAATTTGTTCAGCATACTTATTTCCTGGCTGTTTGGGTTTTGGGTTTTTTTAATGGAGAAGTCCCCATTTTTATAATGACAGTTACAATGTTGCTGAAAGCTGGGGTAATAGTATGCCAACCCTGTTAATAAAATGCTAGTCCTAGATACTGGCTGGTTAATAGTGGCATCACCTGTAGAGGAGCATGTTGTGTTCCCTGGTCCTTCCTCTCTGGTTATACTTGTAAGTGAACTGCTTCACCTGCTCCTGGTTGGCATTTGGATACTTTAACAGTCAGACTCATCTCTCTCAATGTTTCTATAAGAAAATTTCCTTGGGTATTCTGTGGTTTTCCCAGATGTTGCTTAAAATAGAAATATTGAATGTAGGCAGGAGTCTACATTCATTTGATCAGTATCTGGAAAATATTTCCGGTATTAATTAGTAAAAAAGGTAAGAAGTGGAATCAGAAAAAGTCCTATACTTGTCCTAGATTCTCTCTTTGCTTCTGCATTATGACCCAAGGGGATCTGGCAGTATCTCTTGCTCAAATCCAAGGTGCAAGATACGCAACACCCTAATTAGTGCATATCTATCTTTGCATGACCTTTCAGGGTTTTCCAGACATCTTGTATTCAGTTCTCCTAGGTTTAGGGACGACACCTAAGCAAAGATGAAGTTGGGCGAGTTAAATCTCACTTTCAGTTGCCACAGGCCTGATGCTCTACTGACTCACTGTGGGATGCTTAGAAGATAAGACTTTCATTGCAGAGCTTCAACGCATCGTAAAAAGCTTTATCTATGCAACCTTGGTAGTTTCAGTACCCAAGTTTTGTGGCTATTTTTCTATAAAGCACCATGTACTATGTACATCAATCCTAACTCAATGATTAGGAAAGCACAGGTTTCTCCTCTTGCCTGTTATCACAGTTGCCCCTAATTAAACCCACACTGTTTGAACCTACTGAGCACTGTCCTGTATCATTTGATCACCTAGACACTTGTGTCTTTTCATTATTTTTGTGGTCATCTGCTTTCCTGATCTGCTGCTCCTCTTAACCTTTTCCAGTTTAAAGGCAGGCTAAAAGATGCAAGGATGGCTAATTTAGGTCCCAATTAAGTCTAGCTTCCTTCGATTCCTGTGGAGTACTGATTCCTCATTAATCTCTCTTTCATCTTGACCTTTATACATCCCTTAGGTTTTGACCCAGAAAGGTGATCTTTGGACAAAGATGCTTAGGCCTGTGTGAATCCTGCAGTGAGAGGTAGCAAATATTGTTCCACTGGAGCTATAATGCGAGAACAATATGGTATGCACAGGTACTTGCAGAAAAGGCTGAGACACTAAAATAGTAATGGAGATACTGTTTTCTTAAGGAAAAGAAATGGTGGGAAAAAAAGTTCATCAGGCAGCATAGTAGGAAATGTTCTTTAAGGTGATTTTTTTCATATGGCCATATGTTGTTTTAAAAAGTTTTAGAAACTCTGTAATTCCATAACACATGAAATCATGCATCATCTGCCATAGAAATAGTTCTATATCATATATTTATAGCATTTGATTTCTGTGTGAACTGGATAGAAAAATACACAAAATTGTTTCTGCCATGAAATGAAGATTGCTGGGCCAACTTGGGTCAGGGCACTATTCTGAAAACCTTCATCATCGTTGACTCAAACTTAGTGAGATTGTGTGCTAAGCCTCAGTAGTTTGGATTTAACATTGAAAGTACATGTTGAAAGCGGCATAGCATACCTCTTTTTAAACCAGATATGCTCCAGAAAACACTAAACTTTGTGGATATGCTGAAATATCTGCTGATGTCTGATATCTTTGCAATATAATCCAACATCAAATGATTCCTCAAAAAGTATTTAATTATTTTTCAACAGTCATCCCAAAACTTTGTATGTTCATTTTTTGACAAAACACCAAAATAGCTGGAGAAACTAGACAGTTCCTCAGAGGAAAGGGACATCTTCTCAGAAAATTCAATTTGCACTCATACTCAGCTTTTGACAAGCAATTACCAGGAATAATGTATGAATTAAAAGCATACAGTGAAAGGATGATAGCAGATGTGTATACTGATGACTCTGAACTATTTTTGATCTGAAATTCACATACTGACTTTTAAATATGACAATTCCCTAATGACAGGGAAGAATTTTATCTGATGGAGAGCATGGGATGATGTATAGTCAGTGTTACTAATTAAATAAGTTTAATTATTTTAAAATTTAATTACTAATTTCAAAGGCAAGACACCTGATCTAAGAAACTAATGTGTGGTTACACAGAGGAGCTTAAACTGGATCTGATCACAGACGTTTTATAAATGATGCAGTCCTGGAATTAAAAATCATTATACAGTGAGTTTGGAGTGTTGCAATATGTGCATATAATATTGTTCATGTTAGTATTCAGAATATGATTACTGACTCTAGTTATAAACACTAAGCAACAAAGTTAAGGAAGTTTATCACCCTAATCCCTTAGTTTCGGATGGCAGCTTCTACGTGCTAGAAATCAAACAAATTTTTCAGTTTTCAGTATCTTCTTAATTTTCAGGCAACATTACTAAGGCTTGCGGCATCTGGTTTCAAGATCTGAGTCTGGAGTTAAGATTACAAAACCGTATTTTTAAAAGTAGTAGAATCAAATTCTTTCCTAAAGCCTTTATTCATGAAGATTGGAAAAAGGATGCTATCCGCTGCCAACAAAAAGCTAGTTACATTTTCCTGGTTGGGTAAAACTGATCTTAACAAAGAATGAAACAGTCTTATCCAGTACATTATGATACAAGATAAGGGATTAAGAAAGAACTCTTCACTCACATAAGGTAATGCACATAAAAATAAAGTTTACCATAAGCTAGAAAGGTTCACAACACCCTGTTATATTCAGGAAAAGGAAAATTAGTGAGTAACTGCAGTTTATCTGTTTCAAGTAGCATCAAGTACTATTTAGGTGATAATTTCTGCTTATGGAATCATTTAGCATATTACAGGTGTAGGTGGACATAGTGTTCTATAATAATTTCAATAAACTCATTGGGAAATCGTTAATTGCTATATAAATCTGGAAAAAATGCATGATTAGATTAACAATGGGTAGGTTAATGAATAAGAAGCAAACTGGAATTGGAGTGTTTAATCGCTAATGTACATTTGCTTTCTTGATGCCTACATTTTTGTTTAGCACTAACAAATGTCCCCCTATATATTTGAAGGTCCTATGGCATGATGAAGAAAGGTATTGTCCATCAATTTTACAAGACAGTACATAATTTCAAAAGGCAGTTCAGTTGGTTTAAAAAAAACCTGGTTTGAATGTAAATCCAACTGCCTTAAAAGTTCTAAACAGATTGAAGGCTATATTGAGAGCATTTTGTTGTGAAAATTTTGATATTCGTCAGAGACTTGAGAATCTTGAGATCTTCTTGAGAGACTCAGAATGTTCTGAAACGAATACCACTCCTTCTCTATATTATCTTGCTACCTGAAAATTAAACTTCGTGTTTAACCAATTAAAAATAGATGGGAGTTAATAAAACTGCCTTTTCTGGAGCCATACAAGACTCAAAGTCAGAAGTATGAACAGTTCAGCCGCTTTCATTAATTACTAGTTGGTGGTGCCTTTATTAACCAAAAATCATTGTGGTTCAGTGTCTAATGAGATCCAGAGTTATTATAGACAATACTAGAGAAATATTCACCCAGAAAAAAAAGTATATTCCTTACTGATGTGGCTATAATACAGCTTAAATATACTAAAGATATATTTTAATTGTTAACTGTGAAATGCTTTAGGTCAGGATTCACCTTTTCTCTCTACTAGCAGTTTTCCACCTGTTATTCACTGACTGTTTGATCTCCCTTTGTTTGTTCATGCTACATGCTAAAAACACTGATTATCTGAGCCCGTTGAGTATCTTCTTCCTGAAATACCATGTGTGTCTGGTATAACCTTCACTAGCTCGATCAACTACTATGGTTTCATGTTATTATCAAGCTGTTAATTTTCTATTTTCTCAAATACTCAAGTTGCACCATTGCAACAGTGGACTTCTGTGTCCTTGGGACTTGCATGGCTTTGCTTGAGCATCCAGGTGGATTTGTCTAGATTTCTTTTATTGGTTGCTATAGAAAGGCTCCTAGCTCAATGAAGTAGAGTGTTAAGATTTTTCTTTGGTGGTCTGATATACCACAAATATTCCTACAACACTCCATAGGGTACTGAGATTCTTTCTGTGAGCAGCTGATTGCCAGAACAACTTAGATGCCTGATGTAACTTCTCTAGATCTATTGACCTTGTCTATAGTACAAAGAATTTAGCTGTTTAAGTGTTGGTCTGTTGGCAAATCTTCAATGTTTCTTCTATGAAGAGTTGTAAGAGTCTTCACTTTCTTACAAAAAAGTGGATTTTTTTTCCTTTAATGGCAGAAATATGTTGATTCAGTAGTAATTTGGATACTCACTAAATAGCCTGGAATTTCTAGGTTACTTTCAGATTCAGAATTTGTAATGACAGTTTAAACCACAACACAGTCTCACACAGACGGCTTTATTTTCACAGAAAGATTTCAGCTTCTTACTGAAGTCAATCACAGAACTCAAACTATTTTAATACTTTTATTTCATGTCTCTCCTGGTTTTATTTCTCACCTCACTAATATAATGTGACCTCTAAGACACTAAGAAAGTAAACAATATTGGTTTTATTAGGCAGTCAGAAAAGCTACTGCAGTTCTGACTTTTGTGTCTCCAAATTAAAGACTTTGTGAAGGTGCTAACTGAGTAGACTGCAGATAAGATCCCAAATATAAGCTGCCCTGATCATTCTCACAGTCCCTGCATTCCTACCCAAAGATAAGGTGGTAGCTTGACTGGAGTTACATAAACGTTATGGCTATATTTGGTGTATAATGATGTTTCTGAGTGTACAAGCAAGACATTTTCCATGGTCTTCCAGTTGAAAATACCAATGATTTAGAAAATGCTGATCTCTGTAAAAACAGTTGTTCATTGAGCTTAACTATAGCTGTGATCACTACACATTACACAGGTTTTGTGACATAGGCAAATACTCATATTTTGCAACTTTATTCCCAATAGCGACAACATCAAGACAAGAGCTTGTCACCTTCTTATGCCACTGAAACAGGCAGGAAGAAAGCTGAAGGAAGCAGAATGGTGATTGCTGTTGAAGCGCATACAGAATAAAGAAAGCATAAAAGCATTCTGAGAAGTAACAATGCAGCTTTTAGGAAGACTTTTGAATTAATTCTTTTTAGCAGAAACCTCCCAAATCCTCAGCAGTGTGAACTTTTCAGAGCATATTAAAAAAAAAAAAAAAAAAAAAAAGAAAAAACCCCAGAACTGATTTCAAAAGCTGCCTTGAGAATAAGGACATATCCTATCAAAAAATAGACTGGTAAGAAAAAATACAGCTGTATGACTGACTATCATCAGAAGTCAGAGGAAAAAAATGAGGAGAGATATACAAGAAATTATCATTCCCTTTTGTTTTACTACCTACCAGCCACCGCTAGAGCTCATTTCTTATGGCTCCTACAATTGTTTTTAGACTTCTGTTTACCAGAGTTTTGAAAGAAAATGGTTTGAAATCTACTAAATCAATTGTAGATCATCAAAATGTAAATAGTCTTTCACTAAACTGGAAAATATAATTAGTTGATTTAATGTTTTTCACCTGAAGAACATTGACTTTGGGTGTCTACCCGTGACAGTCACAGTAAAGATGTCAAAGAAAAGGCATAAACAGTCCCTTGTTTATACTGACACAAATTTCTTGCTTGTTTTTATATTTATTGAAGAGATTATGAGAAGACAGGAAAAGTACATTCAGGACATGGTTTAAATAATTGGCTTCATTAAGCCAAGCAACTGGTAAGAGTAACATTATTGTAGTGCTGAATACACAGAGAAATGTATGTATATGTTCATTACATGCATATAAATACACTACTTGTAAGCTGTGATAATTGTAATTTGACATATAACAAAATCAGCTAAATATTTTAACAACCACTATTTTAATAGTAATAACATGCATTCTTTGATTATACAGACCACTTGGGCACTTGGTTGCAAGGATTAGTCTGCAAATAACTTACCTGAAGGAGAGAGTGAGGTCTGTCTTACCTTTCAGGTAGTATTATGGTTTGCCATTGCTACTAGCTAATTGCAGTTTGATTGACATGCACGGCCTCGAAGCCAGAGAGGAATGCTGTCTGTCCTCATCTGGAGATGATGCTCTTCGTTGTGTCTGACTTAGAGTCCAGTGTTAACAGTTTTGCCTAGAGAGATCATCTAGAGAAAATTTTGGAAAGAAATCTACACCCAGGTCATAGAATACCACAAACATGATTACTTCACATTTCTGTGAACATTCATTTATATATCTAAAATCAAACAATTGGGTTTTTATGTGCTATCCCAACTACATTGTAAAAAGCACTATTCAGTGTGTGACATGGATCCAGGTCATCCTTTAAAAAATACGACTGTACTATTTGCATTACTTTAGTTCAGAGAGTTAGTGGCTCTGTAGCTGTGCTCCCCTGGAGCCTCTGATCAAAGAGCATGTACTCAGAGGTTCTTTGTGGGAAGGGTTGTTTCCATACCAGCAGTTAATCCAGGGAGTAATAATGACAAAAAATAAACCCCAACGTAATCAATAGATTTGTGCCACAAATGAACTTAGCATTGTGAGATTTCTTGTACAATTTGTATAAGTGTAGCAGGTAGATTTCTTTCTAGAATTCATGTCAAACATAAATGAACCTACTTGGGTTTGATTCACTCTCATTAAGCTTCTCTGCAAGTCTTTCATTATTAATTACCATGCATAATCATTCAGATTTTTATGTCTTCTTCCTACAACATATTTTTTCTGTCAGAAATCCATATGTGCAATGTGTGCATTTATTTTAGCTGCAGGCAGAAAATATATCATTCAGGAATGGAAAAATACTGAATTATGTGATCTGTTTGTCCATATGCCTATCCAGCCTTCTATCCTCTATACATCTTAATTCAGGATATTACAAACTCATGTAGTCACAAACTCTTCCTTGTATCTCACTGCCAGGGGCCCTACTGTCTCACTGTTGGAGGCCTATGTATCCTCATATCTAATGGACCAAAGGGATCTACAGCAGTATTCTCTTAACTAGCAACCTGAAAAGTGGCACACCTGCTCTGCTGGAGAACTGCCAGTAAACAGATGCAGTGCTATGCATTTCAGTGACACTGAACACGGTCATAGTGGCACATATAGTCTGTTCTCACAAGCAAAACAGGTGTTGTCTACAAGTTCAGCCACCATCATCAACAGATGTGAACTGGTGTTTTATTGGCATAAATGTCATGACTTTTATTATCATTGATCAAAAGAAGCCCTGTTCTTGATTTGTTATGATGGTTGACGGCTCACCCAGTGTTTGCTGGCGGTCAGCCCATCTCTGCAATTCTGAGAGAGATGTGGGTGTGGAAGAAAGACAATATTAGTCCCAAAATAAGTAACTTAGTTACAGGGCTGAATTCTACAGGATTGATTTTAAGCACAGCTCCCGTTGAATCAGAAGTTATTTAACTGAAATAAATTATCATTTTACAATCCAAAGACACGACCTGAGCCCTAAAGCTAAGCTTTCAGAGCATTGGTCACATAGCCCACCAGATGTGCTCAGTATAGGTACTGTGCTTTATATGACATCTACATCCAGGAGAGCCATGGCTGACTCAAACTGCTTTCTTTCCTGAGCTCCCAGGACTTCAGGTATTGGGAGAGAAAAGAGATGAAGTCTGGCCTATGTAGGTATTCAAGTGGCTGACCGTATGGATGATGTGATACATGCACATCAGAGCATGTATATGCATGCTTCCATCTGCACAGGCCCTGCAACAGAAGAGGTTGCTGCACTCCAGGCACAGCACTGAATTTGTGATGAGTTGCATTGGCTGCCATGAAAGACAGAGCCCAGGAGATACCTTCGCTCAACAAATATATCCTCCACGGTGCTACTCTACAGAGTCCCTCTCTGAAGGTGTCTATATATGCCTCATGGGCATAGCCTCCTCCATCCTTCCCTCACACCTCAGTTCCTAGCCACTGATCTGTACCATGCCTAGACATCTAAGGGGGACACAGCAAATGGACCTTCAACAGGTCATGCATGGTGCAGACAGGTGGGGTGTGGCACCAGGTGCTAGAAGGAATGATTACTAGGAAACGGGAATTTGGATAGGGGACAAATCTGGCTTGGAGTTGAATGCAACTGGCGACCCTTAGAGATGCCTTCGAGACCAAGACTAGGAATGCAGAAAGAGTGCTCCAGTATGGATAGTCCTCCCCCACAGAGCAGAATAGAGGTGGTCATTGAGATCATGTTCAGAGCAACTTAAGCTATGCAAATGAAACTGAAGAAGTATTCATTTTCATGTCTTTTCAGCTTTTTGCAGTGGTGCAAACCACTTATTTCTCAGACAGAAAGACTGTGATAGCAGAAAATAGCATTGCAGCCTGACTTCCAAATACAAAAGATGCACTATATTATCCTGATTAATCATGAAGAAAAAAAAAAATAAATCTGGATTCTATCTGTCTTTCTTTTTTTTAAAAAAAGGATCATGTTTAACAAGTGTATAAAATGCCCTCATTTACAATTGCTCACACCTAAGAGCTTCTCTAGCAACTTCTAGTGCTCAGAAGTTACCATCTTACTGATGAAACAGTGTGCATTAAAAACATTAAGAGCTACCTATAGATTAGTTTTGAACATACAATTTTAAAGTTTCTGACCTGTGTGATAAGTGATTAGCAAGGGTTTTTAAAATTTTTTATCAAATATGAAAAGGGATATCCAACTCAAAGCTATGAAGTTTCATTCAGCGTAGAAGGCTGAAAACTCTCTAATTTAAGGAAATGTGATTTAAAACTAATTATAGAGAATAGAAAAATGAAGAGGGACACAAAGAGCTTCTCAATAGATAGAAGGAAAAATACTGTTTGAGAAAGAATAATGTAACAGTCAGAAAGGAATTAATGAATAGGACAGGTACATACATGCCTAGAAATAGCTATTAATACTACAGAATTATGCACTACTCTATCATTAACATCACATTGCACCTGGCAGTTTAACAGGCAGATTTTAGTTCTTTGAGAAAAGAAATTAAGGGCTCAATTATGGATCCAAGCCATGCTGAGAAGGGAGAAAGATAAATACTGTTTCATGGTGTGCTGGGAAGCCATATGCATGTGGAAGTTAGAAAAAAGCGGTCTGTCACTGCACCTGCAATAAATAAACCATGCTGATGGACCAGCCCATTCATGGAAAAATACATTGTCCAGAGAAACTCATTAAACCTCATTCTGAGTATAAGGAAATAATCTTAGTTGTAAGGCCGGTTGTTCTTGCCCCTCTTCTGATGACTGCTCAGGGACGATCCTGCTCTACAAGAAGTAATGGTAGTTCTGAGTGAAGTTTCAGTGTAAATTATGTGGGATTAGGAACTGAAGATTCAGGTGGGCATCCCTAGAGCCCTAAAGGAGGCAGATCTATGTCTGGTTTTAGTCCAGTGGTGTCTGAGCTGGACATTTTGAGGCATTGGTTTGCCTGAAAGGAGTGTTTTCAAAACAGGCAGCTTTGGTGATTTTATTAGACCACATGATTCTACTATCTTCAGATACATCTTAGTCTGGTCACACTGAAAATATGTCCCTGATTCCAGTGATCAATATGACACCGTACGTTCCGTATCTGAGTTTTGCACTGATGCATCTAGCCATGATTTTTGGAGCTCTGCACTGTGACTTGCAAGCAATTCCTGATATGCCTTTAACTTCCTTCTTGTACTATAGTATGTATTTGTCTGATCCAGTGATGATTCACACTGCTCTTGTTCTTCGTATAGGCAAAACATTACCTCTTACGGGCCCTAATCCTTCTTAGTAAAGTTTTCATGAGCACTTTTTTACTTCTGCATCACTCATCCACATATCTTAACTTGTGTGCTATCAAACTTATTTTCCTGTTCTTCTTATAAATACTTGTACTTTTACCATCATCTCAATTCTTAATCATTAGAATGCTTTTTTTCTTTATTAAATAATTACAGATATTATGTATGCAATGAAGCATTATTTAAGCAATTTGGCATTATCTTTGTCATTTAAGTTTTTCTTCCTACTTTCTTCTGCTCACGTTTCCAGCTTTGTGAAATTTGCCTTTCTGAAGTACTGAGAACACACATATTGATTCACAAACTATATTTTTGCACATAATAAATGCAATTTTATCATGATAACATAGAATTATGGAATTATTATTATTAGAATGACCTGTTGGTGTTCTCTCTTGGAAATGTATCTTTAGTAAGTAAAATACTTCTAAGACATCAAATCCTCCTATTTGAATGCTATTGTTTTGTGCTTTTTATTCTTTTTTTAAGCAAGTCAGGGATGTTTTAGTAGTGATGACACAGAAAATCAGAATAAATTTTTCATTTTATGGTTTGGAGTTGCTGCTGTTGTTCTTTCCTTGTGACTGATCCATATTAGTCACCTGTGCTGTAGCTCGTCAGTCAGAAAATCAATCCCTAAACATTCCAAGACCTAGCTTTCTGAAATATCAATAACTCAAAAAACAATCCATGAATTTTTTTCAGGTGGAGTACAGCCTTCTCATTTCCAAAGTAGGGAATGTCCATAACATAACAGTATTGTGAGAGAGCCTGCCAAATTATGGCTGATATCTAAACCTAATTATTACATTTCCTGATGAATAATTGATAGGGCAATCCCTGGGCTAAGTCAAAACAGTGACTTCCATATTTATTCCAGAATTATAAATGTACTACCATTGCTCTTCCTAGGTTATATTAGAAATCAAATTTCCTGATGTACACATCGTTTCCACTATCAAGCCCTCTGTAGTCTTAATTCTAGCATCACACTGATTTTCAGTTGTACTTCAAAGTATTATTTCTGAATGACTGCCTTTTCCCCAGTAGAAAACAGGGCATACAAGCTTTATCCTCACAAACCTTCAGACTTTCCCATGAGTTTGTCAACCCCTCCCTATAGATGTCAAAGTCCATAGCCTCAAAGCCCCAATTCAGTAGTCATATAACACTGGATATTCCCCCCAAAATAATAGCAAAGGTCTGTAAACTTCCAATATTTGCTTTTTGGCATGCTGAGAACCGCTCAGATCTTGACAGTATTGAGCAGCAAGATATGCCAAGCATTCACCTGCGCAGGTCCTTACCTGACTGCAGTCCTGGGGCACAGCCACCAGATTGGGTCCCGTGCAGAGGAGACCTGTATCCACACACCTTTAATCCAGAAACTCCATGTTTTGAGCATTCATCTAGGATATCAAGACCCATATTTTTCTCCTGTCTTTAAAAAAAGGCAAGCTCCATCTCCCGCTTCTCACATGGATGTTACTTAACATAGGGACAATTATTCTGGGGTTCTCTAAATTCCAGATTTGGCATTCACTAACTTTCTTTTAACACTGCTTCCCTTTATGAAAAAGACTTGTATATTCTTGAGCCAGGGGAAGAGGGAGGTGAGCCTATAACGTAGCTGGTATCACACTTAATCTGGAATATCCACATCTACTTTCTGTTACCCACAAAGATTTATAGCTGGAGCTCCTAAATGATGGGTGTGCTGTGCTACATGTTAAGAGAAAGATGATATTCTTAATTCTTCTGGTTTTTGAGAAAAAATTATTTGGACATTTTGCTGCAGAGGAAGATTCAGGATGATGAATACAGATTGGAAATAAAGTACTTTTTTTTTTTTTTTCCACAGAAAGACGCTGAAGTCACAGCAATGGCCACATTTTATCTCAAGTTTTGCTTCAGCTTTTTCTGTCGGCTAGCTTATGTAGTTCTCTAGTTGTTCCAGTGACTTATTGTCCATATACACTGCCTAAAAAATGAAAAGCAGCATGATTTTAGAAGTATCCAAGTACCTCCATAAGAGAAGGTGTGTCTGTACAAGTTCTAAGACAGGTATTAGCTCAGGCTGCCCTATAGCAGTGTAGCCATTCCATATGGTGTTGTGTTCAGGCAAACTAACCATATTGACAAAGCCTTTGGGTTTGGAGCTTGAACAGCGTTGCACTGCAAAGGAAAACCTGCCCTAAATCACTCTATATATCATTCACAGAATGTAGGCACCTAATGAGGCCTAAAGCTTGCATCAGGCAAAAAACTATCTAAAAATTCTGCACGGCAATTTTGAGAGATTAAGGTAGCTTTGTCCTTCTGTGGGCCTTGCTTCAAGCTGTCTTAAGAGTGGCAGGTGAAACTGTTTGAAACATAAGTGGGTGGGAAGCTGGAGAAAGTGGGCTGTTTTTCTCTCAAAGAGTTCAAAACACAGCCTTAGACATCAAACTTCACTGCAGGGATCACGATTTGCAAATTCTTAGTGGGGAAAAAATCTTTCTGAAAATCTAAGTAGCAAGTATTCAATAGATATATAATTTAAAAGCTTCACTGGAGTTTGCAAATTCTAACAAAAAAAATCTAAACCTTGCAAGAAGATTTTGGTTACTGAGGATTTTAGTCCCAGCTAGCAATGATTCTGATAATATTTGCAGATATTTGCTAGATTATTTTTAACAAATGATTATAAATATGATGCAAAAACATCTGTAGGAGTCATTTAAATGAAATAAATGAATTCATAATCTGCAGAAGATGGATACTGTTTTTAAATTCAAGTATTAGAAAATGCCTAAAAGTGATAGAGACAGTGATTTCAATGGCTGCATGCTATTAACAATTAACAATTGCCATTAATGCAATTAACTTGTTGAGAGGGTATTCTATTTCTCAATGGTAAAAGAATACTTTATGTTGGACTCCTGTCCCCAGACTTCTGTTCTACAAAGATTTCTCATTTAAGGTAAACTAATTGTCTGTTCTCCTTCTCTAGGGAATGGAGAGAGAAAGTTCACCCTGTGGGATGATTTATCTTTCCTTAAAATAATGTTCCAGGAAGGTGCATCATCCCCTATAGGATGTAGATTTTTTTCTTATTTGACTATAACAGGTGGAAGTGTGAGGTCTAAAAGAAAGACATCAGCCATAGATTTGTCTTCAGTGGTTAAAACAGCTGCATACAGAACATCTTTGTGGACTTTTAAGTCATCTCTCTGGTCTGTTATTTGTTTTCTTTTCTAGCCCTTCCCACACATGGTGTAGGGAGCTGAGGTGCCTATCGTAGACTTCTGCTGTGCTGTGGATTGCAGCATCTGCCTTTTGGTGTCCAAGTTATTCAGGGAGTCTGGGCTTAAGTGGTAAACATGATGCTCAAAAAGCAGTACTTTACTAGGTACAATAGTATTTGGTCTGCCTGCACATTTTTCTGTGAACAGGAAGTGATTTACCCTGTGTCACCTTTACCACTTGCTTAAAGGTAACTGAATCCCTGCCATGAAAGCATAAGGCAATTATTGATAGTTACAGTATCCCTAAGCTACCGAAGCATAAAATTAATTACAAACACACATGATTTGGTTGGTCCAATCCTAGTCCACCTGTCATGAATGGGAAAATCAGTAACAGTATGAATAAATCTTCCACTGATATGATCAGCAAACCTACAACTGAGATGACAAAAGACCTTTAAAGACCTGTTTTGACTAGAGCAGCTTTATTTTCTGAGCTTCATTTGAGCCAAAATTAAGTGGACCTGCATGCACTATCTTCAACTGTCAGATGCACTAATTCATTTATTTGGCAAGTGATCTCATTCCCTGGTTAAAAATGTTGCCCCTATGACAGAATTAAAGAAGTGTAATGTGCTGAAACCGGCACTGAGTGCAGAGGAGGCAGGCAATTTTTAAGCTAATTTTGTTTCTGGTCTGGCCAACTTCTACAAACAGGCATAATTCAACAGGAATGCATCCATATGAAGAAATTTCCAATAGTAGCTGAGTTGAGATCTCACTTTTGAGGTTGATCTAGGAAAAAAATAGCCATTAATTTCAAATATCCTTTTCACAGGGACTACCTATCTTTTTGTCCAATGGCACCGTCCATCTCTATCTGATGGGCATTTGCAGACGTTGCATGCAGCTGGTGAAATGATTGATCACAGCTATTCTGTAGCATCTGCTACAGTCTACCAAATCAGTTGTACATTAAAAAAGCAACATCCGATGAGCATGTCCCAAGGCTGATATTACTATTTATTTCTAGCCATAACCTAGTATCAAACCCAGAACATGGAAGAAGGTAAGCTTTTCTACCTAACCAGATCCCCTATCTCTTACCTTAACCTCTGCTCGGGAACAAGTTTGTGAACAAGTTGCTACAAGTTTCTATTAAGTAAGTGTGAATGAAGCTGAGATCCTTTCTATTACCTACCTAGGAATGTACTCTAGCCCTTCACTAAGTGCTTGGTAGCTCATTCCTTAGTGAAAAGAGACGAGTTATTTCAGAGTTGCTGAGGAACAAGTGTTTGAACACTGGAAGTTACCAGGGAAACTGACTTACCGAAAGCTTTTAGCTTAGTTGGTAGTGCATTAACTTGCCTTACTATTTCTTGAACAATAATAAAAATAATAGCACACTCTTCAGTTCTCCTCCTTTCTTGCTTCTGGCAAGTTTCCCTTCATGTTTCTTTTCTGACTCTTGCTTTCTTGTAGGACCAGTACTATCTTGCTCTCTTCACCTTTGATCTTATTGAGGCTTCAGCACAGTATACAATTCCAATTGTTCATGCACAGAAAAAGGAAATTTAGATTCAAAGAAGTGTAAAGATGGTTTGCAGGGATTTTGATTTCTTTTTCCCCTCATAGTGTGTTTACACAGAAACATCAAATAGAGGCTTTTTGCTGTTATCTGTCCACTTTCTCCCTGGTTGGGCCATTCAGCCAGCAGAAGGAAGCTCCTGATTTCAATCCCAGAGGCAACTTTAGGTAGTATACTGTTCACAAAACATTACCCACAAAGCTAAAGTAAGATTTGTTTTTCCCAATAGTCCTCTTTACTGGAGATTTTGTTAACAAAATATTCATTTTTCCTCCAGTCTCCAACTCACTTTCCCTGCCTTAAACTTGCCTTCAGTTGATCTAGCCTAACTTAACAGTAGGAAAATAAGTAGAGATCAGAGCAATTCTTCCCCAGCATATATGCTTTCAGCATTATTTTCCTTCCTTTTCTAGGGAAGGGAGACAGGGACAAAAAGCTGTGCTACTTCTCCATAAGCAATATCCTGTTCAAATAAACCAATGCCTTTTTACTTAATCTGTTTCCTGATGTCTCGTTCTTAGTGAGGGAAATATCCATCCTAGGATGCTATTCCTTATCCATCCCTTTATAGACTATTTTCCACATTATTTGATTGTTTCTTGAGTTTTCACATCTCCAAACTGTAACAAGCCACTATGTCAATAGAAGAAAATAAAAAGTCGTTCTGAAATATGTGTCTTCTTTTATGCTTTGTTAGACTTCACTATTCAAATCTGTTTCTATTCAAATATACTTCAGCTATGAAAGAAACATGATAGCGCTTCTGCGATGGAATACGTGGTTATTGCCATAACCCACCTGGTATTCTATTCAAATTCTTCAGCTATGAGAATTTGCTACTGCAAATACACTTCACTCAAAACCTCTATGTAAAAGCATTTAACATTCTCATTTGATGCTCTTGACTCTTTGTATTTCAGCGTGTTCCCCGTAAGGCTGCTGGCTTTTGTGCCCATCTCTGCTTCATCTCTTTTGTGTTTAACACTTGCTTTCTACTTCAAACTTTCATCCTAGGCACCACAGTGAATTGGAAAAAGCATCCTGCAAAATAGCTCCACCCCCGTAGCTAGGAATAAATAGTGCTCAGAAGACTAGCTAAGCAGCTGACAGGTCTTGACCATTGCTTTTTATGCTATTTACGAATTGTCCCTCATGTTCTGCTCCTCATCTGATATCTGTTCGCTGCTTTTGTATGCTGAGTGTCAGGCCTTGGGGGTCAGAGACCACTTGTCATCTTGTGTGACAGTGCTTAGCAGAACAGGGTATGAGTGAGACCGTGTACCGCAAGTAAACAGCACCTTGATGGGACTGTGCGTAGCAGAGTGTTAGCTCCTCCTGTTAGGAAAGCTGCTGCTGTGGCCCTCATTTACACCCAGTCAGATGGCATGCTGCTTGCTTTGGAAGCAGTCCCCTCTCCAGTGTTTGTTTTGTTGACAGACAGACATCCAGAGCTGAACTCGGTGCAGCGAAGAACCATTTTATTACCCCATTTATTGCCTTTAAAAGACCAGGACAGAAGCATAAGTACCATTTCTGTGCTCTTTTCACAGGGAAAAGGAGCTCATTTTTCTGAAAAATGGGGCCCCGATGTTCTGTCTTTGTTTCTGGCAAGCGGAGACCTTTCAGCCTACCAGAGGTAGGATGCTCTCTGGCAGGAGCTGCCAGTTCACAGGCTCTGAGAGGGCTCCTCTCCCAGATTTAGTGGCTGGGAGAGCTACGTGCAGTGTTTTCTGTAAAATATAAAAAAGTCTTGTTTTCTTGGACACGTGCAGGAACATGAATCCCAATCTACATTTCACACTTCTGTTGTCTTAAGATCTTGTGCAGCTGTTGTGTTAATGGACCCATTTAACATCATATATTATAGTGGTTAGAGTTTTTCCATGTTCCTGATGCCAATACTCTTTTTTTTTTTCCTTTTCCACTTTTTTTGCTCCGTTTTCCTACTCATTTTCTTACTGTATTGAATACTGTTTTAAATAACCCCTGTCTTGCCACTACTGCTCTGCAGGGTCCTGCTGTGCAAATTGGCACTTTAAGTGGAGGCACTTCGTGTAAGTGACTAACAGCCACCCCTGGTGAGATACTTAAAGAAACAATTGCACTAAACTGTACCTCTTGCTTCGAAGAGAAATTAGATAGAAGGGAAAGAACTCCAGCTAACAGGAGTTTATAATTCAAGTTTCAGAATGTATGAAACTATGTAAAGCCTTCAAGACCTGTAAAACTGCAAGAGGCTTTTCACAGTTACACGGAAATATTAAATCTTTACTTGGGAACCAGGGCTCAAAGTCAGTGAAGCCCCACAGTGTTATTAAAATTTTGCAACTCCTAAGACACCTGCCTTGTCAACATTAAAGATATTCTGTACTCACTGAATTATTATGCTGTTCTATTTTACTTGAAGTAGCCCTTAAAGTCAGTTTTGATGTTTTTATGCCTTTATCCCTCAGGATAGACAATAAAATGTTGTCTGTTATGTTTCTCATTTGGGATTATTCATGGTTGCCCGGGACCTTTTTGACAAAACCATTTTTCATTGGCAGAGATCAGTTTGACACTCTTCAGGCTGATGGTTTTTTTCAGAAAGATTTTTAATTTCATTTCCATCAACACCAGGTTCTTGAAGACACTTTATTTTTTCAGGTCAAAATGAGGAAGTATCCTGTAGGTCAGTAAGTGGGATCATTGCCCACAGTGTTCAGCAGTTGATGGTCAAATCCATAATCTGAAACCAACACTGGATTAATTGTTACTTTGTGATGGCCCAATGCCTGGTTTTGTTCTTTTTGGTTTTGGTTTTGTTTGGGGTTTTTTTTCTGAATACCCTTAAATTTTCCCTGCTGTGGAATTAGATAATATTCTTTGTATATAGCTCAGAAATTAGAGTACTTTGCTAACCTAATTCCATTCTCCCATTTTATCTAGTGATTCCTAAATGGAAAAGGCACTCATTATCCCCACAGCAGAAGCACAGGTATGGACTGGCTCCCAGGGAAGACAATCAGTTATTGCTGTGCTAAAGGAAGATCCCCCTTTTTCTCAGATGTTATTAAGTGCCCTATCCCTTCTTTCTCTTCTTACTTGGTATTCTGGACCCTTAGTAGTTGCAAGCACAGACTTCACAGCTTGAGATATTTCCCTACGGTAGGCAGAGTATGGCCACTGTTTTCTTTAGTTTTTATAGATAGCTTTTTCTTCCTAAATATTTGAATTTGTATACATTAAGAGTCCAAGTGCAATGCTATTGAACTGTCAAGTTCTTGTCCTTGAGGTTAATTCACTTATCTAATTAAAGCCATCCAGTCAGGATGAAAATGAGGTTTACCTCCTCTGAGGTAAAATCCTGCTTCCATTGAAATCTGTGGAATAAGCTTTTACAGACTTCAGCAGAGCTATGATTTTGCATCTAATTAGAAAGTGCTATTTTAAAACTACATATTAGGTTTTTTATGGGGGAAGAAGTGTAGGAACTTTCCTTGAACAGTATTACTATCCCGTAGCCAAATCAGCAAACTGGAGAAATAGTTTTTTTTCTTGATGTTTTTATATTTTAATATAATATTACATATAATATATATAATATGAAAATAAAATTTGTTTTTTACCCTAGATTTTTCAAAGCAACAGAATAAATATTTTTCTCTACAGCTTTGTGTGCCAACTAATCATCAATTGACAATCTGTTTACAATGTTTTCTGCCAATATGAATATTTAGTTCATATCATTTTTCCCATTTCATTCCTAGCCTAAAAAATAAGGAAAAAATACAGCAATAAAAAAAGCATAATAAGGGAAAGAAGAGAGCATAAAAGAGAGGTTCATACTAATTATGAGCAGCTTGCTAGAAATATAGCAAATAGTCTCTGATTTAAGTGGCTGAAGGTAAGGTACATTTTCAATATTTCTCATACTATTATGAGGATGATGGATGACCTGTTTTGCTGTTGCAATTTTAGTAATTGCACAGAGCTAGGGTAAAATCCATTCCTCTGACTCACTCTGGAGATAAAGGCATGAATAACTGTGGCCATTTTGACATCACAGAAGTGCTGTTTTATTTTTTCTTTATAAACAGGAACCTAAACTCATTTTTGTTCAGTCACCTGTTTTCTGTATAAACTAACCCGAGATTCTACACAACTTCCAAAATTAACATCTGAGTAGGACATAGTAGGCAGACCACAATCCATGGGGAAAGTAGCTAGTTTGCATATTTTTACCTTATTTATCTGACAAGGATAGCAATATTTCATTATAAGCTTGGAGGTGGCCCTCCAAAGGAGGGGAAGCAGGATTTATTTAAGCCATATTTTTTTATGCTGAACTGCTTGCTTATTTTTAAGGTTTGTTGATCTGAAGTTGAAAAATAGAATAAAAATATGCTGTCCATTCTTTATAATAAAAATACATTTAATAGAATACAAATTGGGGAAAAAAAAATCCAATAATGGAATTAAAAATGAAGTCATATTAAAATTTGCAAGTTATTTTCTAGTATTTGACTGACATAAATGAAGCTCAGAGGAAAAATGAAACTAGAGAAAAACAAGGAAAATAAACATGCCACAATGATCTGTAATAGTGACATTAAAAAGTGATAAGGAAGAAACTTATTCAATATTTCAAGTTTTGTGGTATTTTATGTTAAAGGTGAAAATCTTTGTTTTCATAAGAACAATGAGATAAATAATGTTGTAAAGATGATGATGCAAGTACCAATATTTGCAAAAAAGATTTCTTCTTAAATTCCATCTCGAAAATTTATTTGGCAAAAGTGAATAAAACTCCAGGCAAACTGGGATGTGACTCCAGCTAAAGTAATAACATGTTTATCTCAGATTGTTTCAAAGTTGCTACTGCTCAAAAAGGTAAAAAATGAGAGTAACAGAACACAGGTGACTTTTTGAAGGTAGATTGGGGGAGCATTGAGGACCAAGACCAACTTAGCATTATTGATTGCAGGATGGGATACGCTGCCAGCCAGCTCCATCAATTGGCCTCTGTATTGTTAATGCATGTGCAATGTATGCAGCTTTTAAATATTATTGCATTTGGAGGATAGTGGGAAAATTGCTCCTAGTCCATAATCTCTGTAAAAATGTACACGTGATATTCCTCTGAGGTGGGTGTTTGTACACTGTAATTTCTAATTACAGGTATTTTTAAAGTTTTCCACCTCCCTAGCATGTTCTGTAGCTTAGAAGCAGCCAATGTGAGACAATTTCTCAGAATCGGTTCATCTTTAACAGAGGATTAAAAGAGTCATAGGTATCCTTGCCTGGTGTAAAGGTTCATTTACGAATGCCGAGCTTCTTAAAAAGCAAAGGGGAATAATTATGCATTAATCACATCAAATAATTTCCTGAAGACTCTTGCGAATGTCAGAAGCTATTAGTATACTGTTAATTCACAGAGCTGTCTGTCATTATGTTGAACTCCTGGAGACCTGAATGACATAGTAGGGCAGTCCAAAGAGCAGGAGCTCAGTTCTTCGGCGTACAGAGAGGTGACTAACAAAGCACTGGAGTCACTCTGCTGGCATTCACCGGGCTTCTCCAGCTGGGCCAGAGATCCAGACCTATAAACCTCCGACTGCCTCTGAAATCAGCAAAACTCCTTCTGAAATGGGGGGTGATGGTGAACGGGAGAGGAAGAGGCAAGCCTGACATAGAATTTGGGCTGTGTGAGTGTGACTTGTACTGACAAAAGCTTTTGCGAATCTGAGTTTTGGTGAGTGTGAACAGTGCAGCACCTTGTAAGTCCCCGTTATTAATTTTTTGTTGCAGTACAGTTCTGGGTAGCAATATTAGCCCAAGAACTGGTACCCAGGTGTAGTGCTGTGCTTGCTTCTAGTGTGGGAAAGGGGCAGCCAGCTCAGGAGTCTGTGTGACCTGCGCTCCAGAGACTCGTCACTGAAATCGGCTCCTTCTTCAGACTCTTCTAGAGTCTGCTAAGGGGATTGAAGTTGTTTGTATGGGTCTGAGATTAAGCCCTAAACTTGAGGTAATGTGAAAGCACTGACTTAACAAGTTGTTGACATTTAAAACAGAATTGTTTTGCGATAAAAATATGTCATAACTCTCTTGGCATTGTTGCTGCAATGAGCTTGGATGACTAGATGTTCCAGGCACTTTCAGAATCAAGTAACTCAAAGAGAGTTCAAGCTGTGTACTCTGATTTCTACTTCTTTTCATCCTAAATTTCAGTTTCTTAAAAAAAAATTGCTTCTCAACAGTTCCATTAGCCTAAATGATATGGATGCTTACCGGACAAATTACAGATGAAGACAGAATGAAAAGCAGTGAATATTAGCCAGAGAAAGAATCAGCAAAGAAATACAATGATGGAACTTCCCAGTCAGATCAGATATAAAAGGAAGAATGGGTGTCATTTTCTTCAGTAGCCAGGAAACATACGTAATTGAGCTAAATTTATCCTGCAGGATATTTTAAGATTTTGTTTTTAAATCAGAACTGTGCACTTACTCATTTACTCCTAGTATCTGCTTCCTATTGCAGGCAGTGCATGCCAGGTACTACAACTGAAAATATGGGGACTGCAGTCCCTTCATCAGGACTGCCTGATGTGCCCTCTTCTCCTGGTCAGGTGGTGGGGAAGCCTCCATTCTTCCTGCAGGTATGCAGGGATTGTGTCTAGCCCTCAAAAAAACAAGTAAAACTAGAGATAGATAGATAGATATGTACCATAGGCATATATACATATTTATTAAAATATATATATATGTAAATAAATTCACATAGCTGAAGAGTTAACTGTAGAATGATTTCTTTTAGCTGTGGATTTTTTGATATTTAAGCTCTAAAAGCCCCTAAAATTGAGCTTCCTTGTTAGCTATTTCATCGCAAGAAAAATATACTTTCTCTAAAGAATATATAATATATGCTACTGAGGAAAAATCCCTCTGAAGTAAATATGATTTTTTTTTGTAGTTCAATTGCAAACAGAGAGGATCAAGTCCCAGTCAAGTTAAGTGCAGATCAGTAAATTATAGCAGAGCATGACTAATTTTTTTCTGTAGATGGAAATCAGTTGTTGGATAATAATAATTATGAATAGATTTGTGTTTAACAGCTCTATTAAGGCACTATCAATCCTCTCAGTTCCTCTCCTATGTAGTGTGCAAGTACTGGTGGCAGATTACAGTTCAGAAAAAAGAGACGGAGAGCACTGGATAACAGCAGTGGCAGCACAGCATTTCAGCATGAGGATTAAAACTGAAGATGTCTCAGCTTTGCATTCTTGGCCAATTCTGATTTCTTATTCACTGAGTATGGAATTTGCAAACAGCAGCTGTCAGCTAAAATACAGCAGGATGTAAACATCTTCAGCAGAGGCCTGAATGTGGGTCTAAACTCTCTATAACATGTATGGGAAGAGATAATGACCTGAAAATGTCATAAATGACAGCCAACAAAAGTGGTTAGTATCAGAAGTCTCCTAAGAGGCAGAAACGATGGTAAAAGGTCATAAGCCATTTTCAAACAGACTCTTTTCTCTCTGTTTAAGTGCTGTGGCCCTGTCTTTCAAAACCCTACATTTCCAGTTAGTGGGAAGAGGAGGTAATGATGATTCACTTTATCTAATGGCTCAGGAGTGCACAGGGTTAACGTACATTTTCATATAAGAATATAAAATTAATACTACAATATCTAGTGGGGACAGCTCAGGAACTGCAGATTTTCTGTTTGCTATTTCCAGCTCTGCTCAAAAGCCATTGAACATCAGCTCGCTCTCTTCAGCTTAGTTGTCTATATTTAAATAGACAAGAGATTTTCAAAAGCACCTGCTTTTCACTATAGATTATATAGGCATTTTAGGCGTTTGCTTTAAGGAGATTCATACATTAGGAGTCTAAAATTTAGGCATATCCTGGATTCCCAGAAATTTTACCTTCTCCAGAACAGGCAACAGCTGATCAGGTTTTACAAGAGCAACAGTTTTGACCCTAAGCTCCTAAAGAGTGACTTAAAAAAAACCCAAAAACCAGGCAGTTTTGCACTGTCTTGTATAGATGGATGGAGCTGACATTTTTAGCAGTTATTTCAAAGACCTGTCTGAAGCTCTGCACTCCACACCAGTCGCAGACATAACTGAGAGGAACTGAACAGAGCTGGGAGTGATTTCAGTGATGACAATTGCCTTACAATCAAAGCAGTTTTCCTTCAGTTACTTAAATGCCTGCTCCAATATTAAATTTCTGTGAGGATTAGAGCAAATCTTAGGTTCATGATGTGATTCTAACCTAGAACCCTCCATTTTGATTATTTCTTTTCCGCAGTAATAGCACTTTCTGCTTTTTGCCTTTGTGCTATATATTTCTCCCAGTCTGTTCATCAGAAGTCTGTAGTCATTTTCTCGGATGCTGGCCTTGAATTACAGATGGCTAGAACTGACTCTATCAGTGGGCTTTATGTGAGTTTATTCCTGCACAAAGCCCACAGATAAGCCATGGACAAAAGGTTCACCAACTCACTAATTCTGCAGCATTCAGCATCCATGAATATGAGAAAGCAACATAGAACTGACCCTAGGGATAAGTAAAAAACTTGTTTTTCTCTTTCTAAAACTTTCCAAAGTAAGGTTTCAAAAAGAAAAGATTTCAAAAATATCTTGGAATAGGATCTCAGAGGAAAGATGTTACTTTTACAGTCATGAGTTCCACACACTGTATCACTCTGAAATGACTCGCACAGCATCTGCTGTCCTGGCACAGACTGTGAATCAGATGCTTTCAGTCAAGCATATGCTGATAGAAAAACCCCACACCTGCAAGAAGACACTCATTATTACATTAGGTTAACCACAGGGACACTGAAAGAGGTGTTGGACTCTAGGCAGGTATTAACAAAGTCTTTCTAACTATCATCTAGAGGTAATGCTTTTTATTCCTAAAAATGCAGCTTGTCCAGTTTTCCTTTATTTTAGCTAATTTCAGGACTGCAATGTGAACTCCTTATGGTCAACTAAGAAAAAAAAAGAAACACACAGCCCCCCCCATGTTGAATAGCAAAGTACTTTTAAAACAATGAAACCAAGTTACCACTTCTGCCTAAAGACCTAATCTAACTGTATTCAGAGTGTAAGAGAAGGATAGATATTCAAGAGCTCCAAAAAGGTTCTCTGGTTTGTGGACTGTGAAACAAATTACAGGAAACTGAAACAAAAAGAATCTTCCCGATGGAAAACGAAACAAAACAAATTTCACAGCAATATTCAAACAGATTTGATATTCATGAATATGAGCAATTTGAAGGATTTGAGGTTTTGAATCAGCATGTCCTAGAGAGATTCAGGTTTCTGTCTTTGATATATGTTGGGCATTTCACAGTTTCACTGTCACAGACATTCACTTTTCTGCATGTATAGTTTACAGAGTCACTTTTATGGTATATACATTTTATTGCAAATGTGCATTGAAATTTCACTTTTTGCAGAGAATCACCTAGGGTCATAACTTCTATTTGTGTTATAGTTTTAATTACTTGCTTATATTCTTGTCTGAATAGTGATGCATTTTGTAGGACTCAATTTTAGCAAGACTTGATGGTATTAGTTACCAAAATTTAGAGAATTTTCTCTTACTCTGGCAATAAAATTAGGTCCAACTTATGAAACTTGAGCTCATTTTACTCCTCTAACTGAACTTTTTTGACAGCCCCCTTAAAGCCCCAAAGATTCAGAGATAAATATAGATTGCTTCTGTATTTGGCAAAACACTGTGAAAGATGAGGCAGAGTCTGATTTCCACCAGTAATATAGCTTTACAGTGCATTTTTGTCTAGATTTAGGATAAAAATACTATTGTGTGCTAGGGCTTCAACATTGTACTGAAATTTTTGTGAGATTGACCAAGCAGCTCCCTCCTACATATCAGCATGACATACCAAATTGTTCTCAGATGCTGTTTTTAGCCCAATACTTCAAATTGATTTTCCATTCTTTTGTGTTACACCTCAAAATCAGGAGTTTGCAGTTAGTCCTAGCTTTTTACTTAGAATTTCATTCTAGTATTAAAATATACTTTGGCTTCTACCAGTTCCCCTCAAAGAACTTTTTATATTTATTTAACGACAGCCCAGTAACGGGTACAGTTGCACTGCAGTTCAGAGCAGCACCCCAGGGGCTCTTGCCACTGACTCACAGCAGAGTAAGTCCACAACACATCAACTGAGGTGTTGTTCACAATCTAAACAAATAAGCAAGATGTAGCATACTGTGCTGCAAACACATGGTTTGTATTCATTCCGCTGACATTTCCTATTGAAAATTAACAACTAATAATAAGCTTGCCGTAATTCCTCTGTTCAGCCTCCTTGCAATGGAGAGCAAGGAATTTTAGCCAGGTACTCTTCAATCTAAGAAAAATAATAGCTTCTGGCAGGACCCTCTCCACAAAGTTCTACTTGCTTTAGCCTTTGTTTCAAACTTTTCTCTGAAATAACTCTGCTTTTCATGCTAACTGTTGCTCGCAGCTCATTATTTTCAAGGGTGTTTAAAATAGGCTGCTGTTATATAAAAGGGTGATTTTGAAGGAGGAGCTATCTTCTACGCTCTCTGCCTCACTACTTCCAATTATTTTGTTGTCATTCTAATTGGTCATTACTCAGGGATAGAAAAAGTGCTGCTGTTTGATCTTTTGCTTGTTTGAGTATATTCTAGCATTTCCGGTGCTCTAAAAATGGTTGGAAGCATCTAGAGATCAGGAGAGTCATCCTGTTCTGTCTGTTGCTGCCTGTAACTGTGCAAAGCACGGGCAATCACCTCCCAGGTTCGGACACCACTTGCGCCTTCTCCACCGCGGCAATAGCTGTCATTTCTCTCCATTTCACTAAACCTGCTCAGGACTGGATTTTGACTCTCTCCAGCTGCCTAGATGAGAATATGAGGAGAAAAATCATTTTACTTTGTTCAGTTACCACCTAAAGTCTGTGTGCAGGATTATAGCTGCTGTCTGCTCCTTTGTTCTCTGCCTTCCATGAGTGGCATAACAGTGAAAATGGATGGGCATTTAGTGTCAACAAAGGGAACGAGCTGAGCACGGAGTACTCCGCAGCAAATCATCAGCCTTTGGGAGCTACACAGGGTCAGAGTAACTTTCCAGGAAAGGACTACGACCGTGAGATAGGCTCTTTTAAGGCAATCTGCTTTCCCAGGGTTTACAGGAAGGTTGAGTTTCTTCTTGCTGTTCTTTTCCACCCCTTCTTACATTTGGTTTAAACTTCAGTGATGTGGACACGATGAAACGCTTTCCCACCCAGCCACTCATTCCCAATAATAACATTGTACTACAGCAACATTATAATCCTGAATTTTCTGACAGAGATAACTGCTTAAAAGAGGACATGAAATTTCAAGGCTGACTTAACTGAGAAATGGCTTACACTCATAGACAGTTTTTTATGTCATTAAAGTATGCATGGGCAGCGGGAGTACGAGAGCAGTGAGCAGTACCAAACAGAAATGGGAGGAACGGTACAGATCGCTAGAGAGGGAGCTGCAAGATAGCGCTTATTGACAAGGCATTACCGGACTAATTCCTGCAGCCCTCCCACAGACATAAGCGGACCTGCTTGACAGTAGCCAATAATAAATGCACCTGTTAAGACAGAGTGGGAGTGGACCACCTGCATGTCTTTTGTGGTGGCACAGTGGTGACAGCAAAGTTAAGACTTCAAATATAAATTGCTAACTCTTTCTTTAAAATTAGCTATATTATTCTCCATTAAGAAGAAAATGGGGTCTTGTGGGGAAGGTAAGAAGACAGGCAGGTTTTCTGAGAGGAAAATGTAAATGTTCTGGGTAACTTGTAACAGAATCAGAAGAGTCCTGGATCAGGCAAAAGGATGGAGAAATCTGTGGTGATTCCTGTTCTCTTCAAGGGAGAGAAGTATTGTGGAAGGAAGGAGGGAGTAGGAATATCCAATGCCTTTTCTGAACAAAACCAACCAACCAACCCTCCTTTCTGAGTGAGGTAACAGGAACTAGGATGTGAGTATACAATCTTGGTCTTACTACCACAAAGGCACTTTGGGACTTTAGGCCACTTTATAAAAACAAAAACAAATTTTGCAAGCATAGTTGATCACCAAGTGTTTACCTAGAGTTCATGATGGCAAGTGATGCAGAATGCAATAGTAAATCAGACAAACTGGGACTCCTTCCCACCCTTGCAGGTATATGTGAAACACACTTATTTTCTCTCTTTAAATGCCTGACAGCTACCCAATGTCACCATGTTCCCAGACTCATTTTCCAAATGACTTCTCAGTAATAAGTTATAAAAATGTGTTGTAAATCAGAATGAAGAATTGCAAAAATAAACTCTTACTTTCAGGACTGCAGGCGAACTAAGTTGTCAGGAAAGGGCCAGTTCATACAGGCTTTTTATCACAATGCTTCTTAATCCTGGATCTTTCAGAGGTATCTTCATATTTTTATCACAGACAGCATGCGCTTTCCCTTGGGAAGCAATGTTATAAGGGTGCCAAAGATTTTCTTTTGCCTAACCCAAATATCAGCACAAGACAATACCATTAGAAGTGGCTAGTTACTTTTTAAAAAGCATGAAGTATGCTGTTCCTAAAGAGCTAATCTATGCTGCTTATTATTACACAAAATGCACTTTATATACATACATGTAAAATCATAATGCAAATTTATTGAGGAGAAAAAAAAGACATCCAATTCTTTAGCAATGAAATAGGAAACAAAATCTTGAGAGATAACAGTTTATTTAAGAAGCAATGCATATTCTTCTAAAATGGGGACTACAAATAAAAATCTGTAGTTAGGGATATGCTTTCATATGTATTAGAAAAGTCATACTGTTCACTTTCTTGAGGAAGAATAGTACAACTCTAGAAGAGGCAGTGTAACTTCTAACTATCACTTACATTTCAGAAATAACTACTGAGATTCACCTTCAAACCAGGACTGTAAGGATCTTACTGGATCCAGTCCCATGCTCCTCACTGAAACCTTCCTTCGCATATGCCCACTACCAATCTCCCTCCACACTGGTAGTAAACCATATCATCTCTGCTTCAGCCATTTTTTAATCGATCTCCCTCTTCTCCCATTTACATCATCTTAAGTCTCTTTGTAAGGTCCTGGTCAATTAAAATGCGTACATATCCCATCATTAAAAAACAGTTCTTCAGGAACAATATTGGATTATTTCATCATGGTATATCTTTAGTAATGCAATATATCTGATTCCATTTATGTCCATCCCTTGATTCCTTTTTCAAAACTTACCCCAAAGTTTAGTTTAGATAGATAGGCAAAATATCTGTGCGACGTTTTCTCTTTCTTACATAAAGGTACTTTGTATTCTTTAGTCAGCTTTTTTAATCAAACTGTATGGCTATGATCTTAGAGCTTTTGATATCTATTGAAGGCTTATTTGTGTTATGTCCTTATGTGAGGAAAATAATAAAACCCCCTATTAATCATCCTCAGCTTAGTGTGATAAAGGGGTTTTTAAATTTAATTGATGTTATTTGGTTCTCATGAAAACAAATATCTTCACTTTTATGGTGCATGAGAGAAACCTCAATTTCTTTGGGAAAAAAACTATTTGGATTACTGAATTGCCAGGCTCATAGCCATACCGAGAGTCTTTAAATAGATACTCCCAATTCTGTGTCTTCATTTCCTCCGACCTGAGCAGTTTTGGTCAAATGTCTTAAAATGTGATGGACTTAGGCTTGGAGGAGGACCATTGATCCAGCAGTCAACCCTCCAAAACTGATTAAACACTGGTAGAATTGATCAAGCTTTCAGAAGACTTAGTAAGGTTATTTCAAACAATATGACTGGGCACATACAACAGCTGTTTGTGACAAACCCAATATAAAAGAAAAAGCATTACAAAGATTTGACTGGCATCATATTAAACTGCAGCAATTCAATAGGCATTTTCTTATTTCCTTAGGCCACAGTGCTGCTGGTGTGCAAAATTTCATGAAAATGCTGTACCTTTACTCATATCTCTAACTGCTGACAAGTTCCTAGGTAGCTTAGAGCACTATTGACATTTTTCATGTGTCTGAAAAATTATTTGATTTAGAACTGGGTACTTCTTATGAAAATGTAATAATAGCAATAACACAAAAATATAGTATCACCTGCCCTGAAATGGATAGTGACTTTATGTCAAGCTGCTTTTGTGACTGTGTTCCTGAAACTATAGAAGAAAGCTAGAGTCTGCCTTTTGAATACCACTGCTTTTGAACAGCTCCGCTGTGTCCTGCTTTGCTCCATCTAAAGAGATGTGAATTCACTTCTGACAATTTCCACAGCTATTCTGTATTAGTTTAATCATTATTGGAACTCAGTTTACATCTGAGCAGTTAAGACTCCAAACTTGCAGCTTAAACACTTTGAATCCCTGCTCTAGACAATGAGGGGTCATTAGGTAAACCAGAATAACACCAAGAAAAATGTGCTAGACCCTTAGGTGTTCGGTAGGAGACCTTGGTTCATTTTCCTCAGGCAGACAAGGAATTTTAGCTAGGACTCCAGTAAAACTGCTTTAGCCCCTAAGCTCTGTCAGCTCTATCCTTGGTGAAACTAGCCCCTTCATTTCTGTCCTCTGTTGAGTCAATTGACGCTTTCCATTCACAAAATGTTATTTTGGAATTTAATTTCATAAACAACAAAACCCCCTCTATTCTAGATAAACAAAAGGACTTTTTTTGTTTGCATGTTTTGTTTCACTTCTTGGCTGCCCAAATCCCCCCTAACCAACCAACCCACCCCAATAACAACTAACGTTTTTCCTGCAGTCTTTGTCATAACCATTTTATTTTAGTCACGGTACATCCTCAGGTCTGTACACATCATGTTCAGGCTGAAGTGCTCCAGGATGATGTAGCTGTGACCATAATAGATAAAGGCTAGAAAATATTGACCGATGAAGGATGGATTAAATTGCTCACATTTGTAGCTCTGTCATCTGCCTTGCACTCGCAGCTCCATAGCTTTTCACTTCAGCAGTGATTTCCAAAAGCCTCAGGGGCAGTATTTTCCCTTGTTTCATGCTGTTCTTCTCACGAGCATATTTTTTACTGCTTTGCACCTACAAGTCCAGATACCTTTGCTCCAACAGGCTTTCATAAGAAGAAATTAACACCAATGTGAAAATCACCCCTTCTTCATGCCCACCTTATCTTGTAGCTTTTAGTTTGTTAAAAAAAGTTTAAAACTTATTGTATAACAAAATAGATAGCATCATTTAAATAATTATTAGATATTACCCAATAATACACATGCACAAAAGTTTAGCAACCAGCCAGCTTGCAATGCCTTTGCCTGATTAAGCATACTCCAATCAGCATTAATAACATCGTAACTGTGAGCAACTAAGAGGGAATTTTAACAAGTGGAAAGTATATATTGCTAGAGGAAAAGCATGGCAAAAATGATCATTGTAGTAATCTTCATCTTCATCACCTGCTGCAAGGGAAGCACCTCACTCAGAGGAGAATGCTTGTCTGCAGACCCCACCACTGCTCTTTCTGCCTGGCCTTTCCTTCCACCCCCCCACCTCTTTGTTTATCCCCTAAGGTAACTTTGAAGTCAATGTCAGCCATTACCTACAGACCCCACAAATAAACATTGTGCATATAAACCTTTCTCAAGGTCCTTTGTGCAGCAGTCCCACTAATGAAAATTCTTAATTTTGTCAAGAGGCCATCAGCTATGGGGAGCTGCTTGCTGTAGTAAGCTGGTGTCCGTAACCAAGGCTTTGTGTTTGTACTGCCCGTGGGTATGTTGAATCTCAAAAGACACAGTTTAAGCTGGAGGTGAGAATGTATTGAAAAAAACCATCTCTCCAAAGAAGGGAAAGGAGGAGTGAAAGGAAGAGAGAAAAAGAGTTTTTCTCTTCAAGTAGCTCATTGACTTCATTTCATGTGATACTCATTTTATGTTTTGGCATCAATCTCATTGTTTTGCACCACACGAATTCCAGATACTCTAGGGTGTCTCAGATGACACTAGTTACCTGCTTTTAGGCTCTTTGAGTAGCTCTGTACTTTAGCTGGGAACTTGGATTGCTCCACAAACCCCACCAGCTGTACTGACTTCAATGTGAATGCAAACTCTCAACATGTTTGTAGACACCTTCATATAAAAACCTTTGGGAGGTTTAAGTGTGAACTGAATCCCACCTGTAGTACAGTATTCAGTCACCTAAATACAGATACCTAGTGCCTCTGAGGCACAACAAGGTATCTGAAAAACCTGCCTGGAGTGACAGTTAGGAGACAGTGCAGAAGGGGTGGCTGGAGACCACATGGGAGCCTTGCACAATTCTCATGAGATGCCTACATTAAAGCAACCACAAAGATTCTACAGTGTGTATGCTTAAAACCAGAATTCAGCTTCATCTTCTATGATGTGTTGGGCACTTTCTACATGGTCAATTTGCCTGTCACTGGTTTCCATTAATCTATCCGTTCCCCACCCCTTGTATATTTCCATGATCTTTTTATTAGTATGTCCCATCGACAACCCTTCTTATCCCTTTACCAGTTCTCTGCAGGGTTCCCCAATGCTTAGCCAATGGAGATTTTTTCCTCCATGCCTTCTCCTGCTACTATCTCATTTGTAAATAAAAATAATTTGCTATTACTTACATGAACAACTCAAGGTTGTCTCTCAGTACCGTATAACTGTCTTTCTGCTCAGATTAGAATTGTAATGTCTTTGACATTTTCTCATTGTGTAGCTAGGAGCTCAGATTCAACAAGAATAAGTTTCTTATTCCAAGCTTTCTCCCACCTCATTTTCTTAAAAGTGTACCAGTTACTGTACTGAGTGATTATGCAGCCCAGTAATTTGAGCATCCTATTCAGATCTGAATTTAACATTTTTAGATGCAAACTATGCTTGAATTTTGCATATTTTCTATACAAACCCTCTCTTAGATACAGTTTTTCATCTCCATCTATACATACTCTCACATTTTATTAGAACAGCCTTTTCTCTGAACTTAGCAGATGTTATACTGTGGCTACAGGCATCCTCCTCATATCCAGCTCATATAAGCTTGTTATCCCTTTCTTTAAACTGCTACTCTATATCTCTCTCACACTTCACATGCAATTTCAGAAACTGCCTTTTCAAGGCATCCCTGTCACACCCATCATCTCCTAATCACAGTTGGAAGGTGGACTCTTGCCTCTGGTAGGTCTGTGGTGTCAGGCTCCCCTGCCCATGCTTTACATTTTCAGACAGGTGTCATCAGACTTTTTATCACTTTCACAGCTGGGAGGATATCTCTGTAAGCATCAACAGAGCTAGCTACCTTCAGAGATGTGGTTGAAAAACCACCCGTTACTGTGATGCCTACAAAAATATACAACAGTGAGAGGTTGCTGTGGTGCCACTGCCAGGGCTGGCTATGCCTGCTGATATTATCTCATCGTTTCTTTGTGTTCCTTTTATGTGTCTGTGCTTGCTTAGAAATGTAAGCTCTCTACAGCAGGCACCATCCCCTTGCATTCTGCAACAAATCAAGTCCCGTTCCACAGTAACCCTATGCTTATACAAATAATAATACGTGAGTCTGTGTGTCTCAGAGACATTCCAAAGCTTCCTCTGTCCTCATGTTGAGCTGTAGCAGATTGTAATATGTTTCCCTACTGCCAGGTAGCGGTGGTTGTGCTGGCCTATGAGTAAAACGCTATTTAAAAGATCTCTGTTTCACCCAGGGATCTATCAATGGAATGCTATCCAGGCAATTATTTTAATTGGAGATAATCACTTGGGAAATGGATGGATGAATTAATCAATTCCAGTTAATTGGGATAATGACATTATTTATGCTGGTCACCTTTTTTTAACCACCATCTGTAGGAAGCTTTCCAACTGCAAGGCCAAATTCTTCCATGATACAGATCCACTGAGGCTACTGCAATTAAAGCAGGCATGAATCTGATGCATTGTAAGTATAGAACAAATTGCCTCACTTATTTTTGGAGAAACCATGTGTGCAGCTGACCTGGGAATACTACAAATTACCCTCTTTATTCCACTGTTGCTATCCTGTCATTAGTAGTGTTGCAACAGGAGGTGTTCTTGGCACTTGTTCTAACAGTAATATATAACTTTTGTTTTGTTTGCATACTTATGCAGCTCATTACTATGTGAAAAACAATCTGCAGCTTAGCATTTGTTAATGGGATATGGAACAAGGAAACAGCAGATGGAGTATTGGGATACTGAATGCATAAAAAGTTTGATCCTGAAAGTCCTTGTGTGATTTTTTCAGCTTGAGATGGTTGTTAAATTCCACTGCAAAGCTGAGCAGAAACCATGCCTGTGTCCAAGCAGTGAAGGCACAGTCCTCCACGCTAAAGAGACTTCAGGGTCAAGTATTCTCTGCACCTGATCACCCCTTAAAGGGAAGCAAAAGACAAGATTTTGCTTTGTGATTAATTCTTTGGTTTCTTTTACTGTTCAGAGAGGAACCCTGAAAATAGGATGGCTCATTCTCCTTTAAGTGATTGAAGATAACCTTTGCTGTGATATTGTCCTACCTATTTCTCTCTTCAGCTGAAGAGAAATAGAGTTCTGAATGCCACCCTCTGCTCAACTGTATGCCTAATGCTGACTGGTGCCCACAAGGCTCACCAATCTGAGGACAAGCAAGCAGGGCTATAACCACTTTGTACTAAGATGCATCTTCATTTAATGTGTTACAACACCTTTGCACCTCTCAGAATAAGACCTTGGGGCAAAACGTTTTCTATATAATCTGTTTGTCCATCCTCATCTCTGTGTCAGACTGAGTGGCTCTTCAGGTCTGATGGAATAGACCCAAATATTTTGTCTTGCAAAGATGAAGGTCAAATCATTCTGTGACACTTGTTGGATCAGGATACATTGAGCCGTGGGTACATCTGTGACCGCAGTATGGATTAGACATATCTGCCAGGCTGCAGTGAGCTAGCTCAGATTTTAAGAGCCTTTTTCTGCAGCAGAATGACTCTCCGACTCATCTAACACAGACTTGTTTAATAATCATAACCTTTCAAACTTTTTGAAAATGGTGAAGTGTGGCAAACAAGAATTAACAGGCTTAGGATCATTACAGCAGAATCCTAAGTAGCTATGATACAGTTTATTGCAAATACTATGTGAGAAAAGAACACGACAGATGAGAAATCTTCACGTTTTGAACAGCAAGTGAAAGTACCACTCCAGAAAACTGTGATTTGGGGGCGGGTGAGGTTGGGAAATGTTAGGGCAGGGATCAAACCTGGAATTTCTCACAGGCTTTTGGTTCCTTCATTGCAGGAGCCCTCTGAACTCAAGCATGGTGTCTTGTGTGACCACAAAGGGGAAAGCATCATTTGTGAAAAGTCAGTTCCTTGGGGTTCCCTTATTTTTGCACCAGGCTGAATTCAATTCTCCTGCCTCTCTCAGAGACCTTCCAGCAAAGACAACATCTGTGACCCACGGCATCAGCAGCTTTGAAGGGAGATAATGTTTTCAGTTAAACGGGACCCAACAGGCTCCTGTGCATGTGACTTTTGTTTTCATATTCATACTGATCCTCCATCCAGCCGGGCACAGGGACAGGACACTGTAAGAGGCCACCTGAGTCACCGCATGGAGGCCCTAACCTCTGTGCTAACAAACAAAAAACAGCTAGGTCAGGGGGACCACACAACATTATCCCACATATCTGTAAACGCCGTGGGCCAGGAAATGCTTCCTGACACCCACCAAAAGACTGTGGTGTGCCACAGGAAGAAAGCAGGAGGAAGCGAGAGCATTATCTGCATACCAGATTCCTGGACCTTTGTCAATAAAATTCCCAGATGATGATGCTCCAGCCTACAAAAAAAAAGGAAATTCTGCCTCTGCAGAAATTCTTCCTAATTAGGAGAAAAAATTCCTCTGGACCCCATATGTGATGATAGGTTTAACACATGTTGACCTGAGTGAGCAGCTGAACACCTGTAGGTATTTAATGTTACTAAGATTTAAGCAGAATTAAGTTCTACAAGTGCTTGTAGTTTTGAAATTATTTAAAGTATTGAAGATTTTATTTATAAAGAATCAGTAGATCTCATCTTAACCTTTGCTTGACCGAACTAAACAAATCAGGCTCATTTAGTGTCTCATAATACATTTCCAAAATCATTTTAGCACTCTGTTGGCGTCTCTTTCCAGTTTTAGTTCATTTCAGTGTTGGTGACTAGAAAGTTCTGAACTATTTAAAATGAAGTTTTATCAGTATTTTCTGTAGCAGTACTAATAATTTTCTGGTTTTGCTAAAAAATACCTTAAAGAAGCCAAGATACAGTTTTAGCACTGACTTCAATGAGGTCAGGATTTCACTCCCCTAGACATAAAAAACACTTCTTTTTTATCTACCTGTGGTATGTGAAGCACATCCTAGAGTTTAATGCCAAAGCCTTTCTCCTAGGAGCATCTTGTTCCAACAAGTGTTGTGGAATAAGGCATGGTTCGGATACCACAACCAAAAAGAAAACTGAATACCTGCATCTTGAAAGAAAACATATTTCCATTAGCTGTTCCTCCTTTCCACTCATTAACCTTGATGAAGCAAACATGTACATTCAAGTGAAAAAAAAATAATTACTGAAAAATTCAACCCAAATAAAACATACAAAAATTTTCAATCATAATTATGTTTCAAACACCATTCTGTGATTGAGAAACTAATTCACAAGTAAAAGTGCTTACAGAAACCACTCACGTTCTGATATTCCACAAAGTATCATTTTTATTCTCAATGCAAAGGAGTGAATGAGTTAAAGTCATCTCATGCTAAAGAAGGCAGTATTTGTTTGATTTTAGGTCTAGAAATAAATAAACCTGAAATGCAAATAAAGCCCAAACTCAAAAACCAGGTTCTCAAGTATACAGGACTTTTAAGTTTCCTCAAGCACCACTGGAATAGTGTGAAATTTGTGTGAAATGCTTATATGTTTGTTTGTTTGTTTCCACCTTGTGTAGTTTACAGGGTTTGAAGTTTTCTTTAGGAAATCAGCATGAAATTTCTAGCGAAGTGAGATTCCTAAAGAAGGGAGATGCCTTCGTTGTGTGCTCCATCGGCTGCAGAAGTAAACGCGGTAGGTACCCGTGGAAGGGCTATAACGTGCATCTCGGGCACCGGCTGCCGCGCTCAGCTATGTTCTGTCTCCATGGAAACATTTCAGCAGACGCGGTACCTACTGGCGACCGAACAAAGATTTTCCAATTGCTCTGCACAAGAGGCAAAACGTAAGCTGCAGTGAATATAGCGTCTTTCTTTGACTCTGGATCTGTAAGCATTGGCAGGCCGGAGACAACAGGTCTTTATTTTTTTCCCCCTGAAAAACAAGCAGCAATTTGGGAAAAAAGGGGGTTGGTAGTTTTTTAACAAAAAATATATATTTACAGCAGGATGGAAAATCTCGAAGTCAAATTCAATGTCACAGCTCTTCTTTTAGAGAAACAAAGAGAAGCCCTCAAATCAGCCACTCATAGAGAAGGGTGTTTTAAATTGCAATGGTGTGCTTGCTGAAATTAAGACTGTAAGAGAAAGAAGTAAGAACAGTGAATACATCATTATATGAAAGAACAGTAACCTCCACTTTCATTTCAGCTACTTTGAGCTGAATAATTGTATAGCCAAGGAAAAGTGTTTTTCCAACATTAAAGTGACAGAAGTTGTTAGTGCTTTTGAATAGAGTGTTCAGTTCAAGATAGCATAGAGCTGCATTAGAGGAGTAGGAAAAAACAACATCTGCCAGATCAGGAAAAATATAGGAAGAAAGATGCCAGCAAAAATAATCTTGTCTTTTGTTCCAAATTACAAAACAAAGAAGTCAGACTTAAAGCATGTTTAGTTTAGCCTTTGGGATGACTCCGTTAGGGACTTGCAAGTTTGAATGAGATGAAACTAATTAATAACTGGGATTTTCTGCCCATTACTCTCAAAGCCCTGTGCTGGTCACACGGGATGGAGCATTAATTCTCCTTTTTCCTGTATCTTGTACTCACATATGAAAATCATATGCAGTCACAAGAGGAATTCAAGATTTACATGGATAAGTAAGACAGAGGCAAATATCTCTGCCTTCTTTTCAGTTTCTGAGTACCATTTGAAAAGGGAAATGATGGCAAAATAAAAATTTCCACAGTGCTCTCATCCTTCTGTATAAGGATATCAATATCATCTGTATTCTGATATAGATGCCAGTAGTATGCCTACTGTGCTGCCTTTATGTTTTCACTAACAAAAAAGAAACCTTGCTAAGTGGCAAGGACAAATCATTAGTTTGATTACCACTAACAGTCTGCAACCTCTGCATATAAAAAACATCCCGCAATTTAACTTGTCAAGTATGACAGAATATGATTTATTTATTTTTTAAAATAATTATTGCACTGATATTGTCAGCTTTGTTTACCACAACATTGGTATTTTAGCAATTTATGATGATTATCGTTTCTTCTAATTATAATAGAGATTTTATTTAAAGTTCTCTGCTCAAATGACTTAGAACAAAAGCTGATGTAGATTACAGCTGACATTAGATTGTTCTCATCCACAAACTTAAAACTGCAGTGCTGATATTCTTCCTGAAGAACCCGTGTTTTGTTATTTTTCCTTCGGAGACCAGAACAATTTCAGACTTCCAGAACTAAATGATTGTATTGGCTGTGTGATAACAAAAGCTGGCTGTGCCTGCACTCCCTCCTCTTGGGCAGGCAGGAGCCAGCTCGGAGCTGCGCTGGCGGGGGTAGTACAGCTTGAACTGTCAAGTCCTGCTGAAGGCTTCTTAGCTGCAGCATAATGCCACAGATGCTGTGACTTTGCATCAAACCTGTGTCCTACGTCTGGCCATTTCAGACAGCACGGATCTGTGAGCATCTGCTTGCAGAGGAGCATGTCGATGGAGCTGGGTACAAGAGCACGGTCAGCTGCTTCACACACTGAAGCAGGAGAAGGAAACCCTTTAAAATTCAAATTCAAAGCATGTTTTCTTAGTGTGCCTCACCTTACCTGGGATCCTGATGAAAATGAGATTTGGATAAGGCCAGAACTTAGTGAGGATGCTCACATTTGGCTGTTAAGAAGAATTAGTGATAATGATCAGCTTTTTAATGTAAAAACATGCAATTCTTTCATAAAACACTTCCAGGTGTGTTTAGCTATAGCTCTGTTAGGAAGGCATTTCCTTCAAGAATGACTTCGTTGTGCTACCTCACGGTGGATTTGTTGCTGCCTTCATGACCTGGAAAATACATTGCATTAACTCCCTTGACCAAAGAGAATGGTCCCTAGTTTCTACCTTCTATAGACCATGAAAGGCGGAAATGAATAAGAAAACCTGCTGCTTAAAGCAATTTTGCAAACAATGACTGTGGAATACAATACTTATTTCTAAGAGTAGGATAACCATTTTCATTAATTTTGCAGGAATTTTCCCTTTTGGGCCTACACAACAGTTACCAATTCTTTGTTCCTTTGTTAGCTTCCCCCAAATTGGGTTTCATTCTTAAAAATGCTATGCCTGTTGTTACCACCATATGAATAATTTTAGATCCCTATATTTTGCTGCAATCCAATGGAGAGAAAGTGAGGAAAAAAGGATTCCCCTGCTCCCACTTTTGGAACCCTCAGAAAACCCAAAAATGTTTGCCTTTATTTCTGAATAGGAAAACTAATTTCATGGCATTTAAAACACTATCAAAAAGGGGATATACTTGAAAAATATGTATCCAAAGGAAAAAGAAGAAACAGCATTTGAATTTCTTTACTATTCCATGGTTCCTACTGAAATCTGAAAATTAATTTCTTACTAATATTCCAGATAGTTTATCACAGACACAAGAAGACTTTTCTTTTGAAAACTGTGTGTATACCAAAAATGGAGAGTTTCCATTTCAATGAGCAGTAACATTTTGAAAAAAACAGACATAATTTTTCCTTTGTTTTTGGGAAAAAAAAAAAAATGTCCATTTGCATTACCATTTTGATATTTTTTTTTTTTTCAGTAGAATGAAAAAAACTAGCAACACAAAACGGCGGAAGAGTAAATAATTGAAAGCAAAGTGGAATTATAAATCAAAATGACAGAAAATTTAAGTATGTTAATTTGAAACATCTGTATGTTACTGAATTTTATTTTGCCAATGGAATTAGTTTGACAAAATTAAGTTTAATATTTTCTTTCCAAACACATTGATTTTGATAGAAATACTTTCTCATAGAACTCTTTTAAAATATAATTCTCTGACAATTTCTAACTCTTCTGGAGTTTACCACATCTTGATATAAGGAGAAAAAAATTTAAGTAGAATTAAAAACCATTGAGCAGCCTTTTTTTTTTTTTTATAAAAAGCTTATTCATATCTGTTCAGAATATTTTTTCCCCCTAAACTCAAGAGTTATTTAACCACTAAAGTAGCAATGTCTTTTCTATAGACCATAGAAGGTGTTCATTAGTTAGAATTTACATGGAGCTAGATAACCCATTACTCCTTGCTGACCATACTCTTTTAAAATTGTCATTATTTATTTAACCTTAAAAGTATGCAGTTTGCTTGATAGTCACACAGTCATTTATAGGAGAGAAGATTTTAGATGCTGTTCTTCTAAACAAAGACAATCACTAAAAGACACTAAGCTACTTAAATATTAACTGCTACTTCTTATTAAAAAAACTCCAAAACGTTAAAATAACAAATAACCTTAATGCATATATAAAAAGCATCTGATGTGTTACAGGTCAAACAGTAGGAACCACAGCCTTGCACTTCCACCAGGACACAATGATTTTTTTAAGGTTCATATTTTAACTTTCCAATGGAAAGAAGAAAAAAACTGTCTTCACGTTCAGACTATTTCACAAAATTAACATGTGTCCTTTTCCAAGTCTTCCTAAATCCTTACAAAGACAAGTCGTGGAATATGAATTTTCTAAGATTTCTTAAAAATAAACCATAAAAAATTGTTAAATGTAGGTTTCTTCCTGTACTATGGAGAGGCTGCTACTTTTTTTATTTCCCTCATTTCTTATCTTGCTTTGCCAACAGCTAGAACAACTAGTATTTCTCCAATTATACACTGTAATTCCCAGTCTTCAACTACGTACGCATCTCTTCACCTCACCTGCATCATTTCCTTCCTAAATTCTTTGGGTGCTTTGGGATGGAATTTCTTGAGTGCTGGATAAGATTCTTAAATCTGGGAGCCTATTCCCAAGTTATTGAAAAAACAGAAAGCAAAAAGCTCTTCTTCACTCTATCGAATCCATTTTTACTTAACTTAGATAACTACTCACAATTCTGTAGCGTTCATACTCTATTTCAGCTCAAGACAGAAAAATGTTTAAAGGCAGAATTGATTGAGTATTTTTCTTAAAAGGATTCTATACTGAAGTGATTCATCTTCTGGGGAAATGCTGTGGTATTTTCCCAAGAATTATATATGGTATTTATCAGAAAACGAAAATTCCACTACATGTACAATATATTAAATATTTATGGGATTTCAATGTATATGCATACATGACAAGTATAAATAGACAGCATCTTATATTTGTCTGAGAGGAGCAGACATCAAAGAAGGTCCTCAGCAGGACAGAGAAAGCTCTTTTCTGGCCCCTTGCTGTAGATGAAGCCATGATTTTTTTGTCCTGTAAATCTGTTTAGCCACCTACCGCAAACACTGCTATTATTTTTGGATTTGCCTTAACGCTCAATGACAAACACTTTTTCATATGCAAGCATTCTGCACATACAAGTTTAACTGGTTGATTATAGTGTCTTCATAAGTTTGTGGGGGATTATGACAGAATTGTAAGAAAGATGATTTGGAAAAGATATACAAGGCATTACTGGTTGATGGAAGATAGAGTATATGTAAATATTGTATATGATACTTTGAATAATGTTGAAGTACCTAAAGTAGGTTTAAAGCCTTTTTCTAAAAATGTATCAAAGAGAAAATGATTAATTGATGCAATATGTTTCAGAGATGCTGTACCTGACCTGGGAGACAAAGGCTAATCTAGATTCAAGTAACCTGGTAGAACTCTATTGACTTCCAGAACACCTTGACTTCATATCTTAGGGTTCTGTAGGGGTTTAATTGTTTATCTTCAACAGTGGAAAAATACCATCTTCCCATTATTCATTCATTGAAACTGAGCCATTAGAACATCATGGAAAACCTCAATGTTCAAAAAGTATTTGCTAATAAAGATGGAAGTTTTTATCAGCTAGTAACATGGAATTTAAGTTAGCTAAAAATATTTCACCACCCTTATTTTTTTCTTTCTTTTTCTTTTTTTTTTTTTTTAAATCAGCAGACCAAATATAATTATATTCCCTGGTTTTCAAAGTTTTTGAATCTATAGTTCTTTACTTCTGAAGTACACAGAAGTTTAATTTCCTCCTCCATTTCCTATTTTAGAATTTCTTTTGAAATGCAGCTTAGTACATTTTATGTTTTAATCTACATCCTGAGCTGAAGTAATTCAAGATAGAATTGAGCACTATCCTAAAATAAAGAAGTGTTCTTCTTAAGGTCTCTTTTGTTCTCTGTCTCTTTATTTCACTGAACCTGGAAACAGTCATGTGTGAATGAGATATAGTCTAATGAACCTGTACTTTTTAGTACTCAGAATTAAAAAGAAAGGTAAAAATACTAGTTAAGACAGTCTTTAGTTCAGAATTGATATTGAGACATACACTGTAAATAAGCAAAGACTGTTGTGTCATTTTTTGTAGAGTCTTTGCCCTGTTGATTAATTTCAAGAATATGTTGGTTAAACCCCAGAACTGTTTTATGGAAATTCTTTCATGACATTATCCATACCTGTTATCTGAACAGTTATTGTTGTTTTTTCCACTCTGATAAGAATTTGCAGTTGAGCTGATCCTGGATTGTCTAACTTAACCTTTATCAAATGGAGCCACCTTCAGGAAGGCCTGTGGATATGTGAATATTTGTCATTCTACATGTCCAGAGAAGCACCCTGGCATCTTCAGTTGTGAGAAATATTCAGGGACTTAAGACAAAAGAAAACAATGAGACACAGTTGCTAATCCATAACCATACTGCAGTATTTCATATATCATAACTCTGTGTTTATATGAATTACAGGAATTTTAAATTAAAATTCCACACACTTTGTTATTCCTTATTACCCAAGCTTTGCTTGTACAAACATAAATATAAATTCTTGAAGGAAATGGGATATAATACTAGACTTACACAAAAGGAAATTAAAAAATGTACATTTTTAAATGAGAGGTCAGGATTGTTTTCACAGTAAGAGCTTTTATGTTTTTACAGGCAGAAATAGTGAAATGGCATTCTATGTCTGCATAAATAATATACAGAAACTATTATGTTGATGGAGACAGTCGTTAATTATTTAATAGATTAATTTCTTCCTAAAGTCCAGCTGCTCCTGTGTTTCACAGAATGATCTCAATATTTAGATAGATGTTGCCTAAAAGAATAATTGTCATTAGCTCTTCCTTAACGGTTAGCTGTGAATGGCTTCTTGTGCCACTGAGTATCGTCATTGGATAGTGACTAAGGGCTATTTATCATGTAAAAACTTTCCCTGTTCACAGTTGATTTTCTTGGAACAAATGACTACTTCATGAAAACCTTTCATATTTGTCTTTCCAAGTAAAAATAACTAAAACTAGGAAAAAGGAGCTGAGAGGCACTGATGGGATAATACATGGTACCCTTCCTTAGCTACAAGAATGTAATTCTTTTTCTGTAGTTACAGTTAAAGAAAAATAACTTTTTCTTTATTTTTACCCCATAAAGGGACTGTGACTGACTTCCTGTAGCTTTAATCCTGTATTTGATGCCTGTATGCTGCAAGTTGGCATAATGTAAGGAAGAGCTGAAAAAGACAGAAAGAACAAGAATGGGGAAAAAAAGGTATCTAACCATAGGTATGGAAAACCAGTATCTCAGTCATTGTAAATGTGGCAAACAATAGGATTAATGGAAGACTTATAGCAATCCTGTAAATTAGAGGCCATCAGTATAGTCTGATTTCTTGCATCTGCAGGGAAATGGAGGAAGAAACTTGATCATCATTAATTTCTCAGTACTGTAAAACTGATGGAATTAAGAACACAGTAATATGAAAAAAAAAAGCCTTGGTTTAGCAGAATGTAGACCAGGGAATAGAGAGGAAGTTTTGAGTGATTTCCCAGAAATTATGGCCAAAAGGAATATCTGGTTGATATTCTCTGCTGTTCTTTATATTCTTGTTTTTCTATAGGGATGCTACAATGGACAAGACCTCATTGTATTAATCCCTATAGAAAGAGAACAAAAAGATGTTCTATAACTCTGAGTGTTTACAAACAAAATGTAGCTGAAAAACAAAGGCTAAGTAGAAGCAGAAAGAAAATGAGTCCAGTGAAATACTGAAACAAAGTTAATCAGAAACAAACAACAAAAAGGACAGTGACCTATGCAGGGTGTGGATTGCTGTTGCTATATGACCTGGGCACGCATTCTCTGCAGTACTGTACTGCATGAAAACTCATACTAGGACCTTTAACAGTCATTTCCAATGGAGGTGGTCAAACTTGAAGGAAGGACCATTCATGTCAGCACTGTCTGGCTTCCATATCAATTAAAAGTAATTAAAAAGGGAGAGAAGAATTTCTCAAAATCTTTCTTTAATTGATAAAAGAACAACAGATAGGTCTAAAAGCAACAGTTCCTTGTAGAGACAAGAGGATATGAAGAAACAGAATAAAACTGAACAGATGGAAACAACAGTGCCATCAGTACCAGAATGAGAGTATAACCGAAACATCTATTGAGTACTTTGCTGTTAGACTGAAATGCTCATAGAGTGCCGATTCAAGAGATAGATATCATATCTGAAACAACTACAAATATAAATGCAGATTTAATACCCAAGTACTTCAGAAAGTTATCTGTCTGTACAAAAATTGATCAGAAATTTGGTGTCATCTCTTTTTCATCCATTACATGTCAAACATTTCCATTTCATTATCATTGTATGTTTCATACAGATAGATCTCACAAAATAGTTATGAGCTGTATTACAGGTTTTAATGACTCATTTCCATACTTGTTTCCATTACCTGAGAAAAGAAGTAATAGCAAGTGTTCCACAACTGTTCCATCAAATACTGCAAAGCTTTCAGCAGAGGTCATGATAATAAAGTGAACATGGATGTAATCCAGTCCAGAAAGTAAGAAAAATAAATTCTTGACAATAAGTGTCCCAAATATCAGTCTGAAATGGCCAGTGAATTAGTTCATCTTGTGTGTCTGCTGTGCCTTGTTAAGTATTTAATTTTGTATTACATTGCTTTTTAGGTTTCTTCCTGAGATACACTATCAAATTATTTTATTCTGTTGGCAGAACATGTGTTTCTCTTGTTATTTGCACTTGAAATGTATGAGTACCTTAATTAACCTCTTGCTAAGTAAAGATGCTTTTCTTTGCTGATCAAGATTTCATTTATCTTCTACCCACAACAGAAAAAGGAAAATTCTGGCTTTAAAAATTTATGATCTGATTATTGCTATCAACAACAAAAAAGAAACATTAAAATAATAGAATTTTTCTTCAGTTCAGACTATTTTGTATGCTGTCTTCTTTACATCTCCAACATGCCATTGGAAGATACTCTCATGTCTTATGATACAATTAACCAGAAGTAATTTCATACAACACATTATTTTGCAACACATATTGACATTATAGTTATTCTGATGTTTCTTTTTGAGCAAGTGTCTTGCCCATGGGTGGTGACTCACTGAAAAGAAAGCACAGCCCGATACATTAGATACAAAGTACATTAGAGACAAAGCAGTATCTAATGTATGAATGAGCAATAAATTGAACAGAATTCATTCAAGGAAGACCTTCAGAAAAAACAGCACATAGAATGCCATAACTTATGTCACACATTATGTTCCAAGAGAACACATCACACATTACTGGAGTTTGAAATTTTACATAAAAAGAATGAACTCCCACCAACTCTTTTCTCCAATGGAAAGTAAATCTGTGCATGCATCACACTGACTAGAGATTTAAGCCTGGTTTATTAACAGAATTCTGTCCATCTGCCTCACCTAGTATGGGCCAATGGATTAAGCTCTTGTTCTGCAATATGGTGTCTAGATTCCTTTTCCATCCTACCAGACCGAGATCACAGTGTTGGGTCCATTTGTTACACATAAATAAAGACGTCTGAATTTTTATAGGTTCTTTAAAATATTACAGTTCTTCCCTGTCACCCTCACAGACAACTTTGCAGAGGGCTAAGTTCAAAAGAGTCATGAACAAGAGCAAACTGAGTCATTTAGTACATCTAGTACTGTGGCCTAGTGAAAGTAAATATATTTGCCAAAGTTTCTGCTGTCAAGATAGGTGGAAGTATTCCATGTAAAGGCACTTTGTACTTCCCAAACTTCAGCTTTTTTCAGATGAGATCAAGATATATTAAGAGGACTGATTCAGTGAATTTCCACCTGCCTCTTTCCCTCCACATCCCTTCTCCAAGCTCCAGAGCATTACCATTCAAAATCAACTGAACCTCAACTGGCTTAAGGTAATTACTTTAGATCTGAGTCACAAAAATGTACATAAAGTCTGGAAGAGGATCTCGTGGCCTCCTGACTTTGGCTCAGATACCCACATTCTGCCCAGGATATAGTTGAGCACCAAAACATTTTTCTGCATCTGGCCCATGTGTGCTTTTTGATAGAGCTGTCAGTACTTTAGCTGGAAGGGAACTGGAATTTTGAGATGACTGACGATGTGATAAAATGAATTTTGCAGTTTAACAGCTTAGCAATTCATCAATTTCCTGCAAAACCAAAACCATATAATTTTCTATGTATCACTTGCAGTTAAATAGGAAATGTAGACTTTATGGAAAACTGGCCATCTGAAAATTGTATAAACAATACTAAATGTTAGCCCTGCTGCTTTCCAAATGAAGGTAACTGCTTACCTTGACTGGGTAGCCTGTAACTAATAAAGAGCTAGTAAGGTGAAGCACAATGGGCTCAAGACAACAAGTAAAGTAGCATTCTCCTTTATGGATGATGGGAATTGCTCGTCCAGTTGAGACTACACAGTACCGACCTCCTACTTCCATGCCTTTCTGCCCTTGTTGCTGTTGAGAGACTCAAGAAAGGGAAGGGTATACAGAAAACTGATTTATCAGATGCCTTATTTGGGCAGACTAGATCCCTTCCTTGGTCACACCTGAAACTTTGAGCTGAATCCTGAGGGTTAATTAAATAGGAAGACTAAATAACTGATTTGTTCCTCAGTTAAATTCTTTGTGAAGATGTCATAGGGATTCCGGAGAGTTGGACTTTTAATTACAAAGGCTTAGAAATAATGTGGCTTATAATTCTCACAGAATCATTATTTCAGATGAGGTATCTGTCTTATTTTCTTCAACATATTGGTCATATTCCCTGATTTTTTTCATCTGAGTTCCTTCATAGAATGTGATGTTTTTTCCTGCACTCCTACATTCGCTGTTCCCCAGCCTCAGGCACACCATGTCCTTCATATCTCTCTCTGCATGTATATTTACTCTACACCAATCAATCAAAGAATCAAGTAATAACATCTTTCATAAACCCCCAGAATATCAGTACAAAATGCCACCAAAAAAATCTCACTAGACAAAATGAGTAGGTGTAATTTCTCTATCTGACAAACTATTTAGCTAGCCTGACCTTTATTAGAAGTAAATGATCATAACAGCCAGAGGAAGCCTGAAAAAATGTAATTTTTTCAATCAAATGAGTATGTAAGAGAGTAACAGGTGAACACCAGCTCTGCTGAAGTCATCAGCACTTCCAAACACTTTTTTTGCCTTTGTAAACAATCTGAAATAAAGATGTACAGGAAAATGCACTATTCAGCAGCTAACAAATGATTAAAACAGTCCTGAAAGGTCAGTATTTTATAGTTCCGTATGTTGCAGATTCTGGCAGGGAGAAGGTCTGTTTTAAATAGTATTGCTAATACTTATCACCCATAACCCTGAGTACTAAAGCAATAATATTTCTTAGCATAAACCTCATATAGTCTTGGGGTAGGTGAGGATGCTAGTGACGATCCTGAATCAGACATTATATAAACCTGAATATTTTTTTACTATTCATTCAAAAATACATATGAAAGAAGGTTAAGAACTATGTAGAACACCAAACATTCTTCTAATTGTTTTTTTTTTTCCATACAAAATGGAGTGGCTATCCATAGGCTTGTCATTATTGACTCTTCTGATTGGAATAAAGATAGGTTTCATTATATTAGCTTTATTTCCCTTGCTACTTCAGTTTGAGTGATTTTAGGCTAGAAGAAGCTGATAAAAGGAAGCTATGTAAACTTGCAAATCAAAGTATGACAATGCTCTATGGCTAAAGATTGGAGGGAAAATCTCCAAAGAGAAAACTCATTAACAATCCATAATCTTTGCAGAAGTGGGAGTTTTTCTGAAAAATAGGTACCAGTTAAATCTTCAGTTTAACTACTGAGTTAAGTGCAGGTGCACTTAATGATGTCTAATGAATGAATGGCTCTTTTCATGTAAGTGACTACATTAAGCTATCATTGTTGTCTGTCTCTTCCAGTACATATGCTACAAATACCACACTTTCTCTTAGAAAATGGATCAAAGTTTTTATTTAAATCAAAGACATTCTTCCTTTCTATGGAGCATTTCTGTGAGTAGTTATGAAGAACAGGTGAAAGATATGAGGAAATCAAATGACAGACATAGAAAAATAGATATTTTATTTCAAGGGCTGGAAGTAAGGTCCAACACAATAACGCTGAAAAAGTTAAATTGCACACTTCAGAAAGAATTCACTGAAGTTTTCTGGTCAGAATGTAGATGGAGTCCACCAAAAGTAGATTTTCTCATTTATATTTCCTCCTTTTCCTTTGCTTAGAGAAGGACAGAAGGTCCAGTAAGACTGATTATTTTCTAACTACCAAAGACCATAGTTGTGTTAATTTAAAAAAGAACAATTAGAAATAATACAAGCATATTTTGCTAATATTGTCACTAGTGGCTAATTTTATCCCCATAAAGAAAAAAGTTTTCAAGTTCACAGGAAGGCTTTTTTTTTTTCAATAGAGGAACAAAAAATTAATTTCAAATTTGGCAAAGTTCTATGTGATTAACTGGGGAAACAGTTTTTCTGGGTAGTGTATGTGAAAGCAGATCAAACCCTGCACAACCAAGTAGAATCATATACCATCATGTGCAAGAGTCCAGGCCAATATGCAGAGGATGGAAAAAGAAGAACACAAACTCAAGAGGGGTGATTTGCAGACATTTGTTGATGAAAATATGGAAGGGTTCACATTGTCAGAGTGGTATCTCCCAGGCAACCACTCCTTAAACAGAAATGACAACAAATACAAGGTGATGCTGCTATCTATGGCATATTGATAACATTCTATTTCTTTATTCATTTGCTTGGCTAAAACTTGTATTCCTGCCGGAAACATGAACATGGTTTGTAATTGCTCAATATTTAAGTATCTGGATATAGAATACAACTAGACTTCAACCAGCTGTATACAATCTACATCTTTATATTATAATTCCCCTAGAAATCTACAATCCAGTCCAAAATGTAAATGGAATAAAAAAGCACATATATTTATGGAATAATGAATATAATGTGTATATATGCATGTACATGTTTAAGCCCATATCTAAGATATAGATACATCTGAGATACAGATTTTTTTTTTTTTTTTCACTTATGTACATGCTTATCGTGGTTTAAGCCCAGCTGGTAACAAAGCACCATGAAGCTGCTTCCTCACTCCTCGACGCCCAGCCCTGGTGGGGTGAGCAGAAAATACAAAGAAATGTTTGTGGGTCGAGACAAGGACCGGGAGGCATCATTCACCACTTACGGTCTTGAGCAAAAGACAGACTCGACTTGGGGAAAAAACAAAATCAATTTAATTTACTACAAATCAAATCAAAACAAGGATAATGAGAAATAAAAACTAAATCTTAAAACACTTTCCCCCCACCACCCCCCCGCCTTCCCGGCTCAACTCCGCTCCCGGTTTTCTCTCCCTCCTCCCCCCAGCAGCACAGGGGGACGGGGAATGGGGGTTGGGGTCAGTTCCTCACACGTTGTCTCTGCTGCTCCTCCCTGCTCAGGGGGAGGACTCCTCACTCCTCTCCTGTTTCACCGTGGGGTCCCTCCCATGGGAGACAGTCATCCATGAACTTCTCTGGCATGAGGTCCTTCCCACGGGCTGCAGTTCTTCATGAACTTCCCTGGCATGGGTCCTTTCCATGGGCTGCAGTCCTTCAGTCACAGCCTGCTCCAGTGCGGGCTTTCCCACGGAGTCATGGCCGCCTTCAGGGGCATCCACCCACTCTGGTGTGGGCTCCTCCCTGGGCCGCAGGTGGGCATCTGCTCCCCTGCTCCCCTCCACGGCCTGGGGGGGGACAGCCTGCCGTCTCACCACGGGCTGCAGGGGCATCCCCTCCTCAGGCACACCTCCTCCCCTCCTTCTCTACTGTCCATGTTGCCGACAAAGATGTTAAACAGTGCTGCTCCCAATACCAACCCTTGAGGAACTCCATTCATCACTGCTCGCCACTTGAACATCGAGCCGTTGACCATAACTCTTTGACTGTGACCATCCAGCCAATTCCTTATTGACGGAGTGGTCCATCCATCAAATCCATGTCTCTCCAATCTAGAGACAATGATGTTGTGCAGGACAGTGTCAAATGCTTTGCACAAGTCCAGGTAGATGATGTCAGTTGCTCTTCCCTTATCCACCAATGCTGTAACCCCGTTGTAGAAGGCCACCAAATTTGTCAGGCACGATTTGCCCTTAGTGAAGCCCTGTTGGCTGTCGCCAATCACCTCCTTATTTTCCATGTGCCTTAGCATAGTTTCCAGGAGGATCCACTCCACGACCTTGCCAGGCACAGACATGAGACTGACTGGCCAGTAGATCTCCGGGTCTTCCTTTTTTCCCTTTTTTAAAAATGAGGGTTATGTTTCCCCTTTTCCAGGCAGTGGGACTTCCCCAGACTGCCATGACTTCTCAAATATGATGGATAGTGGCATAGCCACTTCATCCGCCAGTTCCTCAGGATCCACTGATGCATCTCATCAGGTGCCATGGACTTGTGCACCTTCAGGTTCCTTAGACGGTCTTGAACTTGATCCTCTCCTACAGTGGGTGGTTCTTCATTCTCCCAGTCCCTGCCTTTGCCTTCTGTGACTTGGGTGGTGTGGCTGGAGCACTTCATGGTGAAGGCTGAGGCAAAAAAGCTGTTGAGTACCTCAGCTTTCTCCATGTTCCGGGTAACCAGGTCTCCCGTTTCCTTCTGGAAAGGACCCACATTTTCCCTAGTCTTCCTTTTATCACCAGCGTACCTATAGAAGCTTTTCTTGTTGCCCTTGATATCCCTGGCCAAAGTTAATTCTATCAGGGCTTCAGCTTTCCTAACCTGATCACTGGCTGCTCAGACAATTTCTTTGTGTTCCTCCCAGGCTACCTGTCCTTGCTTCCACCCTCTGTAGGCTTCCTTTTTGTGTTTGAGTGTGTCCAGGAGCTCCTTGTTCATCCACGCAGGCCTCCCGGTGTTTTTGCCTGCCTTCCTCTTTGCTGGGATGCATCACTCCTGAGCTTGGAGGAGGTGACCCTTGAATATTAACCAGCTTTCTTGGTCCTCTCTTCCCTCCAGGGCTGTATCCCATGGTACTCTACCAAGCAGATCCCTGAAGTGGCCAAAGGCTGCTCTCCTGAAGTCCAGGGTAGTGAGCTTGCTGTGCACCCTCCTCGCTGCCCAAAGGATCTTGAACTCCACCATTTCATGGTTACTGCAGCCAAGGCTGCCCTTGAGCTTCACATTGCAGATGGGTTTTGAATACCTCTAAGGATGGAGATTCCACCACCTCCCTGGGCAACCTGTGCCAGTACTCAGTCACCCTCACAGTGAAAAAGTGTTTCCTAATTTCAGACAGAACCTCCTGTATTTCAGTTTGTGCCTCTGGTCTGTCACTGGGCACCACCAAAAGGAGCCTGGATTCATCTTCTTTGCACTCTTACTTCAGGTATTTATATATATTGATGAGAACCCCCTAGGCCTTCTCTTCTTGAGGCTGAACAGTCCCAGCTCTCCCAGCCTTTCCTCATAGGAGAGATGCTCCATCCCTTACTCATCTTTGTGGTCCTTCATTGGACTACCTCCAGTATGTCCATGTCTTTTCTTGTACTGAGGCGCCCAGAACTGGACACAATACTCCAGGTGTGGCCTCACCAGTGCTGACTAGAGGGGAAGGATCACCTCCTTCAACCTGCTGGCAATACTGTGCCTAATGCAGCCCAGGATACCATTTGCCTTCTTTATTGCAAGGGCACATTGCTGGCTCATGTAAGTATATACATACTTACATATGTATGTCCTGATTTATCCTGTTCTTGATAGAAACGAAAAAAAAAAAGATTAAAAAAATAAAATATTTTGAATCTTACATGGAATAATGTGCAGTATTTTTCTCTTCTTGAGATATAAGATTGTTTGGTATGCCCTTCCTGTTTTCAAAGTGCCAGTTCTTGTATGGAGATACATGTACCCTGGTTTTATTTCACCACATTTTTACTCACTGACACTATGAAGTTTAATAGCAGCTTTAATATTCAGTTTCAATAAAACAGGCTAAAATATCCTTTGGGGAATGGAAATCTAAAGGGAATAGTATGTAACTATCAAATTTTCAACCTTGCTGGAACTTGGAACTCAGCCCAGATTTATAGTGATTAATTCTCTGAATCTAAAAGTGCCTAAGTTTCACTTCAACTAAAATTAATGATTCTGATTCTCAATGAGACTTAGGAGCGTGCATCCAGTTTAAATTAAACCTAAACAGGAGTTAGGAGCCTAAGTGACTTTGTGAACCTGTGTGCAGGAATATGATGTAGAGACCAAGAAGGTGAAATCTCTCCCTACCTGTCTAAATGCCCCAGTGCCAAAGATGCTGTATTTATATTAGAAGACTTAGCAGATTGAAGTTCTACTACACCTTATATTTCAAGACATGCCAGCACCTCAGTTTATTCAAGGTTTAAAAACCTCTGTGTGCTTCTATCAAGATTCCCAACTTAGACTACCCCTGTGTAAGCTGTCAGTGCAAAACCCCTTATTCTGGTGAGTGAAACATGAACCAAGGAGCAAAAGACCTAAATTTTAGACTCTCAGCAGCAGGAGGGCCTTTGAACCCTGATCTTCTGCTCACTGGGAAAGTTTATCAGGACTACGACTAGAGAGAGGTTAATAAGAAAAAAAAAGCTTGATTCAAAGATGGTGCCAAAAGAGATGGTTCTTGGGTTTTTTAGATAATGATTGAGTAGAGGAGCCTGTAGAGCAGGAAGCCTGGGTGTTAAACTTCTTTTGTACACTTGGGCTTTTCACACTCACTGCCCCTAGGAGCCAGGATACTGTCCAAACTCACCTATTAGTCTTGTACAGGACCTCTGCAGCCCCACTAGGATGCCCATGCAGAAAGGAATGAAAGACACCTGGGGACAGGTAGACACTAGGCAAGGGTTAGCCTAGCTCTACAAGCAAAGGGTGGTAGTACTTATCTTGCAACCCTGGGTTACCATCTCTCTTTAAGGCAGAGAACCTAAGACTTTCTCACCACCAACAACCCCTTAGTAACTGCAACTGGACTTAACATCAGACTTTTTCCTTTTCTTCAAGGAGGATGATCTCACAGTTTATGCTAACTGGTAGCCTCTAAAGGTCTGACAGAAAACGATCTAATCCTAGCTTCTCTGAAAGCCTGATAGTTGATGCTATGGCAAACTCCACCTCTGTATGGTGAAGTTGTAGGTTCACAAAATTCCAAGCTGAGGTGAGTCTAGACCTCACTACTTCTGCTTTTTGCAAGGGTATTCCAACCAGAGGATTTTTATGTAAAAGATAAGGTCTGCTGCTAAAATTACATACACAACTAAGTTCTAAGTTGACTTCAGATTGACTTATTTCATAGATGTGCTTCACTGCATCTCAGGTAAACACCCAAATCTAAGCAAGTGGTGGATTTCCAGATACAATCCTTCCATCTATTCTTATTCCACACCTACCTATTTAGTATATAGATCTTTTGTATCCTCTTCAATAAATGTTTGACTTTCCCCACTGACTATGGAAGACTTGAAAACCTGACACATAAATTTTAATATCAGTCCAAAAGCCAGATGTTTCATTTTCAGCTGTGGTAATACTCAATGGGGGAAAATCTGAACTCAGAAACTTTTACTGTATGTGGAAACTTTCTCATATGTGACACGAGATAGTAATCTTATCTCAGTTCCTGGAAATTACACCTGCTCAAAAGTAACATACCTTTTGTTTCCCCTTTCTTCATAACTCTGTAAGAAAGGCCTATTCATTTTGCAAGTCTCAGAAAGATCAAGGGTGGATTGGATTTACAGGCTGTTTTTCAGCTGAGGAGATGAGACTTATGGAAAACAAATAAAAAATCCTCAGAAGCTAATGTTTTCAGACTGGAACCACTCACAAACAGTGAGTTTCCTTATTAACCCCCTTTGTAGTTCAGGTTTGCGTTTAATTCCATTGAGTGCAAGGCCAATGCTTTTGTTTTTTTCTTTTGACCTTTATGGTTTTAATAAATGAAGATCTGTCATGTGTTCTTCTAGCCAAATACAGTGCCCCCGGTGTAGAGGTGTGTAAGTTAATTAATTTCCATGCTTTAAAGTCAGGTGAGCCTAAACATCTGCTTTGATTCTATTTGACATACTACAAAGTATTCACAAAGTAACCAGCCGTGTCTCATGCCAGGCATTTCTTTCAAGTGGCTTTACAGAGTTTGCCTTGTGCGGAGTACGTGATGAAGGAAGGACACAGAATCTGGGTGGCTGCAGTAGTCAGAAACAATGCCCATGGTTGTCCAAATAAAATTGAACTAAATGGATGAAACAAATTTACAAATTTTTGTCCCACATCTGGCTGAAAACTCTGTAATATGGAGATTTCCCACAGTATGGATATACTGATTTTTATCTATTCCAAGGTACAGCTCCAATAAGAATTCATGGCAGCAACCCAAGCTGAAGTAAACTGGGTAGTCAGAGAGAAAGTATTATGAATTCCAGCATCCCAGACTGTTGCTCATATTTGGCCGAAGCCCTGTATTCCCTAGTGACCTTGTGAACAATATGTATTTCACAGGACAGGCAAAATGCCAGATCTCTGGTCATCATCATTATTATCTTCTTGCAGCTATGGGCCGGGGAAAAAAAAGCCTCTTGAATAATGTTACCTTTTCAAGATACAAGGCGGGGGCAACATCAAAAGCTTAGTGGGACATCCCAGCCTAGTTTAATGCTCCTGAGTAAGTATCTGAGTGTACCAGATAGAAACTGGAAATGAATGCAGAGACCTCAAAAATAGTCTTTTTAATCAGTTATTAGATAAGGTGTAGGTGTTTCAATATCTGAAATACCCTTAGTGAGCCATAGGAGTAAATCTACTCACAGGCAATTGTCTAGCTGCAGTAACAAAAGCAGCAACAGTGAAATAGCAGCAGACTGCCAGAGACGCAGAGTAACATGTTTCCCAGGATCTCTCGTGCCAGTGCTGGCATCCTGGAAAGCAAGGTTTCTGCTAATGTAAAGGGACAATATAGACCTGTGGCTACCTCTGAACTTTGGTCAGTCCATAAACAGGATTCAGTTTCCATCCCTCAGTTCTGTAACGATGTTAAGCCCTGGTCATTCCTTCAGCTTTGCCCCTTCCCTCCACACAGACAGCTCAGTCCTGTCTAGGCTCTTGCTCTTTAGAACAGCAAAATTCAGCTTGGTCTGCAGCGCGGAGAAGCTTAAACTGCTGGTGAACACTTTTTTTTTGTTTCACCCCAAATGAGTCTAATAGTTCTTTTATTCACTGCACAACACTTTTCTCTCCTCTCTCTTTTTTTCTTTTTCTTTTTTTTTTTTTGGTCATAAAGCATAGCAGCTTTGACAACTACATAATAACCCTAAGTGTTTAAAAGTGCTCATTACAGACTTCCTTTGGGAATTGCCAAGTTTTATTCCTACTACTCACTTACTGCCTTTAAACATTCAGTATCTTTTGATGAAAAGGGAGTATTTGAGGTAACGGGGGGGGAGGGCAAGAAAATTCTCTCCAACTTTCTTTGCAGCTGTCTCCAATTCATCAAGACACAATTACAACTTTTCACTTTGAGTGTTTGAAATTAGTTCTTTCTGCCATCAGAAATAAAAAAACAAGGATTCATATTACTAAACTTTACTGATATGATCAAGGGTTCCACAACAGGACCTTTATTTTTAAACAAAGCTCAGGAGACTTAGAAGAACCAGCTTCTCATACATCCTATGCTTCATCCTCCAGTCATTTTAGTGGCCCTTTGCTGGACTCTTCAGTGTCTCAGTATGCCTTTTGTACTCAGAGAGGAGAGGACCAGGCTGGACACTTTTCCAGGTGCAACTACATGAGTGTAAAATAAAGGGGAAACATCATGTCCTTCGACCGTCTGTCTGCCTACACACTTGCTAGTTCAGCTCACTACATATAGTACATTTCAGGACATGGTTTAGTGGGCATGGTGGTGTTGGGTTGATGGTTGGACTTGATGATCTTAAAGGTCTTTTCAACCTAAATGATTCTGTGATTCTATGATTCTATGTTTAGCCTTTACTGCTGCCAGGGCACACCGCTGACTCATGTCCACCAGGTCCCCAGGTCCTTTTCTGCAGATTTGCCACTGAGCCAGCCAGCTCACAGCCTGTGTCAGAGCACAGGGTGGTCCCAGCCCCAGTGCAGGACTTCACCTCTGGCACTATTGAACTTTATGTGGTTCTTGCTGGCCATTCCTCCAGCTTGCTGATGTTCCTCTGGATGGCACCCATGTCCTCCAGTGTACCACTTGCTCCCCCTGGAAGGAATGCTGGAAATGGCTTCTTACTTGTTTGAAAGAGACCATGTTTCTAATATTGAGGGCAGAAGGTACTGTTTGTCTGTATAGGCAGGTCTTGTCTTATGGGATGATTAATAGGTAGCTTCATTAAATAAGTCTTTTCTTGTTTGTGATTTGTTCATGCACTGGTTTTGTAAAATTCTGTTTTTTACTGTTAGGACTGTTAAGAGCAGCCAAATTAACAGACTTTAATACCCAGGAGTACTCCTTCCCGGTTGGCATGCTGGATGTGAGGCAGATGCTTTTCCCCACTCCCAGGTGTAGCCAACAGTGATACTTGTCATGGTTTAACCCCAGTCAGCAGCTAAGCACCACACAGCCATTCACTCACTCCCCACCCACCCAGTGGGATGGGGGAGTGTCGTGGTTTCAGCCCAGCCGGTAACAAAGGACCACGCAGCCGCTCGCTCACTCCTCCCGCCCCCCCTCCGGTGGGATAGGGAGGAGATGGAGAAGAGAAAAGGAAAAAAAAAAAATGGAACCTCGAGGGTTGAGATAAGGGCAGCTTACTGGGACAACACAAAAAAAAGAGAAGTTACAACAACAACGGTACTAATGAAAGAATATACAAAAAAAAAGTGATGCACAGTGGAACTGCTGACCACCCGGAACCCGATGCTCCGCCACTTCCCCCACCGAAAGTCCAGAGCCCTCCCCCCAGCCCGCTCCCCATTTATATACTGGGCATGATGTCACATGGTATGGAATAGCTCCTTGGCTAGTTCAGGTCGGCTGCCCCGGCTATGCCACCCCACCTCCCAGGTTCCTGTAAAAATTAACTCTATCCCAGCTGAACCCAGGACAGGGAGAAAATCGGGAAAAGAAATAAAACTCGTGGGTTGAGATAAGAACGGTTTAATAGAATATAAAAAGAAGAAACTAATAATGATAATGATAACACTAATAAAGTGACAGCAGTAATGATAAAAGGATTGGAATGTACAAATGACGCGCAGTGCAATTGCTCACCACCCGCCGATCAATGCCCAGTTAGTCCCCGAGTGGCGATTCCCCCTGCCCCCACTCCCCCCAGTTAATATACAGGATGTGACGTCACATGGTATGGAATACACCATTGGCCACTTTGGGTCAGCTGCCCCGGCTGTGTCTTGTGCCAACTTCTTGTGCCCCTCCAGCTTTCTCACTGGCTGGGCATGAGAAGCTGAGAAATCCTTGACATTAGTCTAAACGCTACTTAACAACAACTGAAAACATCAGTGTTATCAACATTCTTCTCATACTGAACTCAAAACATAACACCATACCAGCTACTAGGAAAACAATTAACTCTATCCCAGCTGAAACCAGGACAATACTGAACACATATTTCAAGGATGCAAATATGCCTTAGAAAGCTTTACCCAAGGACTGACCAGTCTATGCCTTTCAGTGGATGTCAGAGTAGAGATTTGCAGAACTAGCTGGTGCATTTGCAGAACAAGCACAGCACTGTGCATGGAGTCCTAAGAGTGTTAGCTTCCCAGCAAAGGCTAGTCAGTATAGGGGCATTGCTGAAACAACTGTTGCTATTTCTACAGTGATGGCTATACGGAGCCAGTTAAAGGACCCTTATGCACTACCTAATATATTGTGCATATTCCCTTACATTTTCTGCTTACATCCACTAGAACTGTCAAACATTCATTCCTGCAGCATGCTTTTGTGCCAATTATTTAACTATTAACTCTTATAAACCTACTGTTTAAAATGCTTTAGAATTTACAATTCTTTAAAATGTCCCACTGAAAGTAAATGCATCATCTTCATGCTTGAAGTAACCTCAGGGAAAGCAGTGACACCAGGACTTACCTTTAGCCAGGATTTCAGTTGCTCTCCAAAGTAAAAGAAATAATAGTCTTCTACCTAAATGCATAATGAAATGACATATCATCCCAGCTTAAATGTTACTGAATGTCTGTAAGAAGCACACTGCTTGTAACAGAGCTTTACTATTTAGACCATCTAGGATATATGCAATCTATGAAGATTAAATGGAATTTTAAAATTTTAAATCTAGGAGTCTCACCAAGCATTTCATCTGTAGTTTTATAATCTTTTCAATAATATACTTTTTTGTAATTCTAATTTCCTAAATAATAATTTTATTTTGTGATACAGAGAAGTGCATCATCTACGAGAACAATAGTAATAATTGTTATTATTATCTGAATATATTAGAAGTCAGCTTATATTCATATAAACACGAAAATTGTCTCTATTTTCATTAGAGTACCATGTCCCAAAATAACAGCTCAGGTAAAATTGCAAATGCTCAATATAAATAACTGTGTGGGTAATACAGAAGGTTTTGGTCATCGCACTAAAGCTAATAGAAAGCTGTTGGCACAGCTGGGTGGCTGTTGGATGTCTTGGAATAGTACCAGGAGGAATGATGTGCCTTTGACACAAGAGAAGCCTTTTTTTAATTAATAAGGTAATGAGCAAAAAGGTACTGCGATGTGTCAATCTGTAGCACTATTGACTTTGTTCAAAGAAATGGGATGATATTTTGACACTGTGATGAGCATATCTCAATTCAGCATATATCAAGGATTTGTACTGATACCAGTCATGATCAATCAAGTCACTGTGACCCTAAAAGGCTTTGACAAAATATTTGGAAAGTCATTGTGACCCTTTTGGTATTTTAAATACATGAAAATATAAGGTAATTGAAGTTTAAGCAGACAAAAAGGTAGACAAATTGTATTGCATAGCATGTAAATGTGCACAAACTGCATAAATGCATCCATTAGAGGTCTTGTAATATCAAAAGGAATTTTTGACAAATGGTTCTTTAATATTTTTAATATACTTTTGGCAATACTTACATTTAACACCTGTTAGTCATTTTATTTTGCCATCTTAAGGAAGTTATGAGTGTAAAACAGAAAACAAACAGGCAATAAGGCTTTGCTTTCAGGAGCAATGAAAATAATTATCTTTGTCACTGATTCAGTGAAATTAATCTTGCACCTTAAATTCATGAATACTCTTCCCAGTAACCAAAGAGAAATGGGACTCATGAAGCTTAGTAAAACTTAGAAAATGCTTTTGTTTCATTAGATTGTTTCTGTTCATACTGATTAATTATCAAAATTTTGCTAATGGACTTTACCTGGGTTATCCAAGTAAAATCCCTAATTCATTAGCAAAACACTTCAAAAAAGAATGAACCAGGGAACTGGTTAATTAAAACCATTAACAACTCAACAGTATTCAGATAAATAGCAAAGGGGTTTCCACATGTGAAAATAACTTTAACGTGCCATCTTAACCCACCTCTTAACAGTAATGCAAAAATTGTTGCCTCATTCTAGTTCTTCAGGGCCCATGCAACAGTGATCTAAGTACCCTGACAGTGAGCAGCCTTCACAGAGTTATCTTTTAGGAATTATGCTGGGTAAAGTACAATCAACTATTTTATCTATCGTGACACTTAATAAAACACAGGTTTATTTCAAGCTCCATTTTCTGCAGTACAGCTTGTCAGTCATGTTAGATTATGGTACTCTTGAAAATGTCAAACAGAAATTTGAATATGCCTGAGGCATGTCACATGCTAAAAGGTTTCCATCATGAGCCTTTCATAATAGCTGTGTTTTTTTCTTAGAACAAAATTTAACTATTACTTTAAGACTTCAGAATGCCCTCTTTAATCCTGAAATTAGTCAGCTGTGCCATAGCTGCACGTTCCTTCCACCCTTATGACAATTAAAATGAACATGTATTGTATAAGTAATTACCTATTTCTATGAAAATACTGTGCATCTCTTAACATGAAATGGAGTGCAAGCATCAGTTTGTATTGTCACTTCAGATTATCTCAGATTCATTGAGTCAATATAATCTGATGAACTGTGGTATCTGATATCCACCATCTGTGAAGCTATTGCACTTATTTAAAATGCTGCCTTCTCTTCTCTTTCATCCAGGAAATATATTCCTTCTATTGTCAGTACATGTTGACACTTGTACAAATAAGTCAGATGGGTTTTGGGAACTTTTCGTTCAATCACTTTGCTTTTGCAGAATCTTTGAAACCTCTTGGGTATCCAGATTTTAGAAGCCAAACCTCTTGGCTGGATTTAGAAGAAGAAAGCTCAGCTATTACCACAGCCTGCTGGAATTTCCATGCTCTCACATGCTCAGGACTAGACTGCAGGTGCTTAGATCCAGTTTATTAGAGCTAGGAGAGTTAAAACCAGCTCCCAGAGCATCTGGGAAAAAGTATTTAGCAATGTGCGCTTCCTGACAGTGTTGCCACTCCTAGGAGTTGACCCCCCAAGACTAGCATGTGCTCCTCCAGGATCACTGGTGACCTCTCTGTACCCACTCTTTCAGATGTGGTTGGTTGTTTTGCAGAGCAGCCCAGCAGCGACTCAAACAACTGGGCCAGGAAGGCCCTTCTTACTGAGTAAAAGTAAGAGTATCAAAAAAAAAAAAGTATCAAAGTAAGAGACAGAATTTCCATGTTATAATTTAACATACTAATTAAGCACACATTTAACTGTAAGTACATGATGGATCCTAAGGGCTTAGGTGTAGCTTCCTAAATGGGAATGTTATCACTTAATTCTTTGCAGCTTTTCCTTGTTTAAAATTTCTTGTTTTCTTGTTGCTTTCTGGTAGTTGACAAATCTATTAGTGAATTACAGTAAATGTATAAGCATCAACTGTTGATCTGTCATAGTGATCAGTAGATGTTACTTTTATCAATGATGTCATACACCTGCATTTTAAAGCAAAATCCCTTGTCCAGTTCCTAGTCGAGGCAGTATCCATTAATCTATTCATTGCAATTAAACTATTCCTCATTTTTTTCCACCTTTTTGCCTTACCTTGTTGTCCTTGATAACCCTTAAACATGTCAACTCCAGCTGAGCTTTGGCTTTTGTTGGGGCATTCACCCTTGAGGTGAATTAAATGCATGTTTGTGCTTAAATGTAAAAAAAAATCACTGAACAGTACATCGGACAGAGTCCTACCACCATAAATGGATCTACAAGGAGTCTGCAAAGATGCATCATGAGCCAATTCCTTATACACACTTACACCTGCACCAATCATGACCATCAGCATCAGCCACCTCAACCCAGTTTTGGGTCCATCCCTCAGCCCAGTTTTGCTGCCCAAGGGTGGGCCCTGAGTGCTTGCATTCCAGGATTGCTACAAGACAATGCCTTGGTTGTTTCCTATCTCATCACTAAGGGAAACTTCACTCCTTTACATGAATTCATTCTGTCTCTGGCATTCCTACTTCCAGACAGGTTAGCCTGTTCTGTAGATGGGCCTTCTTGCCCTCTGTGCTAGATCATTCCTTGGTCACAAATTACCACTACTGAGCAGTTGTAATTTTAATTTCCTTTTCACTTTCCTAACAACTCCTGTCCAGTCTTCTTCAGGCTAGAAAAGAGACATCTGGTGGGTGGGGTCTTAATGGCAGCCTTCCAATACTTATAAGGATGTTATCAGGAAGATGGAGCAAGGCTTTTCACAGCAGTGCATTATGGGATGATGAGTGACAATGGGCATAAACTGAAACAAGAGAGGTTCAGACCGGATATAAGGAAAAGTCCATTAGGTCAGTCAAGCAATGAAACAGTTTGCCAGAAAGGTTGTTCGGTCTCCATCCTTGGAGGTTTTCAAAATCTGACAGGATAAAATCTTAAGCAACATGGTCTGATCTCACAGCTGACCACGCTGTGAGCAGGAGGTTGGGTTAGAGACCTCCAGAGATCCCTTTCAATATGAAATATATTATGATGCCATGATACTGTGTAAAAATAAATCATAGAATCATAGAATGCTTTGGGTTGAAAGGGACCTTAAAGATCATCTAGTTCCAACCACCCTGCGATGGGCAGGGACACCTTCCACTAGACCAGGTTGCTCAAAGCCCCATCCAATCTGGCCTTGAACACTTCCAGGATGGGGCATCCACAACTTCTCTGGGCAACCTGTTCCAGTGCCTCACCACCCTCACAGTAAAATTTTTTTTCCTAATATCTAATCTAAATCTAACCTCTTTCAGTTCAAAACCATTACCCCTCATCCTATCACTACAGTCCCTGTTAAAGAGTCCCTCCCCGTCTTTTCTGTAGGCCCCCTTTAGGTACTGGAAGGCTGCTATAAGGTCTCCCCGAAGCCTTCTCTTCTCCAGGCTGAACAACCTCAACTCTGTCAGCCTGTCCTCATAGGGGAAGTTGTCCAGCCCTCTGACCATCTTTGTGGCCCTCCTCTGGACTCGCTCCAACAAGTCCATGTCTTTCTTATGCTGGGGGCCCCAGAGGTCTCTTGAGTGCAACCATCCAGCCAATTCCTTATTCACGGAGTGGTCCATCCATCAAATCCATGTCCCTCCAATTTAGAGACAATGATGTTGTGCAGGACAGTGTCAAAAGCTTTGCACAAGTCCAGGCGGATGACGTCAGTTGCTCTTCCCTTACCCACCAATGCTGTAACCCCGTTGTAGAAGGCCACCAAATTTGTTGGGTGCAATTTTCCCTTAGTGAAGCCCTGTTGGCTGTCATCAATCACCTCCTTATTTTCCATGTGCCTTAGCATAGTTTCCAGGAGTACTTTCTGGTTGGGTGGCCTGTAGTAGACCCCCACTATAATGTCACCTGTCCCTGCCCTCCCTTTAATTCTGATCCATAAGCTCTCGGTTGGCTCCTCATCCATCCCCAGGGAAAGCTCCATGCACCCCAGCTGGTCATTGACATAGAGCATGACATCCCCTCCTTGTCTCCCTTGCCTGTCCTTCCTAAAGAGCCTGTATCCTTCCATTCCAACACTCCAGCCATAGAAGCCATCCCACCACATGTCCGTGATGCCAATGAGATCATAGCCCTGCGGGTGTGTGCACATCTCTAACTCCTCTTGTTTTAACCCCATGCTACGTGCGTTTGCATAGAGGCATTTAAGTTGGACCCCTGATGAAGCTGACTTACTGGCTGGAATTCCTTTGTGCTGCTCTTCAGGTGCTCTCCTGCTGACCTGTTATCCCTCCCCAGGCTCTGGGCATCTATTGCTGACACTAGCATATATATATAAAGATCAGATATGGAGATAATCTATATTTCTGTTCTTTCAGAATACATGAGAATCCCAGATGTGGGGTATTTGAGTTCCAGGATGTGGTAGCTGACTTCCAAAGGACTTTAATGGAACTCCTTGATATCTCAGATATATATTTGGGAATATAATATAACCCTGAAATCTTGAAATGAAATCTTCTCATTCAAGGTCTCACTTTTTTTTGTATTAACCAATGGCCACTTCTGACTAAATTTTTGCTTCTTCTAGAGGAATACTGTACCTGCTCTCTCCCTCCTTCCAGGCTCACTGTTTCTGCTACAGAAATTTATAAGAAAAAAAAAAACCCCAACAAAACAACCAGAATCTTTTCATCCCTGAATATTTAACTAGTACAAAAAAATTGGTTCCTTATGTATGCCTCCTATTAAAGAAGTGCTTAAAATTCTTCAAACACTGTGTATTCAGTTTGATCTTTCAGAGGAGTATTATGACAAGAAAATCTACACTATTGACAATGTTCATTAATTTTCTTAACACCTCGCTTAAATTCCCTCACCTGGGTAACGAGAAAATAGCCAGTGAGTGTTCTGATCTACACATAAGTCCAGCAGCTGCTGACAAGGAGGAAAGAGGATGTTTTGGAAAAACTGAACTTGGTGTGCACTGTCTCTGAGATCTTCAGGATTGCTCCCAGATAACTGTGGACAAAACATTGTCTGAGCCTAAAAAACCTTTTTAATGACAGTGATTTTATATATCTTCATGACATTTAATCAGTTTATTTATCTTTTGGTTGTATAAAGATCTGTAATGGTCCTCTACTCTGTAGAACAGCATTCCTTCTTTTCCTATTGCAATACAAATATAGCCTCTCTGCAACAGTATTTCTATGCTATATGTTCCTGTAGCTTGCTTTTTTCTTCTTCTTTCACATCACTACAATGAACAGTTAGAAGGCTAGTCTTTATTTTCATGCATCCCAGCATGAAAACTAGTCTTTATTTTCTTTATGTTTTTCACTCAGAATGAACATTTTAGTTACATTTATTTTCTCGTGCTTTATTCATGGAGGAAAACATCTGTCTTAAGACTGAAGTGTGTCTTGGTCACAGTTCTAGCGCTTGAGTCAACAGCTTAAGAGACAGTCTTTTGGTAGGAAGGTTAAATTTGCAGAGTCTGCCTGAATGAAGGTAGGGAAAAGTATGTTTGTGTAACTGTTGAAGTCATGAGATGTTATAACTCTGACCATACTAGGTTTGGGGGGTTTTTGTAGAAAGAAGAACATGAGGTAGAGGGGAAAAAAGTTTAGTTAGAGAGGCAAATATCCAGGGAGTCTCCAATCCAAAGTCTAATTATGGGCATGGAAAGACTAACTTTATATTAAAAATGAAATACAACAATAGATTATGCACCTCATTATAGCATTTGAACATGTCACTGCAAGAAAAGAAGACAAGACAGTAAAAGATGACCCTTGAGGTCCTGTATTTCAAAAATCTTTACTAAAAATATATATCCAAGGCAGGGGTGGGAGGCACAAAGAAAGTCTTGATGCTCTGGAAAAAATGGGTGATATCATGTGGTATGAGTGAAAGGTGTTTGGAAAACAATTTGGATTTAAGGTGATTGTCTCATTTTCACAAAGCAGCCTGGGCTCAGTGTACATACACATAAAACCAAGCAGTAATATTTATTTTCCCCTTGGTGGAAATGAAAAATTCAAAACACTCTTAACAGTTACTATCTTTTAAGTCTTTAATATCTTAGTAAGACTGTTAAGTAAGCTGATAGATCAAAATATTGATCAGTAATGTAAAAGGTTCTGGGTTTGATTTTGTGCTTTCTCAGAGAATAACTGCATATTCATTTCTTAAAGTGTCTTCATGTTTAATATTAAATACCATCAGACCATGGACTTTTATTCTTCCCTCTGCACTGCTTTACCGTATAAAATTCTAAAGCCAGCCAGATCCAGGAAGGCATATAGGTCTCACAGAAGGTTCCTGGTGGATTTCATGCCTTGTGACTCATATTTGAGCTAGTTAGATGCCTTCTTGCACCTGAGGTTGATGTCCTTGGACTCTGAAGATTCTGCAGTGTAGACATCAGCATCCAGGGTAAGGACTGCAGCTTCTTACAATACAGTAAATAAACATTTTGAAAGTGCCATTCTTCAGAAATTGTAACTACATCTTAAATTAGGTTTGTCAGACAGATAAGATGAATCATCTTCTTGTTCCTGTTTGTCTACATTGACTGTAGAAAGGGCCCGGATGACTTAAAGGAGAGGCCTGTTTTTAGGTTAAAGTTGGATGCAATAAATCCAACCCTTGCAGCTTTATCTTTATCTTGTCTTTATCTGAGAGGCAAGATATCCAGCTCCTAACTTGAATCCCACATTCAACTACGAACTAGGTAGAGCAGTGGGGGTTTTTTAAAATACATTAAGATCCTTGGATGAAAGGGACCACAGAAGTGCAAAGCTATTATCATCTTTGACTACACGTCTGCAGCTCCTTATAACATATTTGCTGTTATTATTTCTAATGTCATTGCTCTTTTTGTCTCAGACGACATCTTTGATGTTAATGTGATTTACTGTCTAATGTTATTTTACTTAATGTGCATGTCTGTGTGCTACCTTTTAAAAATAACTGATTGATTTCATGGTGGTGTTTGATCAGTGTTCTTTTGTCAATAGCTAAACTATTAACTTTCTCAAAGTTAATTTTACGAGAAATAGTTTTCTAAATTCTTTCTTCATGCCTGTCTGTGTTGACCTATTAAGACAATCTATATTATCATCAAAGTATATTCTGAAAAGTCTGTCATGACTTCAGGCTAGACTGGGACAGAAGTTACAGTGAGCAGAATGAGTTTTTCACTATATCTTCAACTAGATATTTCAACTTGCTTTGAAACTGAATTTATGCCAGATAAGACAAAAGGCTGAACATCTTGAAATGCTTTCAGTGCACAAAGAATGCTCTGTAAGGACAGAGTACTCACTTCAATATTTTGCCCTGGTGTTCATTTCCCATAGCATTTATTGGGTTTTATGTAACTTTTAAAATATTCTCACAGTAACTGCTATTTGAAAACTAAAAGAATGATGGTTTTATCCAAACATATCAGTAATTTTCAATACTTTTAATGTATGGGACACTAGCTATTTTCAGGTAAGCTATGAGTGTTTATAGAGACTTCATATACACAGGATGCTATACAGAATATATTAATTTTTTTTTCCTTTTTGATATTAGTTCTGAATTCCATAAAAATATTTCACAAAGTGTCAAGAATATATAAATCCAAAGCTGTAAATAACAAAGTTGTATTTATGATTGTTAAGAATTTGACAATATGCATCACTGCCCAGTAGTGGATAGAAATTTTTTAGAGAACTACTTAAGAGTTAAGTACCGAGTTTTTGAAGTATTTACTTTAACCTTGCCAAGGATGCTACAGTACTGCCATTTAATATATTGTTGTACTTTAGCACAGATTGCTAGAGTTTGCTGCAATATAGAATTTCTATTCTTCAGAATAATTGGATTTTATTTTTAATGACCTGTGTCCTCCAAACTGGGACAAAAGGTCAAAATAAATTAAAAAAAAAAAAAAAGACATAAAGAGAATTCTGGTTCTGAAAATGTAATTTTTTTTTTTTTAGCTTGAATTTGTCAGGCAGATTCCCAAACTTCAGATACTTGAAAAGGCAGGCAGATTGGAGAGGTGAATGTTTGAGGTGCCAGGAAACTCCTGAGTGAGCTCCTGCACACTGTTTCATTCCCAGAGGGCTGGATAGCCAGTGACGTAGGTGTCTGTGGGGAGATGTTTCCATGATGGCCAAGGAAAAACATCAGAAGGCCAAACAAGCAGCTAACCTGCTTTCAATCAAGGTTCAGAAATATGCATGCATCCCCATAGGACCCTTTAATTCAATCATACTATTATTATGCTACAGTGGGAAATGTTGAATGAGTATTGCGTTTTGATCTTTGAAAGAGACCTTTATGATTTCTGAAGCAAGAGAGACAGGTTCCATCCTTTTTGCACTATGAAAACTGTGAAGTTCTTTACCAGCCATGGAGACATGAAAATACTTACTATTCACATAGCACTGTCCGATCCTTAAGTCATTACCAAAGTCAACATCCAACCTAACCTGAAGACACATTACTCACATTTTACATGTAGAAGGAACTCAACAGAGCAATGGAATCTGGTAATGCCTCAGTTGCAGCATTTATTGTCCTTTCAGATGAAAAAGTTACAAATATACCATGATTGGATGAGTGAATGCTGAAATCTCTTGGCCATATTTGAGCATCTGTCGAGCTCCAGAATGACTAAGTATGTTTCATCGTCCAAAAAAAGCCCCCACCATCCAATACAGAAAGATTGTCTCCAGGAAAAACAGCAACTAAGCAAAATGAAAATGCAATGTTTGGGGTACTGCTTATGTCCTAAAATAATGCAATACCCAATATTTTGCCTTCAGAGAAGCGAGTCAGGAGCTAGATGAGCCAATGAGCAATCTTTCATTCAAACTGGCTTTCATTCTCCAGGTTGCTGACGAGGTCAAACATGCTCACTTGCCCAGGTTTTCAAGAGCACTGAGTGATGGCAGACACATTCTTATGGTGGACACGTTCATTGGCACCTTTTCAATGTGGAAAGAGCTACGTGTAGCTCCAGTTAGAAAATGCTGTATCAATCCATAAAGACATTGGGACCTGGAGTCACAGCAGGGAGTAGCAAGGAGGAAAAATGGCTTCAGGACATTTGCAAAACAGTAGGGCAGTCTCTTCAGCTTGCTAATATTTTGAGAAAATTTACAAGAAAAATACAACTTGGAAGTAGTGTAGTGCAGAAGCCAATGACTTAGGTCTTTAAAATTAGACTTGATGATTAATTTCCAAGCATCAGGGCCTGGTTTCACCCTGTCTAACTTTACACTGAATAAGTGCCTAAATAAGTATCATAATTTCTTATAGGTTACCCCTAAACTCAGTGGGAAAATGGGAAACATTTCAGCTGCTTCAGCCTGCTTCTCTGATTGCAGCATAAGTATAGGATCATCCTAATTTAGGATGCTAATCGAGGTTTCTCATACAAGAGTGTAACACTGGGTAGATTAATCCAGGTTTTTGTTCCCACTATGGATTTCATACCTACATGTCACATAGCTACCTATGCTTCATATACAGCACACAGAAAGAGATAATGTCTCAGAAGGGTAGTTTAAAAATATCAAAGGTTATGAGAGGAACTGCTAAACAACAATGAAGGTCACATAAAGCCACACTAGAGGAGATGGTGACGGTGCCACCACAACACAAAGATGAGAGACCACATCTGTGTTCCCAGCTTGAGAAGACTCAAGCCCATGTCCTCTGCTTCCTGGCAGAATGTCCCATCCATCAGGGTGCAGAAAGGGCAGCAGGGCTGGGGAAAGGGGGCTTCACCCAGGTTCTCATGTCCTGGAGTCAACAGAAAGCCAAGCCAGGAAAATCTTGATGGCAGAAGAGCAAAAACAAACCAGAAACTCTAGCTCACTGACTACACTGCAGCTCCGTCAGAGGTCACTTGCAGAAGTGGATAAAAACTGACGGGTGGGAAAGGATTTCTGCTTCCTCCAACTGTCATCCAGAACTTTGCATAATTTTATTAATTAAACCAGAGTCCAAAAAAAGACTCTGCAATGCAGAATTATGCTAATAGCATAGGGACAGAGGGACCTCCTCATACTTTTGGTATGCAGCAGCCATTTTTCAGTGCTCTCAAACCACAGGGTGCTGAGTAATGAGGACCTGAAGATTGGCAGCATTTGCCAACACTGTGCCTTAAGTTTGATTTACGTTTCCTTCACTTCAGAAATAAAGGGAATTTGACAGTGATAAATGGTGACAATGTACCAAGGTCTGATTTCTTCTGGAATTCTCTTTGTTCTGTAGACTATTGTGAGAAAAACTGCAATTATACAGGTTTTAAACCTTGCCTACAGTGAACAGCCTTTTTGAATATTAATGAGAACACACGCAAAAACTAAAATTTCAGGCAGAAGTTATGACTGGGCTAAAATGAAAGAAAATAACTCTTTTGCTACAAACAATGAACAAGCTGACCATCTTCCATGGCTTGTAATAAATAAATCAAATAAGCAAATGTAATAGATGACTGATTTAAAAAATATTATTTAGGAATAAGTAGAAAACCCAGGTAAATAAGTTTATATTATACAGTGTGATATATTACTCCTACTAGCAAAATGAACCATGAGAAAGAGTTTTCTACAAAAAGCAGGTTCATATGCTAAGCAGGCATCATGACATTGAATCAGGGCAGCAATGGCACGTTGCACATAGCAGCAAACTTGCTTGTGGTAGTGTCACAGGTTAGGGCCGCTATATGAGCTACACCAGCTCATTTAGTCTCTTTGCTTTTCCTACAGCTATAGACCCTGGGATTCCAAGTGGCTATTTGGTGAAACTACCAAGAATATCAATTTCATGCAGCAGCTGCAGAGAGCCCTGGGTTTACATTTCCTTTCAGAAGAGCTGGAATTACTTTTTTGTGAAATTTCATAAATTTTTATTTCAGTGTGATTTGGACCGGAGAGGTAGTCCTGCTTTTTAGCCAGCTATAGCCTGTAATGGCACTTTGGAATACATCAATATTTTCTTTGCTTTTTACCAGTACAAGCAACATAAGGTTTTGAAGGATATGAAGGATAATGTAGGTTAAACAGCTTATTCCCATGCCATTTATTGAATAATATCCTGTAAAAATGTTTGATTTATTATAGAGATGTTATGCAGTCTTATTCATTTATTTTATTTATACCATTTTGTTAATCCTTGGTTACTATGAATGAATACAAAAGGTAGTTTGGGCATCTGTATTTTAATGTTGACATGATTACATGTGACTACAGTGAGTGAAGTCAAGGGAAAAATGTTGTTGATATTAAACAAAAGAGAAATTCCTCTAGCAACATCTGGGATAAAGTGAAGATTGCATAACTTAGAGCTGCCCATGGTCACATTGAATTTTCATTCTGTCTGCTAAAAACACTTGATCATCCTGTAGTGAAGTCTGTGAATCCTGCTGGGCTCTGCAGAGTCGCTATAGAAATATTTAGACATTTGTCAGCATGCTTCATGGAGCCCAAGATCTAAATCCCACAGAGACCCCCCTGCACTGTGATTACCATGTTCTGCAACTCATTGTAATACAGACAACCAGATATTTTTTGTTACTTCACGTGACTTTAATAATGCTGATGGAGTTTCATGTGGCATATACCTGTAGATGTCAATAGCTGCACTGAAACTTGTCTTTCTAGAGCACACTCATTTATATTTTGCAATATTAGGACCTATTTCCCTGGCTTTGGCCCAACAAGTTGTGTTTTTGTAGGGAAAATCCCATTTTCCTTTTTTTTTTTTTTTCCATTTTGGAACCATTTTATGAAAGTACACCGTTTCTGAAATTAGTACTGTACCATGAAATTAAAAGAAAGGGAAAAGTATCATGGAGGGAAAAATAAATATTTCATATGATGAAAACACAAGAAATTTTGAATCAAGACATAAATAAAGCCCTGAAAATAAATCTGAGACAGCTATTTTGTAGTGTAAACCCAGGCACTTTGTTGGTGCTATTAAAATAATTTTTTCATGGTCCTTGGTTGAAGAGCTAATTTGTTCCTTTCTAGGGAACCACAAGCAATGGGGTAGAAAGGAAGGATGGAGAGGGATAAAATTCAGTGATGCAAAGCATGCTGTGCATAGTGCTTTATACTTTGGTGGGTTGTGTAGCTTGTTAGTTTAAGGCATGACAGCAAAACTTAATCCCTCAGTGGACACCGGAGGGAGGTTGCTCCTTTTATATTACTTAGCAAAACACCTTGAAAGAAACCCCAAAGGTACTCCAAGGGCCACTGAAGTTAATCATGAGAACCATATGAACAGTCAGTCTGCTCCAACCAATCTGCTCCAGACCCACTCTTAAACCTTTTGGCTTCACTGTGCCAGGAAAAAGCAGATATATCCCACTCCTGCATGGGAGCTGAGGAATGCGTGAAGGGGAGGCCTCACGTTGTTATTCTTTCCCTCACATCAGTGAAGAGGAGATGGAGAGCCTTTGAGCTGACTAAAAGTGCAAAGAGGCATCAGATTTACATGTTGAGGAAGGACAGAAGTCCCAGGAGGGTTGCTGGGTGGTTTTACTTGTGGGGTGGTTTTACTTACTCTAACATGAAATTGAGACAGTCAACACTGGAGGTGCTTCCGCAAAGCAAGTTTGTATTAAAAGGACAAGAAAAATTGGCAATTGTACTCAGCAACATAACATTTTCATATTGACTCAGTTCTCTCTACATTTCTCATAAAACATGCCAGAATTCACTTTTTTGTGAAAAACTCAAACCTGTTGAACTGTACTTATATATTCTAACCCTGGGGCTAGGAAATGTCCAATAATGAACAGGTTGGTGGTAAGCTAATGTCGTGGTTTAACCCCAGCCAGCAACTAAGCACCACGCAGCTGCTCACTCACTTCCCCCGCCCTCAGTGGGATGGGGAAGAGAAGCAGGAAAAGAAGTAAAACTCATGGGTTGAGATAAGAACGGTTTAATAGAACAGAAAAGAAGAAACTAATAATGATAATGATAACACTAATAAAATGACAATAGTAATAATAAAACTATTGGAATATGCAAGTGATGCGCAGTGCAATTGCTCACCACCTGCCAATCGACACCCAGCCAGTCCCTAAGTGGCAATCCCCCCACACCCACTCCCCCCAGTTTATATACCAGATGTGACGTCACACGGTATGGAATACACCGTTGGCCACTTTGGGTCAGCTGCCCTGGCTGTGTCCCTTCCCAACTTCTTCTGCTCCTCCAGCTTTCTCGCTGGCTGGGTATGAGAAGCTGAAAAATCCTTGACTTGAGACTCAACATTACTAAGCAACAACTGAAAACATCAGTGTTATCAACATTCTCATACCTAACTCAAAAACATAGCACTGTACAGCTACTAGGAAGACAATTAACTCTATCCCAGGCGAAACCAGGACAGCTAACAAGAAAGTTTCCTTAATAACCTGTTGCCTCAGTGCTTGATTTCTTCAGCAGTTATTCATAGTCAAGGAGCCAGCTTTGTGTAGTGTCTGATCAGCAATAGGCAGACGTAAGTCTTCTGCATTACATGGGAACCAGTTTCTCACTGGTTTTAAATGTACAGTACTCTTAGATACTCTTCTAGTGGCTACAAAAGGAGGACGAGGAGCAGGGATGATAAATCTCGTTACTCTTTTTGGATGGAAGATGGAAGAGATCAGAGTCAAGCTTGCTGAGGAGAGAGATCTGCTAACGAACACTCTGTCTGAGGGGCTCTGGAGCACCTGAAATAGCCCTCAGTGCCTTCATGTGGAACCTACCTCCTCTCCATACACTTCGCACATTTGTAAACACTGACATTTGGACACCTCTGTTTAGCTGTGTTAAACTCCCTTCTTCAACATAGAAGCTTAATGCCATTGTAAATATTTAACAGCACCTCTCTGGGCCTTCAGCAGCCTCCCAGTAGGATTCAGGCCCTCCACTCATCCAGCCTCAGGGAGGTTACTACGTTACAGCACTTGAATTGTGCCTCTTGCAGCTGGTGGGCTGAAATACTTGCTGATCCCATTAGCTGTATTGACCATTGACTGATCACTCGTGAACGCTGACGTCTTTTTCTAGTTGTCCACACACACATCTGTAATGCCACGTGAAATGCCCTAGGATGTGAGAGCTGTCTGGATGGGACTGACATATATGACCCAGGACTTGTGGGAAATCAGCTGGAGACCAGGTGAGCTTCCTGATGCAGAGCAAGTGACACAATGCAACTGGGTATGGGCTCTGAATCATGCTTTCAGGTGCCTTCATGGGGAGCTAAACCCCACAAGACTTGGCAAGGAAGAAAACAATGACATCATTATTCAAATATCTTTTGGTGTCCTTTCATGCTTACTGGAAAATTAGAGTCTGATCAGCAGGCTCTGAGAACACCCTCATTTTAGATGCACAGTTTTGTACTAAAGATTGGTATCTCTGAGTAGCAAAGCATTTTTGCAAGGAACTACCTGATCTTTTATTTGAAATTTTTAGTCCACATTGATATTAACATGAAGGGATTCTGTCTAAAAATATATTTCAAAGTTTCTAGTGTGGCTTATTCAGAATTGCAAAATTAATGAGATCAGCAATACATACTGCAGGATGGAATATCTTTAATTGAAATGAATATTAATAATTTTTCTTTTCAAGTAAGTGTTTGAGAAAGTCTTTGACTTATTCCTTTTGTATATGTCAAGCTGACCAGAAAGCAGAAAAGCCTTTGGTCAAAAACTCTGGGTCAAATCCAACTCAGAGTGTTATATAAAAAGGTAATACCCACTTATTCCCTCTTTCTTCTGTAGTTCAACTACAATTTGCCTGGAGGCCTGATCTCAAATTATTTGGTTCTTTGCTTTTTGAATCTGTGTCTAGATGAATGTATGATGGTTTTTTTTATTTTGAACTAGGATGCGTTGTTCAGATAAATTGAGTTGTTTTCCTGCTCAACATTTTAGAATTATTTTTTTTTTTAATGTTCTCAGAGCCCTCTAGGCACTGGAACAAATTGATGAAAAGTAAATTATTAACGTACATTCAGTCAGGCATATCTAATCAGCCCAATTTAAAGTCATTATGTCTTATATAAACAAGTACTGTATATATTTAAATATTTACCATAACAGTTTACGGAGTGACTAGGATGCAGAATACCCAGTCTGTTTTAAAGAGTATCTGAAATGGTGTATACAATTCCAGCAGCTATCAATTCAAGGTCTCTAGAAAGGGAACAATGAATAGGTGGAGAACAAATTTATTTATGGTAAATTGGGTTGTGGTGGCTCAAAAAGGTTGTAATGATCTGTTGTGATAATGAGGTTAAAAAGCTTATTCCTCTCAGGGCATTTCATTTTTCATTTGAACCTTATCAATCACTTTTTCCAAAATGTGCTTAATGACTGGGTGAGAAGCTAGAGAGCATGTAGCGCTTCTTCCTCATTTGTTAAAGTTTACTTGTGACTAACACTGGGTCAAATAAACAGAAAGAAATGAACTGTGTGATAGGATTGTGGAAAGATGCCCGTATTTTAAAATTTGGCAAAAATTTCTCAGTTATATATTCTAGGAAAGCATACCAGGGCCAACATTTTGTCCTTAGAAAGATACTGCAAGGAAACATGAATACAGATGTAAAACTGCTAATACTTTCTTTGAGGTCCTCTTCAGAAACCATATTTCTTCAGAAGAGGTTTAAACCTGTAGAAAGGATATTATGCCAATGAGATCTTCCAAGGAAGGAAACCAAAGCTAATAGAAGCTATAACAAGTCAATGCTAGAATCCTCTTCCATTTCTCTCTGTGAAATTCACTACTTCAAAAATATTTTTGAAAATGTTAGTTAAATTTTAATTTTTATATATCAGCTTTAAAAGTGAAACAGAAAAAACAAGTATGTTTGTTTTGCGTTTGGGAGAATCCCTCTTGGATCCTTCTTTTCCCAATTCCATTTTGGTTTCTTTTTTCTTACCTTTATTTTCTCCTAAACAAGGGATGGAAAAGTTAAAAAAAAATAAAAGGAAATTAATAGAAAACTGTTAAATACTTTTTATAATTTTCAAACTGACAAAAAGTTGAAAATTATTGAAGTGGAATACCTAACGTATAAAATTATTTCTTCAATAAAAACACAGTTTTCAGTCAAATCATGTTTTTTCTTTTTTTCTACAATCATTTACCTCTCTTGAAATACCTAAGAGCTTACCATTATTTAAATATTCCTAACATAAAATCTAACACAGAAACAGAATGAGAAATCACTATTAAAAATAAATTTATATACTGGTCTCAAAATGAAGCTTTAAAAACCTCTTTTCAAAGAGTCTATAAACCTAAGAAAGATAGGTATTCATGGAATATTGCTAATATCTCTGCAACCGTGAGTTTTACACATGGTGTAAATCAAGATATCAAAAAGATTTTATGCGAAAGTATAAAATAGTAAAAAGGGATGTGAACCTTCAGATTTATGAGAGATTGCTAACATGAAGGAACTGAAAGGCTGGCAACACATCAACAGCTATCCTTTGCTTTCCAAGTGCTATTAAAAAGATAGAGCAAATGACATGCCTAAATAAATACAGCACACACTAGAAGGAAGACCTCTACCACATAGGATAGGATTATGTTTTGCATTAGGTGACTTTGCTTAGTCAATAAGAAAAAACTTTTCATGCTGAAATGTGGCAGCAGCTAATCAAAATATTGCAAGCTCTCAGACTGATGTATCAGCTTCATATTCAAATTGTAGGAGAGTATAATTATTAAAAGACATTTTTCAAAGATACTAGTGAAAATAATATTCTTATATGTCTGTTCTTCTCATTAATGGGACATGACATACATTTCTTCCACTGTCTTCAGGGTTTATCTGGGATTGTATGGTTAAACCTGCAGGTTCTAACTCTAATACTTTCTCTTCCCTGTATTTTCATATGCAGGTACTTGCTTTTATCATTTAAGTACCCTGTTTGTATTTTAAGTAATTGTTGATTGAAAATAAAAGTGTTAGTAAATAGTATCCCAATTTAAGAAAACATTTTTGTAATTTTTTGTTTTAAGCCATCATCAGCAAATCATACTCAAGTGTCTGAAGTTCTAAATTCTTTTCTATGTTCATCTTTGCACTATTTTTCTGTAAAGAAAAATAAAACTTTTGACACTTTTGAAACAGTACCTGTTAACTTAGTTTATGTACTACAACATACAGAAGCAGTAGTATTTTAGACACCTTAAACCATAGAAAAAAAGAAGCTGGCTTTGGATTTCATGTTATGAGAAAGAAAATACACATCCTAGAGATTTTAGAGTGGTTGGGAAGGACTTCTTTCACCTAAAAGCTCTGAGAATTATTTTTGTAGGATAATAAGGCCTTTCCTATGGAACATGGAGGAATGGATGTAGCTCTGGAGCGAGATTCATGCCATTTGCCTTAGCTACCTATTTAATCTCCTGCTGGAAATGTCCATCCTCCTCCTGTAGAAAGTTCCCAAATGATGTGGCTTAGACTTGGTTAGCTGAAATGATTTTATTTACTGCTTTTCATTTTTATGGTGTTTTGTGGTTTTTTTTTTTTTTTTAAGCAAGAACTGAGTAAAGATATCTATGAGATACAAAGATGAGAGCATTTTTTGCTTTGCGAAGTAAATTAGTGGCATTAGTAAGATTTAGCCCATATTGGGAAGTAAATAGTTGTAGTGACTTGCAGTTTATGGAATTGAAAGAGATTTCTGAACACCACCTATTTTGTATATTTTTTGGTGGATGCTTTTCTGAATTCTAAATTTATGTGTGACCACGTTTTAAATTAATGTTTCAGTGACAATAAAAAACATGTTGTGATATTTATAGAATGGTTGGCTGTGAAGAGGTTCATGAATTTCTTCCTTGGCCAGAGTTAACAAACTCTCCTGTGCTCTGCCACACCTACAAGAGATTAGAGACTTGAAAGGATACTTGGAGGGGGAAATTTCAATTGTTTCTGAAGCCAGATCAGGTAACAGGAAAGCATAAATAGAGACAGTCTTTGGAAATGTCTTTGAAGTCTTATAATGGTAAAATATCCTTGTTAACCTAGAAAGTTCAACTTGAGCAAGTAAAGAGCTACTCTGAAAGCTTTCAAAAACAAGCACATCTCTCGACCAACAGTAAAAAGACTTTAAACAATTCTTTCGGGCGACTATTTTACTAGTGTCGTGGTTAAACCCCAGCCAGCAACTAAGCACCACGCAGCCGCTCACTCACTCCCTCCCCACCCAGTGGGATGGGGAGGAAATTGGGAAAAAGAAGCAAAACCCGCGGGTTGAGATAAGAACGGTTTAATAGAACAAAAAAGAAGAAACTAATAATGATAATGATAACACTAATAAAATGACAATAGTAATAATAAAAGGATTGGAATGTACAAATGATGCGCAGTGCAATTGCTCACCACCCGCCGACCGACACCCAGCCAGTCCCTGAGCGGCGATTCCCCGCCCCCACTTCCCTGTTCCTATACTGGATGTGACATCACATGGTATGGAATACCCCGTTGGCCAGTTTGGGTCAGGTGCCCTGGCTGTGTCCTGTGCCAACTTCTTGTGCCCCTCCAGCTTTCTCGCTGGCTGGGCATGAGAAGCTGAAAAATCCTTGACATTAGTCTAAACACTACTTAGCAACAACCGAAAACATCAGTGTGTTAGCAACAGTTTTCGCATACTGAACTCAAAACGTAGCACTGTACCAGCTACTAGGAAGACAGTTAACTCTATCCCAGCTGAAACCAGGACAGCTAGGCACCAAGAGCTTACATTAATATTAGAGATCTGTGGAAGGTGACTGGGTCCCACCTGTAATTTCCTGTAAACTCATGAGTGTTACAAACTACCCAGAAATCACAGATCAGAAGCAGAATAAGTGCAAGGTCTGTTTGTTCTCCAAATGAGGTACCTGAGAGACAGACATAAGGCTTGACACCAAACATTTCAGAGTAAGTCATTTCTGCTAGACCAAGTAGGCTGTGTGCCTGTGGAATAATAAAAAGCACTGCAGTTTCTCTCCTCATATTTCTGTCTCTTGTTTACTAACAAAACATGAGAAAGAATTAAACATTAGACTGGCAAAACTGAGTTTCTAATTGCCTTGAGAGTTTGTGCATCAATCTTACCAAGAGAATTATTATAATCTCAGTCAATTCTTTCAGGTTACTTGGACAGGGCATTCAATGTCTTAAAACAAGTCACTCTGACAAGCACAGCAAAATTAAACACACACAAAAATGAGCAATGCTGCTGAGGGGAAAAATGTAATTTCATAATTTCAAATTTAAAGCTACATTTCATTCCCTTGGAAAAAGACAGGTCTGTGGGTCCTTAATGGGTGAAACAAAAACCAAAAAAAAGCTGATATTACAACTCCTTTGGAAGGCTAAAGGCCAGTTTAGATTAACCCCAAAAGCTTTATTTTTTAGGCAGGGTCCAAAGAAAATATGATGCATGTAAGTCTCACTTTAAAAATGCACTCCTTGTCATATTTTCTCTGCCAGAAAAAACAATTAAACTTACTCTTGTAACCCAGCTAGTGGGAGCCCATCCGCTGAAAGTATCTGAGCAAATCTGGCAGGAAAGGTAAGAAAGGTTGTTTAGCTGTGGGTTGTATTGTGTTTTCATTCCCTCTGCATCATTGAAAGGAGTGTTTGGAGGTTTCTGCCTTGGAAGATCAGAAAGCTGACAGTGGAAGTGGAGGAAGTACATTCATTACCATATTTTTGTAAGGTCATTTGTTCTTGTATTCTTCCTACAGTTCTTGAGGTGCACAGATGAAACACTGGTGTGGTTCTCTGCTTATCCATACCTTTTTGCAGTGCCAGCCCTCAAGGAATATGCAAAAACACCTTTCACAGCCCTTGTACTTATCAGGTGGCAGTAGCTCTGTTTTTTTTCCCAAGTCCCTATTTTATACCACTGACAAAAGGTGTGGGAATGGAAAATAAAGAGAAGAACTAGGGTAGTGGTGGGAAATATATTCCCTTTCATACATGCTGTAAACATGCATAAAAACTGGGAAAAATTAGGTCTTACAGTAGTAATTCTTCCATCTATTAGAAGAAAAGAAAAGACAATGCAGTACCTGGACTGTGAAGGGATTACATGTAAGTTTTATACATTTAACTTGAGAATTATTAACATTTTTTAGATCCAGAAGACTTTTAGTTATGAGAGTTGAATAAAATGTACTAATATTTGGTCTCACTCCAAGTTATTCGGAAAGTGGTTACTTGTCCAATAGTTTCAGCTGGGAAACAGACTAGCGGATCACAACTCTTGCTATTAAAACAGGCTGGATGAACTCAGTATATTTCCTGAGTGGGCTGACTGATTGTTTCTAGTGAGGCAAAGGACTGATCCTAAAGGAGACTTGGAGCCACGTTGTGTTCCCCTATTTGTTATAGAGACTGAGGGTGCACAGAGCCTCCAGCTAAACAGAAGAGGAGACTATGAAGAAACGATGTGGGACCTTATGCTCTGCCAGCTACTACTAACGTGATAGTTTGCTTTGCCCAAAGAAAATTTGTAGCTCACTTCCCCAAGACACCAGATCTGAATTTTAAAAACTAATTTTAGAGGGTCAGCTCCATTGGGTCTCCAACAAGCTCCCAGTGCAGGACAGCAGATTGCAAACAGCTCATTCAGAGCCTGGACTTCCCTGGAAGGAAAGGGAGACTGTTGCCAAAGAGTGAAACTAATAAATGCCAAATAGCGAATGCTCAAAGAACATAAGCCTTTCTACACAGGACTCTGAACTAATGTCAGTGGCCTCTCCCTCCTCCTGCACACCTGGTATTTCCCCTAGAACAACTGTCTTATGTTGCTGCAGACAAAATTTTCTGAATACAAGAGAAAGAAGTGTTAGCAAATTATCTGAAAGATATCTTTCCTTATTTTTTTTTCTTTTTGCTTTCTTACATATTTTCAGACAACATTCCCTAACTGTATTCCCTTCTGCAAATACTTGAATACCTGCACTTATAGCAGGACTTAGGTACTATTAGTTGAAGGAAAAATTAATCATTCAACCAGGTCTTGCTGGTTCTAATACAGGGGGATTTGCACCATCCACCAGCAAAGATGGTTATGACCTCCAAACCCATGAGTTGAGCTAAATTTCTCCCTATTGTTTCTATTATAGTCACAAAACTTCCCAAACTTGGTATATCCAATTAATAGTTCTCCTTTAATTAAAAAGGTCTACCTGAAATGTTCCTCACTTGCTGTGGAAGGTTTGTCCCATGATAACTTGCATTTGAGTGTGAGGAAGCAATCAATCAAAAATTAATCTCTAGCAGCCATAGATTAGTGGAGGCAAATTAAATGAAAACAAGTTGTCTTTTGAGTGAAGAAAACTGCTAAAAATGCAGCTTTTCAGACAGAACAAGAAACAGCATGCTCATTTTAAGATAAGATATTTTGTAAAATGTTTGAGAAGTCTAACAATTATTTTTTTCTGTATTAACACAGCAATATATGCTACAGGATGCAATGCAAGTGTAATGCCTAGGTAATCTATAATCAGTGTCACAATTTGGTATAAATGTGAATGCTGGAGCATTGTCTCCCTTGCAGTTATAATTATGACAAGATTTCAATACAAAATTTCTATATATAATTGGAAAAATACATACTAATTCTACTTCCTAGATGTAATTCTTTTAAAGGATTTTTATCTATCCTGAACACCTTGCAAGATAGTCATTGGTTTCCTGATGAGGCACAGAGGAGTTCAACATTTAAAACAAATGTTCATACTTTTAGATTTAATTTATAAATATAATAAATACCTTCTTATAATCCAATAGACAAATAAACACCTTATAAATACTAATGCTAAAAAAAATCTAGCATACATCTGTATGGTGAATGAAAACTGGAAGCTGATTCTCTTTTATTATTGTTTAACTTCCCTGTTGCCCCTTCTGGCTGATCTAGGAGATGTGGTAAGCTTTAAGATACATTTTCAGGCTGTCCTTAAAGCATTCTATGCTTTTTTTTGCCTTGGTCTTTAGTAGTACTGATAGACTGTAGGCTGCTCAGTCCTCTGAGTTGGAGGACCATGACTACAGGAACAATGATTTTTCATTTGTGGGAACTGGAATTGTAAGGGACAGGTTGTGTCAGTTAAAAGCTCATAAATCCATGAACCCTGATGGGATTCATCCCAGAGTACTGAAGTAGCTAGCAGAAGTTACAGCAGAACCCCTCTCAATCATCTACCAAAGGTCTTAGGAATGTGGGGAGGTCTGCAGCTGCATTCTGGAGTGCATTAAACACAGTATAACCAGCCAGTAAAGAGAGGTGACTATCCGGCTGTATTTAGGGTTAGTGTGACCTCACCTCGAGTACTGTGTGCAGTTTAACTTAAGAATTTAATTTAACAATTTAAGAAGGATGTGAAGGTCCTTGAATGCGTTCAGAGGAGGGCAACAAAGCTGGTGAAAGGGCTGGAAGGCATGTCCTCTGAGGAGCGGCTAGGGACTCTGGGGTTGTCTAGTTTGGAGAAGAGGAGGCTGAGGGGTGACCTCATTGCTCTCTCCAGCTTCCTGAGGAAGGGATGTGGAGAGGGAGGTGCTGAGCTCTTCTCCCTGGGATCCAGTGATAGGACATGTGGGAATGGTTCACAGCTGCATCAGGGAGGTTTAGACTGGACATCAGGAAGCATTTCTTTACTGAGAGGGTGGTCAAACACTGGAACAGGCTTCCTACAGAGGTGGTCAATTCCCCAAGCCTGTCAGTGTTTAGGAGGCGTTTGGACAATGCCCTTGATAACATGCTTTAGCTTCTGGTCAGCCCTGAAGTGGTCAGGCAGTTGGACTAGATGATCATTGTAGGTCCCTTCCAACTGACATAGCCTACTCTACTTTACTCTACTCTATTCACTCATGTTTGAATTGCCAATTGGCCTTTGACAGAAAAAAGCTGATTGTAAAAATTCTTTCTGGGAACATGGACACTTCATGGACACTACACTATTGCCAGAAAAGGAGGATATTCTTCAGTGTTTGGGACAGAGTCATGCCATTAGACATGCAGTTCTGATGCATGCTGAATTACAGAAACTGTGGGATATGTAATTTTAGGGAAAGATTAAGGTTGCCTGTCTGCCTCTTCTCAGAAAAATATCATATTATGTTGTCACAGAAACTGTACTTTATCAATACATACAAACCTTGCAGGCAGTAAAAATGGTCTTGCCCTTGGTAATATCGAAAAGTACAAAGCTGTAGAGAAAACCAGGTAGATATCAACAATACCTCTTTAGTTTGTCTCATGCTCCTTAAGACCTTGGTTCTCTACAGTAGATTTTAGATCCAGCCAAAAAAGCCCCAGTATCTGCCATCAGGCAGAGCTTGAAGGGTTCTCTTGGAATCAATGGCAAAATACTCTGCATTTAGAATCAGTTGCCTGAGGTAATGTGATTTCTGTTGCTACTAATGTATATAGTGTTTATGCACATACATCAAGCCATAAGGTGTATATGGTTTGTTTAGTTTTTAAGTCAACAATACCAATTCATAGGCAGTTCTTAGATAAGAAAAGCAGCATGAAAAGTTAATTATTCCTGCATGCTAATAAGTTTATAAATTGGTAGAAAAAAGTACTTCCTTTATGCAGTACGGGAAAACAATTTTTTCCAGAAATGTTTTATCTGTAGAAACTCCAAGACCCAAGAAGCAGAACTTCAAAGATAATTAGGTACTTAATCAACCAGTCAGCTGCCTGAGAGAGGCAGAAGCTCTTAAGATCTTCTTCTCACTGAAAGTTAACTGTCTAAAAGTTAGAATTTACTTTAAGCAAACCATGACAGATCTTTCCATTGCCAACGGAGGTGATGAGGCACCCCTGGAGGGCTGTTCATCTTACCTGTCCGACAGACCTTTCTCAGTATGGGAGGAGTCTTCCTGTGGAGCCTTTTATTTATTTTTTCCCTTTCATTGACTATAAAGGAAACTTTTTAGCAGATGATAGATTAATTGACTCAAACCTTGAGCCAGCCTAATTAATGCCAGGTCTTACCAAATTAAATTTTTTGTCCAATTCCTGGATATCTTGGAAAAAAATAAAATCCTCCACATGTCAGTATGCAAGCAGTTTGTGGAAACTATTAACTACAAAAGACAAGTTTTCTCAGAGAGGCAGCCAGGCATTGCCAACACAAACCAGGAATTAAATGAAGAGTAAAATGATACAACTTTGGTAAGTATGCAACTAGTGGGGGTCTGAAATGTTACCCTCTCTTTTGACCTCCGCTCACAATATTTTGCTTTTTGTCAGTGCCCTTGTAAGACCTGTGTTCAACTCTCTGCTCTAAACAAGGAACAACAAAGCCATTATCATGACTCTGTCAAGACAGCTGTAAAGGATGTATCCAGTTCTGGCAAGACCTATGCATAGCTGGAAGATTAAGTCCACAGTTCCACATTTTCCCAGGTAATTGATTAATTACTTTGTGTTTCATCAGTATTTTGGAAAAATAATCAGTTATTTCTCACTCTCCTGGTTTTCCTCCATGCGATCTCAGATTTTATTAAGAGGGACCAATTTAGTCAAAAACTAATCTCTCAAAGCAGTAGATAAGAACAAGCAAATAGGAAGCATGTAAAATATATTCAAGAAATAAGAATTTTACTGAAATTAAATTTGTCCTGAACAGCCAGAGATCTCTTCATGAAGTCATATTTTTTCCCATGTTTAAAAATAATCTATGCATAAATTGGTCTGTATTACATTCAGGAAAAAAATGCATCCTGTTGTATCTTTAATAAGATTCCTGCTAACTTTCACAATATCGCGTTATTGCAAGCAGCACAGAAATGCAATTCTGTTTATGCAACATTGAAGAAACATCAATGTCAGATTGAACAAATGAATAAGTATATTATAATGAGATCTGACTTCTCATTAGTTAAAATGAATATAATGTTTAGTTATTTGAAAACGTGTCTTTCCAAATGTTTGATCTTTTTGTTGATAGTACTGATGATTTAAGCATATATTTATTTCTGTGTGACAATTATAAATAGCTGTTGTGGGTTAACCCCAGTGGGCAGCTGAGCCACTCACTTCCCCCTCTAGCCCCGGTGGAACAGGGGAAGAGAAAAGGAAGAACAAAAGCAAGAAAACTTGGGGGTCAAGATGAAAATAAAAATAAAAATTTTCTAATAAGTGAAGGAGAAGTGGAATAAGAGAGAAGAAAACCAAATAAAACAAGCGATGCAAAAGCAATCATTCACCATCTCTTATGTGTAGATGGATGGACAGCCAGTTCCCAAGCAAAAGATGGCTAACCCTCCTAAAAACCCCCTCTTTTCCCTTTTATTGCTGATCACGATGTTATATGGTATGGAATATCTGTTTGATTAGTTGGGATCACCTGCCCAGTTGTGCCTCCTCCCAAGCTATTGTGCACCCCCTAGTCTACTCACTGGTGGGGAGCAGAGTGGGAAAAAAAGAAGGACTTGATGCTGTGCAAACACTGTTCAGCAAAAGCTATCACATTAGTGTGTTATCAGTGCTGTTCTGGTCAAAAATCTAAAACACAGGACCATATGAGCTGCTATGAAGAAAATTAGCTCTATCTTAGCCAGGCCAAGTACAACAGTCAAACTGTCAACATCTCTTCTTAAATGTATGTACTCAGGGTTTAGGACTACTATATATGATAATAACTTTGAAACAAAAGATAATGCAATGCAATACATAAATACATGCAGAAATTACTTCAATGTAAGGTTATCACTATTTGTGATCTGTTTGACAATATGCAAACTGATTCCCAAAGCATCAATATCAACAGGTCAACTTAAATGACATTACAAAATTGACATTACAAAGAACCTTTTTATGTCAAGTATCTGTTATGGAAGATTTCAAAACCAACCAAAAATACTATTTTAACTTGCCACTTGGAACTTGAAATTATGAAAAATTCAGGTTTTAATGTAAAAAAAAATAAAATTATTCTTTGAATGATGAAACGATCAACTGTGTGAAAAGCACACCAGTTTGGTTAAGTGTAACAGTGACCTGTGTCTGACAACATTTAGACCAAACTATAACTTTCAAGAAAATTTGGCAAGTTTTTAGGGTATCTAGAAGATTTTTGTGACATCAAGTAAAAGTTTTGTGTTTGTGTTTCACAACAGAAGCAGACTGTTTAAAAAAGCTTTTGGTTTAGGTGCATATAAATATTTTCGCAGCAAAAATTTTGACATCTAACATGACAAGAATTGCCAAGATCAACATGTTCTTCCCCATATGGAAAAATCCCCTACGGTTCCTATAGCAGAGCTGAAGAAAAACTACATATCCGTGGTATCATCAAAACAAGTGGTTCAATGGTTGCTGGAGCAAAGAAATCCATGTCTGTGCTGGATGTGTGCCTCGAAGTTGATTGCTGTTGAACTGTGAGCTTACCACTGAAGTTTCCAATGTCTGAGGCATTCAGAAAGCATCTCTTCAAGGACCTGTGTGGATTATCTGATGTTTATGCAGGAATGAATTCACACTGGAGACGCCCCACAAAGAGCTGGGATTTTCTGAGGGCTCCTTCTTTGCCTTGACCTTTTTCACTAAATCTTACTTGAGACACCTACTCCTGTGGCACATGTGGAATAAATTGGCCCACAGGGTAACAGACTGACTAGGGAAATTGACTCCATCCCAGCCAAACCCAGTACACCTAGTGAAGGAACAAACAGGCAAATGCATGTACAATATAATCCCTAAGCTAAGCTAAACATTGCTTTGCCTGTCTAGATTCAGAATGAGATGTCTAAAATTTCCTAAAGTCTAAACTTTTCACTAGCTTTGTATAAACTGCACCAAGTGGTAAACAGCAGACCGAGAAGGCATCCGGGAGAAAATGGGCTTATCTGTCCTAATTTATGCATCTAAAGGTTAGGTTTATAAATCTGCACTAGCTATTTAAGCTTCTTCTATAGTCAGTGGAGAAAAATAAGTATGTCCAGATGGCAACTTATTTTATCCAAAGTATCTGTGATAGATTTAAGGCCTACTAAAATAGCAGAAAAAATCCCTCTGGATTCAATTATCTTTGGCTCTGATGTTAAAACATAGGTTAGAATTATTTTAGACCCAGAATGGAGAGAAATAAATGTATCTTCTTGCCATGTGAGTTTTCATTGCCATACACCATTATTTGCATAGTAAATGCAAAGAAACAATACAAAAATTTTGCAGATGTATGTACAGAATTAAGAATGTATTCAAACATAAAATGGGAATCAGTAAGAAGGCTTTTCTGATACTCTAGAAACCTGTTTTTTAGAGAACTGAAGACAATATGTTATTTAACACAGTGCTTGTAACTATTACAATAACATATTACATATCCTGCAAACTTTTAATACCTGAAAGTACAAAGAAAAAGTGTTATACTGGATGACAAGAGCAACAAGGTCTCTCTGTTGGGATTTAATGCCTATAAAACAGGTATAATTTATTTTTTCCTCCTTCAGTAAAGGTTTTGTATTTTGGAAAAGTGTAATGTTCTGACATTTGTATTGAAATCAGGAAGGTGACCCTGTGACTAAGTAAGTTAAATAGCCAACCTGACAGAAATGTAATAAGCCTCTTGTGGTTGTTGCCAGGTTGGGAAAAGTACAATTTATAATCTCAACAATGATACGAACACACGTAAGATCTATCATTCGTCTTCAGTAAAAAGGTGGCAGACATAATAGGGGCTACGATCAATGTACTAAAATAGTAATTATTTCCTTATGTTAAAGCCAACTCAATTGATCATATTATTTTATTTTACATATCTAGAACTGACAAGGCAAGTCATAGGATTTGGAAGTGTAATTTCAGATCTGGCAATAAAATGGCTGGCAATTAAAAATGAAGTATGTAGATTATGAATAACTTCATAATACTTATTATTCTTAATACTTATTATGAAGTTAGATTCAGATTGAACAGGACTAAATAAACATTCTACATTGTTAGGTATATCTCTGTCCAGACACTGCAAAATTTGTCATGGAAGTCTCAGGCTTATCAGAACAGAATGTGAGACATAAGATACGTATATTTAAACAGGTACGACACACGGCAATAGACAAAACTGGTTAACAACTTCTTAATTGTCTTCATGCATAACACAGCCTGGCAAAGTGGACATCCTGGTATCAATAAACACTACCTCAGAGAACGCAGCAGGCATATCTCCTTCTTATGTATCTTTTTCATCTTATATGATCTACTTTATGTATTTGTTTACTTGAAATTTCCCAGTGTAGGTTTATTTAACTAACTAGAGCACTGAATACTTACATCCTGTATTGGGGGGGTGGACTAGATGTCCTTTAGAGGTCCCTTCCCACCCAAACCATTCTATGATTCTATGATTCTATTTTAGATGAACTTACTTATCTACTTACTGCTTCCTTATTGCTTCTTAGCGCTCTGTTAGAAGTGCAACATAACCTTGCAAGTGACCTTGTTTTACAAAACTAAAAGCATTTCTAGAAAAAGACCCAAACTTCCTAAATTAATTAATCTTTCTTTTCTAAACACCACAATTTTTCTCTAAGGTAGGAATGTGACTTCCAACATCTGCATACCCATACATTAATCTACTTGGGTCAAGAAAATTTTTCCTCCCTCTTTTACAAAACTGAAGTGTCGAAAGCATCAAGAATAACAGAGTTATTCTAGGGCATCTTTGCCTGTTTTGCCAAAGGTAATTAAACTGTCTTGCTTCAGCCTCTATTTCCTAGTAACAATGTTTCACTTGATTTTCCACAGAAAACTATCTGACAAAGGGCTTGGAGGAGGGAGCATTCCCTTAGGTGTAACACCCATCTCTGTCCCCAGATACCTATCGGAAAAAACAGCAGAAGCCATGAGGACTCTGGAGATGGATCTGGACATTTGTTCTACAGATTATACATGCTGATGGCCTCCCCCAAAAATTCAAGTGCCCCCATACTTTTTAGGTATAGATCTCCAGACTAAATCAGAAACCTTTCAGGTTTGCCCTTGGCCACTGAGCAGGGAGGCAGAAACATCTAAATGAAGAAAGGTTCTATTTTGTTATAACTTTGTGTTTTTCTTAATGATTATAACCCATATTAAAATCAAGAAGCTCATTTGATTGCCTATTTTAGATAGTATCTTCTGATGTTGACATTCACCACTTATTCATGTGTTATTAACACAAAAAAAGCAATTTACTGAATATTAAAAACTACAAAATGAAAAAAACAAACTTACGAAAGAAAGGGTAAATGAAGGCCTCATCCTGGAATTTTTTTCTTTGCAAGCTATCTTTTCTTATCTTTATAGAATAAAAAGAATCTATCTATATATATCCTTTTGAGAGGCAGATAGAATTTTCTAAGACCTTATGAAAGGCAATGAGTTGGACAAAGTGGAAAAGACAGTAGAAGGAGGTTTTTTGTACTAGCTAGGAAATGAGACTTGATGACTGGATCTTTTCACCTTGGTATAGACTGAAGTCAAGCTGTCCAGTTGTGTAATAGACATAGCAATATTCTATATTATGCCACAAATCTGATAAACAGTGTTCACAGTCTGCTGATGAAATGAAACAGCTGACAGCCATTAAAATCCAGGAGAGGCAAAGGTCTTCTGAATCAATGAGATTTTTGCATACCCAAATTTGAATACAGGGGTGCATGCTGATTTGTAATGCTTACACACTGGTTAAGGTTAAAAATTAACACCTAAACCTCCAATATATTTGGGTATAAACACATGGAACTGTGTTTATGCATGTGGGTGAAAACTATAAATACAAGTATAATCTATTTATACGTATAAACATTTATATAAAAATGTATTTATTGTTTTTATATATATATACATATACATGCACAACTGTAATTACAAGATTGGCAAACTCATGCTAGTGCTGCCATGCTGTTACTGGACTGGATTTGCAGTATCCCTAATGGTGAAAAATGAGGTTGCTAACAGACTAGACCTTGGTTTTGAGGATCACGTCATTGGAGTTTGTCATAAATCCTGCAATACTCTACTTTGATTTTTTAACTTTATGTGCATCAAGGCCTGACTAACTGAGGGTGAGAGGTAAAGCCTGTTGCGGGATAAGGAGCAGAGAAAGAAATAATCTTTGGGGTGGTCCTAACTATTACACCATCTTTACACAATTATAAGTGGAATAAGAGGCCATTATAAAATATTGGACTGCCTTCTGGCCAGCAAATGATTCTTTTTTAATGATCCAAGAATTACATTAATTGTTTGAGTGCACTGGGTATCACAGGTATTTTTTATTAGCTACATGGCTGTCAGACACTAAGTGAAACTTGAAAATGTATTGATCAAATAATTTTACATACTCCCAGGGGTTTAGTTATGCTTCTTTTCACCTCTCTTTCAGACTGATCCAAGTGTGGGTAGTGTTGGGGTTCCTCCACTAATAAACTATTTTCTAGTATTTCTTTAATGGATGCTGTTGTTTCCTTTGAGCCAGTATTTGTTAATTACTAGTGTTAAATGGAAATGTGCTGTCATCCCAGAAGTTGCAGCTACTGCAGCAGAAGGACAGCAGATTCTTTGGAAGACCTGCAAAATTAAGATCTTGGCTACTTTAAGCCCTACATGTCCCATGACATTTTCCCAAGCACAGAGAGGCCTTGGCTTGGTTGTCCAGCTGAACTGCAAACATGTAATGAGATTTAGCCTAATTAAAATTCATCTGTAGCTTCAGTCTGCCATGTACAGCAACATCTTTGTCTGCAGTGTATAAAAATAATAAAATATTTAGCTTTAAATCTTGTATTTTGCATAAACTTCAGGATAGGTATGTTTTTTAGCAAGGGAAACTCTGGCTGTATTTAAGGTGTTGGCAATATTCCCTGTTAATTCAACAATTTTCAGTTTATTGTATGGTCCCCAGTTCAACATATTTTCCCCTTCAGGAAAATACTTAGACATGTGGTCAGGTACAGCCAACTTAAGCATAGTTAAAAGCATTTAAGCACTGTTCAGAGATATGTTTGCATTGAAGCTGTAAACAGAAGATAGACTGGGAGAAACGCACATTGTGGTAAATTATTGCATCCACACTAAGTGCAGACAATAAAATCTGCACTGACTTTAAACAAAACAAAAATCTGGGGGAAAAGGTGCATATACTATAAAACATTTGAAGTAAATTCTAAGCAGGTGGACTACATAGCAATAAGGCGTCAAGACTTGACATTTATTACACCTACTTGAGTTTTGCTTTGAATATTTCCACCTTCCCCTCTCCCAGGCTCCACCAAAAGAGTGCTTGAATTTTGCTCATCATTAACTTGATGTTTGAAAAAACCTGTCATTTCCTTAGTGTTTTTTGTTTAGTGTATAACAAAACAGGGATTTTGCACCCATGTTTGTAAAGGGCATAGTGCTAGATGAGCACAACACAAATTCACATTTATCAATGCTTCTCGATATAGTTTATAGGCAATATGTTTTCTGCAAGATCCCTCAGCAACACCAGAGGCCAACGGAAGCTGTTGCTGTTAAAGTTGAAATATGCTTAAGCAAAGCAAGGTCAGATGTTGCTGGCAGCACATTTCTTCACAAGTACTGTTGCTAGCAAGCTAGAAAAAGTTGGAGACCACTGACTGAAACAGAAATCTAATTTTTTAAAATGTAATCTCCTCTGCTTCAGTACCTATTTCGGGATCCCTTCCAACTAATGGACTATCAAGACAAAGAAAGGCAAAGAATTTGTTCAAGGTCTCAAACCTCAATTATGAGACCAGTCTTCTGCTGATTAAATGTGATCCAATTTTGTCATCTTAACCTAGACTCATATTTGCTATCTAGTAGTTTAGAAGTACAATCAGAACATTACAGAATTAATGACTGCAGGAAGTTTGATGAAATTCAAGATAATGGTACACAGCTGGTGTTTGGCAGTGACAGTTGTTTTGTTCCATCTGATCATGTATAATATAACATACTGCATGCAGAGGTAAAAAAACCTTAAACTTTACATCTTTAAGACATTTTACTGATATTTGGTATACTGGGCGTTAGTTTTTAAACCTGCTATACAAATTCACTCAAAAATAAAATGCAGAGTCTTTACCTATTCTCTTTCACAGCATGACCATACATTTGCCACTTGACAGGCAAATTAAGAAAAATATCTCATTTATATGCTTTAGCAAAGGTATGTGAGCCTCTGGGCTGTCTCAGAATAACAGGAAATAGAAACTTGACTGCTGTGATCACAATAGAAAAACAACAGGTTGAAGTCTGGTCTAATGTCATAGTACCAGGAAATATTAAATTCCATAAAGTTTAAACACCTGTGCTGCTGTAGGGTACTATTAAAGCCTTTTCTTTACTGCTGACTGCATTCAGCAAACTTTCACGTGTCTGTAGATCACCTCATTAAAATGCAGACCAGGACTACAGACCTTTGCGAGATGGATAAAGGGGAGGCACAGATTTAAAAAAAAAAAAAAGTGATCGATGACATGAGTAGCACAAGTATTATAGTAGCAGCTGAAGAGAACAAGAACTCATTTGAAATAAGAATATGCTACTGCTTTCAGTATTGTGAAGGACTATACAAAAAAGCAGAAATTCTTTTGTTTATTTATTTTTTTTTAAACAGAACACAGATATCTTTCCTCCTCCTATCCTAATGAAAAATTTTCACTACATAGATGCATCTAAAGATGGATTTAGGTAATTACAGCTTTAGGAAGGCTGCTATCTTGTATGCACATATAGCTAACCTATGCTAGGATTTTACATGGGATGCACAACCGTACATATAAAAATTAAGGCAATCTAAGTCTTCACTAAGATATAATTAACACAGTTAATGAAATAGTTGTCTGTTTAGCTTCTCTCCCTGTTGGCCATCTGTGTGCAATGTTGTACAGAGAGCCCTCTGCCCTGCCCCTTTTCTCCAGACAAGACTGCTGTGACCTGCTGTACGAACTTCTGTGTAAGTGTGCTGCGCTTGTCACTTTATTCTAACTTGACAAGTCAGATGAACACATGAGAGAAAGCTGTTGCTATCCTTCTGCACAGGAGGCAAACTGAAGCACAGAAATATTAAGTAGCTAATGTAAAATTTCACAAAAAAACTGTGGCTGGCAGGATCTAAATACAGATCACGAAACCTTGATACCCTGGCTCCCCTGCAGGACCATTCTCTCTGCCGGTCCCCATAAGTTCTAAGATGCTTTGATGTGCTGCTCTTGCTAAGGGAAATAACAAAACAACATTAATATACATTGAACAAATTTATTCTGGGTTCAGTAAGGTTCAGTCAGGAAATAAACTTCCACAGGAGTTCAGATCTGAATTCAATAAAACTTTTATGAAATGCTATAAGGAGCACCAAGAAAAAAAATAAGGGCTTTTGATAGTAGAATAACTGGCTGTCCTGGTTTCAGCTGGGATAGAGTTAACTGTCTTCCTAGTAGCTGGTACAGTGCTATGTTTTGAGTTCAGTATGTGAAGAATGTTGATAACACTGATGTTTTCAGTTGTTGCTCAGTAGTGTTTAGACTAATGTCAAGGATTTTTCAGCTTCTCATGCCCAGCCAGTGAGAAAGCTGGAGGGGCACAAGAAGTTGGCACAGGACACAGCCAGGGCACCTGACCCAAACTGGCCAACGGGGTATTCCATACCATGTGACGTCACATCCAGTATAGGAACAGGGAAGTGGGGGCAGGGATTCGCCGCTCGGGGACTGGCTGGGTGTCGGTCGGCGGGTGGTGAGCAATTGCACTGCGCATCATTTGTACATTCCAATCCTTTCATTATTTCTGTTGTCATTTTATTAGTGTTATCATTATCATTATTAGTTTCTTCTTTTTCTGTTCTATTAAACCGTTCTTATCTCAACCCACGGGTTTTGCTTCTTTTCCCAATTTTCTCCCCCATCCCACTGGGTGGGGGGGAGTGAGTGAGCAGCTGCGTGGTGTTTAGTTGCTGGCTGGGGTTAAACCACGACACTGGCTTTTTCAAGATCTATTTTTTTCCCACCTCCATTGCTTCCCAAAAGTGGTATAATAAGGTCTCCGCTCAAAGTAATTAAAGCTTCTAATTAATGGGAGAAAATCACATTTACATATGGTATCACTCCCAATTTCAATTAATTGCTCTAGACAAGAATTTATTCCAAATTCTCTTTCTGAGAACGTGCAAAAGTCTTTACTAATTAGTCATTTTTTTCAAACATGATATCCTGACAGAAAAAGGGAATTGGTATTATTCTAGCACCAGATAGCAACCAAAGTTTAAAGGAAAGAATGTGCACATGGCAAATCTTTCAGATCTGTGAGTGAGTTTAGCTATCAGTAACAATTCTGTCATTTTTCAGATAATTCTTGAACTGAGAACCTGGATCTGCTCCTGGAAATCACAATGTTTTTCCTGGTGATTTAAAACAGAAAGTGAATTTTTTGTATTTATATAGCTACCTATATCATAACACTTATTTACTTTCCATGAGGTCCCTGGAAACATTCTAAAATCATTTCTCAACAAAATAGTATCAGCTCTCTGCACCTGTGGACAAGCTGCCTTTACAGGTGGTTGTAAATAGGACATGCTCATATTTTGAGGGATCATCCTTTCTGCTTAACAAAATGAACATGTGACATGCAAAGATGAATTTGTTACTGGGTTTGGTTCTTTTTTCAGCAAGAAAACTGAAAATAACCCCTCACCAATCATAAATCCCCCTGCATATTCAGGCAATCCTTATTCATGGATGGAATTTCACTGGGAGGCAGACCAATGTAATAAATACCCTTTTCTGGCACTGCTTATTCAAGACTAACAGACTCATTCACATAACTTTGGTTCTGGGCTTGCAATTAACTGAATTTGATTGAAGCCCCATTATTTTCTAGCTGTGCAGTTTCTCAAAGAAAGACTGATTAGTGGTGATCTGTGATATATTTTTTACTTCTGATTCATGTTCGGCCCAGGATAAAATTCACTAGAAGCTGTTACTAAGCAATGGTTGTAGAAGACTGAGTAGAAGTTAAGGATCTGTCTGCTTTTAAACCCCTCAAAAAGCATCCATCACATCTCTGACACCTGAATATTCTTTGACAATCTGCCCCTAAGCATGTAACTCTTCCCTGATTAACAGACTACAACTAGTTTTCTGATCTAAAGTAATCACCCTAAATTGCACCATAGTCAGTGGTGAGAATGGGATATCACCTAAAATGAGATTAATCTACCACTGCCCTATTTAGGTTAAGGGAGGCTCGTGTGTTCAGTTTAGGCTTTGGCCTTTAAATTACATAAGATAAATTTTTATTTGAGACTACATCTGTTCCACTACTGTATCCATAAACTAAATAGTGCCAACCATCTGGACTGTTTAATTATTACAACAGTCCCTGGCACAGCATCGTCCCTGGGCAAATCACACTTTCCCAAATGGTTTCTGGAAAGATTCTGGGCTACGATGGGCCAGGAACCATCCTTAATAGAAATTCTGCATGTAGCATATCTTGTTTTGGAGGGTGAAAGAATTTAGTAGCATGGATGTGGCCTGCCTATGCCAGCTGGCCCAGGGAATAGGTCCCAGCACTGCTTAGCTCACTAGTATAGATGTAGCCTCAGCCCACAGGCCAGTTCTAAAGAAGCGCTTAAATGACCCCCCCAGGCTGAGTACTACAACGACAGTTGGCCTGCTTGTGACACTTCCTCATGCGGCCCAAGCTGCTGTTGACCTTCTTTGCCATGAGATCACACTGCTGGCTCTTGGTCACCACCTTGTCAAATCACAATCCCCAAGTCCTTTTCTGTAAAGCTGCTTTCCAACTGGTTGGCCCCCAGCCTGTCCCAGTGCCTGGGGTTATTCCTTCCTAGGTGCAGGACTTTGCAGTTTCCTTTATTTCAGGAGATTCCAGTTTGTCTAATTCTCCAGCCTACCAAGGTCCCTCTGAATGGCAGCAAAACCCTGTGGTGTATCAACAACTCCTCTGAGTTTTGTATCATTTGCAAAATTGCTGAGGTACATTCTGTCCCAAACTCCAAGTCATTAATGAAGATGTTAAATAGTACTGGCTCCAGTACTGACCCCTGAAGTGCACCACTGGTGACTAGACTTCAGCTTGACTTTATGCTGTTGATCACAACCCTTTGAGCCCAGCAGTTCAGTCTACCTCACTGTCCACTTACCTAGTCTGCTCTTCGTCAGTTTGTCTGTGAGGATGTTACGGCAAACAGTGTCAAAAGCCTTAATACAGTCAGGATAAAACATAAACTTCTCTCCCTTCCTCCACCAGGCCAGCTATCTCATCATGGAGGGCTATCAGCTTGGTTAAGCATGATTTCCCTTTCATATACCCATGCTGACTACTACCAATCACCTCCTAGTCCCTTGTATATCTGCTCCATCACCTTCCCAGGAATCAATTTGAGGTTGACCAGCCTCTAGTCCCTGGATAGCATTCAAAAAACTTTGCTGCTAGATGAACACTCACTGTCTGTGAAAAAGGGCCTTCCACTTGGGTCATTATCTGCTCATGCAATTCATCTATCTGCCTACCCATCAGACTTTTACTGTAATTTTTGAAACTGGTTTTGGCACGTTGACAAAAGGGTAGTAATTATAAGTTGCGTGGAAATCAGCTCTGTTAACATTTTTGTTTAAAGAATTGCTACTGAGGTTGGCAGAACCTGACCCATCAGTCAGGACCTTGTCATTTCAAAGTAGCTATGGCACATGCCAAAAACCAGCAGGAAGCAAGCCAGAGAAGGTAGGCAGCAGATAAGGGGGACACAGGTATATTAGGAGCAAAATTTGTAGGAGGGAGTTTGTCATTAGAATTACAGAGGAGTTTAGGTTGCACAGTGAGGAATATAGGGTACATACAACACAGTTGCCATGCGTATATAGGCCATCATGTACGACTAGGACTGCTTCTCATAGAACAAACTGTTGTGATAAAAGTGGCTGATGCTGAAGTGTTTGTGCTGCAGTGAATGCTAGTACTTGCTCAATGCAGACCCTTCAGCAGAAAAAGGCATCACAGCACCTGATTTCTCATTGTCAGTTGTTTTCCTGCCTTACTACAGAGCTGGGTGACTTTGAGCATGGCTAGATGTAAAACTAGGTATGAAAAATGGGCTTTCAACTCTAACAGTTAGATGCTTTGAGAGTTCACGCACATCCAAGTTTAGGAATTCACATAAAAAATGTTCATGGAATACAACTTTGGGCATAGAAATGTAACATTCACTTAAGTTTTATTGTATATGCCTTTATCTTTTGTCTTCTCCTTTTTTTTTTTTTTTTTTAATCTCACCTCAATATCATGAACTACAGTAGATTGATACTTTCAGTAAAAATGTCCATTAAACAGACCTGGAACTGTATTTCATAAACCTCATGCCATTGACGTCTAGCTTTAAATTATTTAAAACAAAAGAGCCAGACTAAAACCATCAAACTTTAGCAAATATATTGCAGTAGGTAAGTAATTTGGAAAGCTTTCCTTTTCTTTCATAAATGTATACACAAGTTAAAGCACAACTTTTAAAAGTGTAATTTAGTTCTTCTAGTTGTTCATTAGTTAAAATTTGATTGGTGGCTATAATCAGACAGTTTAATGCCTTTTAATTTTTCAATATCTCTCACAAGGGATGAGATCTCTTACCCTCCCTTCAAAGTAAACAGCTTCTCTTATATTCATTTGCAAATGCACTTCCTAAGACAGGGAGGTTGGAGCTGCATAATGCCACACTGCAAGCCACTTAGGGGCAATCAATTAGTACTGGTGGTTGAAGGGACTGTATTATATCTATGTATCTTCTATTATATCTACTAAGTATCTAGTTTCTCCCCAGCTGGTACAGTTCTCTTTCTGTACTGGAAATTTTCAACATGCAAAATTGCTGCTGCAATCCAAGAAAGTTCTGCTTATGGAAAGCCTGATCAAACCCTGCACACAAGGATAATAACACATCATAATAACATGGTACATACATAACAGTAGCATTATACTAATAGTAACTAATTCAGACCATATTTATAGCAGTCTCTGAAAAAAAGATTGAAGTGCAATTTTGATAGTGGCCAAGTTCTAGGCATGCAGTTCCATGGTACTTTGGAACTATCAAGCTCACATACAATTAATAATAAATTTCTGGCACTTACTTTCTTTGATGTCCAGAATTTTGAGAAAAAGAGGAGGAAGGAGGCAACCCTTACTTTTCTCTTCAGCAGTTTTCTCTGTCTCTCTTCCTTCTTTTATTTCATACATTCTTGCTGGCCTTTTAAACCTGGTTCACTGCACCCAACAATGTTCCTCAGGATGATGCTGTCAGCTGGGAAAAAAAGAGAGGCTAGGAGGTGAATGCAAACAAATGACATTTGCTTGCATGGCTTGTAAAATGTGAACAACCTTCTTTTACTTGTCTTACTTGTATGGCTTGGAAATCAAAAGCGAAGACATGAATGTGGCAAAGTGAAGGAGGAAAAATATTGTAGGTACAGTTGTAACTGATCAAAGAGCCTGTCTGTTGCTGACACCAGCTGGCAGTAAGTGCAGAAATCCTGTTTAAAGCACTAAAGATTCTGAAATAATTATGCAGGTATACAAGTTAGTTCTTAGGAGTTGGAGAACATTTGTGATGCAGAGCAAGAATTCATTCCTAATCAATGCTGCAATAACTAAAGAATGCCAGGAGACAACCTGACCCAGTAGAGGGTATGAAAATGTCTCTGTATAAGGGTGCAGTCTTGGGACCAGAGGTAAATAATGGCCTGTTATCAGAGGATGCAGAACAGGTTATCTTAAGCCACAGAATTTTTAAATCAATTATATTAGCACATTTGTCCTAGGATTTGTTTCTTCCCAGACTGTCTGTAAATGGGGATGTGTTTTGCCCAGCAACAGGAAGCACCATCTCTTACATTTGTTTTACACTGTTTAACTAAAGTAATTGGAAAATATTATGCACCATATGCTACTTCGTTTCAATGAATTATAAAATGTACAGAAGCACAGGCATAGCAATGACTAACAGTTAGCCTTGTTTCAATGAACGCAGATCCTGGCACGCTGAAATAGAATGATATCAATGCTGCCTGGCTAGGATTCCTTACATCATTAACACCAGTGGAGGAGTAGGATGTTATTAACATTTCAGAGGAGGAACTAGATTTCTCTTTTGGTAGTAGATGCAATCCTGAAATAACACCTCCTTATTTACCAGCATATTAAAACTAGCTGTTTATCTTGTTATACCCTTGGCCTTTGTTTCACACTGAAGTTAAACGATTATCTACCATGCCATCTTCACTGCCGTTCTGTAACCTGCTCCTTTATTTTAATATAAATATTCTGAGGCATTTGACTGCAACTAGCTTACAAGTAATAAAGCCTGTCTTTATGTGGCTGTTCACATCATGACTCGGTGGCCCAAAAGTCTTTGTCCTATCTTTATTGGGCATTGTCCTATGCTCCCTTTCAATTAATTTGTAAAAAGAGGCTTTGGCCAGCAACTAATTCCTATACTGCCTTTGGGAAGCACACAAAATGGATGTAGAGTTTCATTCCTATTATATTTTGAGCTCTAGTAATTAGCTAGTTATTTATCAGTTGAAGAATTATATATCTACTTTCATACAGTGCTAACCTAATTTGAATGTTGTGTGTTTCACCATCTCCACTCCTCATCCCATTTGCCTGGTAGGCACATTGTTCACGCGAGAATTGTTTCATTAAGGAAGACAGGAAAAACAAATACTTATTTAGGAAGGATATGAAACAGTGCTTACATCTAAACATAATTGGAAAGTATACATTAATACTTCAAAAGAAAAATTCTGTTTATCTGTAGAAAAATAATGGTAGTCCATCATTTGCCCAACCGCAACTGGAACTTGGAGTATCTGGCACCTATTTGTAATCTGATCTAGACAATTAGAAGTGAAGGCATCCAGGATTGGATTATAAAATATCTATTTTGGCACTGTATATAATTATATGTATGTTTGTGTATTTATATATAATATGTATAATTTAAAAAACCTGTATGTTGTCCTTTTCAAAAATACTTGTCTACAATGTTGTCTGTAGAAACACACATCTGCCACATAGGTATTTTTGACATTTTTATTTTTCTTCCTCAGATTCTTCAGAAGAAAAGAACAGAGAAGCCCTTTCTGATGTTTTGAGCCCTTTCCTACTGTCCATTTCAAGTCAGATATGTTATTTACCCTTTCCATAAGAAGCTTTTACAACCTCATCTCCCTTAAAAGAGCAAACCAAAAGACATTAGCAGAGCAAACTGGAAAGACTGAGCAGTGGGGATGATACCTGGTCACCGTCTAATTTTCATGTGGCTGTACCAGCAATTTTTTTCTGTCACAGCTGACATTCTTTGTGTTAGGTTGCAGTGAAAAGCTAGCCCAAGGAAGGTGGGAGATGAAAGGTGGGAAACAGCCAGAGACAAATAGAGGAAAACCAATTCCATTCCTCAAGATCCAAACAAGTAAAACCCTTCTATCCAGACTTAAAATACATGAAAGTTGAAACAGCGACCTTACTCATTCCTCTTTTATAGAACTACAAACCAATATGCTCTTCTGTAATTGCCTTTAAAAAATTCTGTGCTTTCTTGTTAGTTTGAGAGAATAAATTGCTTCAGAGCTCTCTCCCCTCTTCCTTTTTATAGTTTGTTCTTCTATTTTTTCACCTATGACTGCAAACTTCAAGTGATGTGAAATATGTGACTCTGAAAGTGACAGGGGAATAATTTCTTTGGTGATTGGCTTAAAAGAGAAAAAAAATTATGAGCACTGAGAGTCAAGGCTAGCTCCCTGTTTCAGGGGACTACTTTTCCCTGTAGTACAAGCAGTATTTCTATGAGCTTTATTTCTTTTCCAAGAGAGCCCAAGGGGTCAGCAGAAACTGGTAGCTGATGTTAAATTGCATTTCAAAACCTTAAGCTTCCTGTGCTAAAGATTCATCATTTCTGTGGAAACTTTGGTTCCCTCTAGCAACATTATACATCACTCTGGCTAGCACTGCGGCAAACTGCCAAAGGTACTGAAAAAATGCAGCATTAAGTGTGTTGTATATTCACACATTTTGCTGTGGCGAAAATCAATACTGACAACTCTTCTTTCAGAGGCCAGAAATTCCTCTGAAAATGCTTTCAGTGCAGGTCTCCAAAGACCATGTAATTGCTTATACCTTTGGTAGATTTGAGCGTGATGCATATTCCTACTAACAGGGCAGGAGAGGAAGCAATGCTGTATTTTCTAGGGTAGCGGGTAACAGTGTACTGATTGCTTCTGATTGCATCAGGAGACACAAGACCCAATCTGTGACACTATTTAGCAACAAACAAAAAGATACGACTATGTATCGCCAGAAAAGTAAAGGCTTTAACACTCCCCACACACAAACAGACTCACCTCCCATATTGCAGCTATACAGCTCAGGGAAAAAGGGATGATTAAGATGAGTACAGGAGGTAGGAGTCCTCAGACTGATCCTGACTCACATTTCCGCAGTGTGAGCATCGGGTGAGTAACAGCAAAGCTGGACTTGGATGTCAGAGAGTTCAGCTTCACGGGCAGAGTGATGGAGCCGTGACCACCCCTCCAGCTTCAGGGTTCTTGTGCCAGCTTCTCTAATCTTTCTGCACAAAAGCACTAGCACTGGAAGCATGAGTTAAGATGAGAAAACATCCCATCACCATTCCTTGCACGCCCAAGCATATGTTCAGGGACTTGCCATTTTATATCACACCTTGGTATCTCAGTAGCTCAAACTAATCCATAATTTTGAGGCAGAAATAGAGTCCCCTGTGACTGGTTCAGATGATTGTATATTTCAGCTGATCATTTGTTCTCTTGTGATTTCTAAGTAACATTTATCTTAATATCCCTTTGGCAATCCTGCTCTTTCTATCCAGCATGATTTTATGCAGGCTTGTATAAGCATATGGTCTTCTGCATCTGATCTCTGATGATTAACCGTGCCTTCATTTGCATTTTACTTGTATCAGGATGATGTGTGAATTTCTACTTTATCCAAATAAGATTATGAAATTGGGTAGTACCAGAGAGACAATGTAGTTATATTAATGATGAGTGTGTGCTGGAAGCAGGGAGGGTATTAAGCTAATTCTCCCTATAGAAAAGAGATCATAATTGTGAGGCTTCTTGTTGATCTCTGATTTTTTTTCTTGTCTCCCTTTGCTAGACTAGAGGTGGCAAAAGGCAAATTCACAAACATGAAACATTTATTATTATCTTGTGGTTTCTGGTTGAAATTGGCAAATTTACAAGTGATAAATCACCTTATTTTGGTATTCTACTGGAGAATTAGACTATTAAACAGGCCTTTTACTGTACTGAGAGAACTTCTGACTATTCTGGGAAACCGGAAAAATTGGAGGAAAAAATACAAGGAAATAAATATATATTTTATGTGTGCATGTGTACATACAATTATATGGTGTATGAATTTTATATATATTTTTAAAAAAACATAAAAAACATTTTGGTTCTGATTCAAATCCTGGTCCTTTCTGTTTCAGTCGGTCAGGGAGATGTCAGTAATACTGTAATGCTATAGATTTTATTGGAAAACAGCCTGGTTTAAGCAGATGCCATTGTTTTCCAAGAGTACAAGCATCTATTATTTCATGAATAAATGCTGCTACTTAGGTCACTATCACCATCTCTTCTTAATTTTTGAGATTTGGGTCAGTCCTGCTAATTGCCCATGTTCATGCTCTTCATAAAAGGCAAATTCAATGTTGTCAAATGTCCTTGGGATTTGTCCAGCTCTCTTTTCTGTTCCCATTCAGTCACACACAGCTATGAAGGATGTAGATGATCTTAGCAGATCCAGGTGCCTCCTCAGTGACATCAATTATTGAGCTGCTGTTCTCCCTGGAGTTGCATTTGCTTTTTTGCTGACTGACAAGAAAAGTCTTGGCGTGCTTTAGCCTCTTGATTCCTTGATCATAAATCTGAGTACTCAAGGCATCATGGGCCTGTACCTTGTTATTAGAGATACACAGTAGTGACACCTGTAAGAACATATATTCACCTAATAAGGCTGAGCACATACAGAATTACACAAACAGATGCAAGGAGCAATCTGAAGAAGTTTCCAGTAATTGGTTATAGCTGTCTTCTTATTCTTTCTCTCCTCCCACTCTACAGCATGTAATATAAGTTTATTCATATTCCAGGTAAATAATAAAGATTGTGAAAATAACTCAACTGGAAGAGATTTTTTTTTTAATTTTTTTTTTTAATTAAAGGGCGTTGCAAAGCTCCTTTTGCCAGGAAATTGCTTGTAATGTTGCTATGTGTGCATATTATTTACAGCACATTTGTTTCAAGAAGTAAAAAGTTTATATTGCTCTATAAGTACATCCTAAGACACTGAGTGCTATTTGTCACAAATATGTGCTGTCAAGAAAGGCATCTCAACACAAAGGAACAGGAGCAGTTGTGCTAAATTTTTTGTGGTACATGTACATCCTGTCATTTGTTATGGAGAAATAATAACGGCACAAAAGAGCAACTCCAGCAGACAGTGATGAACTGTCAGGGCTGGAGACACTGTGAATGAATGAACTACTGCTTGTTTTCTGGAGTTACTGCTGTGTATGCCGTTATATTAGTTTGGCTGAACAAGTCTGACATAAAGATTGATGCCACTTACTGGCTGTGGAGCCCCTCTGAAAAACAGTTCTCAGTCTCTTGCAGGAGGAAGCCTGCATTCCAGTGAATTGCTCCATATATTTGGTGAGGCATGACATACGCTTTACAGAGGTCTGATGTACATCTGCATGTTTCTCCACGGTCATTCCTTCAATGCCTTATTTCAGAATGACTTCATTTTATTTGCTGTTCAAAGTCCTAGAGAAGATTAAAGAAATGTAAAGGCTGGTTCTTCAAGCATATAGTCATTTTAAGAATGAGAATAATTTCCTCTGCCTTCAGTGGCGCTATTCACATAGCTAATGTTAAATAATGTACTCTTGCTCATCTGGACCTTTTTGTGAGCGTTCCTCAATTTTCACTGAAGTTAGTGTGAACTTTTACATTACATTTGATAAAGCTTTGGATAAAGCCTTCATATACATATTAGGAAATTAATGTCTGCTAATTGCAAAGCTTTCAAAGTACCATAGAGGCTCATAGTGATCTTAAAGCTGATCAACTTTGAGATAATTATCAGTCTCGGTAAATTTATGTTAAACGCTTGGTACAAACAATGCATCAAACAATAGGATTTTTACCTGAGGAGAGTGTGGAATTAAGTCCAAATTTAGATTCCCCATCTCTGGGAGAAAGAGTTCAAATATATGTCTCAAACTGCCTGAAAAGCTGGAGAAATTTAAACCATGTCTCATTTGTCAGATCTGAAAAGAGATTAAATCTTATTAAGTTTTGATTGATATTACACTAGTCAGTTCATCTTAGATTAGTTTCTCTGAGTTAGAAAACTCACACTTTGTAAATTCATTTTATTATCAATGCAACACCACAGGGCAGTCATCCTTTATACTGACATTAAAAAACGGAATGTGGTGAAATATGTACTGAACACTATAATTGGGATTTTTTTTTAAAAATCCATTTTTATTGTTTTATTAAATAAATCAACCTTAATTCAGATATCTGCATGCAATAAAATAATTTTTCAAATGATGGCAGACAACTATAAAAATTAGCTCAATATTATAGGTTTTTTTACACCAAGTTTTCTTTAAAGAGAAATTAGAAAACATTGGTTTTGGATTCTAGTATGTATTTTGCAGCTTAAACTCTATTTATGTTACAAGTAAAAAATGTTCTTGATTTATTGAGAGTTTATTTTACTTGTAAAGTATTCTAATGAGGACTTTTCTGTACATCTCCCAGGAAAACAAATTTTCTATTTTAGGTAAGATTGATGTTTCATTTCAAGTTTCAAGATAGTAAAAAGCTACTTTCTCCATACAGGAAAATTCTATAAATAACATGAATAAAGTAACAGAATTATTTTTCTTTTGAAATGTATATACTATCTATATTTTTTTTTCTAGTTTCACTATTTAAATTATAGCATCTTGGAAAAATGTTACTTTTCCAGAAGAATTATTTGCCTAAGCTGTACAGCACACATGAAATCATTTAAAATGTCATCTTGCAGTATTGTGTTTCTGCATTTGGTCTATGTACCACCTGAGGAAGCTGGAATTAGATACCCTATCACTGTGTAAAATAAGGCTATTACAACATATTTATTACAATTCTTTATCAAAAAATATATTAATAATTATTTGTTTTCTTTAGATTTACAGTTATGAGATTACTAACATTAACTTTATCACATTTTATTGCATATTATTACTCCTGCAGTCTACAAATTTTTTTAATCAAGATAATTTTTGTTAATAATATAGATGTGTGTGCTGGTTTTGGCATTGAGTACTTCAGCCTTTTCCTCATTCTTTGTCGCTATGTTTCCCCCCACATCCAATAAAGGATGGAGATTCTCCTTAGCCCTCCTTTTGTTGCTAAGGTATTTGTAGAAACACTTTTTATTGTCTCTTATGGCAGTGGCCAGATTAAGTTCTAGCTGGGCTTTGACCCTTCTAATTTTCTCCATGCATAACGTCACGACATCCTCGGAGTCCTCCTGAGCCACCCCGCCCTCCTTCCGAAGGCCATAAACTCTCCTTTTTTTCCTGAGTTCCAGCCAAAGCTCTCCCTTCAGCCAGGCCGGTCTTCTTCCCCACCAGCTCGTCTTCCGGCACATGGGGACGGCCTGCTCCTGTGCCTTTGAGATTTCCTTTTTGAAGAATGTCCAGCCTTCCTGGACTCCTTTGCCCCTCAGGACTGCCTCCCAAGGGCCTCTGTCGACCAGTGTCCTAAACAGGCCAAAGTCTGCCCTCTGGAAGTCCAAGGCAGCAGCTCTGCTGACCCCCCTCCTTACTTCTCCAAGAATCGAAAACTCGATCATTTCGTGATCGCTCTGCCCAAGACGGCCTCCAGCCATCACATCACCCACAAGTCCTTCTCTGTTCGCAAACAAGAGGTCCAGTGGGATGCCTTCCTTAGCTGGCGCCCTCACCAGCTGTGTCAAGAAGTTATCTTCCACGCTCTCCAGGAACCTCCTAGACTGCTGCTTCTCTGCTGTACTGTATTTCCAGCAGACATCTCATAAGTTGAAGTCCCCCACGAGAACAAGGGCTAGCGATCGTGAGACTTCTTCCAGCTGCTGATAGAATATTTTGTCTGCCTCTTCATCCTGGGTGGGTGGTCTATAACAGACTCCCACCATGGTATCTGCCTTGTTGGCCTTCCCCTGATTCTTACCCATAAACACTCAACCCTATCATCACCATCATTAAGCTCTAGACAGTCAAAACACTCCCCAAAATACAGGGCGACCCCACCGCCTCTGCTTCCTTGCCTATCCCTTCTGAAGAGTTTATAGCCATCCATCACAACACTCCAGCTGTGCGAGTTAAGACCCATTTTGCATCATGAGTGCTCTACCGTCTTTATGATATTCAGTTGCCTGAACATAGGCATTCAGTACAGTTTAATCGCCTAGAGTCCTGACAGGATTTTCCCAGGCCCCTCCAAGCCCCTCCTAGTCTGACAGAAGTGACGCACATAGCATTAGATGCCTATTTTTACACAAATTAAATCAACCCCAAGAGTAAGATTAATTTAATGTACCTCTGGGCATTTAAACTAGACTAGGTAACTAGTCTAACCTGGTCACATAGACAGTAGTTGGTAGAGAAACAGGGAACTTGCGTGGGAGACTCATACCATCTGAACATATGTACTTTAGAAGGGTGGGAAGAATTCCCTTTCTCTCTCCAGGGACCACTGAGGGAACTCAAACTCCTAAATTAGACCAATTTTAGGTAGCTAAGCTTAGGGGAGATCAATCTCTCCCTGAGCGACTGATAAACCAGTATTCTGATCTAACCTGATCCGATCCAATCCAATCCGATCCGATCTAATCTAATCTAATCTAATCTAATCTATTTTAACCAAATCTTCGTGTTCCCTGGTGGTCTAGTGGTTAGGATTCGGCGCTCTCACCGCCGCGGCCCGGGTTCGATTCCCGGTCAGGGAAACGGCCCTTCCTTGGAGCCCAGTGTGTGGGCCATGAGGAACAGGCAATGGGAAATGGGGTGCATCCCATTGTATCTATTTCTCATAACTGCAATCCCTTCTTACCAAAATTTATGACTTAAACCGTCTTTATATCCAACATACAGATTTATATATTCTCATTAACTACTGTCCCTGAACAGATAGATAGTATTCTCCCATTCCATGGGCTTCCACCACTCCCCCAAATCTTTATAAGACCAGGCCGTGACTTAGGCCACAGCTGGCAAGATGGGTGCTCAGCACAGGAGAAGCAGCGTGTTCAAGTGTTGGGTGCCAAGACCAGCTTCCTTTGGGTCCAGTTGCCCGGTTCCTTGTGAAGCTCACTCTGCATGGGCTCAGGTCGCTCCTGCTACATTACTTCTTACAACATACATCACAGGTTATTTCTCCCCCAAGGTTAAATTTCCTTGAGGCACACACTGGATCTCCCCATCTTTCTGCATTCGCCACCAAGTACACTCAGGTCCTTGAGCGAAGACAATCCCACGAATGGATTTGACTTTTCTCAAGGGAGGAGCAACCCACACCACCTTCCCCAGCCACTTCCCTATGTGCATGCACTTGTGCTGGTTTTGGCTGGGATAGAGTTAATTTTCTTCACAGTAGCTAGTATGGGGCTATGTTTCAGATTTGTGCTGAAAACAGTGTTGATAATGCAGGGGTGTTTTGGTTATTGCTGAGCAGTGCTTACACAGCATCAAGGTATTTTCTGCTCCTCAGACTACCCCCCGCCCCACCAGCGAGGAGGCTGGGGGTGCACAAGCAGTTGGGAGGGGACACAGCTGGCACAGCTGACCCCAAGTGACCAAAGGGATAGTCCATGTCATACGATGTCATGTTCAGCACTACAAAGCTGGGGGAAGAAGAAGGAAGGGGAGGAGTCTGAGGAGCAGACTTATGCATGGACCTGACCATGGAGGCCATCACACAGGTCACCCATGAATGTGAAACATGTGCTGCAATCAAGCAAGCCACATGAGTAAAGTCTCCCTGGAATAGAGGACAGTGGCTGGGTTTTTGATATGGTGAGGCCTGGCAAATTGACTATATTGGACCACTGTCCAAACACACCAAGGCAAGCACTGCATACTCAACGTGGTGGAAGCAACTACTGTATGGCTAGAAACATAACCTGTAAACCGTGCCACTGCCCAAAACACCATCTTAGGCCTTGAAAGGCAAATTTGTGTGACATGGTACCCAGAAAGAATTGAGTCAGACAGTGGGACTCTTTTACAAAATAAACTCCTAACCTCCTGGGCCAAGAAACATGACATTGACTAGGTGTATCACATCATGCATAAGCCTCTGGAAAAACTAAGAGATATAAAGATATAATGGACTCTTAAAGACTATGTTGAAAGCATTGGGCAATGGGGCATGGAAGCACTAGAATATAAATTTAGCAAAAGCCACTTCGCTGGTGTCCTGGGTTCAGCTGGGATAGAGTTAATTTTTACAGGAACCTGGGAGGTGGGGGGGCATAGCCATGGCAGCTGACCTGAACTAGCCAAGGAGCTATTCCATACCATGTGACATCATGCCCAGTATATAAATGGGGAGCGGGCTGGGGGGAGGGCTCTGGACTTTCGGTGGGGGAAGTGGCGGAGCATCGGGTTCCGGGTGGTCAGCAGTTCCACTGTGCATCACTTTTTTTTTGTATATTCTTTCATTAGTACCGTTGTTGTTGTAACTTCTCTTTTTTTTGTGTTGTCCCAGTAAGCTGCCCTTATCTCAACCCTCAAGGTTCCATTTTTTTTTTTTCCTTTTCTCTTCTCCATCTCCTCCCTATCCCACCGGAGGGGGGGCGGGAGGAGTGAGCGAGCGGCTGCATGGTCCTTTGTTACCGGCTGGGCTGAAACCACGACAGCTGGTTAACAGCGGAGGATCTGCTAACCATCCTGGTCCTGTCCAAACATAAATTCTACATACTGTGGGAGGAGATACAGTCCCTGTAGTGCTGCCATGGTTTAACCGCAGACGGCAGCTAAGCACCACACAGCCACTCACTCGCTCCCCCACCAATGGGATGGGGGAGAGAATCGGAAGCATAAAAGTGAGAAAACCCGTGGGTTGAGATAAAGACAGTTTAATAGGTAAAGCAAAAGCCACACACGCAATCAAAGCAAAACAAGGAATTCATTCACCACCTCCCATGGGCAGACAGGTGTTCAGCCATCTCCAGGAAAGCAGGGCTCCATCATGTGTAACAGTTACTTGGGAAGATGAACGCCATCACTGCAAACATCCTCCCCTTCCTTCTTCTTCCCCCAGCTTTGTAGTGCTGAACATGACATCGTATGACATGGACTATCCCTTTGGTCACTTGGGGTCAGCTGTGCCAGCTGTGTCCCCTCCCAACTGCTTGTGCACCCCCAGCCTCCTCGCTGGTGGGGCGGGGGGTAGTCTGAGGAGCAGAAAATACCTTGATGCTGTGTAAGCACTGCTCAGCAATAACCAAAACACCCCTGCATTATCAACACTGTTTTCAGCACAAATCTGAAACATAGCCCCATACTAGCTACTGTGAAGAAAATTAACTCTATCCCAGCCAAAACCAGCACAAGTGCATGCACATAGGGAAGTGGCTGGGGAAGGTGGTGTGGGTTGCTCCTCCCTTGAGAAAAGTCAAATCCATTCGTGGGATTGTCTTCGCTCAAGGACCTGAGTGTACTTGGTGGCGAATGCAGAAAGATGGGGAGATCCAGTGTGTGCCTCAAGGAAATTTAACCTTGGGGGAGAAATAACCTGTGATGTATGTTGTAAGAAGTAATGTAGCAGGAGCGACCTGAGCCCATGCAGAGTGAGCTTCACAAGGAACCGGGCAACTGGACCCAAAGGAAGCTGGTCTTGGCACCCAACACTTGAACACGCTGCTTCTCCTGTGCTGAGCACCCATCTTGCCAGCTGTGGCCTTGCCAGCTGTGGCCTAAGTCACGGCCTGGTCTTATAAAGATTTGGGGGAGTGGTGGAAGCCCATGGAATGGGAGAATACTATCTATCTGTTCAGGGACAGTAGTTAATGAGAATATATAAATCTGTATGTTGGATATAAAGACGGTTTAAGTCATAAATTTTGGTAAGAAGGGATTGCAGTTATGAGAAATAGATACAATGGGATGCACCCCATTTCCCATTGCCTGTTCCTCATGGCCCACACACTGGGCTCCAAGGAAGGGCCGTTTCCCTGACCGGGAATCGAACCCGGGCCGCGGCGGTGAGAGCGCCGAATCCTAACCACTAGACCACCAGGGAACACGAAGATTTGGTTAAAATAGATTAGATTAGATTAGATTAGATTAGATCGGATCGGATTGGATTGGATCGGATCAGGTTAGATCAGAATACTGGTTTATCAGTCGCTCAGGGAGAGATTGATCTCCCCTAAGCTTAGCTACCTAAAATTGGTCTAATTTAGGAGTTTGAGTTCCCTCAGTGGTCCCTGGAGAGAGAAAGGGAATTCTTCCCACCCTTCTAAAGTACATATGTTCAGATGGTATGAGTCTCCCACGCAAGTTCCCTGTTTCTCTACCAACTACTGTCTATGTGACCAGGTTAGACTAGTTACCTAGTCTAGTTTAAATGCCCAGAGGTACATTAAATTAATCTTACTCTTGGGGTTGATTTAATTTGTGTAAAAATAGGCATCTAATGCTATGTGCGTCACTTCTGTCAGACTAGGAGGGGCTTGGAGGGGCCTGGGAAAATCCTGTCAGGACTCTAGGCGATTAAACTGTACTGAATGCCTATGTTCAGGCAACTGAATATCATAAAGACGGTAGAGCACTCATGATGCAAAATGGGTCTTAACTCGCACAGCTGGAGTGTTGTGATGGATGGCTATAAACTCTTCAGAAGGGATAGGCAAGGAAGCAGAGGCGGTGGGGTCGCCCTGTATTTTGGGGAGTGTTTTGACTGTCTAGAGCTTAATGATGGTGATGATAGGGTTGAGTGTTTATGGGTAAGAATCAGGGGAAGGCCAACAAGGCAGATACCATGGTGGGAGTCTGTTATAGACCACCCACCCAGGATGAAGAGGCAGACAAAATATTCTATCAGCAGCTGGAAGAAGTCTCACGATCGCTAGCCCTTGTTCTCGTGGGGGACTTCAACTTATGAGATGTCTGCTGGAAATACAGTACAGCAGAGAAGCAGCAGTCTAGGAGGTTCCTGGAGAGCGTGGAAGATAACTTCTTGACACAGCTGGTGAGGGCGCCAGCTAAGGAAGGCATCCCACTGGACCTCTTGTTTGCGAACAGAGAAGGACTTGTGGGTGATGTGATGGCTGGAGGCCGTCTTGGGCAGAGCGATCACGAAATGATCGAGTTTTCGATTCTTGGAGAAGTAAGGAGGGGGGTCAGCAGAGCTGCTGCCTTGGACTTCCAGAGGGCAGACTTTGGCCTGTTTAGGACACTGGTCGACAGAGGCCCTTGGGAGGCAGTCCTGAGGGGCAAAGGAGTCCAGGAAGGCTGGACATTCTTCAAAAAGGAAATCTCAAAGGCACAGGAGCAGGCCGTCCCCATGTGCCGGAAGACGAGCTGGTGGGGAAGAAGACCGGCCTGGCTGAAGGGAGAGCTTTGGCTGGAACTCAGGAAAAAAAGGAGAGTTTATGGCCTTCGGAAGGAGGGCGGGGTGGCTCAGGAGGACTCCGAGGATGTCGTGACGTTATGCATGGAGAAAATTAGAAGGGTCAAAGCCCAGCTAGAACTTAATCTGGCCACTGCCATAAGAGACAATAAAAAGTGTTTCTACAAATACCTTAGCAACAAAAGGAGGGCTAAGGAGAATCTCCATCCTTTATTGGATGTGGGGGGAAACATAGCGACAAAGAATGAGGAAAAGGCTGAAGTACTTAATGCCTTCTTTGCCTCAGTCTTTTATGTTAAGACCAGTTGTTCTCCGGGTACCCACCACCCCGAGCTGGAAGACAAGGACGGGGAGCAGAATGAAGCCACCATAATCCAAGGGCATATGGTTAGTGACCTGCTACACCTCTTAGACACACACACGTCTATGGGGCCAGATGGGATCCACCCAAGGGTACTGAGGGAGCTGTGGAAGTGCTCACCAAGCCACTTTCAATCATTTATCAGCAGTCCTGGCTAACCGGGGAGGTCCCACTTGACTGGAAGTTAGCAAATGTGATGTTCATCTACGAGAAGGGCCAGAAGGAGGATCCGGTAAACTACAGGCCTGTCAGTCTGACCTCAGTGCCAGGGAAGGTTATGGAGCAGATCATCTTGAGTGCCTTCATGCGGCACGTAGAGGACAACCAGCTGATCAGGCCCAGTCAGCATGGGTTTATGAAAGGCAAGTCCTGCTTCACTAACCTGATCTTCTTCTATGACATGGTGACCCACTTAGTGGATGAAGGAAAGGCTGTGGATGTTGTCTACCTAGACTTTAGTAAAGCCTTTGACACCATTTCCCACAGCATTCTCCTGGAGAAACTGGCTGCTCATGGCTTGGACAGGTGTACTCTTTGCTGGGTAAAACCTGACTGGATGGCTGGGCCCAAAGAGTTGTGGTGAATGGAGTTAAATCCAGTCGGTGGCCAGTCACAAGTGGTGTTCCCCAGGGCTCAGTATTGGGGCCAGTTCTGTTTAATATCTTTATCAATGATCTGGATGAGGGGATCAAGTGCACCCTCAGTAAGTTTGCAGACAACACCAGGTTGGGAGGGAGGGTTGATCTGCTTCAGGGTAGGAAGGCTCTACGGGGGGATCTGGACAGGCTGGATCGATGGGCAGAGGCCAGTTGTAGGACATACAACCAGGCTAGGTGTCGGGTCCTGCACTTGGGTCACAACAACCCCATGCAACGCTACAGGCTTGGGGAAGAGTGGCTGGAAAGCTGCCTGGCAGAAAAGGACCTGGGTGTGTTGGTCGACAGCCAGTTGAATATGAGCCATCAGTGTGCCCAGGTGGCCAAGAAGGCCAATAGCATCCTGGCTTGTATCAGAAACAGTGTGGCCAGCAGGAGCAGGGAAGTGCTCATCCCCCCATACTCGGCTCTGGTGAGGCCGCACCTCAAGTACTGTGTTCAGTTTTGGGCCCCTCACTACAGGAAAGACACTGAGGTGCTGGAGCGTGTCCAGAGAAGGGCAACCAAGTTGGTGAAGGGTCTAGAGCACAAGTCTTATGAGGAGCAGCTGAGGGAACTGGGGCTGTTTAGCCTGCAGAAAAGGAGGCTGAGGGGAGACCTTATCGCTCTCTACAACTACCTGAAAGGAGGTTGTAGCGAGGTGGGTGTTGGTCTCTCTTCCCAAGTAACAAGTGATAGGACGAGAGGAAATGGCCTCAAGTTGTGCCAGGGGAGGTTTAGATTGGATATTAGGAAAAATTTCTTCACCAAAAGGGTTGTCAAGCATTGGAACAGGCTGCCCAGGGAAGTGGTGGAGTCACCATCCCTGGAGGTATTTAAAAGACATGTAGATGTGGTGCTTAGGGACATGGTTTGGAGGTGGACTTGGTGGTACTAGGTTAACAGTTGGACTCAATGATCTTAAAGGTCTTTTCCAACTGAAATGATTCTATGATCTCTTTATTTCATAGTGTTAACGTTTATTTTTTTAATTTTCTCTGTCTTGTCTACATTTGTTTTCCCTTAGCAAAGCCAAACCTAGCTGCAATTAAGACCCAATGTATACCAGACATTCTGATGTATTTCAGTGGAAGCTGAATCAAACTAGCTCTTGGGGTTTTTTTGAGATATCAGTCCAGCCCTTCATACTGAATCTGTATGGGTATAAAGGAGCTGTTGTCTTTGGATTGTTTCACCTGTCATAACTGAAGTGCTAAGCTTCTAAGAGGAATCTTTTCAATCTCTCTGTGCCTTTACAAATATATTGGTATCTGCATCTATAATTCATGACAAGTTAGGAGCCATGTGGAACTCTTGATTCTCTTTCTGTACATTTGTGACAACAAACAGTCAAAGACATTATTCTCTTCCCTTCTGAACTTTAAGAAGTACTATGACAATGATTATTGCAAAAAATAGATAACCAGTGTTTTCCCTCCCTCTTATCAGTCAACAAGTCCTCTTGCAGAATGAGTTTTGCCAGCCATTGAATATATTTTCTCAAATGGAGCAATTTGTCTATTTCTCGCATGCTGATTAACGAAAATTAGAAACACTTCGCATGTAACACTAACCCCTACACATTTGTTTGAGATGTATTTTGGTAATTTAGTCTTAGTTTAATAAATGTGTAACCATTAGTATATTACAAACGTCATCAATATATCATTCATGCACTGAGTGATTTAAGCTCTTTCTCTCTTTTCTACATTATGCCATAGATAAAAACCTTTTTTTGGCTTGAGAAATTGCTTCTGAATACAGGAATTGCTCGTTCATAATTTTTTCAGTATAATTCTACCAATCATTGGGCTGCAAGAGGGAAAAAAAGGCTAAAAGGATTGCAGACTAAAACTCAAGCTATGTCAATCATTGATCTGTGAAGAATTAAAAACTAGTTTAATTTTGGAAAAAAGCTAATACTCTTAGGAAAACCTCATCTATTCAAGTTCCTGTGCATCTTTTATAAAAAAACACAGGCCTACTTCCAAGATATGCAAACAAGTAATTAGAAGTTTCCTTAGGATTTTTTTTTCTAACTAGCATGAGAATTTAAATTAGAAAAGTTATTTGTCTTTAATTTTTCAGTTCTAGATATGTAAATACTATTCAGAATAATTTTCAGAAAAGGATATTTAGGCATATTGGAATGAATCAATTTTACACATATAACAAAAGAATAGTTTACAGCTGGAAACATACTGTGAAGAGCTCAATAGGGAACAATGTTGCAATGACCTGGGGAGGGAAAATGGTGCTAAATGGTTTCTCCAGTGTTTAATTTTTGTGACATAAGAATACTAAACTAAACTAAACTAAACTAACTGATCTATCCACAAAAGAAAGCTTGGAGCAGATACAAGAAGAGATTTATACTGTGCAATAGTGACTACTGCAAAACCTCATTAATTTACAGAATCTGTAAGGGGAGAGGCATCTAAGAACAGAGCCCACAGTCCAGTAGTGGAAGTAGGGAACTATCTCAACAGGGTTCAATAGATATTTAGCAAGATAAGTGCTAGGTTTTAAGTATCTTCTTTAGCGCTGCAAGAGGAAGCAGTGGTTAGTGATCTCTCAGAAATGTGTGATGGGGGTTTAACTCCCAGTAGGCTCAAAACAGGAATGAAGCAGGATCTCTGACATTCTTTTAATTGTTGAGTATATTGGACAAAATAGATCACCTTCACTCCAGTCGTGTGTGGAGCCTGTTAGCCATGGATGCTCTGAAAGCCTTTCTGCACTGAGTCTGTCAGCAGATTTGGGCCGAAAAAATACTGATGTTTGTAATTTTGAAGAGGTAGGCATGAAGCTGATGTACACCATCAAAAGCAAGGTGTTTATATGACTTCCATCTAATATTTTGGAAACTGGAGACCTGTTGCTGCTTCTAGAATTGAATGGTAGCTGAAAAGGATTTGTGAATCTAAGTTATAGATACAGGAGTCGAAAATGGCAGCTGAAAAACTCAAGATAACTTTGTGAATCGAGTTTCACAAACAGTAGATTTGATGGTGAGCCCTAACTATATTGAATTCCATTATTTGTGTACAATCCAAGATACCAAAAATAAATGGACCAGACCACTTTATAGGAAGTCCTGTAGGAAGAAGTCACTGCATTACTCACTGTAATCAGTGAAGGATTCAATTCAGAAATCGGAGAACTAAATATAGCTCTCCACATATCACTATCTACAGACATGGTAACCATTGCAGTCAAAAGAGATCTGAGCCTTTGTTCAGTTGCCCACACATGAGTGTTTAGTGGAATTTGAGATACTCTATGGCATACTGTCTGTCCGTTGCTCATCCCAAAGGATACAAGTGTCCTGTAACGGATCCACCAGCTTCACAAGAATGTCTTGGTTGTTCTAGAGCATGTCATACAAAATTAAGTGCCTATACGTGGGCAATTGAAAAGACCTAGGTATTTACTTTAGGGTCAACTTCTAGCAGAGTTCTAAGTTACACTGATTGTAGTAATTATATATCCATTGACTCCCTGGGGATTTAGATATGTGGCATACCTACAGGCACCTATACATACAGAACTAAATTTAGACATTTTAATTTTGAACTGAATTCTGCTGTTGAAGACTGATGCTGATCAAAAGTATAAAGGGCATCATGTAGATATCACCTTGTAGATGAAATCTTTTCCTTTTAAGAAGAATGTTGCTATAACCCTTTTTTTTTTCCCCTAAGCCTCTAAAGACTGTACCTACACAGTGGAAACCACAACAGTTGTATCACACAAAAATATTAAGCATAAAATTCAAAAGATGTGTCTATGAAAAGAAGGAAATAATTTTTACAATGCCTGTGTTCATTTATATCTGGTGTAGGAATAAAAAGGAATACCTAATGAAGTGATGATTCAGCTAAATTTAGTCAACTTTGTTTATGCCAGCATAAATTCTACAGAGCTTTCATTGACCTAAATGCATGTGAGCATATCAGTTATTCACTGGGGATCACACTGCAGTCTTTTTTCTGTCTCTGAATCCTGAAGCACTGCATAAATTAAAAAACCATGTGCTGAAGGATTTTTGAATTAAGACTCTCTTAAAAACAAGTTGACTGATTTGTCAGGCTTGCAAGATAAAATAAGACTGCCTTTCCATCCTTACCAAAGTTTGGTGTTATTGCAAAATCAGTGTGTAAAGGAAAAAGAGCTTTGAGGTGATGTACAGTAGTCATGAGAAGAGTGTTTTGATATATGGCAGTTATCTGTGCTGCTATCTTCTGCTTGACTCTCTAAATTCATACATTATTCCACCCTTTATATATTGAACTTGTGCAGTCACAGTCTTGTATTTGTATTGTATTTCAGCAGACTTATGTAAAATTTTAGAAAAGGCATGAACAATTTTATTTTTGTAATTGGGGGGGAGAAATTCATTTTGATTCTATCATTCTGTCTTCTTTGATGCAGAGAAGTTATAAGTAATTTACAGACATAGATGCATTTTATGTGCATTGTAGTTATAAAAAGAACGGAATCATATAGGAGATTTCATTGATAAATAAAATTAATACAAATTAAACTCAAAAGTGAAAATGCATGAGTTTTGTAATTGCTATTTCTGAAGATTTTGAAGAGACCACGAATAAAAATAATGATTATCAGAATATCTTTCCACAGTGACAAAGACTTTCACATGGACAAGATATTCAAAATATCTTCAACATTTTAAGACAAAGAATTCTGGAAAAATGCACATGAAAAGTAGTAAACAGAATGCTCCTCATGTTGATAACAGTTTATTTCCATTCCTTGTAAGAATACAATATATATATTGTATATTTCATTATAGTTGTGTGATGACAGATGAGACTACTTGTTTTTATTAGGTTATGTGATTAAAAAGCTAATCACAGTGAAAACAAAGACTCAGCAAGCATCCAAGGAACTATGACAGGCCAAGGCACCCAACAAGTAACCTGATCAGTGAATATGGAGCACAGTGTCAGCTACTCTTAAGATTGTCAAGAAGAACAATTAGATCATTGTCCCTTGTCCCACCTGCCAAGGTGACTCAAGGAAAGTTCTATTCCTGAAATGCCATACAAACTAAGGGGGATTATTTTCCAAAGGGGTACAGGACTTATTTCAGGATGCAGGCAGCAGAGGATTTTGAGGAGGGAATTTGGAGATGGTATAAAACTACAGGGTGTCTTCAGGGGACTGTGAGAATGTGCAAAACATTTAGGGAAAGGATCACAAGTAGGGGAAGGGAGGGATCAAGTCGGGCCACTGAGAAAAAAAGGAATAAAAAGGGCAGGTAGGCAAAAGCCTGGCAAACCTAGTGGTTGACTACCACTGCCTGTCATAACTTCTTATTAAATCCATTCTATTTTCTGTGTGGGTCACTCCATGAGTCTGTGTGTGCAAAATGCTCATGAACTTCAGGTTGGAGCAGCCAGTGAGTAGGAAGATATCTGTATAAAGAAACACCCAAAGCCTCAGTCTGTGTGTGGGAATGGGCCACAGATATTGGATGGATTTAAAATCTGTGTCAGTATTCAAGGAACCCACAGATGTGTGTTTGTGAATCAAGACTGAGGGTGTGCATATATCCTGCCTCCAATCCCAACCGCCCTGGGGGAAGGAATGGGATGAGGCCATCTATGATGTTCACAACTGTGAGCACTGTGGGTGTTTATGTGAGTGCTGATAAAGGCACTGATCTCCCTCTGTGCTGGTCTGTGTGTTTGGCCATGTGTGCATGTGTGTGTGTGTGTCTGTGCGCGCGCACATGCATGTGTGTGTGCACAGGCACCAGCTGGGAATACATGCTCAACCTCACTGCTGGCATATGGAGAACACAGACCTGCTGCAGCCTCCCTGCTGTCACACTGGGATGAGAGGGACCCCAGGAGGATTCATATAACCATATGATTACAATATATCACTAAATACCATATATTATTAGTCTGCTTCCACAAGGTGTAGCCTCAGCTCCACTGGCTCAATCTTAAGTACAATATTTAACCCCACCTAGCAAGGAAATGCTAAGCAGTTATAGGTAGGGAGGTCATAGCAACTGAAAGCTAGCTCACCTCAAACTGAAGGTACTGTTCCTTTCCATTTCTGAGAAGAGCATGATTAAAACTTAGTGAATCTGTACATTTCATTGCCAAGGATGTTGGCAATGAACAAGCATTGAAGCAATGAGAAGATATTCATGTGGTTCTAATGGTCACCCAGGACCTGACCATCCGTGTGGTTGTTACTTAGATGAGTAGCACAAGCTGTTGTAGAGCAAAAGACCTGAGAGGCAGCCTGTGTGAGAGAACTTCTGCCTCTGCAGATATTTCTTGTGATGGCGCTCCATTTTTGTTTTAAATTCATGGTGCTTTTTCATGCTGCAACGAGGGTGGGGATTAAAAAAATGAGGGTGTCTCCATCATTATGTCTCTGAAACAAGACTGCAGAGGGATATTTTGTGCACAGATTGACCAGGCAGAATAAACCCCGCTATTTCATTGCACATCTGTTACTGACTCCAAAAAAAGAATATCATCTAAGCAGCTCATACCACTGTGTTGAAGGCTCTAAATTCTCTATCTGTCATCAGAGTATTGTCTTATACCATTTCTGCTTAACTGGGGGGACCAGATGGGATCATATGTTCCAGATATTCCCGGCATGTGCAGTGCTGCCAGAATTAACAAGTGTATGCCATTTCTGCAGTTACACCATTGACAGAAAACTGACACACTTGCTAGTGACATTGCGGAAAGTGCTCTTGGAATGAACTTATTGACAGATATCTATCAATTAAAAAAAGTAACAGCAATATGTCAGAAAGTGGTATGCTGCTGACAGTCTACTACTTGAGCTTTAATTGAGAGAAGAACTCCATATAGCTTTATAGTGTACATACTTAGCAGTTTAGAAGGATCCATGTAAAGCAATCCTATTCCTTTAATCTACTTATGTACTTACATTGCACTTCTGTTGTCTGGGAAGAGTTGCTGAGTTTAGTGCAAATTTCTTCTACTTCATCACTCAAAAGTAAAGGCCACATGTTACTGATTTTCTGTTTCTCTCCTCAGAATTCATTTGCTCTACATTTTACCCGGAGTTTTAATGTATCTCCCGCAAAACTATAACTGTTGATCACTCTGAGTTAGTAGATTTTAGGTTAGGTTAGGTGGGTTATTAAACATCTGCCACATTTTTTTTCCCTCAAACTTCAGCACACTATCAGATTCTTTCATCACCATTTCCCACTTCATGAAATTAAGATTTTGAAACTCTTCAAAATTATGTTATCAGGCCTCTAATAACCCAGCCTAATTTGCCCGTTCATCTGCTGCCTTTCCTAATTTTTCTTGATCTGCAGTTTTCTTCTCTGGTTTCAAAACTGGCTTAGCTATTAGTATAGCAAAATCATAGAGGCTAATTCGAAAGACACAGTTACATATTCTCTAGGATCTAATTAGCATGGTGAAAACCTCAGTAGTTCACATGACTTGTCCTTAGGATAATGTTTTGGGACAGGACTAAGCGAGGTGGAAGGGAGAGTAATATGTGTGTTATATAGAATCAGGAACATCACTTATGTGCAGGAAATAGCAGTGCCAGACTACAGGTTTGTTGTCTGAATACAGTCACAGAGCAGAGAGGCCATAAAAGCTGATGGAGTAATGTGCAAGTAGGGTCACGATTCCTTCAGGCCCTTAATCGCTGTTCATGGAGCACAAAGCATCTGCGGGGCATGCTGCGCTGGAAGTATAGAGCAGGTCTATCACCAGACTACAGACCGAGGCAGGATTCCTTTTTCTTTCATTCCCATGTATTCCGTGGTTATTTGGGCTGCCAACACAAACACCTATGTGCCCAGTTTCAGATAGCCAAACAGTCCTATGAAATGCAAAATTGCTGAATAAAACTTTTCTGGAAGCAAGGTAGAAGTCATGACTGAGAATACAGCACAGTGCAAGCACCTAAGAATGAGGGATAGAAGGGAAGATGAAGGAAAAATACCACAGAATGCTCACATACATTCAAGGTATTTTGAAATAAATGAGAATTAAAAGCTGCACGGTAATTCACCTTGCCCAGAAGAAAGATTTACATTTAAAAAGTAAGTTGATAATGCTCTCTGCAATAACTCCATGCCTTAACATTTAACCTTGGCAATATGATCTCTGTCCCAGATAATAGCAACATAAATAAGTTCCTACAGTTGTTAGCAGCAAAATGACTTGTTATTCTCTCAGATTAGTGGGAGTTTCAACACTTTTGCATAAACCTAAATCAGAACCTTGAAAGTTCATGAAGGGCAAATTTGGTGCATCGGTGACACCACTCATTGGTAGTTATAAAGAAAAAGCTTTGAACAAAAATGTTAATTAAAAATTACTGTTCCTGCTGCTAAAACATGAATCCTGTTAGAATTTTGCATTATCATGAACTGTAAATTACCAGGATTAGATGAAGAGCCCTATCCACCAGGAATTTAAAAGGTAGAACATTAGACTTAATGCAATTGAAAAACATATACTCTTAATTCAAAACCTTTCAATTTTCTGACTTGGAAAAAAAAGAACATCACTCCATCAAATATCCTTTACCTTCCCAACGCATCCCACAGACACAGTTATTTCCAGACTTCAAATTGAGTAATATCAGGGTAATATTTACCTATCCATTAATACATGTCGGAAAATCTTAAACTCAAAATCTGAGACACGTTGTGGATACACTAGATATTGCAAAGGTGCTTTGCATTCTATAAATATAACCCCTCCATTTCACTACTGAGGTTTTACTGACATTGTGAGCTTTACTAAATCTAGAACAGATTGAAATAATCAGGATATTCAGTTGTGTGCATGTATGTCTCAAATTAGCTGTTGATCAGGAAGGTGGAGTGGGGAATGATCAAGTATCAATAGATAGCCTGGGTTTTCAAGCAGTTTTCACTACATTAAGAGACAGAGCAAGTAAGAAGTCAGACCTCTCCAGAGGGAATAAAACACTGAAACATATTTAACAAAATGTGATGGTTTTTTCCCCAAGCCCATTCTGAGGATATGCAAGACAGCTAAAACCTTTATCAACCTGTATTGATGTTGCCAACTCTAAGGTAGGATTTATAGCAGGTAATAACTCTGAAAGCCGCAATCTGCATCAAAATTAAGCACTGAGCACAGGAAAGAATATCATCTCCTTTGCTGAAAAGTTCAATTTTCTAGAATAAAGCGCACTTTCGGCTCCATTTTTTCTACCTATAGAGAGTATGAGAGAAAAATATGTGGCAAACAGTAGTCAGATTGCTAAAAGAACAACTGGCAGGAACTTAGATGCTGTGATGGTGACTGCAAAACAAGAGGCAATACAGATATGGCAACCAAACTAATCCTCAGTACGTGGCCTACCAGTGACAGGAAAGGGGGAAAAAAGGGTACTGTATTAGTGAAAATTAATTTTATTATTAATGGGGTTCGGTATCCACTTTGCTTTTGGTTCTAGTTGTGTTGATTAATGTTATCAAATCTTTCTGTTCAAACTGTGGCTGGATTCTCCCTATGCACAGTTAAATCATAAAAGGGCCCATGTTCACTTTAATCCTTGTATCTTGCCAGCATGGTATAAATGATAGTGAAAATGGTGCTATGGGTTGTTTTATTGGTATTTTAATTGCAGTAATATACTTCTGCTGTCATAAAGTTTTAGATAGAATTTAAACTCGGTGGAGCAATGAAATATAAACTGGTTGAAGGGGGAGATTTATAAGTAAATTCAGCAGTGAACTGGTAGGTTAATGAAAAAAGAAGCATTCTGGTTGCAACATTAATCTCAAATGGTGTTAATGTTTTAGAAGAAAGGATGATATTTTATATTATAATCAAAATTTCATTAGCATTTCAATAAACTGAAAGGCAGTGCTTTGAACTCCAGCAAAACTAATCATTTATAAGGTCCGTAGTAGGTCTACAGGCTATTTGGTTCATTTATTCTAAATGTGCATTTTAATGTTCCATTTTGCCTTCAGAAAAAAAAAAATTTGAAAATTTAAAGATTAATCTTTGCAATTTGAGCGTGCTGTAAATATGGAGGAAATGGAACAACTTAAAACGTCCATCTCCCTCCTCACCTCCCCCACCAGCTACTACACTTGAAAGCAGGACCCTCATTTTGGTTTGTTTTTTTAAAGTAAAGTGCCTGTGCATATTTGAGAGAGAAGAGTAAAGGAGAGGGTCCTGACTGATAAATCATTCAAATCAGTGGTCCAGGATTATTGGGTTATTTTTTTCTGTTTGTGGTGGGCTGACCCTGGCTGGAGGCCAGCTGCCCACCAAAGCCGCTCTGTCACTCCCCTCCTCAGCTGGACAGGGGAGAGAAAATATAACAAGAGGCTCGTGGGTCAGGATAAGGACAGGGAGAGATCACTCACCAATTACTGTCACAGGCAAAACAGACTCGACTTGGGAAAAAATAATTTATTGCCAATCAAATCAGAGTAGGATAATGAGAAATAAAACCCAAATCTTAAAACACCTTCCCCCACCCCTCCCTTCTTCCCAGGCTCAACTCCGCTCCTGGTTTTCTCTCCCTCCTCCCCCCAGCAGCGCAGGGGGACGGGGAATGGGGGTTGGGGTCAGTTCCTCACACGTTGTCTCTGCCGCTCCTTCCTCCTCAGAGGGAGGACTCCTCACTCCTCCCCTGCTCCAGCATGGGATCCCTCCCATGGGAGACAGTCCTCCATGATCTTCTCCAACGTGGGTCCTTCACACAGGCTGCAGTTCTTCACGAACTGCTCCAGCGTGGGTCCCTTCCATGGGCTGCAGTCCTTCAGGAGCACACTGCTCCAGCGTGGGTCCCCCGCAGGGTCACCAGTCCTGCCAGCAAACCTGCTCCAGCGTGGGCTTCCCACAGGGTTACAGCCTCCTTCGGGCATCCCCCTGCTCCGGTGTGGGGTCCTCCCCGGGCTGCAGGTGGATATCTGCTCCCCCGTGGACCTCCCTGGGCTGCAGGGGGACAGCCTGCCTCACCATGGTCTTCCCCACGGGCTGCAGGGGAATCTCTGCTCCGGCGCCTGGAGCACCTCCTCCCCTCCTTCTGCACTGACCTGGGGGTCTGCAGAGCTGTTTCTCTCACATGTTCTCACTCCTCTCTCCGGTTGCAATTGCAGTTGCACAAGGTTTTTTTTCCCCTTCTTAAGCCTGTTCTCCCAGAGGCACTGCCACCGTCGCTGATGGGCTCGGCCTTGGCCAGCGGCGGGTCTGTCTTGGAGCTGGCTGACATTGGCTCTGTCGGACATGGGGGAAGCTTCTAGCAGCTTCTCACAGAAGCCACCCCTGTAGCCCCCCTGCTACTAAAAACTTGTCATGCAAACCCAATACACTGTTTAACTCAGTTTTAGTTACCCTTTTCAGTCTTCCAATCACCAGTTAACCCATAAAAACCAATAAATGTTCTATCAACAAATAAACATCTGCTATTGCATATTGAAGTCCAAACAGATTTACCTTTAAAGTCAGTGGAGAGAAACAGACATTTCTGATAGTGATTCATCAAATCCAGCAGATGTCTGAAGTTAGATGAGAGGCAACTCATTCCTGGACCCATACCATGTAATTTGTGACACTGCAGTATTGATGACCACATGTGAGGAAGTCCTCTTTAAAAGGTGATTCCTGACCCTGAGATAGTCATCTTTCCTTTCTCTGCTGCCTGAAGATATCCACATTATAGAGCCTTAATTTGGACAGATGATTGTCCTCCCCTATGACTCCCTGCAAAACTTCTTGCATAAATGACCCTGTATGTTCCTATGTGCTTCCCTTCAATACCTCGTTAATGTGGAGGAGCCTTGGGCAGACACGCATGCTTTCCAACAGCATAACAGCCCAAAGGGACATACTGATGCACCATTTGGGGAAACGAGGCCAGCATACAACTGCCATATGTGCTTGACAGAAAGAGAAAGGCTCACCAGGGCTCCATCCAGGTAATATCCCTAATCAGGAAATCATTGAAGGACGTGTTTTGAGTCAGAGGCCTAAATACATACTGAAATTCATCAAATTAAGGCCAGCGTGTCCGAGACTATTTTTTTCTACATTAAGTGTACTTTACGGAAAGAATGAAAGTGGTGTGGATCAGGAAATTATTTACAGAACAGACTGCATTTAGAAGGATACCTCTTGTCTCCAGCATAGCGTGAGAGGATTACACTGAAAGATGCCTCTATCGATCAACCATGTAAGAAATTCTCCTCCTCCCACTCCTTTCTTCCATATATTCCTTTTCACTCCTATATTTCATAACACATATTATCAAACAAAAAAAAATGAAGACATCTAAAAATCTTTGTATTTATTCTTTCTGTTTCTTTCCTGCTTCTCCTTTTGCCTACATTACATAAAGTCTGTTAACCTGGTTCATGTTTCTCCTTTTTTTTCTATGTTTGAATTGTCTGTAGTTTCCCCCAAGCCAGATAAGTTACAAGATGGCAAGGATGAAATCAGTCCTGTTTGATTTATGTGGAAGAAATAAAAATTGCACTTCCATAACTGTAATTTTTCTCTTGCAGCTCTGTGAACCCCTGAAGAGTCATGTCACTCAAGTTACTAGGTTTTAGTAAACAAGTGGCTGGATATCAATGTACTTAGTGCTTCCTGATAATTCTGTAGCATCTACTATAATGATGTAGGAGAAAAATAAAATCTTGTGTATTCTCAGAATCGTTTAATTCTTTAGTAAAAATTAATACTTATCTTTGCTATGGATTTTAGGATGGAGTATATTGCTAACATGAAATCTCATGTAAGAAAGCTCTGAGACTATAGCATTATGCTTAGTGCCAGTTTTATCATATTATCCTGGATTTAGTTATGGAAACGTCCACTTTATTTATAGAAGATAATCCTGATTTACAAAAGCAGAGCTGGTGGACACTGCATGTTTTCACATAGGTAATTTGCAATGAACAAATTTTTTTTCTGGGAATTTTTGGGGCAAAACCAAACTATTTTTAAATTTCTTACCTCATGTAAAAAACAAAAAAAAAGGTGAGGGAGGGAAATAAAAGCTCTCGTGTGTCTGAACCATGCTTCATACAAGAGACTTCAGGCTTAGAGGAGTGAGTCCTTGAGAATGCCTGCCAGGGGAAGACTCCCAATTAGTCCCAGCAGCTTAATGAGTTACTGCCTTCACCCAGACCCTGTGGAAGTCACCTCCTTCTGATCCTGTGAATGGTTCCTACACTGCTGCAGTCAAAATAAGCTGAACCAGCAAAGACCTGTTTATTTTTTAAGCCTCTTTTGACTGAAGCACTTAAAGGCATGCTGATACAAACAGTTCAGCTCTCAGGTCAACAGAGGTAGCAACAGGAGGCAAAGGGGGCAGTGAGGAGGAGGAGAGGGCGACAGCAATTAGCAGGGGAAGGCTGGAGTTTGCAACTTCTGATGGCAGCGTATTTGCTGCCTGAGGAGTTTACTCTTTAGAGAACTAGCCACCTCTAAACCCCTGCTCCCTTGTGTCACTATAAATATAACTGGTAGTTTTGCATGATGCAGTTTTCTGCAGCTAACCAAAGCTGTATAAATTAATATGAATCAGTTACCATCTACTTTCTACTCAAGAGGCATGTAAAGCTAAAGGTTGTTCCTCTTCTCATTAAAGTCCAAACCCATGTCTTCTGCTGCTATATTTATAAAACTGCTTTCTTCCCTCAAAAATAAATGTGGCAACCAAGAATACCTTTAATTATCTCACCCACTGACCCCTAATTGCTATCTTCATGAATTTACGATCAAGCAAACATTTAATGTAATTTAATGGAGAGGTGCACACTTACTTCAGAAATCTGAATATATTATAGGTTGCCAGATGATAAATTTGATAACACAGCTGCTGTGTTCTGCTCAAATGAGTGAAGAAAACTGCCATGAGGGTTTTCACTATCTGATTTCTCCTGGTATCAGATGGGTCTGTGGAAACAAATTTTATTTCAGTTGCACAAAGACTTTATTTGATCTAGCTTATTAATAAAAATAGCAAATATTCTTTCTTCTTATTTCTGTCTTTAGTCAGGTCACATTTTGCTCCATTGGCAGATTTAAGTTTTCTAATGCTCCATGATATTCTTAACACTTTTGATCTACCGTGCTTTTCATATTTTTCTGTTTTACACTTGGAAAATGTCTGAAGAGATTAATTTTACCTTAAAGATTGGGTATAGGTTCACAAAGTAAATGCATACCCAGCCACAGCCTGCAGGATGACACTCTAAGTTGCTAAGAGGTGTTTTCTAAAATTGTATCTTATTTTTAAGGAGGGATTGGCTCTGACCTGCTATCTCCACCTTCTGCATCAACCTCTGACTATCTTGTAAACCCAGACCCTTTCACAGCTCTCCTCAGGAACTTGTGGCACCAGGTGACGAGACGCAGGATTTCAGTATTTCTCACTCTTCGGAACAGGCTGTTCCGACTTTCCTGTGCAGGCCCGGCTGGGACAGGGCGACGCGATCGCGCTCGGGAGCTCGGTCTACGTTAAAAAAGAGCAACACGTTAAGAGCAGATTGAACATACGCCAACAAGACTGTACTGGCATGGTGCTCGGCGCAGCAGCCGTGCAAACGGTAGTAAGCAGCAAAAACGGGGGGAGGGATAATAAGGTGTTTGTTTGATATTGCAACACCTGCGTAACGCCACTGTAGCCCTGCTCTCTGTTACAGGCCGAGACTAGGCTGCGTGCGGCGGGGGTCATGCTGGAAGTCACAGCCATCAGTGTACGCCACGGGCCTGCGGCTCCCCGGGGCTGGGAGCCACCAGGGCTCCCCCGGTGCAGCAGGGCCTGGCAGCCGAGGCGCGTCCCACCTCCAGCCGGGAGCGGGGGGCCGGTGGCAGCCCCAGCCCCGGCCGTCAGCCACCTCCCCGGGGACGGGACGAGGCTGGGCCCGCGGGTGGGCCCGGCTGAGTGGGGCCCACGGCGGGGCCCACGGCCGGGCAGGGCTGGGCTGTGGGGGGCTGGAGACCAGCCCAGCGGCGGCGGCGCTGGGGCAGGGGCTGACGGCCTCGGGGCTGACGGCGGCCTCGGGGCTGACGGGGGTCCTGGGCTGCGGGCGGAGGGGCAGGTTCCAGGGCAGCTGGTTCAAGCGGTTGCTGTGTCAGTGAGAACTCCCGCGTGAGCAGGTGCTGGTGATCTGTCTTTTTCCAGTTTGATTTAAAACTTCTTCTGACGATTCTTTGGTTTGGGATAGGTTTTTCCTGTTCTGTAAACGAAGAGCCCCAGGGGGGAATCTCTGCCACTTCTTGCGGATGCCGGCAATGAAAATCTGGTTTAATATTTGTTGGTCTCTTATTTTAGCTTTACTCCTTTATATATTGTTTTAGCAGAACTACTTTATACGTGAAAAATGCAACTCTCAAACATAGCTGTGGATGTGGCTGAATTATGGGGTTTGGAAGTAAATTATATTGTTGCGTACACATTATTAGCATTTTTGGTAATGAGGCATTATCTTTTTTTCACTTTGCTTTATATTTTACTAACTAAATTTTGTTTTTACACTTGAATTTTTTGTTAGCACAGGCTATATACAGTTACACCAAATGTATAGTTTGTATCACCATGCAAGAGCTATTTTTTTCAAAATAGTTAATGAAATATAATTAAGAAAATGCATTGCTTTAATTTGATAAAACTAGAACTATATGCTTTGGGAGTACAGACTGTATTGAAGTCACATCAGAATTGCTTCTTACCATTATGAAATTATTTTGGGGTAATTTAGGGTAAATTGTACTTTGCTCAGAGAGTGTAGAACTAGTTCTGATCAATTTACTTTCTCTGAGTTTCCTTGACTGGAGCTCTAACTTTCTTTGATGTTCAAAATACATTTCTCTTTTTAGCATTAGTTTCTGCATTTGTTGCATCTTGAAGAGAATTGCTCACATCCTAAAGACAAAGGCTGTCTGGACAGACTATGGCACTAAATTTATAGCTTGTAAACTAAATGCACAGGCTATAGTTTTTCCTGGGTTTTGTGTAAATATCCCAGTTTTTGAGAACTCAGCCTAAACAGTCTGTGAACCCTGTGACATCAGTTGACCTTTGACCTTCTGACCATGCCTTTGACTAAAATGTGTTGAATAATTCACCATAAGTAGTACTCAGTGTGAGTTTTGATGTTCTATTGCATCTGACATCCCCCAAAGAATTCTATTATTGGACATATTAATAATTAATCTAGAGCTTTGACTTTTAATTTTTGTTCAATTCTTTGGCTAGTGTTGCGGGAGGGATGTTCCTCCTGCAATACAAGATCATCACAAGTTCCATTGTATGTCATGACTGAAGGGCCAGCTGCAACTCCACCTTTTTCTGGATAATTTGATTACATTCACTGAAGGCTCTATCTTTGTCAGTATAATTGTTCTGTATCAAAATAATGCATGGGTCAGAGAGACTTCCTTAGAAACTCTGAATGTAGAAAAAGCTCATAATAATATGTATTGTCTTTTATTGCACCTTAAGCTTAAACTACCTCTTCCAGGGATCACAGCTAACTGCTCCCAGTCCCTCAGCCCTGGGTGTTTATTTAATATTAAACTCAATTTATATTACTTGTACTGTAGGACTGCTTAGGTATTTCAATAGAGAAACTCCAGTTCCATAGGAAAGAGCTGAGGCTTTTATTCTCTGAAAGGCCCCAGATGTGATCTTTTTTAATAATATTATGTAAATTGTTATTAATACCCATTAGACAGATGAGGATTCTGATATCAGGAATTTTGGTACTTGGCAAAGGAGGTGGCTTTACTATAAATCAAAGCACTGAAAAAAAACCATAGTCTTTATTTTGGATCCCTGGATTTTCAGCTATGACAACTAGTTTTCCTACCATCTCCTCCTAACAAATGAATATATGAACCTGGAGTTTCTTCCCAATGTTTAGCTGAGACAATGCTAGTTCTGGCTAAAGACAGTCAGAACACAGAAAGTTAAAATTTTGAGAGATTGTAAAAACTTTCCTTTCTTCTTTTGATCTTTCTTCCTTCTACTTTTCTTTCTCAGCTACTGCAAATTAAAGTACACTGTGAATAATTATGACTGCTATCCTTGTAGTCAGCATAGCTGTCCCCGAAATGAAGACAGAATAATCACTGGACTCCTGAAGAAAGTTAATGGATTGCATAACTCCCTGCTTTTTTTTCCAGGTAATAAAACGAAACCATCTCTCTGATATTGCTGTTCCTTTGAACAGTTTCTGTAACTGGCACAGGTGTTATCACATCAGAAGTGGGAGTGAGAAGGGGATTACTGAAGAGATGGCACACACTGAAGTTGTTACAGAATCAGCGTTTCAGACTTTTAGGTGAAAGTTATGTTCTGAAGTACAATTATGTAGCACCATAAAAACAATCAGCAATTATGAAGAAATTTACAGGGATGTGTAACAACATTGTGTGCAGTATAATGTTCTGTTTATTTATTATCAGCATTGAAGATTAAAATATTATCTATAGAAGCTATTCACATCTAAGCAATGTTAGCAATAGAACAGTATTATTTGCACTTATGAGAAAAGCTCAGGGGTAAAAAAATTGGCTACGTTTCCTTCTGGACTATAGGACTTGACTTATCCAAATGGTCATCTAGTGACACCTCTGGAGAACTGGCTAAACAGTATGACTCTGCAAGGGCTTTGACCTTGATGAGGCAGACTACTAGATGAAAAATAATAATAAAAGTTGTAAATTGCTAGTAACTGGAGAAGAGCTAGTTTTGCAAAATTCTATTGAATATAAACATAATTAAGCCTCTTTAGATAGCATCATTCCTAACTCTGTTAGCCACTATGCCTTGTGAATAGCATGGATATCAGGAACATTTGTGCAGAAAACATTGTTCACATAGCCTGTTATAAAGTTTGTTAGGTTCACAAAATATAGTTGGGCTAATGGTTTATTTATCAAAACTGAATTGGCACTTGAAACTCATTGAATGAGAACTCATGGATAATTTAAAACCCATAACTGAAAATCATGAGCTCTGAGTTCTGTTAGCCAATCCTATAAGTTCTCCATACCTTATTTTCCTAATTTTGGGTGGTGGTGGTAGGGTAGTAATACTATTGCATCCTATGCATCCTATAGCACTAGAAAATTAGAATATGTAGATCAGTGGTAATTGAATTTCTTAACCTTAAATCGAAGACGCTAAGGTCATTATAAGGACAGTGGTCAAGGTTATCCATGTGTTTTATGGGTAGGAACTTATGTACATTCTTAGGGGAGAATAGGAATTTAGGACCTAGGATCACAAAAGGATTTTTACTTTGGATTTATATTCTCACATGAATAGTTAGATTGAAGACAACATCAGTGGTTTAGAACTTTGAAATATAATTTAATAAAGTTCAGAACAAGGACAGTATTTTCACTGTATTTGCTGCTGTGCATCTGTACTTTGAAAGAAGTGTTCCTCTGTTAAGCATAAGGTTTGAGCAGGAAGCTCTCCCTTTATTTTTATTTTTCCAAAAAGAAAGAATATGTCCTTCCTGATCTTTAAGAAGTATAAAATAGAAATGATAAAGAAAAATCAGCTTTCTATAAACTTCCTATTCTTAATGGGACATAGTGAATTGTTTTTATTTTATGATTGATGTAGTTGAAGGAAGATGGGCAGTTTATACCACTACAGTTTCAACTAGATCTGAGCATTTAAATGAGCTAGATGCCAAGATCTAAATGAGTATTTATTTGCTGTAGCATTTCTTTAATTAAATACAGTCCTGTCAGATTTCAAATGGGGATGTGTTTTGATGCAATATGTTTATTTCAACATTTGACAAGGAAAAAAAAAGTAACAAATTTTCATCTCTTGTTTAGCTTTGAAACCCATGGTTATTGGTTTTTGAGATGAAAAAATGACATCTTGATTTATTTTTCATATAAAAGATACTATTTATATATCTCAGTGATGTAAACTTTAATTCAAATGGTAAAGTCAAAATATGCTATCTGAATTAAACAATACAAATCAGTGGGAGCAGAATTCCTTTTCTAAGGGAGATCTTAAGATCTTCCTCAACTGTGTGATCCATGTCATTGCCTGTTGGGTTTGCCAAGTGCAGGACACCAGTGCCCACTCCACAGGTAGCACAGGAATATGTAGGCAGATCTTCTAACATCTCTGTGTGAAGTACTTGGTGGCTGGCAGATTAGCTACAAATTGCTGCTCTGTCTATTATTCTAGAGCTCTGCAGACTGTCAAGATCATGTTTAGTTTGTCTAGGAGATAAAACGCATAGGGATTTTTTTCCACATCAAAGTAAGTTTTAATTTTCTGTTTAATTTCCAAGTTGAAAAAAAAAAAATTAGGTATTTTTCATTAAAAAAGAAAACATTAGCAACTACTTAGATTCAGTTTTGACCTCTCTGAAGCCAAAAATCATATGTCTCCCTTAGAAATTGTATGTGTGCATATTTTATGAAAGTGTTGAGTCCTTATGGAACTGATAAATTGAGTATTCACAAACAGCCTTGAAATAAATTTAGTAAGGAACTATCTATGTGTTTATTACTGCATAGATTACTTGCTGCCAGTAAGCAAGTTTTTAGATAAAAGAGCTTCCAGTGAGGGTTAAACCTAATAGGGTTTTGTTTGTTTGTTTTTTCTATGTAAATCCTTAGGAAGCTTGAAAAGATTGCTTTAGTCAATTTGCTGAAGCAGGCTTTCGTTAGAGATATACCGAGCAGTGCTTTAATCAACATGAATCCACCAATTTCATATAATTGATGCTAATCATCATTTCTCAGCATAAAAGAACTTGAGCAAGGATTTTTGTCAACAGCATAATACGTGAAGGCACAAGGCCTTACAGGCACAATGCAAGCTCACCCTCACTTCATGGAACCTACCTGTTCACTGCGCTGAACTTGTGCTAGATGTACCAAAGGACATAGACTAATAAAAATTACATACCTGGAATTCTGAATGTTGGCCACCATGAAAAAATCTGTTGCCCTGAACTAGGCACTACCCTGAAGTCTGCATTTCTATAGCAGGAAAACAGGACAGGGAGCACTTCTATCCCCTCGTCTAACTGGCATAGAATGGCTTGCATTCGAGCAGCTATGCTTACTCCCTCCTTATCAAAACAAGATAACTGCATCCAGTCTGCTTTTTTTGGATGCTCCTTGGTCCCTCCTCACTCCTGAGCTGTGACAAAGTACTGTCTGGAAGCACATGAGTTCAGTCCATTGCCACAGTTTTGCCATGGACTCTGCTAGGAATTCAGCAGTATGTTTTGTGTCATACAAATGTGGCCACAGGCTCCCTTTTCATAAAGGCTGAGGTACCTCAAAATTACTGTCCAAGTACTCCAGCCATTAAAAAATCCTGGGAACTGGTGAGAAACTGACATCTGTTCTCTTCTGTCAGGTAGTAATGAGGCATAAGGGCTAGAAAGTCCTTGCTGTTTTAAGAAGTGTTGGCTATCTGATTTGAAGATATACTAATTATTTCTTTGAGCATATGAAAAGAAAAATGGTAAGTGCAATACCTTCATTAGCCCTGAGAAAACTGAAATACACAGCTCTGCCTCTTTTAAAGGGTAGGCTTCCCTCAAGTCATTCTGGAATGAAAAACCAGGGAGGGTTATCCTGCCTCCCTCCCACTAAAAATGGTCAGTTGTACAGCAAAAAGAATTACTCATATGTGTGACACAGAAAAAAAATAATGTGTTGCTGCACAGTGGGACATTAAGATTGCATTAGGACAGCTGTGAACTAACCAACTGTTCTTGAATACAGCCTTACGCCCTACTCACACTGCAGACCTTCTAAAGCCAGAACGGGAGACTCCAAGCACACCCTGTACCTCGATGCAGACCTTGTTCATAAGGTTTGGGCTATAACCCTGTCTATATAACTCTGCCAGTGTCCTCACCTGACCCAAACAATAGGGTTTTGGTTAGGATTGTTACCAGTGACTGAAGTATTCTGGGTTTGAATCCCTTCAAGGCTGAAGAGGGAATTCAACCTGTCTTTTTTTCTTTAGGATAAGTGCTTTAAATCATAGTTCATGATATAAAAGGTGGGAGCAATACATTTATGTTGCTTTAAAATTATATCCCTGCAGTGCATTTTGCAGCCAGCTTAATTATATGCGAGTTTGCTAACATTTTCTACAATCTCTTTCTAGAAGAGGTCTCAGCAGACTTGGGTAAATGCTTAGTTACTAGACATGTCTAGTCCAGGAAGCTGGGTTACTGAAAGCAGGTCTTTGAAAATGAATATGCTGGAGTTTAAAATGCAAATAATCTTTCACATGTTTCAGATTTAAATTATTTGAGTCTGGTTTTATACCTCTGTGATTGCTTCTATGAGAAACAGATGGCATTAGTCTGACAACAATGTACAGGACATGGTCTCCCTTGTTAAATCATTTCAGAAAAATCCAGTTAAAGAATCCAAACACTGGCAAATGTTGCCTCAAAATGTTTCTTGATGCTGCTCCACAGAACATGAAGCATTCTTCACCCAGATGTCTGGTCTTAAGGCATTTTTTAGTTAAGAACATAAGAATCACCTTCCTGGATCAGATCAGTAATTCCTGCTGTCTGCCAGGGAGCAGTGTTAGATACATAATGTTGCACCTGACAAATCAATGCAAAATCATTATTAATGCAAAATCATGCAGATTTTGGCTATAATCTGTCTAAAATAGCATTCTTCTTGGTGTTTAAAATCCCAGAGATTTGAAGTTTCACATTCCTTTTATGTATAGTCTTATACATGCTTTGATTTTAATTATCCACTTTATAAAATGTAAACCAGAAGTCCCTGAGCAAAACACCATCCTCCCCAGAATCAGTTTTCCTTCTGCAGGATGAAGTAATCATCTCTCCACTGCAAAAATGGCTGAAATGCTGTAGCCAGAAAAAAGCTAGGGTTAGAATAGATGGCCACTGTGGTGTTTTCTGGCTTAAAATCTATGATACGTAATACTGTAACCATGCATTGTATGATCCTAAACTACCTGAAATCCATGTGGGCTTAGATAAATGAATACACAGGCTTTACACTGTGTGTTGCCTTCCATTTTGCAAAATTCAGCTGGCAAGATGTAACAGGATGAATTTAAGACTTTATTAGGCATATCTGAATGGAGAGAACATTACATTTTTGAAGTAGAATGTGGAGCTTTAGCCACCTGTCTCCAATTATACTCAGTGTGACTGCAAGATTAAAATGACATCTAGCTCACTGTGAAAATATGTCCCATAGCATCTCCTTTTAGCCCAGGAGCACTAATGCTAATAACAGCCCAACAGAGAACCAATTTTATTTCGATACTTTCACTGATTAAATATTTTATAGAGAGCTCTGACAACACTGTTAAAAACTCTCAAACACAAAAATGGAGTTGAAAACATGTACTGGCACTGAGAAAAACTGCATGTGGAACAGTATGCACTAATTTAATAGCTAGCACACATGCTAGCCAAGAGAACTACATTCACCTGACAAATTAATATGAAGCAGAATGTGAAATCAAAGAAGCTGTGAAATAACTATGCTGACAAGTTTTGAATTTAAGTTAAATTAGCAGACTGCATTTTTTTTTGAGTGTATGGCATATTTTAAACATCTTTTGACCTTTTAAAAATATATGCAAAACCAGCCAGTACTTTAGTAAATACTGTACATAAACTTTTGTAAATGGTATGAAGTCAGACTTATTTTCTAGACTTCCTCCATTCTTATTCTGAGTGACAAGGCTCCAAAGCTGTAACACACTTAACAAATCAAGTGCAAGACATTATATCCAAAGTTATGCACAGTCTTTCCAGTTGATAGTTAAGTATTATTTCTGCAAACTCACACCTTGAAAGTAAAAGATTAGTAAAATTGGACCATCTTGACAGAAATGTTAGCTAAGGAGACACTGTTGAAGGTATCATTATTGTATTTAGAGTGTTTAAATATGAATTCCCATTTTAAGTTCCAGATGTTTCATTCCAATGTACAAACAGGTCCTTTTTCATTAAATATAGCTGACTAAGATTTTCTGTGTTGTTTCACAAGTGCTTCTGTTTAAATTCCTTTCTAGAAAAAAGGCCTAAATAGACTCTGAAAGAGGAGTAATTTGACTGTCAAGAAGTAGCCATTGGATCAGACTCAGGAATTTTTACCTTACATTTTTCATGCAAGATTCTGATCCTGAAGAGGGCAGAGTTAGGACTGTCTTTATTGCCTCGGACAGTAATACACTTTAGAGATGGTAATTCTGGGGAATGTTAACAAGGCAAGAATTAGACTTTTTCATAGCAGGGATCTTTGGATTATCTTTACATCAATACACATTTTTTTTAGATAATAATAATTAACATTCACTACATGGAAGAAATCTACCATTCTGCATTTGGTATACAAAACATTAGAGGTATTAATTGTATAGAAGCATGTATATTAGAAAAAAGTCATTGTATTTTGTTACTTGTGATTTCTGTTCCTTAATCTTTAAGCAATTAATCAGTTATTGCCTTTGGAATAGTAACATCTCCCATTTTCAAAAGGGGAAAATAAGACATGCAGAACTGAATCCCTGAATGTCTTTAAAGTACAAATTCAACTTTAGATCTTGAGATACCCTGGTCCGGTTCTGGAAACAGCAAGGAGGACCATAAATTACATGATACGTTGTTGTTGAGAATTTTAACATGTAACCTTCCTGGGTGGTGCAGAAAGACTGTGACAGGGATAGAAACAGACCTCATGTCTCTTCTATACCTTTACATCATGTGTCATCCTTCAGTGTTATACTCTGAATGAAAGAATACATTTCACTATGAAAGGAGATGAATGGTCTATTTGCATTACCATCATTTTGCAGAACAACACAACCCTGATGCCATTCCTTGTTAAGAAGAAAGGCTGTCATCTATGCCAGGACATTATTCGAACAAAGGGATCCAAAGATCATGTGTATAAAATAAAAATCAGCGTAGCAGAGTTTAAGTCATTGAAAACACAAAAATATAGAGAACTCTGTACAGATGTCTAGCACGGCTGTGTTTCCACCCTGATGAAGCAAGGAGCTTTTCCATATCTTCTAATTGCTAATGGGGCTGTAGAATTGCTCTTAGTGCACGACTCAGCATTTCCTTTTAACCCGCCTTTGCGCTTGTTGGACTTCTTTTATTGCTAATCCACTGCCATCTCCTCTGCTCACTCAGCCAGCTTTACTCTTATCAGTCATCACCTGAATTTTGTGCAGAATCATCAGTACTAGAGTTTCTGAGATTGCTGTTGACACACAGCAAAGGGACTTTTTCTTCTTGTGCACCTGCTGAACATTTCTTTGCCTTTCTTTACAGAAGTTTTATATTAACTCTGGGGGATACTGACACACTCCGGTTAAACTACATGATATTTTTCTTCAGAAAACATTCCGCTGTTGTGATGGGTTATGGGTTTTTATTATTATTATCTTTTCAATACCAAGGGCTCAAGCAACAGAGAAAAAATTGTTACTGTGGTCTTCTCTTATGTTCTTCAGCATTGCACCATTATTTGGTTTGTGAAAAAGAGTAAGATCCCCCTGGCATCTATACAACTCTTGTATGTGAAAACTTCAATAATAATCCTGAGTCTGGCCTAATGTAGTATGGCCATGCCCAAGTCACTTCACTTCTGCTTCTCCTCCTGTAAAACTTGGGCAGGAACACATTTCTCCATCAATTCTTTTGATATACACGAGTACAGTAGATACAGTAGTAGTAGTATCTCTGTGCCACAGATGCTGAACAAATCTATGTCACTACTCTCTTCCTGGAATTAAACCAGCAACTGTTATTGATACTGGCTGTTCCTAGACAATGAACAGATATGCTATTCATCATCCTTCAGTTCACACCATTTTCCCATGCCCTTTTTCAGCTCCATTGCAATCTTATATGCTGTTTCTCATTGTACTTCTGAACAAACAATGGGAACCAAAAATTTGGATCATGTCCACTTTAAATATTTATGAGTTATGATAATATAAGGCTTTGTTTAGCATAAAGCACGTAGAAAAGCAGCCTTTAAGTAAAACTCAAAGCCCAATTTAGATGTCAGTCTATATTGCTGGCACCTTTGCAGGATGTCAAACCTACATTTGCAATCAGTGGTAGGGACTCAGCTGGGGCTGATAGGATTTGCCCTGTGCTTTAGATTGCAGTCACAGGCATGTTTACATGCAACATATTTGGGCTTCCAGATATTTGGGAAGTAGCTGGCTCACATACTTCCAAAAAAATGTTTTCTTTGCAGTGATGTCGTGCCACCAAAGCCAGGCAGAGAAGCTGTACAGATTCCTTCACCAAATGGCCTTCTCTCTTCCACTACAGGAAAGGATGGGCTCTCTAGTGTCATGAAATGAGTGGTTTTGACCACTTAAAGAATCACCGTCAAGGGTATTAGCAAAAATGTTTTAATAAGAATTTGCAAAAAGCACGACTTCACAAAGTGTGATGCCAAGGGTCACTCTATTACTTAATACACGTACAAATGTACAAAGGAAATCAAGTTAGAATCAAACCAGAATTATTTCTACAGGGACTGAAGATGCAAAAGGGTAAGAGAGAAACATACAAGGAAAAATCGAGTCAGAATTGGTTTTTCATGACTTGCACAGAAATAAGGGATGTAAAAAGGTAGGGAAGACCCTCCCATTGAGTCACGAGGTTCAGAGAAGACGCCCTTGCTTTCTAACTCCTGATGGAGCTTAGGTGCAGCTGGATCCACTCCCAGTCTCAGACTTGGTTGATGGTTTATGTCTAAAGGAATTATGTGTGAAACAGCAGTCTGAGGTTCATTCACAATTTGAAGTGAATCATAAGATTTAGAAAAGGTAATACTTATACTATAATTGCCATAGGATACTCGAGTTAATTCACACACACGTACACAGACACTAAGATAGATATATATATATATATATATATATATAAAACAAAACAAAAGCAGGTATACCTGTAAAAATTCCCCTTGAGTTCAGTGAAAATATTCACATCAAATGTCTCTACATTATTCTCAGTGGGCAAAGGGTTGAGCCTCAAGGAGCAAAGGGTATCGGCTCAGTTCCCTTTGTCAGCTCTCAGCAACAGTCCTCTGAATTTCGCGAACTGGGGAGTTTGTGAGCTCTGAGAGGCATCCCCCTCAGAGGGAGATGCTGGTTGCAGCCCACTGCAGTCCAGGAGAGCTTAAAGGGCGTCACTTAGGACCGCTGCTTATAGGTTCACAAGATGATTGGCTTCAGTCATCAGCAAATGACTGGAATTCCAATAGCACTGGTACTGTTTCACATGAGCTACAATTCAGATAAGGGAGGACTCCAAGGCTGTCAGGGAATGACTTAAGATTCGGATAAGGAAGGCTCCAAGGATGTCAAGGAACAACAAAAGCCAGATGAGGGATGCTCCAAGGCTGTCAGGAGATGACTGATGTTCCTGGTTCCACATCTCTGCCTCCTCAAAGCGGCAGGAGTCCTTGGTACAAGCTTGGTCAGTGCTGCTCCCCACCTCAGCCATGCAAGAGTTCCTGGTATGGTCAAGGGACGTTTAACCACCCAACTCATTACACAAATGCTAAGGCCTAATGGGAATTCCTGAGACATTCCTGTAGTTAAAATAACATTTTTTTTCTTTCTCAGTAAGTGAAATACTAGTAACGATACAGTTGTCTTATCAATCTAAAGGTAAGAAAGAAAAATGTCAAAGCCTACTGTTGTTAGTTTTCATGAGAATAAAACCCCATTTAATTAAAGAGGAAACCTCACTGCTGCAGAGGTCAGCATTAATAACTGTCAAGTAAATTCACATATAAAAAGAAACTGTCGGGTCAGAGTTGGCTGCTGTGTGTGTGGAGGATCACTAGACGTGCTGACAATAGAACAAGAACAGTTCGTTCTTTATCCTTAATTCAACCTGACTTACATCATGTATATTCAGATATATTGAAAAGATTTAATGTCCCATTGCTTCGAAATGAAATAAATATTGTGCTTCATGAAACATCTCTGTATAATATTATGTCTAGAGATTTACTTATTTTCTAGGTTCGGTCACCAGACCCAGGCCAGAGTTACAAAATTGATTATATCATCTGCATGTCAATGGGTGAGCAATATCAAAATCCAGTGTTATCTGCTTGCTTTATTTCTCTCTGAAAATGAAAGAGAGATACAAAATAATACAAAATTTATAGACAAAAATTAGGTGAAAATAGTCACCATGAGCAAACATATATCATAATAAAATACACAAAACAAACTGAGTTAAACACAGAGGTAGATGAGTTGAATCCCTGGTAGGTGGACAGCCACTCCATCCCTTGTTGGATGTTGTTCTTGGTCTGACACTCACATGTGAATAATCACTGGCTCCTTTAATTTTATCTAGGCATATAGGCTCTTCTTCCGTGTTTAGCAGGTGATCTGCAGTGGTACCTTGGCAAGTAAAGTCTTGCTATTGTACTACTTTATATTCTTTTGTTAAGAATCATTTATGATTTGTAAGATGTTTTCATTTTTGAAAATACAATGTAACTCAGTAATTAATTAAAATAAAATGTAGACATGGGACTTAAACACTTATTCTGAAACACAAATAATTCTCACAGTGACTAATCTGCTATCTACACTGAAAATTTTGAAAAAGGAAGTTTAAATAGAACAATAAGGTGCAATTTTATGAAAGCACAACAGGTAACAAATATAAAAGTCTGCTAGAGCAGGACACCTTGCGGTGTGTAATGGAGCTAGCTCTGCAGACACACTAGAGTCTATATTCACAGGATTTTCAGGCTCTTCAGAACAATGGGCAGTTTTTGCCACATCACATTTTCAAGTTCTATAGTTTGCAAACATGAAGAGGACCTTTGGATATGGAGTTGAAAATTCACGTTGTTGAATGAACTGGATAACACAGAACCTCAACAAGGAGAGATTTGTACTAATGGTTAATACTCAAACGGAAAAAGCTATAATGAAATCTAATGTTTGGAAAATGAAGCTGAAGGAATTCAGATTAATATTGAAACATAAAAGTTTAATCAAGGATAATTAATTGCAAAAACTTGTCCTACACTATTTGTTGTAGTTTTAAATCAAGAGTGAATGTCTTTCAAAAGTCTGTGATGTAGATCCTGTTGAAATTACATGCCTGAGACTGATATTCATCACAGTTCTGCCTTAAGAAATCTAAGAAACAGCCACTAGTACTTACATTGTTTTATAATTTAAGTAAGAAAAACTGCCATCAATATTTTGATTGATGGGGCAGCAAAAACTCCATCAATAAAGTAACATAGTTACAAATGCAAGTGCTCAAAGTGACAAAATGTCAAAACCCAGTTTGCCAATATAGAGATTTATAAATTGAGCAAATCCGGCTATATTTTTGCATCAGCAGCCAATGAAATATACCTAACACACATAACCAACATAGTGGAATATTACATAGCTTTTCCTAAAGAAAGCAATGAGGATTTATTAAAAATGTCTCAACAGACTTTTTTTTTTTTAATATGAAGAATGGAATACAATTTTGTAAATTTCATTTTAGACATGTCAATCATTTCTTGGTTGAAACTTCAAAAATATTAATGCAAAGTTTCAGCTTACATCCCAAAAGTGGACAAAGTTAGAAGCAGTTGAAAATGCTTTCTTACAGTGGAAAATCTTGGTCAGTCTTATCTTTAGATAACCTCAGCTGGAAGCTTTTGCTATTTAATATCTACAGAAATTTGCCTTAATACTGAAAAAAGACCATGTATTTTAGCCCTCTGCATTTGCCCATTTAGAGAGGGATTCATCTTACCCACCATCAGCTCTCAAATAGTTAGGCATCTAGTCTAAGCAAGTAGTATAACCTCGCTCAACAGTTAGTGTAAAATATAGGTGTCTCCAGTGAGTGATTTTTCCCATCAAACTCTAGAGAGGAGGATGGCATGTATATAGCTTCTAGAAGTGCTTCTCCCTGGTTGACTGTAAAAACAGCATTGGTAATGAGCTAAAATTAAACTTTCAGCTTTTAAATTGCTGAAGTGAGATGAGAAACTCCAACAGTTTGTGATCTCAACAAACCATTCATAAGAAATATCTCACAGATCATAACCCAGTCCTTCAACAGGTGTTTAAGTGAATAAATCCTAATTCATGCAAACACTTATGTACATGAGCGCTGGCAACGGAGCTGGTTCCTTCAGTAGTGGAACTGATGTCAGATACAGAAAATCCTGTGGTAGATTAGAAAGTCCTGTTTTAAATTAAGTTAGTTAGCCAAGATCATTCTGATCTTTTCCATTCTTCCCGTTTAATGGTGCCTCACCTGGAGCACCAGTTCTGATCCTTTCTATTCTTCCTGATTGATGGTGCGTCCCTCTTGGCAGGAAAATGAACCACCGGCCCAATACAGAGCGGCTTAGCGGTCAAAGTGAGGAGGGGATACCTCCCCAAACGACCACCGAAGACCACCCGAGACCCCCGCGCATGCGGAGAAGGCATCTGATGTGTCATGGTTATGTAATGCTATGCATATGCATTAGATAGTTTGAATATGTACCAGGTAGGAGTAGTTTAATAAATTAGATGCAATTGTTACTGTATAAAAGGGACACACCTGATGAATCTGGTGTGCTTGATTTGTGGAAAGTCCACCGAGCACCCTGCACAGAATAAAGCAATATCTCTCCTGTGTGTGTGAGATTGGTCTATTGCACACTGGGTAACGAATCTGATTTTAGGACAACAGAATGACACTGGTGGATGGCAGAGCTGAGACTGTAGCACCAACCAATGCTAATCTGTCCTCTCAGTAATCAGACCCAACTGCACGTCCTCTGAGAGAGATCAGTGTCATCTTACATTAACAACTTATGATTTTATGTGCATGCTTCTCTAAGAAATAAAGTGGTAATACAGCACTGAGTCTGTTTTATAGCAAGTTCAATAATAATTACCAACAACAGTTACACAGTGGATTAGTTGGTTTGCTTGTAGCATATTGAGCCAGATGCCCTTCTGAAGTCAAAGTAATTAATTCTACAGTGTTTTCCATCTACCTGTGCTGCTTTGCGTTATCCTGCAATTTTGTTGATAAAATAAGTATTTGTGTTCCCTAATTAGATTGGAAAAATAATTAATGGAGTCCTTGGTTTATTATACTAGCAGCTGCACATACAAATGTGCATTTGTGTAAGATGTCTTCCAAACTTGTTATAGCACTAAATATATACTAATTGTCATCTAAATTCCCCATTGACAGCTGCTTTAGAGTGCCAATTCACCTATTAGTATCCTCAATTATGCATAAAGAGAATAACAGGCATAACATTGTAAATGTTAATTTAGGAAATTTCTAAAATGTTTTGTAAATGGCAAACACTGTTATGATAGAAGCCATTCACTGATTAGATAATGAGGGAAAAGGTGAGAGGCATGTTAGCTTTCGTACTGCGAAAGTACTATATTTCCCTTACTGAAGGTGAGTCCAAGATATACATAAAAACTTGTCCCTCCTGAAAGCACTGGCAAAGCCGTCATATTCCAAAGGTATCATGAATTCACTCTATTTCTATCAAATATCTGTCAGAAAATAAACTAAAAATTATAATTCAAATCAACAAGCAAAGTACAGAAAAGTAAAGAAGGTGCAAATTTTTCAGTAAGATTAGAACAGGAATTACCACACTGAAATTTAGCCAACTACAAATTTAAGATTTCATTCAGTCATCTAGTATTTCTCTCTAATCAATGAAAGGAAATACACGCTTGCAAAGAACAAATCACCTACCTTAATAGGAGGGAAGAGACACTTCTCTCCCTACACTGACTGGTAAAGTCTAACTTAAACTGAATACCTATCTTTGAGATGGCTACTTCACTTCCTCAGCAACAGGACTTATTCCTACTGATGGGAGAGGATCTGTCAACCATATATAACAGTTGGTCTGAATTTCTCATCACTCTCCTGAATTTAGATCTCATCATAACTACCAAAGGTTTTGGTGCCCCAAGGAATATGGCCTAACTTCTGATCAGGGTCAGTACTCTGAAGGAAAATTCAGCCCAGCCTGATGTGCAGAGAAGGTGTTTGCCGTGGGTAACCTGCTGGAGGGTTGGCTGTGGTAGGCAGTCTCAGGGCTTGCTGTACCACACCAAATCACAGACACAGTACTGGCTCCTTCCCTCTAAACACTGCCTTTTCTCTGTGCTAAATGCCAGCTAAGCTTGAGATGTCTCAAGAAGTCATGGGAATAACTGTGGAGTTTTGTTTGAGATTAAGCATTGTGATTTTCCTTGTATGTGTGTGAGAGAGCTTTGATTTCTTGCTCAGCGTTAGAGTATCTGCTCATGTTCCTAGAAGCTCTGAAAATGAAGTGTGACTACCTTTCCTCTGCTAGCACATTTTGGCAGCTACAAAATAAACCTTATTTTTTTACTTAAACCTTATCTTTAAAGTTTACTTTCACTCTGTAACTGTGTTTTGCTGTCATAAATTCCAAAAGCCTGAGAATCCACCCACCTCAGACAGTTGTCCAGGAGATGATAAAAACTCAAAGTATGTGCTGTCTTGACAGCATCAGCTGAAAATAAGAAATATCATCCGTGATCAGTCCTAGGCCCTTGTCATTAGGCTGTAGGTCTGACAGGCTACCCTGTGAGTGACTGGTTCACTTTTCTGATGTTCCCCCAGGGAAGATGAAAGAATATGCTATTTCCTTTTTATCTGTGTTAGGCTTAGTGAAGAGCATTTATACTGCAAATGCATCTGCAGTTCATTTACATATATACAATATACCTGTACCAGTTAGCTTTTTTTTTTCCTGAAGATAATTGTTGGCATTTATTTTCTCAAAAATTTATTTCCCCTGTATGAAATGAGGTGAGATGATGCATGAGTGATCACACAGAGGGAGATACTGAGATTTGAAGTAGCAAGTATATATTTGGCAACAAAATCATTCAGAATAAAAAAATTACTGTATCCTGTGTTGTGGTAAGTGAGGGACTTACAGAAGCAGATTCAGGGGATGAAAAAATAAGGAAGTGAGTGATTTGTATTTATTTAGGTGGGATGATGATAGGGATAATGTGCATTACCTTGATAGACTGGCAGTCACCTTAGCAGATCTGATGAGTCATCTGTGTGGTACCAGTTGAGTCACTATGTATTGTTAGCTGCCACTGCAATCACAGAAAGACTTATTGAAAAGCAATAGATTATATAAGAAAAGTAACTAAATCCCATTAGAATTCTGCCCGAGACAGAGTAAATTCAGCCTGCATGCTCACCGTTTGGAAAAGTCATGAGCGACTGACAGCCTAGGTGTATAATGCAATATTCGGGGTGCCTCAGGGCTCCCCTGTTGGGGATAAAAGTGTAGTAGAGAGCTCAGCTGCTCTATGTCACGTAGCGTGAAGTACAAGCTGGCTAGCACTATCGGAGCAGTGAAAGCTGCCCCCTTGTAAATCCACTCTGCTCTATATACAGCACAGCAGAGGCACAAGCAGAAACAATGTTCACTTGTAACAGTGAGCAAACAAAATACAGCAAACAGGACAATTTATGGCGTGTGTTATAACCAAGTTTAATGCACTACTAAATTGTCTACTGAAAAAAACCAAGCACAGTTTTTCTTTTCTTTATCATTAAAGGTGGATTATTGGTTAACTGATATGTTGGCATGGAGTCCAGTGGCTGAATTTAGACTAATTTTCAGTGTGAACAGAGTCACAGAGGAAAACAAGTTAAATGAAAACTGTAGGCATACCCGCAGCCTTTTATTCCGGGAAACCTATGATTCCTGTTGAATTCAAATGTTTTTATTATTAGCCTTTGACCAAAGATTTGGTACAAGATTAAGTAGATTTGTAGGTGATGTCTCAATTTCTATGGGGGTAAATTTGCATTGTGACAGTGAAGTCAATATAGTCAAGATAATTCACCTGATCTCAGGACAAGACCCCCAGCCAGTACTAAATTCAAGCCCCCCAGTCAATATTAAATTCAAGACCCTTTGTCTGGGTAAAGCAATAAATTATTTCAGTGGAGGTAGCACCTGATTCTTTAATGAAACCTCAGGCCAACAGTATCAGGTTTTTCTGTTCTTTGATTCCAAAATAACTTTGCACAGGCTCTCAGACTAAAATCTTTAAAATCCCAATCATAATTCAGTGAGATCAGAAATCAAAATGACTTTTGTCTGAGTTAGAATTTAGGATATTGGCTTTAACATATATGTTTATCCCCTATATTATTTTATTTTCCTTCTTTTTTAGGTATTGACTCACTGTTACTTGACTGTTGAACAAAACTACGCTAAAGGTTTTGCACATTGGGGAAAATTAATTAGGTTATTCTGGCTTCTTTTCTCAGTAAGCTCAGTTGTTATGACAACCAAACTTTTACCACTTGTTTCACATCAGTCCTTTTGCTTTCTGCAGTTATTAAAAAAAAAATCAATTTAAACCGTGAAAAAGAAATCTATAATTTCCAATATTTAGAGCCATATAGTTCACCTTCAGCAATAATGACCCTGCTTAGTAACTTTCTTAAAGTCTTCTAAGAGTCAAAGAGTTCTTCCAAGGGCTACTGAAGGGTCAGTGCAAAAAGTATCTGCAACTCACCACTGGTCCTACATGCTCACTGATCAAGGAATCCTTCATAGATTACAGCTAAAATAAATAATTACTGTAGTTCTGAAGTCAGAAGAAGGCATGCAGTAGAAACCAGTTTGGCAGAGGGTTTTTTATTATTATTTTGATTGCACTCAGGAAGTACATGTAATGAGGCATTTTTGTGTCAGGGGGTGACATGATGCTCGTGTTTTATGTATAGCTTTTCCTGCCTGGGAAACTTTCAATTTGCTTCCAGCTCTTTCATTTTCTTGACATTATTGCAAAAAGCAGTGTCACTTGCTAAGTACCTGAAACATCCTCCTTTGTGCTGATTTTTGCTGGGATAGAGTTAATTTTCTTCACAGTAGCTAGTATGGGGCTATGTTTTGGATTAGTGCTGGAAACAGTGTTGATAATGCCGAGATGTTTTCGTTACTGCTGAGCAGGCTCACACAGAGCCAAGGCCTTTTCTGCTTCTCACCCCACCCCACCAGCGAGGAGGCTGGGGGGGCACAAGGAGTTGGGAGGGGACACAGCTGGGACAGCTGACCCCGACTGACCAAAGGGAGATTCCAGACCATATGATGTCATGATCAGCACATAAAGCTGGGGAAAGAAGAGGGAAGGGGGGGACATTCAGAGCGATGGCGTTTGTCTTCCCAAGTCACCGTTAGGCGTGACGGAGCCCTGCTTTCCTGGAGATGGCTGAACACCTGCCTGCCCATGGGAGGTGGTGAATGAATTCCTTGTTTGGCTTTGCTTGTGCGCAGCTTTTGCTTTACCTATTAAACTGTCTTTATCACAACCCACGATTTTTCTCATTTTCACTCTTCAGATTCTCTCCCCCGTCCTGCTGCGGGGGAGTGAGTGAGCGGCTGTGTGGTGCTTAGTTGCTGGCTGAGGTTAAACCATGACATCCCTGTAGGAATAATATACCATACAATTTTTCACTGAAAGAGAATAAAACATTTTATGTGACAAAGGCTAGAAGACTGTCTAGAATACAGAGGACTGTATTGTTCACCAGTGGAGTTTTGTGTAAGATCTTGCAGACTTGTTAGGTCCAGATAAAGTAAAAAATTTAGAATGGACATCCTTCTACTCACCTCCAGTAGCCCCATACAGTGTAAACCAAAGTTTGATGATTCCATACCTGCATTCCCTGAACATGGTCTGGGGAGAATTAGATACTTCAAAGTACAGCTGCATTGAAGCACATAAAATCATAGAATCACAGAATCATTTAGGTTGGAAAATATCCTTAAGAACATCAAGTCCAACTCTAAACCTAACACTGCCAAGTCCACCACTAAACCATGTCCCTAAGCACCACATCTACATGTCTTTTAAATACCTCCAGGGATGGTGACTCCACCACTTCCCTGGGCAGCCTGTTCTAATGCTTGATAACCCTTTTGGAGAAGAAATTTTTCCTGATATCTAATCTAAACCTCTCCCGGTTCCACTTGAGGTTGTTTCATCTCATCCTATCACTTGTTACTTGGGAAAAGAGACCGACCCCCACTTCGCTACAACCTCCTTTCAGGTAGTTGTAGAGAGCGATAAGGTCTCCCCTCAGCCTCCTTTTCTCCAGACTAAACAGCCCCAGCTCCCTCAGCTGCTCCTCATAAGACTTGTGCTCTAGACCCTTCACCAACTTGGTTGCCCTTCTCTGGACACGCTCCAGCACCTCAATGTCTTTCTTGTAGTGAGGGGCCCAAAACTGAACACAGTATTCGAGGTGCAGGGAAGACAATCACTTCCCTAGTCCTGCTGGTCACACTATTTCTGATAAATGGAATGAATTGATAGAAGTGGTCAACCTGAAGTTATTTCTGAGAATCACCTCCCTGTGAACTTTTGTACCTAAAATAAATGGGAAACTAAGGAAGCTCTCTGCCCAGAGGGACTGAAAGCCCTCTGTGATAAAAAGATTCATACATGATGTCTTTTTAAAAAAGAAATAAGTTTGATTCTTGTTTTGAATTGCGGTAAGCACTGTCATCTACCTTTTCTGTAATAACCCAAAGGGTGGACAACTAGCAGAAATGGGAGAGCTGTTTTTAATGCCTATTCAGTTCTCTTTCTAGAGGAGATGGAAGTATTTCAGAAGGAACTTCATGCAAGCAGCTCCTGTAGTTTTTTAACTGGATTGCACTAGATTGGATTCAAGTCTAGAGCTACACTAAATGAAGCAAAGGCACAGGCTCAAACAGAAACATACAATTGTCCACATTGCTTAATTTTCACACAATTCCTGTCACAGTTTTAGCCTATGGCTACTGGCACTCACACTCAGTTGTACTCATTTGTGAAGCCATTAGAAACTGATGGATGTGAAATGACTGAAAGTATATTTGTATATTGTAATGAGTATGTAGCTTTAAAGGTTTAAAGATATGTTGACCTTTTTTGCTGATGAATTAATAATCAATCCAATTTTTAAGCTATAAATCATACCATGCTGGTATAAAAGCACAGTATGTATACATATATACACATATATATATATATATGCAGGAACTATGTGTTGGTCATTGGTGATAGCAGGCAAGAATGAGCAGCTTTTATAATTTTTTGTGAAGATATCTTTATAATAATGTGAATGTAGTACAGTTTAAAACTTGCTTTGACTTTAAACTTCACAAAACACACAAACCAAGGTTGAACAAAGCAGTTTCAATAATTTAAAGTCAACAATGTGAACTTCTTCATTAGTTTGTATCAATACAAACTCAGAGAAATGTATTGTTTTTATAGAAATAAGAAAAAGATATAACAAAAAAGAAGTGATTCAACAAGTATAATGAAGACATGCATGGAAAGCCTGTTGAAAATAACAGACATCCAAATAACAACCACTCCCTCTGGAGTTTCAGTGTTTCTCTTTCTTCTACATTAGCTTATCATACAAGACTTTGAATAACAAAGAAAATAGGAAAAAAATAATGGAACTTAAGTGAAAGCACTGCCAGAAGACACAGTCTCTCATAAACACTTCTCTAGAGGTAGCGAGGGCCAGGTCATCCATGCAAGGCCATGAGACCAGACCTGGAAAGGGGATGACAACTTGTAAATTCTGCTACATGGCACTCCCTGCACAGAAAGTATGAGCATGATAAAAACACACGCAAGACTTGTGTGGATGGGGAAATGCAAGGGGGATGGAGCCAGGAGAAAGCATAATAGAAAAATTTCCAGTTTGATTTCTGCTGTTCGTGTTTACTGGGGTTCCACCTGTCATTCCCCAAACCCTTCCTGTCTAAAGTAATAAATTCCTTCACCTAATAAATAGGAAATTACTGTGGGAAAAGGATGCCATCCACAGGGAACTGCAGGATTTCCCCATACTTTTACTGTTGTATTTACATCATGGTTTGCATCAATGTGTTCTGGGTCATGATCAATAAGCTGAAAGACAGTTATAGACAGGGCATTGCATTTATGCCTGCTAAAAACGTTTGCTGTTAACTGTTTGAGAACTGAAAACTACATTTAGTGTCCAGCTCTTAGGAGAGAGTATCCATGTGTACTGGGTGACAGGGATTTTTCATTCTCATTGGAGACCTCTTGAGAGCTTGCAACTCTATACCTAGTACAGCCCACCTCTGTCTAGTAAAAATGAAAAATCTCATGAGTAGCAAATGCATTTTTATTACAAAGAAAATGGATACCAAGTGTAGTTTTCTCTGGCAACAGCAGTTGTCTGTGAGCAGCACCACCGTATTTGCAGGTTCAAGGAAAAGCCTGCTTCAGCTTTCTCTTCCTCACCCTCTGTCATGCATATTTAAGTCCATCATGCATACCACCAGTCTCATGCTGCCTACTACATTTTGCCTTGGCTGTGCTCTCTTATCCTGAGAAAATGGTGGATCTCAGACCTGGATGGATTGCTGCATCAGGTACTGTAGGAAGAGCATGCTAGGAAGTTGGGAACTACTGCTCCACGTAGCAGGGAGCTACCCCAGTTGTCTGATCAACTCTAACTGCCCATTCAACATCTTCCTCAGGCCTGGTAGCTGTGTCCAGTCCCTGGCACGGTTAATTGTCTCTATATAAGAATCTGGATAACTCTGAAATGGTGCTCAAGTCTCATTTTAGGTGCCTATGAATTTATGCTTTGTGTCTTAACAGTTTCTAAATATGCTAAGAAATTCCTCAGAATCTGCTGCCAGTTTGTTGACTACAACCACTTGGCCAAACATACAGACAAATGTGTAGGCTTTGTAATACCTTCAAGAAGCATTTCATGATGATTCCTACCAAGAACAGGAAAAAGAATCATATTTGAAATAGTTTTAACAATTTATGGTTTCATTCTGCTTCTCACAGTCCTGACAGCGTCAGGATGAAGGAAAAAGTTTCTTGACTGTGCCCCTGTCTTGACTTTCTTGTCTATTCATTGAACTTTGGTTTCCTCTATTGTGTTTTAATCAGAGCCTGCACAGAGAACATAGGTGCTTCTTCTCTTCACTCATCCTTCATGTTATCTTCTTTTTGCCTCCTGTACATGGTTTCTTAAGCTGAGGGCTGTGATATTTAGTGAACAACCTCACTCATTTGCTGACAGACAGATCAGACTCACTGCAATCTTTCCAAATGCACGGCTTCTTCATTTGAATGCACCACAGCCATCCCTTTCTCTGCAGACTAGATCAATCTCAGCATTAGAGAGATTATATTGCTGTCAATAAGCCTTCAGCTTTTTCCTCACATTGCTGTAGCACAAGGCTACATATTGAAGACTAGATGAGCTTGACATTTCATTTCACCCATTCAATATACCAAAAAGGAATTTTGCTTGAAGAAAAAGTTATTCTAATAGAATATTACATAGTCTATAGGAAATAGTCCCTTTTCTTTGTGATCTATTTAAAGACAAAGTACTCCTTAAGTATAGGTGTAATTGCCCTAGAACTCATTTAATGTCCAGCCAAAACCAGCCTGCAAATATTATAAAGTCCTGTGGGCAACATTTAGTAAAGCAATGGAAAAAATGGGGAAATAGAGTCAAGTTTTCCGAGTTCTGATCTTAGCTATGACATACTCTATGTCTGGCTTCATCTGCCACAAAATATGTCTTTCTCTTCACCTCTAAAACTGGTGAGAACCTTGTAAGCCTTTTATTGTTTTTTTGATGAAAGCTTGCCACATATTTTGAGATCGATGATGTTTTAAAAAATAAAAAGCTACATAAGCTTACCTAATTTGTCTTCCTAGCAAAGCTGCATAAACACTTCCAGCTTTGAGTATTCTGCTGCATAAAATTTGGAATAGATGATACCAAATATAAATTTCAAAAGAAACTTCAGATTTAAAAAAATACTTTTTTGAAAATAAACCTCACATTTGTTCAAGAGCTGCATATTAGTAGTGAAGTTCGTGGCTTAGTAATGGCTTAGTGGTTGCTGGATTTTTTTTGTTTTATCTAATGTAAATCTTCCACATCCCACCTCCCCCCAAAATCTAAATATTAGTAGTCTCAGCTATATATTTAGGTGAAAAAAAAAAGGGGGGGGGGCAAAAAATACAGAAAGGGCAATGAGAAGATTTGCCTAAGGTAATATACAGACTGGATGATTTCCAGTATGGTTAAAAAAGAATCCAGGATGTGATCAGAAGTGAGAGCAACACTTAATTTACAGATATTCACTCTGTAAGGCAAGATTTTCCCATCTTTCACTTTCTCACAACATTCCTAATGCCTTAATTTGCTCACTTGGCTTTACCATTATATTCTTTTTTTGAAAAGTACAAGTTAGAAAGAAAAAGTGACATGCTTCTCAGAGCATTTCTGGCTGCATCTCTTAAAACTGTATGTAATCTTTGTTTATGTGATGGCATAATTGCTGCTTTCAATGTGCCCATTTGGATGTGTAAGAATTGCAGGATCTGGCACTCAATTTTACATGCTCACTTACTTTGGGAGGCTGTGCATGGACATGAAATACATCCAGAAATGTGGGGCAAATCATGGTGGCCTGTGGACTGGGGAGAGTAAATGTACAGTTAAAATTGTCCTAAAAATCCCAGGATGCCAACGTGATGTTAATGAAAGATTGCGATTGACAGAGTCCCTAACCTTACGTAACTGATGTTGCTGTTTGCCAGCTTGCTTCTTTATATTGTGATTAATATTATTAAATGTCTTTACATTTCTCATCAGGAGTGTTACTAGGCAGAAGGAGCATATAGATTCATGGCGAGGAATATTGTCTTCTGTTGTGGGGTGGGTTGGGGGTTTTTTTACTTCTTTCTCCTTTCTTTTTCATTCTCTATTTCTCAACTTCTGTTAGTCCTGTCTCCCCCCAGCACTTCCTTCTCTAGAACAATTCTCCAGCCTTTTGGATATTCCTCCTATTTCTTGTTGATTTGTGTAAGGGCAACATCTTTGTAATGGTCAATGGCGAAATTCATTGCCAAAGATTATAACTGAGGCCACAGAAATATGTGGGCCAGATGTCTGACCTCCAGAGCACCTGTCATGTGAAGCATTTGGGATTTTATTGCTTTGCTTTGCAGCAGTAGAAATTTTAATTTGTGAAGAGTGCTGAAAGAAATGGGAAAATTTAATCCTATCTTCCCCACTGGAATTGCTGGCAAATATGAATGGGAGTAGAGCCCTGTGGTAACAAGAAAATTACTGTTCCTGTGACTCTGTCCACATCTGAGCATGAAATACACAATGAAGCAGAGCAGTAACCAGCAAGGAGTTTCAGGGACAGCCCCGGGAAGGCTGTTTTAGCGCATGAAGACAAAGTGGAGGCTGTTCCTTTTGGCACAGCTGCAGGCCAAAGAGGTCACAGTAGCAAACCCCAAACCATATGTACGAGTACAAAGCAAGAAGTGTGTTTAAATGGAGGCCGGGTTGGGTCACCAGACGGATGACCTCTCTTCCCACGCGCTTGGTCTTACCTGCTGGGTCATCCTAGGCAAGGCACATCACTTCCTTGTGCTTCCCTTCCATTTGACTGCATGTAATAAGATTACCTTTAGAAATATTTGCAGAATTGCATGATTTCTAATTATGGAAAGCTGCATATTTGTTATTATTTGTGAAATTGTCTTTAGTTTATGCATGGAAATAACTCTGCTCATTCTTCCACTATTTTTTTCCTCAATGTTCATGATATATAAATAGATAAAATACTCCAGTCAGCTAACGAAAGAGGAACAAACATGCAAAACTGAAGCTGTAGACATTAGGAAATGCAATTTGTGAGGAAATTTTGGAAAAGTTTTGTTTCTGTGCCAGCCTTTGCTTTTTTTCTTTTTTTTATAGATTAAAATTTGATCTAAGAACAGCTGACTGGGCACTAGGTATTTATATTTTAATTACACACACCTATTTTCTTGACTATAGAACTACCCATTCAACAGCTTACACTTGCCATTTCTCATTTTCCCACCAAGAGATTCACAAAAGCATCCAACACAGTCATACGTCTTCCAAATCTGCAGCACTTTTCAAGAGCCCAGCTTCACTGTCAGGGATTTGAGACAAATTCTCAATTCACAGCCCAGAGCTGGAATGTCAGAGATTCTAAACCTGGATTTGCTCTTTAGATTGATGATTACAACTGGCTGGAGGGAGCTGGGGAAATCTGCCCAGTCATTGTCTGAATTTACTTACTTATATGTGTGCTGAACTCTGACAGTTAAAGGAGGATTTTTTTATTGCAGATTTTTTTTTTATATTGACATTATGACCCATGATAATAAAGCCACTCTTAGCAGATAGAAAAAGATGTCAGAAAGAGAGCAAAAAGTGAATTTAGAATAGCAAGTTAAGAAGGCCTCCGAGTTAAGGTGTTGCATAGGTCTGACTGTTTGTTTGAATAATGGTAGAGCATTGGTTATTTTCCACAGTACACAGTTGCCAGAATGATGTGAAAATAGAGAAAGGTCAGTCTCTTGAACTCTTACTCACATTGGTGACCTCTTATTTGTGTGAGAGGTCCCATCCAAATGAACAGGAAACAACCTGAGTTACCTGTTGACAGTGTTTAATAATAGTGCTTGAGATTTGACCTGAGCTTCGCTTTTCCTTCTTTCCACAAGCATTCAACTCTTACTTGGATTTTGCTCAGAGCATGATCCTTTGAAACTAGTGATGCTGAATGTCTTCTCCTGTTCCCGTTTTAAACCATGGCTACTGGGTACATGAGTATTTGCCTAAGCTATTACACAAATACAACTAGGACATTTTCAATTTAAGTGTACATAATACATTTGGCTTATACGAGCCGTTTCAAATAAACCAGAAGAATTGATGGAGTTGCAATTGTCAATAAAGCCATTAGCTTCAGGGGAATTACTCACTGAAGCGGGATGTGTTTTGGATTCCACTGAGGTTTTCAAAGGGAAGATATGAGCAGCTTGTCTTTCACTGAAAGCGCTCCTGATATTCAGCAGTCCCTAAGCTGCACATATTAAACTTGTGTTTTGAAGTACTTCAAAGCTGCAGGGCTACTTTGAGAAAAGCACATACTGGGTATCAATAAGTTATGCTATAGTTATTAGTATAGTTTAAGTTTTGAACATATACCAGAAATATGAAATCATACAAAATCTTTTTTAAAATTACGGACTGTGCTCCCGCAACTATGCAGAGCAGTCCTTGCCTTTGGTCCGCACGTAGTTGATTTCATTAACTTCTTTAACATAATTAAGTGCTAGTCAGTATAATAAAAAAGTTCACAGATTTGAGTCTGACAGTTTTGGAGAGGAGGACAAAATCATCACTTGTCTTACTTGCAAATGAAAGATTTATATCCAGAGGTCCATCCTATTCCCCTCTTCAGCTGTGGTTTGTTTATTTATATATTAACTTACAGGTCATCCCTAAGTGGGTTTGTAATGTGAGTAGCTATTGCAAATCTTGTTCCTCTATCGCTTTCTACCCTGTGCCGACGGATCTGACGGCCACATAAGACATTGTGGCCTGACCATGGACCATATTACGTCTATTCATGAAATACTACATAGGTCAAGGCTGAAAACATTATTATTGTTGTACCATGCCATCAGAGTTCACAACTGTAGATGTGAAAGAATGGAAAATGCACTTCCCTGCATAAGATGGAGGTTTTGAACACATATAAGCTGAAGATCTTTTTTACCTTTAGAATATGCATTCTCTCTTCATACAAAAAACATTTTTAATTGAATGACACAAAGGGCTAAGTTTAGCTCGTTAAACATGGGCAACTGAAGCACTAGAGTGTCCTACCTGGCCGGCTGTGGAAAGATAGAGGTCTCCCATACAGCCATGTCAAGGTGGATGTCCCACATGCCTGATGGCATTTCACATAGGAGTCAATACCTATGCTTTGTGAATTTCAAACAGGCCTGTAGGTTCTTCCGCAAGTATCACCTTTTCCCTAATAATTTTAAATTTTAAATGGATAGAGGATTACTAAAAGGGGGGGTGACATTTTTGACACAGATCAACTCAGAAGCTGGCTGCTCCACTTCAGTTATACCTGGATATGTATAAAGTGTAACTTATGCCAGGGAATCATAACATTTAAAGATTTATGATTGTCTTCCTATCTTGGAAAACAAATTATTTCAGACTCCTAGTTTTCGCATCTTGTCTGTAAAATATGGAACAAAGTTTCTACACGAAAACCGGAAAACATGAACAAAGGTTCGCCAAAGAGGAGAGTTCTCCTCATGCACTGATAGTAACACTGTTAATCTTCAAGTAGATTCTTGAAGGTTGATGTGCAATGCACCCTGACTCCTGAGATTCCAAATCTTGCTCTGAAGAGGGTGACAGGATTTGTTTGCACCTCCAAAATTGTCTCACTGAGTTCACAGTAAAACGAAGGAAAAGCACATCACATTTACCAAAGTTCATTTTTAGAATTGTTCAGTGATTGAAGATATTTTTTAAAAGAACATTTTTATTCTAGCAAGACAAAGCAGTCTTCAGTCCCTCATTAAAAATTGGACAGAAAGTTGATAAAGACACAGTTAAGGCTCTTTTGCATGTCAGCTAACACAGCAGAGCTAGTAACTGATTCTTCATCAGACTGTGGGCTAGTAACTCAGGAAATGAAAGAAGCATACAGAGCTTCCCTGGTGAGAAGGTGTTGGGATATTTCAGTTTTCATGTATCATTAAAAGTATACACATATCAAAATCACAGTCTCTCACCACTAGTTGTTCATGGACCATGACATTAAGCAAATAAATGACAAAGTTGTCACGTAGAATGAGGGTTTTTTTTCCATGCATTTTCTTAGCTTGGGTGCTTATCCTGTCAAAGATGCCACTTATTTTGCATGAGAGCTAAAATAATCTATGAAAGTAGACAACACTATTCATCTCAGCAGTTCTTTCACTGACAACAAATTGGCTCCCTAAAAATCAGTGTGGTGGCTGTGCCGGTGTTACCAAAGTTAAACACTTCCATTTCATAATGCTTACACAGGAAACAAAATTAAATGAAAATAAACATGTAGAGAGATTGAAGTTATGAGAAAGAGAAGTCAGCTCACATCTGTGCAGACATTAAGTCAAAATCTAGACAGAGACAGAAAACAGACCAAAAAAAGTTGTAATAATTATCCAGTGCCTGTTTCATGAAGATCCTGAGCACACTGGGAGTTCAGTGTGTTTAGCCCATAGAAAGAGCAGTTCCTCCAGATCTGGCACTGAGCAGAGCTTAGGAGAGGTGACATCCATTCCCTTTTTCCACAGAAAGGGGATTTCTCTTTTTCTGGGGAAAACATTCTCCAGCTCTACCTCCCTCACCCTGGAGGAAGCAGGTTCAGCACAGCAGTGGCAGGTTTCCAGACTTGCTGTGCTCCTTTCCTTTCCCAGTTCATGAACCTTCTCTCTCCCACTTTTCAGTGATACACAAATTGGCAACATCTCACGTACCCCCCACAATATCTAACAAGGGCTGACTCCTGCCCATGACACCTCTGAAAGGGACATATTCAAAAAGTCCAGTGGCACTTTGGTGTAAACTTCAGGAGAGGGTTAAACAGAGCTGCACGACTCAGGAGCAGATCAAGAAGCATATTGTGGGTTTGATCGCTGTTTGATTCCTGATTTTTTTTTTTCCATAAAAGTCAGAGCATAGGATATGGCTCACCTCAGACCTCCATGTGGAACAGGATGGATGCTGACCAGTATAAGCCATGCTCTGTGGAAGTCAGACTGAGAGCACTGCTGCCATTATTTGAGATTTATCAAATAGTATTTTGGAGATGGCTGTAAAGCTGCATAGTCTAATTAAACTTCTTCCTGTGATACATCATCAGACAACAATGCTTCTTCCTTACCAGAGGGAAAAAAGGAAACCGGAACATTACTTGGTGCCTGGGAGAAGTATGTTTGCATCATGATGGTTTCTTAAGTGGTAAACTTCACCATGTCACAACATAAGACCATTACGACGCAATGACAAATTCTCAAGCATATACCTATACTCAAACAGTATTTGTTGCAACACAGCTCCTCCTAGGCAGGAGCAGAGCAATTGTATGTTCGGTGGCAGATGGGTTACAATCTCCAGAAACTTCCAGTATTGTGAAGGCAAAAGGGAGGTTTGTAAAGATGAAAAAAAAAAAAAAAAAGAAAAAAACCAACTTGTTATTATTGCTGCTATGGAAACTGAACAAAGAACAATAACTACTTGCCAATTTCTTCTGGCTCCTACAGTGAATAAGCCTAAAATGCTGAGATTTCAAGGACAAGAATTGCTGTCAATAACTAAATATTTTGCTATTCTGGGATTTACCAGCACTGGAGCTGTTTAGTTTCTAAACCTTTGTGAAGTCTTTTTTCTTCTGAAAGGCAATGCATTGTAAGTACATGAAGCATGCTGTTATGAAAAGGCAATTAATTTTACATGGGGAAATCAATTAAACAGTCGATCTGGTCCTGAAATTAGGAATGTATTCACTGATTTTATTTGTATCTATAAAGGACAATGCTTTTATAAAAAGAAGAAACACATTAAATTTACAGGTGTGCCTAGCCCTGCACAGCACCTGGGAGGTTATAAGGAATGAAACATCATTGTTTAGATGTTTATTGCCACACAGTTACAATATGCTCACTGCACTTGTATCTGTGTAAGAGGCTACTGCTGAGACTCCCTTACTTCTGACTCACGTGTTTCATCTCTGAAAGGGAGAAGCAAACAATGTATTTCTGCCCAATAATAACTTCAGTCATGCAATATTTTTTTAATAACCTGCACTTTGGCCTTCTCTAGAAATGAAGGTGCAGCTATTTTAGGGCATAGAGTATGACTTTCAGTATGGTTTCACCATGGTTTCCCACTCAGAAAATAGTAACCGAATCCTAAAGTTACTGGAATGAAACGGCAGCATTCATCACTCAGTTTGGAACAATTTGTTAGTTGTTAAAATTTAGAACAGCGTAGGCAACATTAACCACAGGGATCTGTGGGGAAAAAAATATCTAGAGTCTTCTGGCAACTAAAAGGTGAAAGAAGTTACTTCTGTTCTCCTTTGCTTGTATTTACAGTGGGTGTTCTTGTTGAAAAATATCTCTTCAGTAAGAGATAGATGCACATCTTCCCTTGTTTAAGTTCCTCAGAATGCTCCCTACTGTCAGCCAGCATCATCTTCATCTTCCCCAGTCTGTGTTTAAGGCATATGGTATTCTCCCAAGTAATTCTCTCTGTCAGATGTTGACTATCCTCCTATGTGCAAGAAAAAGAGGTACAGTTTAAATATCTCTCAGCTATAATTTGTCTTACAACATCTCAATGACATGAATATTCTCACTGTGGGTTGGAGAGGGAAAGAAAAGTGATGGGGTAGAATGGGTGCTGAAGGTCTTTTAAACCTGAAGGACCCCTTAATTATGAACTCTAAGAAATACTAAATAGTTGTCTAATACTATTTTTTAAGAAACCTTTCAAGCAGAATAGATTAAAAAAATCAAGATCTGAATTCTGAACAACTTGAATGAAAAATAATCATGGAAATCACAGATTTCCAAACCACAGAGGAGGCAAGTGTCTATCAGCAATGTTCCCTAGAAAGAGTTGGTGATTTTCCTACAGTATCATTTCTAAATTGTCTTGCGAGTACACCTCAGCCACAATGAGTGTGGAGGAAGAGATGCTATCATTCAAAATAGTAGCAGCTATAAATACGAAACCCTGAAAATTAAGACCTAAATTCCCAAGCATTTCCAATCCACTTAGGCTCTTTCCTACTGAAGAGTTTCATAAATTCATTTCAGCCAGTCATTTACAAGAGCCTCTGCAGTCTCTAATACAGCCTTTAATGCAAAGCTTTCCTGAATATAATATAAATGCAATACAGCATTGTGACGACCCGTGCCGGGGAGGCCAGGGAGGGGTGGTGGCGAGTTGGGAATTCCCTGGGGCTAAACGAAGGGGCAAGGACAGCAGGCGGCCGGCGGGAGGCTTTATTCCTGGCGGGAGCGGCCCGAGCTCGGGCGGGGTGACAGACAGCAGGCGGCGGGGTCTGCCACAGCAGGAGCGGGCGGGAAACTCCCTCAGCAAACCGTGTCACCCGCGGGAACCATACCTCACCGAACCGGTACCGCGAGCCTGGCTCCTCTGGGGAGCGGGTCAGGGAGGAGAACACGGAGAGCCCTCCCGCCGGGTCGGCGGGTTCGGAGCGGACCCCCCGGCTTCCCGGGCTCCTTCCCAGAGAGGAGCCCGGGGGCGGCCGGATCCGCTCCTCGGCCCGGCCCGGCCCGGCCCGGCCCGGCGGTGTCGCGTCCGAGGGGGCGACGAAGAGCGAGAGAAGAACGGCGGGAAGCGAGCGAGGCCGTGTGCTCCCGGAGCCGCGGGGAAAGGGGTCGGCGGGCTCGGGGGTCGCTCGGGGAGTCCCTTCCCCCGCCCTGCAGGCCCGACCCTCGCCCGACCCGCCGCCATCCCCGGGCAGCGGCCCCGCTCGCCGGCTCCGAAGAGGGAACTGCGCAGGCGCCGGCCCGGCCCGGCCCGGCCCGGCCGCCGCTCCGCGCCCTGCGCCTGGTGCCCGCGGCTGCTCACCGCCGGGGCCGGGGCCGGGCAAGGGCAAAACTCGCCCCGCCACGACGCTGGAGACAGTGACTCCGGCAGTCCCTCCCGTGTGGTGTTGCTGTGCGGCCTTGCAAGCCGGTTCCGTTCCTTCCCTCAACCGCAAAAGCCAGGGCCCGTCTCTGTCCATCAGGACGGCGGTTTGAGGCATTAACTGCGTCCAGCCTCTCGCAAGTATCACTAGTTGTTACCCTGTGCTTTTATTACACGCTTATTTTTAAGAGATATAACTCTTAAGGTATTTTCCTGTCAAGAGTGCATAATTCTGGAAATCCCTTGCTGTTGCAGCACATAGCATCAGAAGGCTGTGCTTTGAATTAGAGAGTTTCCAAATGTGATTTTCTCCATCATTTTCCCAGTATAGCAGTGAATGCAAATGACACATCTCGCTGGGTTTTTTTCACCTTGCAATCCAGCTATGACACAAATCTGCCTCTCATTTGTCACTCTATGTCCACAGACAGTAGTCAGTCAGTCAAATATGGAAATGTAAATTATCTATAAAATCATACAATTGTAGCCTTGCAGAACTACAGGAGTAGGTGGATACAACCATGAATTTCAAATTAAGTAATAGGCTAATTACCTTATTATTTTACTATACCTGCAAAGCCCTTACAGTATCTTTCTGCCATATATAAAGTTATATTTTAAACAAATTCACTCGTATATCCTGTCTTGTCTTTGTTTTCTATTTCTTAATAAATTCAGTTCATTCTATTTTGACATGATAGCAATAGAATACACTATTATAGTATCTATCATTAATGACAGACATATGTAACACATGGGGTTGGGCCAAACAAGCAGTATGATTTACTAATGCAAGTAACAGTGGATATGCACTAAAGATTCTTTCTTGGTTCTACTTTAATAAGTAGGGCTACTCTTAAAATACCCAATCTTTTATATGCGAGGCAAGCAGGGAGAGTAAAGAGGGGAATCTCTGCATTCAGCAGAGATATTTGCAACCCAAATCAGCTTAGTTTTGCCATGCCGTAAGTGGAGGGGAATTGAGAAACTCTGCAGTCCTAAACATAGCTCCACTAAATTTGTCTACGGCTCTATCAAGACTAATCACAACTTTGTCTACTACAGAACATGTTCATTGCATGGCAGCAGCTCACTCTGACACTTACAAAATTGCAGGTGGATTTTTGGCTGTATGAAGCTGAAGGGTAGAATCCTTTTTATTTTTAGAGAAGCCAAGATTACACCCTGCATTTTTAGATGTTGCAGAATAAAGACATCAGGAATGTTGGTCTGCAGAAAGTGATTTCACTTAGGCCAGATTTCCTTTAAAAGCGTATTGTAGCTTGAAGTGTAGTCACAGCTTACACTGGCAAAGTGGTTTTGAAGGTATCATTAGCACCAGACTTCCTGACTGAAATTACCTATTAAATTTAGGTTCCTTTGTATAAAAGGTAATGAGAAAGTGAAAGAAAAAGTAAGATTAAGTGACATATTATCCCAGAAGAAAAAAAAAAGTATTATTTTAAATATCTGTATTAATTTTTGCATTTATAAGTATTTTATAGCTTTATTGCATTGTCTTAAACATTTTTACATTCTTTTTCTAGCCATTAACTAACTTGGTCTATGTTTAACAGTGTTTGAATTGTTCATATATTCAAATTTTATGCTTAATGAATGTTGTGTCTAGGGGCTGGAGATATGTATTTGTCAACTAGTAGTTAGGAGCAGGATTTAGTTTGATGCTAAAAAACTACAACTGGGTGTTTGTATGTCAGCATGTACAGATGCAGGATGGTCTTTTGTGGCAGCTGGAGGCTATGTCAGATCTCCTGGTGCATCTAAAGTCAAAATCTAAGAGTAGGTTAAGACATCCCATGAGTATTCCTCATTCTAGTGCACCATGAGCAAAGCTGCTCTGTAAAATGTGTTTAGGATGATGCCAACATACTGCACATGTTGATGTCAGCAGTTTTGAATGAGACACTGTGTGTGTTGAAAAGTGATGCATTTCCTACACACACAAAAAAAAAGGATTCATACACAGTAATAACCTAGAATTGGCATTCCTTCCCCCAAAACCAAAAGTAATCTGAAATGAAGCAATGATGACACTTTCAGTTAGAAGTGTTCAATAATTAGTTTAAATGTCACCCCCATTTGCTAGATGACCTGTCCTTCCCTCTGTAACAGATATAGTGGAACCATAGAGGAAAACATTGATGAAGAGTTCTTAAAAGGGTTAATAAAAATTTAGCCAAATCATTTTCCAATGAAAAATGGGAGCTTTTGCAGGAACGTTTCTGTTTTGGTTATATCTTCTACAGAGAACAGGCCATACAAATCATTCTAGTTTTGTTCTGACATGAAACACATTTGACCTTGTTGCTTCTTCTTGACTTTTCCATTCTGACATTTCAAACTTCTTTCAAATGAAATGTTTGATAAATGTGAATCACTTCCTTTTCATTTTTCTTGTTCTAACAAAGTTAGATTCTTTAAATTTTTCTTCTCTTTAAGGACAAAATCTGCAAAATTCTGGTCCTTGCTATAGAAAGAGGATTCCACTTAATGTTCTTTAAAGCTGTGGATCTGATGTTCAACAGTACCAAAACCTGTGGACACATATTTAGCTAACGGTCGCAAGAGCGTTCCAGATGCCTTTAGAAGGCCTTGAACAGAATAAACAAGAAGACAAAAAAAGAAAGATGCCAATTAGAAGAACACAGGTGCGCATTCCACGATAAAGGGAACTTGGCACAAAGAACCTCAATTCGGCAGTTTATCTTGACCAATTAGACTGAGACAAGTTTCGCATGTTTCAGTTAGTATAACCAATTATGTCTTATGTTTATGCGCGTGTACAGTGTTGATATAACCAATCATTAAGTGTAACTAGGCGCGTGGACAACGTGTGAATAATGTGTATAACCAATAGTAAAATAGCTAAACGCATGTACAGATGTAACCAATGTATAAAATGATGTCTGATGCTCTAGTAAAGGGTCTTCAACTATGATCATATTGATCTGTCGTTGAATCCATTATTATGCTCTCGCAAAAACCTATGTGAAACTGTCCTTGAAAAAACACATGCTGTTTCATGTTCACTGGCACTCCCAACTCTTCTCAGTGTCTACATCTACACTAGTAAACTGAACAGGGAATGGGCCTGAGCGCTGCCATGTAATCATCCATACTCTTAAACTGCTATGGTCTATGGCATGGTTTTGGCTCCAGCTTACTCATGCTCCCTCAGACAGTGCCTGGGCATGCTTCAGGGTTAGCACCTGCCAGGAGCGTGAGCAACAGCAAGTTTGGATTTGAACCCTCTGGTTTATGGGAATAAGGAAGACCAGCTGTAAGGACACAGACTGCATCATGATCAAGAATGTGCCTGATCTATTTTATTTGCGCAGATATAGAAAATGAGAAGAGAGGGAAGACCTACTCTTGGAAATGTCTTTGTAGAAGTATAATGTTCACTAGACAAAAACCATACTTGTGTTACAAGACTCGCAAATATTTCATTAACAGCAGTCTAATTTTTTATTAGGTGAAACTGAATAGGACTACAGCAGCTTCTGCTCTCATGCCACATTCCCTTGCTGGGGCCTGAAAGAACTAAAGAATATTCAAGCTACTTGCTAGTGGGATCAGAAGACATTTGTTCTTCTGGGTATATGCGAAGCCAGAAAACCAAAATGGTCCAAGTGGTATGTGTGCTGTTAGAGGATTGATTTGTCACATCAGACAGGTAAGAAAAAAAGGGGAGTCAAGAGAGCAAAAGGATATTGTTGTGTTTTAAGTAATTATCTAGTGTTTTAAGTAATTATCTAATTATCTCTTGCGTTGTGTTTTTTTGGTTTGGGGGTTTTTTTTAGTGCTTCCAAGGTACTAATTTGCTTTCTTCCACCTGTTGATTTTGCCTTTATCTTTTGGAAGGAAGTTATGAAATAGTTGGTCTCTTATTACCAAGCATGAAAGCTCAGTATTTTATCATCAATATTCACTGCACTATTCAGATAAGAATTCATTCTGAATATAACCCTGTGTGAGGAGATTTACTGCAAATTACTGCTCGCTGCACAAGGCTACAAATACCAATAAGATACTGGGGGGCTCAGAAATAATGCCCAGCATTCTGCAGCCAACATGTAAGGGTCAGCTAGATAAGTCAAAAGCAGATTGTTTTCTGTCACACTGATAATTTCCATTTCATTTAGCATTTTTTCCCTGCTGAATTATATACTTTATCTAAATCAAGTAGAATCTGAGAAACTTTTTCATTAAGTATTTTGCATCTAAATAAAAAATAATTAAAATCATTTCTATGCAAGAGTAGAAAATTTTTAGCTTGTATTGAACAGATCATGCTAATGTAAGTAACAACAGTGAAAAGATCTCTCTAAACTGTCTTTTATTCCTCTCAAAGTGAAAGCAGTCACAATGTCAGCACATTTTACTTGCAGATTCCTCCCTCAGATCTTAGTGCTGTTCAATAGTATTCAGCTCCAAAAAGGATCAAAAAGTAGTGCATCACCATCCATTTCCTTTCACTAGGTTACTCAAGGTTGCTGTTGTCTAAGAGCTGCTTCCCCTGACTCCCCTTAGCCCCAGTAAGTCGAACCTACATGTATCATATATAAAATCAAATGACAGTAAAATAGAGGGTAAATAGATTTGCATACTAAAGCACTTTAATCACCAATATATGCAGTTTTATTAATTACATGACTTCCCTGTGCTGTGGTGGAGATGGTGCAGTGGGGGAGAGGAGCCAGCTGGGTTAACATAGAGGCTTCTGCATGACCTCCTTGTTCCACATGACAGATGGTGCAGTCCTGCAGGGAGGCTTGGTGGTGAGCGTAGTAGTTGCTTCTGTGCTATGCGTAGTCCTGGTGCAGGGTTGTGAGGCTTCCCTGGTCTCTTCTCTGTTCCATGGGTTCCCCAGAGGATGAAGAGATGGTCCCGGCTCCTGGTGCATGGTTGTGGGACTTCCCTCCCTGCAGTCGTTTTTCAGCCAGTTTTGGTTATCCCAGTACTCTTCAGTGTCCTTAGCTGTAGGACTGACTGAAGAACACCTCGCTGATGATCAGGTCATTTTTTTTTTTTATTTACTGTTTTTTTCTGATTTGCTTCACTATTGTTGGCGCTCACAGTCTGCTTGTTCTGGACACTTCTGAACACTTTGGGTGGGACTTCTTGATGACCTACAAGTTGTTTTCCTAATTTGGCTATATATTTCCTTGATCACACCAAAACTATCCTGTTGTCTGAGACAGGGGGTTGATCATGTTTTCATCTACTTCTGCTACAGAAAGAAGTTGATTAAAGTGCACATTGGAACAACTGTATTACAAGTTGGACCCACTGGGAACAGTAGTGACTCCTAGATCTCAAGGAAAGAATATCTGAAAACATACAGATCATCCAAAAAGGCAGAAAACCTTCGCATCTCTTTTTCTATATTCTCATACCTTAATCTTAATGAAAATGCTTAGACCCCTGATTTGTGAAGAATGAGGATCTCACTCATTGGGATTCAACACATAAATATATTTTACCCTGTTCTAGAAGGAGATTCAGAAATTCAGCCTGGACTATATTGAACTGTATGTTTTCACTCTGTGCTTGACTTTCAAATTCTAATGCCTTAAGTAGAGAGATTTGTAACCAAGGAAACATGAAGTGGAATTTCTCTTATTATTCAGTAAATTTGACACAAACTACAGAAAGCATCTATCCATTAACACTCTGAAGCTAGAATGTTGTCCTACTTCCTTTCCTAGAATTTCTCTCTGTCTTTGATAAATGACTTATAGCTTCAATGTCAGGTATCACGGATATACAGACCATGGTAGAAGAAACTGGAAAAAAAAAAGCAATTATTTTCCTTGGCATATATGAAGAAAGATTTATGATTTCTGTTTCCTCCATAGATGAAATGTTTCTTGTAGAGCTATAGTATCCTACCCAGCCGTTCCCTCAGCCAAGGGTCATAACGGGGTGTCAAAGATTCTGGAATGTTACGATTATCTGGTTTCAATTATTAACAGTTTTGACAGCTTTCAGACATAGCTAATTCTAAGAAAGTGCTGATAAGAATAGTGATGATGTTCTGATTAATGCACATAATCAGGACTAAGAAGACCAAAGTTAATCCTATAGGTTGGCTACAGAATTCTCTGTTCTGTTTAAAGCAATGTTCAAGATTTCTTAAGGTTAGTTAGACCCCAGCTGGGCTGAGTATTGAAGAGAGTATGAACTTGGCTTTTTAGTAAAGGAGAGAAGGTGATTAGAAATAATTAATTAATGCCAAACGAACTCTTTGGCTTCCACTGCAGAAGTAAAAGGAACAACCTGCATGACTGATAAACATAATACTGAAATTTCCAGTGTTTGAGCTTATGGTTTGTAGTTTTTTTCTTTCTCTGTCCACAGCCATCTGAAACATACCAAATATACTATTCTGCACAAACTAGAAGGGTTATCCGTGTTGCTGTCGATGATATGTATGCAGTTTGGGTTGCAGACGAGTCATCCAACTGCCACTTGCAGTGAAGCCTTTCTGTGAAATTTGTTAAGAATTTGAGAATAAAATCAAGGTCTTGAATTGTGATGGTGCAAACAGCAATCAAGTTATTCAGTGCCTTTTACTACAAGTATATGATTTATTATATCTGTTATAGTACCAAAGCAATTGGTGATTAGTGAAAAAAGGAGGAAGATAGATTTGGTGTACATAGAAATTCAGATTAGATCAAAGCCTTCTGGTATATTTATACCAGATTGGCAATATGATATGATTTATGAACTGTTAATTAAATCTCCCTTCTCTGTGTCAGGTTAAATATATGAGTATACATTTCTTTATCTACATTGATAGCAGATAGCGAAGCCATAACTTATCTGATGACTGTACACGGCATATTGATGAAAAACTAGACTCAAACAACTAAACACTTGGTAAATATGACAATAAAAGACAATCATCACAAGCAGAATAAATTCCCGCTTGTCAGCTATTCCTAAATAAAATCAAGCATAAGATCGATAGATAGTCCTTGCTTTTTCTGTAATCATGTAATGAAAATACTTTTATAAATATATTCAAAATATTTTATTAAGGTAGAACCACCTATGGCAATTGCTAGAATAATATGAATTCCTTGATTCTAATAGGCTGCTAAAGTTACCAAAGGTAATTTTGGTATTTGCTAATAATTTAAAATGTATAAAATAGCTAATTTTTATTACTGTATTATGATTGATCTTATGGCTATGATGTATAAAATATGGCAATTAGTTTTGCCCAGCAAATAAAAGTCATATCTGTGACATCCAATTCTATATATTGTAATCTAAGCAATCTATTTTGTAAAGTGAGTTGTACAAGGACGCATCACTTGATCCATAAAAGAAAACAACTTTCACCATGTGTTGTGATCTTTGTGCTTTGAGCTCTAGCAGCTCCAGATAGAAATTCAGTACTGTTACAAAAAATTCTATATTTCCTTCTACATAGTCTCATAATCTGGTCCATAACTTCTAGTAAACATAACATCATTAGACTCAAGAAGCAGCAAAATGGAGCAGTAGAATATTTTAACAGTTAACATGCAGAAGAATATTATAGAAAGTTTGTGCCTCTGTAAATGCACACTAAATCTTGATTTTCTTATTTGCTTGAGTAATTCAATTTTAAACTTTATGACAGTTCAGATAGCTAAGGTGACCTTTTTGCTGTAGTATTCTGTATTTGCATAGCACTTCTCTAAAAGGGTGACTACATGTGATAGCTAAGTATTGTTTCTATTTCTGTCTTTTCTTTCCTTTACCCTTCAGCCACACCATCCTGGTCTCTATTTCTTGTTGTCTACTATGTTACATCCTATTCAGCATTATGGAAAGCCTAATGCTGATGGCATTGCAATTGTACTATTTATCAACAGAGAATAATAGTGAAAAGGGAGAGGATGTTGGAAAAGGGGATAGGTGAAATTTAGAAAGCATTCTACATTTCCAATATTACTGACATTATATTTCTGTCAAGGAAACTCAAAATACTATACTTCACAAAATTCACTGGTTGCTGTGCTATCACAATTTCTTTTGTAATAAAGGACAAGTTATCACTCCAAAGTAATGAGATGACTAATTCTGGAAAAAGGATAGAGGATGGAATGGAGAGTTATCATCTATGTTACAAAACTTTTACCACATCTGCACAACGTTGCCATCCACCACCTCAGTTTCACTTGATTCTGTGTGCTTTTGATTGGATTTATTTTGCCTGACTTGAATCTCTTGCTCTCTATGCAAAACAGAGAGACAACAGACTTAATTCAGTTGTCTGAACATAAGCATTCATGTCTATTTGAGATAGCCTAGAGAAGCCTCCAGCTGCTTCTAGAAAAGGGTGCAAGTCTCCGCCAAGTCGTGTGTTGTATTTGTCAACCCCATGCAGATGTTTGGACAGAGTAGGACATCCCAAATTATGCTAGACATCCTGTGTTTAGGCATCTGAATTAAGAGCACACATCTACACATTTTCAGAATATAAGTCATCCCGTTTCTTTGAGCCATATAACTCACAATGATGAAACATATATGAGAGGAGATACCCTTTCTCTGCATTTAGTAGAGGGAGTCTAGGGACTTAAGTTCACTTCTGTGGCTGTGCTTGCCACTAAATATGTGTTCATCATAACAGACAAAAATGGAAAAAATTATTCAGACAGTAATATTTCATAACATGGACTTTGAAAACTAAACCCAAATGAGACGCCTCCCCACCACCCGCCCTCCCCAAAAGTGTTAGTAGAGGTTAAGGCTATCTTCCCATTGTAAAACCCAGATCTTCAACTAGGAAAAAGCCATTGGAGAAAAAATAGGAACCATGAGGTCTCTTCACTTATGGGATATTCTTTAAAAAGAGGAGAGGGATACTTTTTGTATTGTTATTACCCACCACCACCCTTCCCATCCTTTGATATAATACACAAATATCATTCCCTTAGTCTATGGACCACCCCTGTAAAACGTCCATAAAATGTCCACAAAACGTCCACAAATGTCCACAAAAATGTCCACTGAGTTCATTTAGTCCTTGACTTTGGGCTCCATCTGTTATGGTGGTTACTCAGGACAGGAGAGGTGGTGTGTTGTGTGGAGTTACTGGGCACCAAAGCCAGCCCAGGTCAGGTCACTGCTGCACTTCTACTGCTTCTTGCAAGATTTGTCCTCCACTGGTTCAGGTGGTTCCTGCAACAGTAATTCCTATAACACGCAACTCAAATCATAGGTTGCAATAGTTTAAAGGTATATCCATTACAATCTCCACCCCTGGTCCCTTTGGGCCAGGTTATGGGGTTTAACATTGCAATGAACTCCTCCCCTTGCTCCTAGCCTGGCTAGAAACAAGGGTTTCCTGCTATAGTAATTCCTATAACATGCAACTCAAACCATGGGTTAAAACAATTTAAAGGTATTTCCATTACAATCTCCACCCCTGGTCCCTTCGGACCAGACCATCACGTTTAACATTGAAGTGAACTCCTCCCCTTGCCCCTGCTCTGGCTTGGACTTACCCACAGACTGCAGTCCCTTAGGGTTGTACCTGCTCCAAGTGGAGCCTTATTGGTGAGCCACAGTGTCTCCAGGGGTATACCTGCTGCGGCATAGACTTACCCACAGCCACAGTCGCTTTGAGGTGCACCCGCTCCAGCGTGGCCTTCTCCATGGGCCACAATGTCTTCAGAGATACACCTGCTCCAGCGTGGCCGTACCCACAGCCACAGCCCCTTCAGAAGTAAACCTGCTCGAACATGGCCTTACCCACGGCTGCAGTCCCTCCAGGGGTGTACCTGCTCTGTCGGGGCCTTATCCATGGCCACACACTTTGAGGTGCTCCAGCATGACCTCATGCCCAGCCACTGATGCTTCAAGGTGTACCTGCTGCAGCATGGACTTAGCCACGGCCACAGGCGCTTCGAGGTGTACCTTCTCCAGCGTGGACTTACCATAGGGCCACAATCCCTTCAGAGGTATACCTGCTGCGGCACAGACATAACCACGGCCACAGATGCGTTGAGATGTACCTGCTGCAGCATGGGCTTATCCACGGCCACAGACACTTCGTGGTGTCCTGCTCCTGCGTGGACTCATCCATAGGTCACAGTCCCTTTGACTGGAGTTCACACTGGAGTTCCAGCCTGTCCAGCACAGCAGCACGGAAACAGCAGCGATGCCCTGGCCATCTGCCAGCCCAGGCACATCACCATTGCTGTCATCAAAATGTTCCCAGGCACAGCACAGTAAGAGGATAAGCGATACAGCAGTACAGCGAGCAGCAAAAGCAGAAAGCAGCCACTAACAAGCCCTAGACTCTAAGATACAGTAAGGCAAGCAAGACCATGGCAAGCACAGGAGCCTGGCAATTAATAGGTAAACAGCAATAACAGCTATAAATTTGATCTAGCACATTCCGATCAAATCTGTCATTATCTTGAATCCTTCAAGACCCAAGTTGGGCACCAAAAAGGACTGCCATGGTTTAACCCCAGCTGGCAACTAGGTACCATGCAGCCACTTGCTCACTCCTCCCCCTCCCAGTGCAATAAGGAGGAGAATCGAAAAAAAAAAGTAAAAGTCTTGGGTTGAGATAAGAATGATTTCATAAGTAAAATAAAATGTAATAATAATAATAATAATTATAATAATGAAAAGGAATAAAATAAAATAAAATAAAATTTAATTTTAAAAAATGCAAGAAAAGACAAGTGATGCACAATGCAATTGCCCACCACCTGCTGACCGATGCCCAAGCAGCAATCTGCTCCCCCTGGCCAACTCCCCCCAGTTTATATACTGAGCATGACGTTCTATGGTATGGAATATCCCTTCGGCTAGTTTGGGTCAGCTGTCCTGGCCATGCTCCCTCCCAGCTTTTTGTACGCCTGCTTGCTGGCAGAGCATGGGAGACTGAAAAATCCTTAATTTGGGATACGTGCTAATTCGCAACAACTACATCAGTATGTTATCAACATTATTCTCACACTAAATTCAAAACTCACTGTACCAGCTCCTAAGAAGAAAATTAACTTTATCCCAGCTGAAACCAGGAGAATATGGAAAATCAGACACAAAGCAATAGGTCCTGAATAGGACATGTGGGTTCTGTAGGAATAGCTGTTATTTCTTCCTTATATCTAGATTCTCAAACCTTGCTATTGGAGAATAATTTTAAAATTCATTACCTTAAATTTTAAAATCTGTTATTACGTATTTATAATAAGGAGTATTCATGAAAAAATGCAAAAGTATTTGAAAATTCATCATATCAGAAAGGATTATTATGCTGAATCCAAAGCAATTACTCAAACAGCTAATAAACCATTGCTTATTAGTACAACATGTTTTCTGGATGTGGGTGTTAAATCCCTAACAGCTGTTAGTTATTCCCTGCTGTATTCCTTTATTTTTATTATTGTAATCCATGTGTCTCTTGAATATTAGAAGCATTTTAATACATAGATTTACCAAGCAACTGCTCAAGACAACTTTATTATATGCATGTTTCTTGCATGCTTCATGAGACTGCTCTGTGAACAGAATTATCAAAGCACGAGAACAGAAGAGTAAGCTGGAGAAAGAGATCAGCTAAAGGAGACAGCAATTTTAGAGGACTAATTCTATGAAATTCTCTTTAATAAACCTCAAAGACTCAGAGACTGTAGAGGCTGTTAACTTTCTGCAGCTCCAGGCTTCACATTTTGCCATGTGAGGTTGGCTGCAAGGTTCTTAACCACAAATAAGTTTTTCAATGACTTAAGTCCTTCTGTCTTGGCCCTAAAATTATACTTGTGTGGAGCATGTTCTCAAACATACAACCTTAAGTACAAACCTGATGGCTCCAACATAAAAAGCAGCTTAAAATGACAGAATTCATAAGTGGTGATAGTACTCCTCATAAAATGTGGTGTGAGTATTCGTCATTTTATTTAGTCTAGTTTCTGCACCGTTTAGGTGCACCTCAGCATATTTTTAGGCCTTTTCTCCAATAATAAGAGAGCTCAGAGCTTATATCTTTTATAAAAGCCAGGTATTTCCTGTAATCACATGATTTCTCAAAGCTGCAGTGCTTGGAGGGAAGCAACTACATATATATTTGATATATATTGGTCAGCATACTTTGATTATGGTTAGATTCTAAGAAACTGTCATGCCATGGTGTTTTTAGAAAACCACAATTTGTCTACACACTAATGCTGGAACTGTAACAAAATTACAATTTAATAAGAGATATGAGGAAAAGGTGGCAAATAATATTCCTTTCTGGAAGACAAAGTGTTTCTGAGAATGATGATACCAAACAGGACTACAGCATTAAAAAGTGAATATATGAGACATGAAACCTTCTTCATTGAACAGATTTTGGTTTTAAGGCTAAGTACTCTTTAAGAAAACATGATTTTGTTCAGTCTAGAATATACAAACTGTGTTTCTTTGCTTCTGTATTTCTAACTCTGTGTGTGCTATAGCATTGTAGAATGAATTCTCTGTAAATCTTTTTTTTTTTTTTTCTAGAAAGAACACCCACAAGAGGATCTGCAGGAGTTAGCACATCTCCTGCAGAGCTTGTGTTCAGGCAAAATTAATAAATCTTTCTGGATAGGAGCTGACATGGAATAAAGCCATATGTCTCTTCCCCATAACCTCCAGAACTCCAGCTTCCAGGAACACAGCTAACTGCTATGATAACAGGTCTGTTATCCACAGGCAGTTGTCTTGGGCTTTGCTAAGTGGTTATGCTGCTACACTTGGAAGCAATAGAAATGCATTTACATGCTACTGTGCTTGGACTCATAATTAATATTCCAAGCAGAGCAAGCGCCAGTGTCTAATCTGCAAACTGGATAAACTGTTTCTGGATAAATGAGAGTTTGTCATTTATAAATGCTGCAGTACGCTTTCATGTAGTTAATCATATGGGATGTAAACATGCTGAAAAGCTGTAACAGCCATATTTCCCATTAAAAGGACGCTCACCTTAGAGTTAAAGAAAGTTAAAAGCTCTACAGGATAGCTTGAAAAAATAGCTGTATGATATTAGCAGGACAAATCTGATAGTTTTTCCAATGTACAGTTCAGGGTCAAATTGTTTTCACATTATCTGGATTGTGAATTCACATCAAAAACTGTGTCAGTCCTTTCTTGAGCAACTCAGATCTGAGAGCTGCGCTAGTGGTTGCCATTAATTGCCACCAGGGAGAAGGAGGACTGAAGACAAGACAGGATTACTTTCTCCACCCCATCTAAAACCATTGTGGGAATCAGAGCAACAGCTGAGCATGAGACTACAGCATGTTTCATATGACATAAAGAATGTAATAGACCAGGTGGACTCACACTGGGAGCTTTTAATTTCTGAGTGGTTTATCACAACATGCAAAGCCTACCTAGTTTTATGTTGCAAGGACACAAAGACTTGCTTACAGGGATTCATTAGTAACTGGCCACACAATTTCAGACATTAACATCCTGCTTTTCTGCTGCCAAGCAGCTGTAAAGTTTTACCTGCGCTTGTGGGTCATAAAGCATTAACCTTTCAGGCATTATCTGAAAGGCTCATCTTTGTTAATAAAAAGGTCCACTGATTTTTGAAGATAGGCCAGCAAAAGTCAGCACTAGAAGGGCACAAGGCATTATAATGATCATGCTGTTGCAGACATCTTCTTCTCTGAAATTACACTCACCAGCCTTCTCTCAGCCCCCTGAGGAATTATGCAGGATAATAAAGATGATCTGGACTTCATTTCTTAAGCTACTCCATTTTAGCTGGAGAAGGAACACGGCACTGTAGATAGAATATTCTACTAAACCGTTTTTTGTGCAATATCTAGAAAAAGAAACCAGCTTTGTGTTTTCTTTTGCATGATACATTAACACCCTGTCACCTATAAATACTCATACTCAACCTCCTGTCAGATTCCATTTGTATTTCTATTTAATGCTTTCTTCCCCCCCTTTCAGCACACTGTTTGATACTCTTTGCTTTTTTACTGGTTTCTTGGGAGCTTGTCTACACATGAAATTAATTCAGCAACTCCTTCCAAATATTCCTGTTTTGAAATAAAATGATCTTATTCACATTTATGTTGATGGTTTCTGGACTAACCTGAATAAGTGATAAAATACTCTCATGATTTCTAAATACATTGGTATTCAGGAATAACTACTGCAGATTATATTAATTCTCTAAATCCAAAGTAACTTTTCAGCTCTACTCTTAAAGTCTATTGCTAGTAAGACTCATGCTAGTAAAATGAGACTATGCTTGATGCTGAAATTATATGAATAATATAACATAATATATAAGTGCTAACATAGTTCTACCACAGTGATATTTTTTAATTCTACTTTAATTGTATTTGATATAAATCCCAGAAGCTATGAATGATCCTGGGAACAGAAGACTTCTCATCTGATAGTTTTCCTATTTTTTCCATGGATGGAATGAACATTGCAATACAGACATGTCCAAAGAACTTCTACACTGAATACTTTTAATTTGATTAATATGATCTATTTAATTAACTTTGTTTCATCTATTCATTGCACCTCTGGTCACTTTGAGCCACTGTCGTGGTTTAACCCCAGCCAGCAGCTAAACACCATGCAGCCGCTCACTCACTCCCCCCCCACCCAGTGGGATGGGGGAGAAAATCGGGAAAAGAAGCAAAACCCGTGGGTTGAGATAAGAACGGTTTAATAGAACAGAAAAGAAGAAACTAATAATGATAATGATAACACTAAGAAAATGACAACAGCAATAATGAAAGGATTGGAATGTACAAATGATGCGCAGTGCAATTGCTCACCACCCGCCGACCGACACCCAGCCAGTCCCCCAGCGGCGAATCCCTGCCCCCCCCCACTTCCCCGTTCCTAAACTGGATGGGACATCACATGGTATGGAATACACCGTTGGCCAGTTTGGGTCAGGTGCCCTGGCTGTGTCCTGTGCCAACTTCTTGTGCCCCTCCAGCTTTCTCACTGGCTGGGCATGAGAAGCTGAAAAATCCTTGACATTAGTCTAAACACTACTGAGCAACAACTGAAAACATCAGTGTTATCAACATTCTTCACATACTGAACTCAAAACATAGCACTGTACCAGCTACTAGGAAGACAGTTAACTCTATCCCAGCTGAAACCAGGACAGCCACTAACATAAGGGTACCCACATCATTCCATTGACTGTGGATGGAGTCTGGAGGGTCTGAGTCAAGAGAAATTGTCTCTTAATCTCTGCCCTTTTTTATCATGTAGGCTGCTGCATCCATACACATTCTTAGCTCTTGTGAATTTCCCTCATTATTGGGCTATTCAATCCACAGCTGCCTCCTCCTTCTCCACAGTGTCTTTATGTGTCTGCACTGCAGAACGAGGCATGTCCTGGGAGGGACGCTGAGCACTGGGACCCTTTTCCCACACTGCAGCACTGTTCATTTCCCTGCCTTTTTCTGGAAATCTCAAACAACATCTCTCCAAGACAAATCCTAGGACAAGCTTGGGGACAGTTTAACCCCTAGGAGGCAATATCATTAAATCTACCCCATGTTTGGTGCCCTCTGCCCCACTCATTTCCCCATCTGCAAGCATCCCTTACCCTCGCTGATGCTGGGGTGGCGGGCAGGCTGCCCCGTACCTGCTGTTCCCAGCTGTGCTGCGGGCACTCTCAACCAGGATAAAAACTCTACAAAAATGTTGTCTCTGGGCCACGGGGCCGTCAAATGTGGACACATGGCCTAGTGCTATGCTATATGGCCATGTGCAGTCTGTCATAGAGCGTGCTAGGTCAGGACCATGGGGTTTGTGTTAAATAAATGAGTTTGATTTACTCTTTATTCTTACTCCTTCACCATCATCCCCCTAAAAAAGAAAAATTATTATCCACTCGTACCAGTGAAACATTTCTAAGAACTGACCTTTAAGAGACAGCAAATTACCTCAGTGCAATATTACATAAATTGTTGATGTAATTCCTGAAAATCTTAACATTTCTTTTTGTTTGAAAAGTACGTATGTATATGTATACATATATTACAACTGAGAAAAGCTACTGCTTCGCAATTAAAAGCATATTGTCAACGACAAACTTGTCAAAATCCCAATTTTCTACAGGCTCTTACAATGGTACATTTTTCTACCAAGTTTTATATGCTACCATTACATTTGCTGAGAGTAGACAGATTTTGGGGGTTTACACAGGTTAATTTACCTTATGACATTGTATGATTGCTTTGGAACACAGCAATGTATCTACTATACCTGCTGCTTAGGTCCTAGGCACTAGCAACATTATTTAAAGCAAGGAGCTGTCATAAGGATTCTGTATTCACTCTTAGCTGTATATAAGGCAGGAGGAGCAATATAGCTGTGCCTAACTTCAGAAGATTTTATTTAGCAAAAGAAAGAAAAAGAAATCATTTTTTTATTCTACACTTTCTATTCTGTTTCTGCTATTTACATATCAATCTTTGAGTTAGGATACAGACCAGAATAAAGATTTCTCTACATTCTAAATGCAGTGAGATCTGAAATTAACCTGATTTCTGAAAGGAGAGGATTCAGTAGCTATTGTTTTATTATCAGTAACTTCAGGCATCTGCCTCTGATCTCTCCCTAGGCCTGGGATTATAACAGTTATTTTCTGCGTTGGTGGAGGAGGAAAAGAAAGAGAGGAACAAATGTCAACAGTGAGGTCTTTAAAAGGTCAAAATGAAACATGAAGTTAGATCCTCCATGGGAATGGGAGCAGTGCACTAAAAAGGAATGACCATCCCTGAGGAAGTGTCCTGGTATTTCTGCACCAGGGCAATAGCAAGTAGTTTTTACTGTGTTTTCCAGCAAGGACACAGCCTCCATCACGGTGTGTTTAGAGGCAATGAAAAGCCACTTTACATGGACTCTGCAGCACTGCCTGGCTGCCAGTGGCTCTGCACTGTCCCTTAGGCATGGAGATGTGACAGGTCCTGCTTCCTAAAAATCTGCTAAGAAGTTTCCAAGTCATTGTCAGATCCCATTGACAACAGACCTGAAGGCTCTTTTTTCTTGTACAAAGACAAAACAAATATCTGAGATTTATCTGGCTTTGACTGGGAAGCAAGTCACTTGTAAATATGGACAATATCTGACTTATTTTTAATATTTTTTTTCTAATCAGTTTCCCAAGGCATATTCTAAGGATTTTTGTTAATACTGACTTCAAACATTTAAAAGATGTGACTCTTATGCCAAATATTATTTAATGTAGTATAGTGAACAGTCTGCAGTAGGACTACATCTCTAAAGGATGTGCAGAATATCTCTTTAAAAACCTGGTGCTTTTCCACAGCAATTAACTGTCATTTCTACTCACATTATGAAGGAGTCTGGTTTATAGGAATCTCAAAGCAGTCTGAATCCCACAGGATGCCATTAAGGAGCTTGCAGAAGATCTGTCAAGAGCTAATCAACACCACCTCACTTATCCACCACCTAAAACTCATTATGATCACTTGTGAACGACATTGTAATATCAGTTGCAGGGTGATAAATCACAAAAAATGACACCAAAATAGCTGTTAGTTACAGGAAAATGTAAACAAAGAAAAATGCTTTCCCTGCTTCTTCCTTTTTTTTTAATTTCTTTTTGTTAGTACTGAGCACCATCTGCTGGATGGTGCCAGCTTGCACTAATACCCGTCCCCGGGGTGAAGAACAGGTTATTCACACACACACAACCTGAGTGAGGCAGGTCTTGCCCCCACATACAAAGACAACACGTGGTTTATATAAATATCCTCCTAATCCTCATAAAGCCTAGGCGACTGACGTATTGTTTTATCATTTATTTCTAAATGCGTGAGAGATGCTTAGTATGTCAACAGATTGCATACTGTGTTTGAAGTGCTAAAATAATTAGTGGTCAGTGGTACAGCTGCATGCTTGTGTATCAGGCACTAATCTGCTCTTACCACTGGGCAAGCACTGTCCAGAATATGCCTGTGGAAGGACAAGCTCTAATCCTAATTATCAGCCTTGTGTTTACTTGGTGTTAGAAGATACAGATGTAAAAATAGGTTTTTAACCTTCCACATTTGTTTTAGGCTTATTACCCTACCTTGTAATGTAGCAGCCATAGTCTGGCATATTTGCTCCTTAGCAAATCCCAACCAAATTTCTCGAAAAGGTCTGGTTTCACTGACTCCGATATTTCCCCATTAGAGACTATTAGACTTGTAAGAGGAAAACACAATCTCATCTCATCTTGTAATCCCCAAGACACCTACTTTAGATGTCTTACCAGCTATGTGCATGTAAACTGCGACATTAAAGTGTCAACACTGGTCTTCATTAGCTGCTGCTTAAATTTTTTTTACATTAATTTTGCAAAGATTAGTTTTATGACAGGCATTTCATGCAAATAATTTGGAAAAATGGCAATGTGTTTTTATTAACTGTGCTGAGTCGCTAACGTACAATTATTATCTGTGTGGAGCTGAGTAGTTATGAAGAGAACTGTACCAAATGTTTTTAAGCACAAAAGTAGCCTTGACCAAGCTATACCTTGAAGAGGAAATAAGATAAAGAAGGAAGGCTCTCTTACAGAATTGCCTTTTTTTGGTCACAACCCCCCTGATTTCTTCCTGCAAATTGAGGCAAAATGGAGGTGTTGCTGAGGGCAAAGGCAAGACTAAGTTGTGCAGAGTGAGGGACCAAAATAGAGCCTGTCTAGAAGCACATTTGAGAGTGGTTCTATTCACATGCCCCAAAATTCAAGCCCTTTACTCCATGAAAGACGTGTCAAACAGAAATCGCCTCAGGTAGATTTCCATTTTTTATTTTTCCTTTGGTAGCATGGGATATGTAGACCAAATGGAATATACAGCCTACAATGCTTACAGTAAATAAATTCCTTCTACTTTGGATTTTATTGTGAATATATCAAGAACATTGGACTCTAGATAATAGCATGTATCTGCAAAGGGTAGAGCAAGAGCCATCATTATGAATGCCAAAATATTTTTGTCCTAAAATGTCCTTTTAATTTCCTTAGAGGCTTTGCTTTCTGGAATGAAAAAATATCTTTTTTTTTTTTCTTTAGTCCCAGTGTGACTATTCTAGCATTCCAAATGATAATATTAAGGGGTTTAAAAGCAAAGAAATACATTGCTGGGGGACAGAATAAAAAAATGGGTAATCATTTTATGCCATTGATATTCAAAAAATGAAATCAGTAACACTGGAGTTATTAGTGTATTCCAGATGGCACAGCATTATTGCTACTGTGCTCCAATAGAAGTGGAAACAAAAATGTTAAGTTTTATGGAAATATGGAAGGAGCCAATGCTCTTACTGCCTGAGAAGAATGTTCTTGTAATTTCTGTTAACGTTAAAACACGTTTACTATGATAGAATAAGAGAGTTGTGGCATAATTTGGGTTGGAATGGATCTTTGGAAGTCGTGTGGTCCAACTCCCCACTCAAAGTAGAGCCAATTGCAAAGTTGAGTCCAACTTTGAAACCCCGAGGTTGCTCATGGCTTTGCCAAGCCAAATTTTGTATCTAAGGATGGAGATCTCACAGCCTCTCTGGGCAACCCATTCCAGTGTTTCATCACACTCGTTATAGTAATTGGCTTTGTCCTACTACTTAATTGGAATTTTAACTGTCTGCAGCTTGTGCCAATTGCCCCTAGCATTGGAGGCTGTGCACCTCCAAGTGGAATCTGGCTCCATTTTCTCTACAAACACCCACTAAATAGTTGAAAAAAGCAATTTTCTTGCTCTTCTTCAGGCTGGACAAACCCATATCTCTACAATTGTCTTCATGTCATGTGCACCAGCCCCCAGTCATCTTGATGGCCCTCTGCCATACTCATTTCAATTTATCACTGTCTTATTTGTACGGGGGAGCACAAAATTGGACATAGTACTTTAGATGCAGTCTTACAAGTGCTACACTGAATAGACAGCAGTGATCACGTCCCTCTTCCTGCTGGCTGCGGTCTTACTAATACAGTCCAGTATGTTCTTAGGCTTTGCTGCAATACACACAAATCGGTTGCATATAAACCAAACACCGGTGTGTACTTTGATGCTGTAATATAATTGTAACATTGTTGTGTTGGATTGTAACTGAATTTCCAGAGAAAAACTGTAGTTAACTGCAGTTATTATTTAATTAATAATCATATCATGTAAGCCGTGTTATTTATTCTTAAGATAATATCTCAGTGAAATTCTATAAGCTGGAGAATCCCTCCTATGAGCTGTACAGCAAAATATCACGCGAGCAGATGCCCAGCAAATCTAACTGCAGTAGAAGCACACACCACTTTGCATTTCTGTAGTTAGTTTTATCCAACACTAATGAAGCTTCATAGAACTCCTACAGAGCAGGTAATTATTACATCCGTTATGCAGAGGGGAGGAACTGAAGCATAAATAAGCAACAGAACTAATTTTAAAGTCCGCAGTGATGGCCTAAATGACCTCTTACTGAGTGGGAGTTTTAGGAATGATTTAATTAGAGGAGAACCAGGTCAAGCAGAGAACAGAAGTCAAGAGAAGGCCTTCCTTCTAATACTTTAATTTATGTTGAGTGCATATCATACTCATAAACAGTGAATCAGATTCCCCCTCCTCAGGTGCTAACATTCCCATTAGAAGCAACACAGAGTTAAAAAGGGGAAAATTGGTTAGTTCCACAGTTCTGGGGGAAAAAATAGCCAGCTAGATAGATGGCTGTAATAGTAGATAGATTCTTGAAACCATTTCAGTAATTCAGTTATTCAGTGCTTTGTCTACAGTCTATCAGTGTCCAGGACACCCTTCACCCATTTCAAAAATACTATTTTCCATGAACACAATTTTTATCAAGGCAACCTGTCAAGCTACCCTTTTAACAACAACATATTTTCACAGCATGATTAGACAGTTTACTTACTTTCAAATCCTGAAATGTCTTTTAGAGAGGTAGGGTTTTTTTCTTTTTATTTAACAGGATGAAATTTTTTGTTAGAAACAAAATAAAAGATCTCAAAAATGTTCCTGGGTGAACAGGAAAATTTTGCTTAATTTTTTTCTTGGACAACATTTCAAGAATAATCTTGAAGACCTTAAAATTAGTGGTGCCTATTATATCACAACAAAAATTAACACTCTTGAAAATGTAACTGAAAAATCAGGAAATGGCTATACAACTGATGAGTGCCACAAGATGGCACTGTTTTATCCCACCTGATATAGTCTAAGCGTCCTAAAACAAGAACTAGGTTAACAGAGATTATAAAAACAGCAAAGGATGCATATACAAGCTTATAAAAATAAAATGAATAGTAATAACTGAACACAAAATATAAAAAAAAATTAGCTAAATAGCAGATTCAGTAGAAATAGGGTAGAACTCATTCAGCAGTGACACGTCTGCCCCAGTGTTATCAGGAGGCGGACAGGGGCTGGAAGTAAAGACAGCTGGTCTGGTTCAGATTAAGCAAGAATTCATCAGTACAATTACCTAGTATTTAAACTTTCATTCTAAGTCTTCAGGTTCAGGAAATAATACTTAATTGTCCTCACAGCATTTTTCAACCTTTTTCTTTTCTTTGAAAGATAAAATGCATCTACACTGATTTCTATGGTCGGAAAAAGTATTTTGCAAGAGAAAGGAGTTCTATAGCATGGACACTTACACATTTGTGCAGAATGTGTGTATTAACATTATTCACAGCCCTAAGAATAATTTTACCCAAGCTTCCCAGAACAACAGCATAACACAAAGCACCGTGTTTTGATCCTGGGGAACAGGAATTTGTTTCATGTTGGGAGAAAGGAGGATCAAAAGAGCTTCTCAGGCACACCCGATACACTCAGTTTGGTATTGCTGGTTGAAACTTAAGACAGCTGATGCTTGTTCAGACCTAAAATGTGGCTCTTCTATTAGTGGGTTGCTCCATAAAGCTCAGGTAGCTTTCTTCACATTCCTGCATGAATGTCAAGATCAATTTTACCTGGGAGAGCATGTCCTACACCTTCTCTGAATTCCTTGGGGAACAGGTTGTTCCCAAAGGCATATAAAGGAAGGCATTCATTCCCACTGACTTCACTGGGAAAATGTAGGCTATTAAATCTTTGTATGATTGACAGTCTTAAGTTCAAGGTACAAGTCCTGCTGGGGAGCATGTCACACAATTAATATACAGTCTGTCTTTATATCAATACAGGTGAGGGGAAACTGTCTTACTTGTGGGAAAATGTCTAACTACAATATTTTTTTAGGCATATCTTTGAAAGCCAAGCTCAGGACATTTGTCTCTGAGTTTTGAGTTGCCACTCATCGCAATTAGTTCTGTGTCTTCACATAAAGCCAAAGATAATAGGAAAGTACCTGATGAATTTCAAGAAATCTCTGAAATTTGTCCCTTTTTGGATTATTTAAATATTACCATTTTTTTTTCTATTTCTGTATTTGGAATATGCAAGAAAAGAAAATGTTTATATACAAAATGCACATATGCTTGTACAGCAATATTATCTCAACAAAGAAACATCAAACTTGATAAGCATTCTAAGAAGCCTTTCTAAAAAGTATTAATTTGTTCATCTAAAACATTTCCCATCCTCTTAATAGAATCACAGAATCATAGAATCATTTAGGTTGGAAAAGACCTTTAAGATCATCGAGTTCAACCGTTGACCTACCACTGCCAAGTCCACCACTGAACCATGTCCCTAAGCACCACATCTACACGTCTTTCAAATACCTCCAGGGATGGTGACTCAACCACTTCCCTGGGCAGCCTGTTCCAATCCTTGACAACCCTTTTGGTGAAGAACTTTTTCCTAATATCCAATCTAAACCTCCCCTGGTGCAATTTGAGGCTGTTTCATCTCATCCTATCACTTGTTACTTGGGAAAAGAGATTGACACCCACACCACCACCCACCATGGTGAAGTGCACTGGGATAGTCAGTCTTAAAAAACTATGACTCCATTGATCAAAGGTCCGTTCACCCCTACTATAGGAAAAAAGCTTTGCAGTCATTATTTTAGCAGCCTTCATGGAAAAGGAAAGCAGAAAAAAAGGGGAGTAGGATGAGAGATTTGGGGTATTTTAATCTATTCAAGTCAGGAAATGAATAATAAAGGTAAATTTTGGCAAAGAGTTTGGGAGGAGAGACAGGAGGGAGGAAAAAACAGATACAGTGTTTGGAAGATTGGCTCAGGACCCTGAAATACATGTTTGTAGTGAGTTCCTATTCTGCAGATAGTCCAGTCTTGTCATGTCTCTAAGCGACAAGATCTGTAATATGCACTTGCACTCACACAGAGTAAATTGCTTCAAATGTGCATACATTTTAAGCCAGATCCGAATCTTTATTTAGTGATTGCTTTATTATCACAGTAAGTAGGGGAATAAATATTGCCATGGGTTTAAGAGCCTCATAAAGTTTATTATTTTTCAGTATTCATATGAGAATAATATCTAGGAATTATTTATATTCAGAGTTCTGACTAATGCTCAAAATTACTGTATGGGCAAGGTCTTCACCTGTAATATTCACCTCTCGATATTTTTCGGAGGTCAGTGATGACAGAACGTAGAAATCTCTGGATTATAGCTTATTCAGTTTTGTTATACTTTTATATAAAATATGCATTCTTTGCAATTCTTGTAATCTGTATGACACTAAAGTTTATAAATAAAATAGTAATAAATGCATGTCTTTCAAGCATAAACTAAATCTAGATATAACTTGGGTTGAATTATGCAAAAAAATGTTTTGTCATTCCATTAGAAGCAGAATTCTAAATTTCCACATGCAAACATGAAGTATGTTACCTGTATTCCAAGCGTTATAAACGTGTCCCAAATTAGATTTAAATCTTTCTGGTAATTCATGACATTCATCAAAAAATGTACAGGCAACATGAGATATTTTAAAATGGGAAATTAATGTTCTGGAGATTATAAACAAAAGAGTATTTATGGGACTTGAAAATTGGACTTTTTTGCATTTTTATACCCTGCTCTACAGTCAGTAGAAGCATTTCAAAATGACTGAACAAGTCTACTATAAACAAGCAAATTTTACAGCACAGAAACAACATTCTGTAACACAAACAATAGAGAGAGAATAGTAACAGGCCAAATGCCACATTAAAAAGGTGTGACTTTGGCCATCATAATAAAGTTGATGCTATTGAAGGTATGGGAGATTCATTTATTCATTAAACATGCCAAAGTAGATGTATAGCTACAATATTCTGACCTGGTAACATCTGAGGTCAATATATAATTGATACAAATTCATATATAAACTTATACGCAGAACAATACAGATTAGTTATGTTGGACAGGAACCTGGAGAAAGTTCAGTGCATTTACCTTACTAGATAAAGTATCTTTCATTGACAGTCTTCTCTGAACTGGATAGTCTTGTTCAATAATTCTAAAAATAAATTTTACTTTAGATGATTGCTTAGACTTTATAAAATATTATTCCTCCTTTACAGTGACTGACTGGCACAATATAGGAATGGGATTCAGATCCAGATTTGGACATCCTCAGCTCAATTCAGTCATTGCAAAAATTGCCATCTGCTGCTATTTAAGAAATTACATTACATTACTTGTGGAAGACTTGTGTTTCTGTAGTGGTTGTTGGGGGCAAGGTATGATGCTCTGGGGCATCTCATACACCGTTACCTACCTATATGCAGGGAAAAATCAAGTTCTAAGTTTTGTTGACTATAACAAGATCTTTAGACACCAAGCACACATACAGACTCCTACAGGTAGAAACCTAAGCATAGGTGTCTCTATCTGGAGCTGAATCCCACCCTAGATATCTTTCTACAAGGACAGTAGAGAGCTGATGTAGTTGACCACACATTGGCATCTAGGATTGTTTGATATGTCTTAGTGTTTGACCGGGTGCCTACCTGCCACTCCAAAATAGCCTGGATCACCTCTGTTGTATTTGGACAAACCTCTTCAATTCTTTCAAATACCGAAGGCATCTCAAAAAGCAGTGGATGCTTATGTGTGAGCAAGTGAATGGAGGATATTTTGTGTTTGTGAATCCCTTTAAAACACAAAAATGGCTCAGCAAGCATCTGACACCTATAATTTTTCCTGGCACTGAGTAGCTTTAAGATCCAATCCTTTTTTTTTTTTTTTTCCCCTTCCTTTGTGGAATGTCTTACATAGTTTGGTCTCTGTTTTCAGATAGTTTAAATGGTATTCATGTGACCTATTTCAGACATCTTCATCTGATCAGGTCTCGTAGACTAATTTCATAGTCAAGGAGACTACGACATATTTCTAGACTGCAATTAAACTCATCCTAAAGGATGTGGCTAAAATAGGTCAGATGAATCACATGCCCATTTCTCTTCATTGTCTATAAGGTATGGCTAGCTCAGGTGTAAACATCTAAAGTTAGATCAGATGAATCATGTAATGTGGTATCCCTCAAGGACAGAGTTGGAGGGAGGAGTTACATTCTTTCTGAAGTGACTTGTTACCACAATGTCTGCGGTTGTCAGAAGGCGGAAAGATTAATTCTAGTTATATATTTGTATAAAGTATGATTGCCATTTCACATGTTGTTATTATTTATAAGTCTCAACGTATCACGAGTGTCACATTGAGAAAATAAATATGTGATTATCAATACTTGACTGAGCATTTTTTGATCACCCAAGAATTTTAAACTGGTTTGGATTAAAACCAGGCAGAAAATCATGCTTTCACAAAGTTAGTCTTGAACATATGACACAAAATTTATGTTGGCTTTATGTCTTTCTGCCATCTTTATGCTGAACATGGGAGAATGGCAAGCATTTGATGAAGCATAAAGTGGTTCAGATAGACGATGACTTGCTATGCATAAAACCTACCACTACAAGGTCTGTGCCTCACGTAAAGAAATCACTAAAAGAGACTTGAACTTACACAGCTGGTTTATACTGGAATAATTATTATTATTATCATGTGTTCATTATATTTTGATCTGGTGCTAGCTGTCCTAAACCTAGATTTACTATATCCTCTAAACAAAGTCTGAGAGTTGAATAAGGCCTTGTTAGGATGAATATTTTACTAAATGCTTGGTTCAGCATAGAAAAATCCCCTTCACTTTTGCCCCAATTCATCAAATCTTCAGTTGTGCAAATATAATTCCTTGTGAAACAGGATTGTAAGCAGATCAGTGAAATTATGGGAGTTAAAAATAACTGGCATAATCTGAAAGTCCAGCAAACAGGAGGAGAAGAAGGAGTAGAAAGCAGGAATAAGGAGGATGAGTAGGCTTCGCTGTCAAACTGGCTTCGGTGTCAAGAAAATGCCACGTTTACTACTAGGCAGCTAATAACTGTATATGGCCATGACAAAAGCACATCATGTTTTTAAAACTCAAGGGGCTGAACAACCATATAATGACAGACAAGTCGAAACACTTTCCTGATGGAATTGAGGACCAAGAAATCCGTAAAGAAGGAAAAGACATGGAGGACTGAATCTGAATATCCTTCAAAGGCAGTTCTGAAGAACTGTGTCAGAGTTCAGATAAGTAGCAGCTCTTGTGCAGCCTGAAGACTTAATATTGAAGGAGGTACATATATATCCTCAGCCAGAGGACTGTGAAGCACCTATAAGTTAGAAGTAAGAAGGATGAGAGAAACCTTAAGAATCTAAATATTACATAAATACATGTGTTCCTATATTTACATTAAACAGGTGTTTTATAAGCCTTTATGGCAGTATTGTTTATCTTTGCTCTTATGCCTTCAATACAAGAAGAATGCTCTCTTTGGCAGCTCCCAGTTGGGTGACCTGGTTCTGTTCCCCATCCCCTAAGCCTGGAACTTGCTACAGTTGAACATCACAGTAATGGATCAAAGTTTAGTTATGTTTAACACCTTGCTATTTCACATGAATTGAAAACAGAGAGACCCAGAAAATGAAGTTTCATAGAAAGGAAAGAAAGTGAGATAGAGAAAATAACCTGTGTTTTGCAGTAGTCAGAGAGGTGTGAATTTTTATTAAAAGTGATTTTATGTGGCTTAGGAGGTTTTTTTGGCTCTACTTTTAAAGCACAGTAGTGATTATTGTAACACGGCTTTTTTGTTGTACCTCCATGCATTCTGTATCATCTATAATATTGTATCTCTGGGAAAGTTATGAATATTGCAATTTTTTTACCATCTTGAATTTTGCACCCTGGATTTCCCATGAAAAAACAAAGGAACAAAGAAAAAAAACCCAACGTTAAACAAGTATTCAAATGAAAGATGGTCTCTATAAAAAGTTCATCTTGAAATAAGCCAGTAGACCTCCCAGGAATGTTCTTTTACAAATATTGTCACAGTTGGAATGAATACCTCCTGCAGCCTAAGCCTGCTACCATAACTGGTCTGACTTTGTTACAAGGTGTCGCAATAGGAAGAAAAAAAAAAAAAAAAAAAAAAGTAGCAACATTTTAAAGACGTGCAATGACTCTTAAGAGCTATACTTATTGACTATGACACAAACATCTAATGTTCCTAGTGTCACTTCCTGCAATCAGCACTTTAGTATGTGCAGAAATTATTTTTTTAAAAGAAGATCCTATTTCACTAGAACTTTTGTAAGGGCTTTTTAGAACTGGTTACATAGAAGCTGCCAAGACCCACATTTGCCAGTTCTTTGAACAGTTAAGCCTTCTCTCAGGTGACTGCTCTGGTCCCAGTTGGGAAACCAGCCCTAAACTTTGTGACTTTTCTTTTAGCATGCTTATAAACAAAAGCTAACTGAAAGTGTATACCTATAAAGAAGAAAAGCCATACAAGGGTTGATCAAGAACTGACCTGTATGTTTACAAATGCCTACAAACATTGCACTTGTGATAGATCCCATGTTGTATCTGAATGTCTGTAGTGCCACATATGGATCTCTGAGGCAAAAAGCGATTAAATGCCCCGACAGACATTGCAGGGCTGCCAGAAACACCAGCCTCTGATGAAGATTCAGAGCAGACCAGTACTAAAAAGGGTCATTGGATTTTAAAATAGCTATTAAGAAAAATGATTACTATTTTCTCACATAACCAGTGAGAAGACAGAATTTAGCAGCTTTGCTTTGCTTAGAAAACTTTTTGCTCCTAGTGTCCATTAAAATTCATATTTCTTACAGACGTAGAGTCGTAAAATAATTATACCAGGACTGAATTTTGCAGGTGTCGGCCCTGCTGCATCATGGCAGGAGCCGTGGCTGACCGTGACTGGTCCCCCCCGGGCTCTGGCACTGGGGAGCTGTGCCGGGGGAGCGAGGGCACCCTCGGCTCTCCACACTCCTGCCCAGCACCCTGCTGCTCCCTGAAGCATCATTTCAAACGCAGAATTTCCCAGCTCTTCCCAAGGCGCCTTCTGCAGGAAATGAATGGGAGAAGCTCAATACTCCATATCCTTCGCACAGGGCCGGGATGGGCAGCTTCGATCGCAAGGAGCGGCCAGGCTGGCAGGTAGAGCTCTGCTCTCGTGCCTTGCCCGCGGTGTGCATCAGGAATGTGTTGACAGTTTGTGCCCCTCACGTGGCTGAAGCAGAGCACCTGTTTCTGCTTCCTAGAACGGGCTTAATGTGTGAAATAACGGTGTAGGTGCTTGCTCTAAAATGGCAGCAATTTTAAGCAACGGCTCAAATCAAGGCCATAGGAGACAATACTGATGAAGTGTTGAGGTATCTGTGAAATAAAGTGGGGGTTTTGAGAACTGCTTTCCAGATTAAGCCAGCAAATTTCAGCCTCAGCCCCAACTACCACAACTTGCATTCATCACTACAGGCATCACCTATATGTTTTGAGATGACAGCTTGTTTGGGGTTTGTGTGGTGGGGTTTTGGTGGGGGGGGAGGGGCTGCAGGGCCGGCTCCTGTGAGAAGCTGCCAGAAGCTTCCCCGGCTCCAAGTCGGACCCACCTCCAGCCCAGGCCGAGCCGGTCAGTGATGGCGGTAGCGCCTCTGGGAGAACAGAGTTAAGACAGGAAACCTGCAGTGAGTGGGGGGATTGGAGTGTGAGAGGAGCCCCTGTGCAGACACCGAGGTCAGTGAGGAAGGAGGGGAGGAGGGGACGCCCCCGCAGCCCGCGGTGAGACGGCAGGCTGTCCCCCCCCAGCCCACAGAGGGGAGCGGGGGAGCAGATGCCCACCTGCAGCCCGGGGAGAGAGGAGCCCACGCCGGAGCAGGGGGATGGATGCCCCCCAAGATGGCCGGGACTCCATGGGGAAGCCCGCGCTGGAGCGGGCTGTGCCTGAAGGGCTGCAGCCCGTGGAAGGGACTCATGCCGGAGAAGTTCATGGATGACTGTCTCCCATGGGAGGGACCCCACGGTGGAGTACGGGAGGAGTGAGGAGTCCTCCCCCTGAGGAGGAAGGAGCGGCAGAGACAACGTGTGAGGAACTGACCCCAACCCCCATTCCCCGTCCCCCTGCGCTGCTGGGGGGAGGAGGGAGAGAAAACCAGGAGCGGAGTTGAGCCTGGGAAGAAGGGAGGGGTGGGGGAAGGCGTTTTAAGATTTGGGTTTTATTTCTCATTATCCTTGTTTTGATGTGATTTGTAGTAAATTAAATTGATTTTGTTTTTTCCCCAAGTTGAGTCTGGTTTTTGCCAGTGACCATAATTGGTGAGTGATCCCTCCCTGTCCATGTCTCGACCCACAAGCATTTCTTTGTATTTTCTCCTTCTCATCCCACCAGCAGGGAGATGAATGAGCAAGCGGCCTCATGGTGCTTTGTTGCCAGCTGAACTTAAATGATGACACAGCTGCTATAGAGAGGTAAATTTCTATAATCATGTTGCATCTTTGTCAAATATATTTTAAGATTTCTTCTTTCACTTTCCTTCATAACCTGTATCATTGCTATAGCTATGTCCGTATTCCCAGCCCATTACTGCTGTTCTTAGCAACTTATCCAGGTCACCACAGCCATTATGCCTTACTGAAGTGCACACCACACAGCACAGTCCTAATGCATCCAGCTGTGAATGGGCAAACAGGGATGAAGAGTCACATTTTTCCTTACTGCATGCAGGTAGTTTCTCTGTAATTAAAGCCATAAGAGATTTTCTTCATCAGATTCTCCCTTGGCTCCCTGAAGTTCCACGCCCAAATTCCCTTAAAACTCAGTCTGTGCAATGTTTTTCTGTGCAAGGTATATAAAGTCTCCCTTGTGAACAACTGTGAAGTGATGGGTTTTTGTTGCACTGTAAAATAGTCCTGATATTTCTGTATATACACAAACACAGGTTACTTTACACATGCAAGTACTTCACAAGCAGTTTGAGCTATATCAGCTTGTGCTAACATAAACAGGCCCTTGACAGCTACAGGATTATGTAGAATACAGTATTATAAACTTTGCAAGATTTCAAAGATGAATTCTCATTATTAGAGTTTTTTTAGGTTCTATTATATGCACAAGAAAAGGCTTCAGCCTGAAGGGAAGGAAATCAGAATGCTCAGGTCTATTTAAGAAAATCTAATAAATATCACTGTTCATTTTCAGCTCTTACTTTACAACTTCATGCCTCATGTTTTCTATCTAAAACTCCTCTTGGTATGTTTGTGATTTTTCACAAACATTGCAGTCTAGAAGTTCAGTGCCAGCTAACTTTGCCTTCTATCATTTTTTTCAATGACAAGAACGTGCGCACATGTGTTTCCTGCTTGAGGTGAGGTTCATATTTACAGGATATGGAAAGTTAGCATGACAAAAGTAATGACTGTGTAGAAGGAAATTCACTTTCGTTAACAGGCATCCTATTTACTCTACTGTCACCTCACATAATATGCTGCATACCATTTCAGACACCAAAGTTCTTTTGGTGAAAACTTCCTGCACAGAAAATGGAAACTTTGACAAAAACCAACAATAACAAAAAAAAAAAAAAAAAGGCTGAATTTACCCTGGAAAAATACATCAGTTAGATCCTTTCCTCAGATACACCCATCCAGCTCCCATTGAGTCCACTGGTCACATATGAAATTGGTCCCAGAAGACGATATTGAATTATTTGGTTTAATAAAAAATTGTTGGAAAAAATACTTTTTTTTTTACTCACTGCATTCCACTCACTGAGAGGCCTGACTGTCTTCAAAACAGTTTTCCAAAACCTTTTAATTATGAGTGAAGCTTAATTCTTCTGGCAGTGGCTGAGGAAGGATTCCCAGTCAGCAGAAAAATATCCAGGGAGCTTGGACAATGATCCTCAGCAGCTATCTATAGGATTACTGTGGGATGAAGAAGGAAAGGAGTAAGGTTGCATTCATAAATCCTCAAAAAATGGAAGCGGAGACCCAGTCACTGAGTTAGAAATACCACGTTCAAGCCAGTGGCTGGATTTGCAATGATGGGGGAACTGCAGGGCTGACTGATACTCTATCTACTGGCAGGCACCACAAGAACAAGTCATTTAAAGGAAATAATTTTCCATACATTTAACACTACTAGTAGCCCTCTGCACTTAAAAACTGGGCTCCACGGGGTTGCAACTCAAAGCACTGAAATTGGTATAAGACCAGGAGAAATTCCCATGAATTGGTGCAAAGATTTTTTTGTTTAAGTTTTTTTTAGGTTTCCTATAACAATAATGGGGAAAAAACTGTTTATTTGAGTGCCGCCAGAAATGGCATGCATTGCATTATTGTTTTAAAAATGAAATATTTTGGATGCTGATTTCACTCAAGATTATAATCACCTGCAACAGTTTTTTTGCAAAGGCTGTAACACTAAAATTTAAAAGGATGGAATTCACCCTCATGAGAAATTATATTCTGTGCAGCAAGATTTGACCATAAGTCAGCTCATATGAATGACTGAATTGAGAGTCATGGCATAATATTCTTCTCTGCTCTGTGATGCATGGATTTAATTTTGCACAGTGATATGGATCACTGAAAATGACCATTTCCAGGGTTATGGAAGAGCTTGCCGCTGATTAGAAATCATACAATGCAACTGAATTTAGGTACAAAAAGGCTGAGAATCAGTTTAAAGATCTGAATTTTAACTTTTGAGAAAAAATGTGTGAATGGTTCACTAGTTACTAAAATAGACCGAGTGTTACAACAGCAAGAGCATGCAGACGTTACTTGCGTAATAAAAATATGGGTGGAAACAAATTATATTGCTGTGAAGAGCAGATGAGGAGAGACGCCTACTGAAACCTGATGCTGCCTTTGAACTTTAAAATTTTGACTTAATAAGCTCTGCACTGGTGCTGCTTAGCAAAGAGCTGTCACGAAGGGCAGATTTGTTTCACAGCAGAGTTGCTTTATTAAAAATCCTCAGCATTTCCATAAAGTCCTGATTCAGAAACAGAAGGAGGAGTTACACTGAACTTGACTGCTGACCTGACAGTGAGAATGGAGCTATTGTACCCAGAACTGAATATGCATATCTGTGCTGCTTCTCGCTGAGCTTCACATGGCAGCTACCCTCAGAGAGAGAGGAAACCTTTAGACATCTGAAAGTTGCTGACTGCCAGACACTGAAACCCTGAACCAGACCCTAAAGTCAGTAGGTTTCATAGCCATTAAGAGGTGAAAATACAACTTTTAACCTTCTCCCTTTTTTCTCCATTTGCTGTAGGGTAATCAGTGGACTGCAATCCATGTGCAGCAGCATGGCTCATGCCGTCATCTTTGTGCTATTCAGCAAACTGCAAGCTAGATGTGCTCAATTAATAGTAAAGACTGTCAGGGAAGCAGAGCTGGAAATGCTTATTTGGTACTGCATGAATTGAACCTGCTTGTTTGACTAAAACACTAATTGTCTCACCGACTCTTTTGCATTAAGCCTCCTCTTTATACTGTGCTTTACTTGGTGGGAAGGAGTCAGTACAGTTCAGTACAAAATGTGATACAAACTAATGCTTGGGAAGGAAAAACTCTAATGGCACATTATGTGTTGTTCATTGAATGGCTTTCCTTATTACTGCTGAACTTTCAGGATAAAGAAAATATCATCTGTAACCATTGGTCACACAAATAAAACACACACAGAGGAAATTCATTCCCTGATCTTGAACCTCAGCAAAAGGCAGAGCTCCTTTCTGCTCTGCATGCAGTACTAGGAAGACCATCATCCACCTAAGTCACACATTTTTGTCAGATTTTAACTGAATTTCAAACTGTGATGAAGATAGATCTGCTTATGATTTGATCTAGTAATGATGGCAAGAAAAGGTATTTTAGTTGTTTTCTCCTCTGCTGTCTTGGAGACATCTAGGAGACATAGAGGCTGCCTTATCCAGGAAATCTTTAATTCTTTTTCAATCTTCATCTATGGTTTTCTTCTGTCTTCATCCCGATGGAAGCTCTGGCGCAGTTAAGACATTTTCTTGTTAAGGCTGCTTTGAGACACAGCTCTCAGTTCAGTCCTACAGCTCCTTTTAAAAGTGGTGGCAGCAGCATTAAGCCATATCTTGTAAGCAAAGACATGTAGAAAATGGACTGAAAGACTTAAAGCAGAGAATATGCTTCACTCCTGTTACAAAATCTATAAGGAGCCAATGAAAAGCTTTTTATGAGTTTCATTTGCTTTATGTGAAATTAATTGTGCTGCAATTCAATGCTCAGTTCTACCTTCTAACAACTGAATGAACATAGTTTTTGTCATAGGGGAAATAGCTTTCTGTTGCCACCTGTTAAGACCTTTTGCATATCACATTGTCGGAGAAATACTTTGATTTGCACCACAGTGACAAAGCTGAAATAACTGTAGAAGGCAGAACTGCAGGATGTCTAACTAGGACTGTTGCAAGAAGCAATGCCAATGCAATGAGACACTCTTTCTGACTCCTAGAAACTTCTTGTCACTACTGGTAAGTGAGGAGCTCCTCTCCCTAGAATAAAAGCTCAAGGCAACATCATGACGGAAGATGGCTTTGGGGGCTTTGGGGTGAATGAATCCCAAAAGACACAACAGGGAGCGGGACAGGGGATTAGGAGAAGTGACATTATTGGGTACACAGAAGAAAGTGAGATGGAATCAGATATTTACTTCCTATTCATGGCAACTGATGGGAAAAATGAGGCAAAGATTTACTGTCTATTGTATGTCACTATTAGGGGGGAACTAACTAACAGCAGCTTTCCAATGCCTGTGAGAAGGTTATCAAGAAGACAGGGCCGGGCTCTTCAGAGTGATGTATGGCAGGAGGAGGAGATAAAATGCGTGTAAGTTGAAACAAAGGGAGGTTCAGGCTGGATGTAAGGAAAAGTCTTTTCAACATGAGGACAGTCAGCAGTAGAACAGCTTGCCCAGAGAGGTAGTGCAGTTTCCATTCTTGGGGGTTTTCAAGACCTGACTGGATAAACACCAGAGTAACATGTACTGATCTCACAGCTGCCCCTGCTTTGAGCAGGATGTTGGACTAGAAACTGCCTGAGGTCCCTTCCAGCATGAATTATTTTATGATCCTGTGATCCTATGATTGTTCAATTTATTGTGGAAACAGGTCTTTTTCCACCCATATAAATGAACTTTCCGTTTATGCTTATAATTGACTCGGCATTAATCACTGTTCATTATAAACATCTGCTTGACGTGCTGACTATTGACTTTTCATAATTACTGCTGTATTTATCTTTCAGATTAGTAATATTTTATTTCATTTACATAAAGACTCAATGCTTGCAAGAAGAGATGTAAGGTTATTTAGAGACCTCAGGAGAATGTGTTTAGTTTTCCTAGTTTAGATGCCAGAAAAGGCCGAGATAGTTTACTAACAATAAGGGCATTTACCTTTTTTTAAGCAGTTGTAACACCATCTGGAAGCAGGAAGATGGTATGTGGGCTACAATTATTCTAACTCTAATAAGAGAGAAAAAGAATAATGCACTTTTGGGAAGTGAAGAAAGCATTATCTCAATGTTCCTAACACTTCTATTGCGATGCTGTTTGTATTACAAACTAGACAAATGATAGTCTAAGCTTGGAATGCCTTGACTGTAGAGGACTTAAATTGTTTTCATGTTGGCACCATCTAAGTGGAGTCTTTAACAGTGCTGTTACACTTAAATTTTCTTTGAATTTTTGACTAAAAGAGAGAAGCACTCCTTTTTAAAGAGGTACCATTCTTGATTTTTCAGATTTTAGGTGAAAAAAACCAATTAATGGAATGTGGGAATTTTTGTCAGATGACTAAAACATGTAAGACAATTTTAAACTTATTTATCTTCCTTGTTCTCAAACAAAAACAGAAAAGAAAATGGAGAGGAGCCAGTCTTCTACTGCCTTGCATGTAGTATAGGTCCTCTACAATTTGTGAAACATGGGTAAAGAGAAAAAAGAACCCTGCAGGAAGAAATCATTAGATTTACACCTAGTGATTTTTATATATCCTGAGATTTTTTTTTGACACAGCAAACAACAGATAAATCCGAGTGACTTTAACAAAACTTACAGCATGTGCTTTAAGTTTTTGCTATATCAGAAGAGCCAAATAACAGTAGAAGGGAGAACGAATTCCAGTTTTGAATTCCTTAAGTTTGCTGGGTGCTAAGCAGATGCGCACTCCAGGAACAACCTCCCCATCTCTCTCCACGTTATGCTGGAAGTTGTCACATTTACTCATGTCTTCTTGAAGAGTTGACAGGGTGAGCATACCATAATATGGTTCAGTCGGAACGAGGTGACCCAGGAAAGACCTACTACTTAAACTGTTTAATCTAACCTGTCTTATTTTGACTATATTAGCAAATCATCCCAGCAAATCTTTGGAGACTATAAACGCAGGCAAGAAGTTGACAAACAGCTGGGAGTGGTAATGTCCTTTATGGATACAGTGGAACTGAGAAGATAACATCCATTCACAACTTAATGCTCCTACAAAGGAGAGCCTGGATCCTGCAAATCCTTTCCAAATAGTCTATGCAAGACAGGGTATTAGGTCTCATTTGGTTTGATGTATTCCTTAAACAATTGTGCTGCATACATAAAGCATGTGTTAAATACAGTATTTAAAGCTGCAAAGTTAAGATTTCAAGAATTAGGAAACATCAGAATCAAGATTTTAATATATCTTTCCTGTAGTCCAGTTGGGCACCTACCCTGCTTTCTGGCTGAGTCAGAGGCTATGTGTGTTGGTTTATAAACATCAGGCATTTGTGTATATGGAGTTTGCAAAAATATCATAATGTATATGTATTGGGATCCACACTGAGGTTGTATGGGCAATTCAAAGCCTGGCTTTTCCTATTACAAAAGCTAAGAATCTAATTTAGCAACCCAACCATTACTTTAACACGCTTGTGTAATTTCCTGTAACAACTGCTCATCACTTCATACATCATCAAATTGGAGTCCTGACCTTTTAACTCTCTAACAAAGATTTCAGTCAAACCTAAGTTCACTGACTGCCATGTAGCAATGGGGCAAAATCAGATGGCTGAAATTTCCATTTTCATCAGCTCTATCCTCCTCACATTTGAGAGAGCCTGTTGTACTCGAGGAAGGCTCTACTGGTTATCTCATGAAGCACGTTCTGAATATTGTGTTGGTCAGTACCATGTATGAAGGTGAATTGGAAAAGGGGTCTTAGGCCACCTGAAAACTTTAGTGGCTCAGGAGTTGCTTCAGAAACTGTTCAACCACTCTTGCTAGATGTACACTTAACTCTGATACACAGACAGGAAAAGCAACTGAGGACCATTTCAGTTGTCCAGTTTGAATTTCTTCTGGGTATAACTGAGTCCTACTGGTCAGCAGTGGAAAATTATTGTCTTAGAGTGGATCAACGATAGCTATCATGTTGACTGAGGACTAGCTGGTAGGGTTCTGGTTCAGTCTACCAGCTATGCTGCTACAGAAAGTTTCATTTGTTGTTGCTGCTTTAGAAGGAACTATATAGGCCTAACTGTTAGAGAATTCAGGTTCAGTGATTTTGATCCAGGCTGAAAGCTCTTGAAGAACACAAGTAAAAAAAATGAATTCATTATTTTTATAAATGTTCTGCACTTATGAGGGTATTATATGCAGTATGTTTCTACAAACAGAGCCTTGTCCCAGCTGAACTCCTTAGACCTTCTCAAAACAAACAAAAAAGGTTTTGATAATAACAGAATGTACTGAAGATACACAGGTTTCTGTAAACCTTCTTCTATAGCAAATGCAAACAAGTCTTTCACAAGTACCCACCTAAACCAGAAGACAGCTTTCTGAAAAACGTCCTTTCAATGACATTGGCACACAATATGATAGAAAACCCATATATATCACTTAAACTTAGTGTTCGCTGTAGATACTGTGTTAGCTTATCAAATTAGCAAGTCAGCATGCATAGATGTGGCCAATGTTTGGAGCCTCTTCTCTTCTTCTTCCCTCCATAAATTCTACGTGAGTTTGCGCAAAAATGCATCATTTTCTATTCAGAAAATAACAAAGCAGAAGCAGGGCTGTGGTGTGGGATAATCATTACTTCACAGGACACAGCTTGGGTTGCTAGTGCTTTCCATTTTTGAGTAAAAGTATGTGAATTATGTCAGATAAACATTTTAGCTGGGTAGATACACTGAAGGAAATGTTTAATAGATTATTTTTAAAAAAATATGACTCACATAGATTCCTAGTCATCTATCTATAGCTCTGAACGATGGAAGTTATCCATCTTGAATTCTCATGATTCTTGCAGTATTGGTTACCTCATTTGCATAAAATGAATAGAATAAATTGTTACGAATCCAAAAATATACGGTTGCCAGGATACATCTTGCTAGATGCAAATGAAAATGGGTTTGTGCCGACCAGCTTAAAATAGTTTGGCACTTCGACATTTTCTTATTAACATTAATAGTGATAAATGAAACATTACATATCCAGTGAGCTATTGAAATTATTACTATTTGTTTTGCAATAGGAATATTATTTCAAGAAAATCTGAACTAATTTTTGTACAATGTAATTCCACTAAAATACCCGGTAGTTTCATTGTAGAAGCTGCATACAGAATGAATAAATATTCCATGTTTGCTTCTTGATAAACTTTTGAATTCAAAAGGTAAGTTTCCTGTTAATTGTTTTTATGATTTTCAGTGCTACAGCATTAACAACAAGCATCTATCAGTGTACAGGAACACTATTACTATGCTTTTTCCATGTATATGTGGGTAAGGTAGTTACAGTTGAGAACCATACCCCCAAAAATTCCTAGGACCTAACCACATTCCTATACAATTACATAGCTAAAGTCCCATTATTTAATGTATATTAATCTGACTTGCAAAAAATGACTAAAATATAATTTATTTTTATTTTAAGCAATAAATTTTATAAATCTTGACTATTTTTAAGCTGTATGCATGCATATCGATATCTTTAAAAACCTATACCAGAAGCTTAATCATACCAATTTCCTAAGTAGGGTTGTTTAATTTGTGTAAGATTGACAATGAAAATGAGTTGGCATTGAATGCCTAATGAAGACAATTAACGTATGAAATAAATAAATTTTTATTGTGTGCCCTTCAAGGTGTGTACATGTATTTTAAAGAGGATTGTATTTCCTGTATATTGACTTCCAAACAGGTAGATAAACACAGGTCAGATTTCCAGCTGTATTCAGTTGAGACTCCTGTATTTTTGGTGAACGGTGTAGCTGCTCTAATCTGCCATGGTTGGTGCCTTATCAGCCAAGGGCTGGCTGCCCGTGCTTCTTCCAATGTCATGCGTCAGTTGATACAAGAAATAAACTCGGGGTTTACTGCAATAAAGGCTCAATGTATGCTGAGAAAGAAAGCTCTTCAAGCTGAAGATATCTACAACAACTGAGATGCAGAAGTTTTCTCTGCCCCCCCAAAGTTAGTTCTTTGAGAGGACAGAAAAATACTGACAAAACCACAGAGCACAATTCTCTCATAGGAAACAATTTCAGACACAATTCAGAGTTGTAAAATGATAGATTAACTCCCTCCTCTCGTGGTTTGTTATGCCTCGAAAGTTACTGGCTTCACTCCTAATTTTCAGTGGTATAACTGAGAAGAAAATTATGTCCCTAAATTTCAAAATAGCACTGAGGTTCGTCTTCACAAGTGATGAACAGCTACAATTCCAAACAATATCAGTGGTACCATGAATTATGCAAGTGATGACAGGATCATACTGAATATTCATCTATTTTACTCCATAGAATATATTAGCATTATCCTTTTTTTCTGTGTTAACCACAAAAATAAAGTACTTCCAGACTGAAGAGATGGTTAAGGGGCTGATTCAATGGTCACTGAAATTGAAGATGCTTTCCTTTGAATTTGGTAATCTCTGAACTGGGCTCTAAACCTCTCTTTTCCTGAGAATGCTCTTCGTACTAACCTTCTTCTTTTCAGTCTGCACAGAGCTAAAATGAGCATTAAGAAAGATGCCCTTTTATTCCACAAATCAACTCCTACATGTAAAACTTGAGAAAACTGCTGGATAAATACATTAGTTCTGCTTAGCAAGTTAAACATCAAAAGCTGAAAACTCACGTTCCCATCTGTTCTGAGACTGCTGGTTGCATCCAGATGATTGTTAGTGCAATTCCGCATAAAGCCATGAGTTTCAAGACTTGCAAGGCACCATACTCTACAAAAGACTAGACAACACTGTTCCAGGTAGATAAAAATTCAAGTATTTGCCAACATTGTAGATGACTTTATGAATCATTCCTGCTAAAAAAAAAGAAAAAAAAAAAGTTCTCTATGTCACTATTCAAATTACAGCAGATGTTATAAGGCCAGCATCCAAAAAAACTGGGAGATTGCTGCTATGCTGCAATGTCCCAGTTGAGCCCTGGCAACTGGTTGTGTATACATTGTCACAAATGTGAAATACAATGTGTTAAATTCCCCTGAGATTTGAGATTGCAAATCAGTTTGGGCGGGATTCCGTGTGAGATTCAGACTCCTAAATTTTAGATGTCTGTATGCAGGTGTCTAAGTTTCCACTGTCACGGAGACAGATTCATTTGTGTAGCAATGGGCATTCTGAGCTACCTCTATGGGTCACAGGACCTACAGGAGATCTGATACTTCTAGAAGAGCAGTAGAAAACAAGGCAAGATACCCAGGGGCATCTTAAAAAGCCCTGAGTGTTTCTGCTTATCCCACCCATGGATCAGGACCCAGGTCAACAGAGCCTGGGTAGCTTTGAGCTGTGATAACACAGCCTCTTAGTGGCTGGTCCATTGCATTGCTCACCAGAGAACTGACTGTGGGCACCTACCCGCTTCTTGTGATGTGCAAGACAACCATATGAAAGCACCAGACCTGGTCCCAACTGCTGACTCTAATGGGAGATTAGACACCTAATTAATGTCTAAGAACTTTCAGGTGTTTGTATACCTAAATTGAGAGGCACAATTCACCTGTGTAAATGCAAGCACATCCTTTCATCCGAGAAGTTTAGGGTGTTTGATGTACTGGGATGGGGCTGGTAGAAAAGAGGCAGAACTTTATGGAATAAGAGATGACTTTATTGAGGAATCTGAACCCTACCGACGTGCCTCAAACGGAATTTGTCTCGCATCAGCACTGGGATGACAGTTCTGCACAGAGAGTCACTGTGGCTTGGCTAATACGCAAGTAACCCATTAAACAATTATTTCCTGGTCTCTCACGTCATTGTCCAGAGCTGAGAATCTGAAATCTATCACTCGCCTGCCATTCCCCCTACAGGCTGTTCAAGTTCAGTCTTACGGCAGTATGTGACACTAGAGCTATGTAGATGTTCTACAGTTCATTTCATCAATATATAACGGTCCCTTTGTTTTTGGCAGGATTTAAAAGTTGGACTTTTCTAACTCCTAAATACTATCCATATCCAGAATCAAAATATTCTTCTGGCTAAGTCCCTGATGCATTTAGTGCAGACAATCTGACAGCATACACAACATGCACTAATAGAGTCAGAATATTTCCAAATTATGGGTAACAGCTGCCTCTTCTTTTGTAAAAGCATCCAGATGAAGACATGTCCATTATACAGCAGTCAGAAGGCATGCCCCAGAAAAAAAAGTAAAAGGGGACATTAAGCTGCTAGCTGGGACTCTGAGGTTCAGTTCTCCCTCCTGGTTCAAGTTTTCCATGTGACTGTTCTTCCCACTTGAAAGTGGAGCAATGCTATTTACTTCTTTTACAAGTTACTTTGAGACTTGTGGATAAAAAATGCAAGCCAGCAGCTTAGTGCTCTACTAAGCTGGGTGCTGTAAGGGTAACTATATTAAATATGTGCTACAGTAACAGACACCAAGCCTTTTAATAGACTAAGTATGTCACTCAAATTATTTTCTAACTAGAAAATTTGGAATTTTCAGGCCAAAGAAGAACAGTTCAGGGACATCTGGATACAGCCTCGGTAAAGGCAAGAAGTTCAAGCGTGTAAGTGATGCCGCTCTGGGATGCCTGCTCACTGGGAGTGACAGGCCAGAGTGTCAAGTCAGCAGCAGACCCTGTGTGCTCACAGCTCTACCAAACCACTTGGCTTCACAGCGCTTCAAAACTTGCCTTATTCATGAGAATCACACCTCTCGGTGCGCGCAGGCCCTTTCTTCGAAGCGTGTGCCCCAGGCAGAACGCAGCTGTGAACTCTCAGGTTCATTGGCACAATGCTGTAATGGCTTTGTGGTCAGCATCATGGCTTCTCACATTTAAAGAGCTCGGCAAGCAAAACCCTGGTATGAACAAATAACCAGATATTTCTATGCTGTACTTCCAATATTGTTACTTGTAGGCTTTTTTCTTGGGTTTGTTTTTTTTTTTTCTTTCTTCCTGTAAATGACTCATAGACTGGCTTTTGGGGAAGGGGGAAACCGAGCGCTGCGTAGCCACTCTTGCAACTTTACCCTTATTTAACCCTCAAAACAGCAAGAGGAAGTACAAAGTATTTTCACGAGCTGTGAATGGGCTCAGATCTGCTTTTGACGTCTTGAGGAAGTGCTGCCTTCTGCAAAGCCAGAACTGCAAAAACTGTATTTGCAGTCCCGCTGAACTCAAGCCTTTACACACACACAGAGTCCCGGAAAAAAAAAAAAAAAAAAAAGACCCCACCCGCTGGGAGGAGAGGGGATGGGATCTCTGCGAAACGGGGCGGATTTGGGTCAGTGCCGATGTCCCCGGGCGCGGGTGCAACACAGGTAACAGCCGCACGTCTCCCTGCCCTTATTTCTAAGCAGACCACCCAGCCCCCCCCCGCCACCCGCCGGGCTGAGGAGCCTGAGGGTCCCCGCGTAAGGTCTGTGAGGAGGCGAGGCGAGGTGAGGTGAGGTGAGGCGAGGCGAGGTGAGGGACCCCGCTCCCCCGCCGCCTCCTCTCCCCGCTCCCCTCGCTCAGAGCCCCGCCGCCGCGCCTCCCCCTCCCCCTCCGCCACCGTCCCGGGGACCCCTCCTCCCGCTCCTGCCCCCGCGGTGCGCCGGAGGGCGCCTCACCCCCCCTCCGTCCCCGTCCCCGTTCCCCCCTCAGACCGCGGCGGCGGGAGGCGGGTCCGAGGGAGCCGCGCCCGCCCGGGGCCGGCTGCCGGCGGGAGCCGCACGCAGCCACCGCGGGGCGGGTCTGCGAGCGTCGCGCTGGGCCGGGCCGGGCTGGGCCGCGCCGCGCAGTGCCGCCGGCTGTCTCTGAGGCGCGGGGGATGGACGAGGGTCCCTGCGGCGGCGAGCGGCGACGGGCGGCTGAGGTGAGCGGGGAGGGGGGGGGCCCGGCGGCTGCGCGGGGGCGGGCTGAGCCGAGCCGAGCTGAGCTGCCTCCGCCGCTCGTTCCCGCAGCGCCCCTCGCAGCAGCCCCCCGGCGGCGGCGGGGCGGGGACGGGGCTCTGCGGCCCCCGCGGCTTTCTCCGCCCGCAGGGCTCCCCTCGCCCCCCTGCACTCGCGGCCGCCTTTGTGCCCGCTCCTTGGGCTTGCCCTTGCCCCTGCCGCTGCCCCTCGCACCGCCGCCGCGGGGGCGGCCTGGCGGCGGGGGCCGGGGGACACGGCCAACTGTTGCCCGGGAGAGCGTCGGCCCCAGAGCGTTGGCGGCTCCTGTAGCGCCGGGGCGGCGGGCGCTGGGAGGGCTCGCTTCGCCTCGGCTCGGCTACCGGCCGCGTTTGGAAAGGCGTCGGTTGCGGTGCGAGCCCTCGCCGGGGGAGACGCTTCCCCCGGGCACGGGCCCTCCGGGGTGGAAATCTGTGGGCTTTCGTTGCCGGCCGGTGGATGCCGGAGCCGCCGCAGCTGCGGGGGAGAGCAGCGCCCGTGCGGGGACATGCCTCCGCCTGCGCCCGGGCCCAGGGGAGCCTGGCTTAGCTCTAAGGCTGGCCGAGGACACCGACCGGACAGCCCGGCGTAGCGCCTTGCAAGAGTAAGTACGCCTGTGCTGTAGCGGGGGGAGAGAGGGGGATTAAGCTCCCAACTGCGGTTATCCCGAAAACTTTGTGTTCCGGCTGCTGGTGGTTGTTGGATGCAGGGTGCTGTGAACGCGGTGCTTCCAGAGGGATGCACCTAGGCATGAGATGAAAAACACGAGCTGTAATGCTGCGTTCACCTCGTTGTTTGAATCTCTGTCCACGCTGAGATGTGTTACAGTGAACAGATACTGCGCTTGCATCTGTTCTTCCTATTATTATTATTTCCCTAATTTAATTTCAAGACCGGTTAGCTTTAATTTTATTTATCTGCGTTTTGTTATGCTAAGGTCTTAGTAATACGTGACGCCACTGTGTAAAATTGAATGCTCCATAATTCACTGGCAACACAGCAAGACTCTTAACTTCACATGCTTTCAGTGGTGTTGCTAATAACTTGCTGAGGGTGGTGATGCGGGTTGGTTTCCAGCCTGTTCCTGGTAGTCTTTGACTGCCATACAGCTCATCTTTGCACCCTCTGCTTTTTTTTGTCAGCTCCTAAAGGCAGTTTATATGTGTATGGGGAAAGGGTAAGTTAAGGGGGACAGGGATGTTTTTGCTTTGCTTCTCCTGTTCTCACCATCTGCAAGGTCAGAAAAAAATGAAAACGACTTTGGCTGTGAACTCTTAGGTGGGGAGATCTGGAATGAAATGCTGTCGTGACATGAGGTTGCCTTGTGGGCAAAGAATTTCACATGCTCAGCACTGCTCTACAAAAATACCCCAACTCATATTACACAGGGAAGAACCAAGCTGATACTTCCCTTTTTTCTGTTATGCTAACTTGTATATTTCTATAACATGTAAGGAAGACTTACACATCAGCAATGTACTTCTTTATTTTTTTAAGGAATAAACTTTGTAATTTCTCGTGTTTGATTCTTCTTTCTCCTGTAATACCCCTACCCCCCCACCTCACTGGGCCCGAATTAAAAACTAACGATAAAGCCCTACTACTCATGAATTTAGCTTTCCTAGGGTAGATTTAAAAAAAATGTTTTAATGAAATGAAATTACAGTTTATGGGAATAGCATGAAGGGTTTGACTTAAATTCATAAAAAGCATAAAGTAGCAACTAAGAATAAAATTATTCAGTTTGAACCACTATAGTATAGTCTATCTGGTCTTTAAGGTTTCACTTAAATGTAAACTATGGCAAGTATAAGCGAGGCTCTCAGGGTTGTTTAGATGGTTTCTAATCTTTTATTGGATCCTGCTCTATACTTCTTCACTACCCTCCTGTGCTGTTTTTGCAGTGACACTTAGTTTTTTTTTCCGTGAACTTCTGTTCTTTATTAAAAACAGAAAGTAAAGAAACCACAAGTGATTAAAAAGACAATGTATGTCAGTAATTAGAATAAAAAATATTTGGTTAATTCACAAAGGAAAAATGGTGATCATCTTGCATACTACTGCATAGTTACTGTCAGCAGATGTCATTTCTCCATAATAGTGAGTCTATTAGTGAATTTTACAGTGCTGGGAAGATAATTCTTTGTTAGTGTGCTTAGCTTGTCTTCGTGACATCATTTTTTGACACTGTTTTGTCAGGCTGAAATATCTTGTCCTCAGCAGTATGGTAGTCTCACAAAGACATTGAGGATTTGCATGTGCAGTATGTTGCAGATTTCCACATGTCGTGTGTTATACAAAACGAGAGCTTAAAATGTGTGTCAAAAATACTAGATGTTATTTAGATGACTAACAATTCCCATACTTTAACAGAAATCATATTTTATAGGTGTACAGATACTATAAATAAGACCTTTTTAATTGATCACATTTATATGTATTTCCAAATGCCCTTTTAATTAAAGTTTTCAGAGAAACTGTAAAAGAGTTTTGTAGAATCACTGGCATTCTTTAGCACTAGGTGCCTAATGCATGCAGTAGCACATGAACTTGATTGTTCAGTTCACGTTTCATCCAAAACAGAAAAATATTCTATATCCAAAACCTGTATGCAGTCCAGACATCATTAGGTCTCCTATTAAATCCCTGGAGACAAACTGAGTATGTCAATGTGACCTATAACATCAGTGGACAGAGGAATATGCATGCTAATAATACACGTTGATTTGAAGGAGCCAAAACCTCTTAGTGTTTCCTCCGTGCTGAATTCAGTATGTATTTGGATTTGTTTCAGTATTATCAATCATTCTTTTAGCAGTGCTTTCTATTCACGTTATCTAGGAATGCAAAACAGTAACGTTAAATCAGAGAAGACAGTTTGAGAGGCATGAATTAAAATATTTAATATATGGGGCAGCTTGAGAGTTGCAAAAAACAGTCATAAATTTGAATTTTGTTGTTTAAATTAAAATTGTAATAGAAGCTGCTATGCACTCGTGTGAATGATGATGAGAGTGATGTGAATGATGCGAGATGTACAGGTCCTAATTCTTGTGAAGTACTGAATTTACCATTCTTCTACTTTCACAGAATTCCAATTCACACTTGCAATTAAAATGAAAAACGTGTCTTATTTTCTGTCTTTATATACTGCTTGATACAAGTTCTTGATTTAAACTGGTAGCAGTAGTTGCTTCTGTAGGAAAAATAACAGTAATAGATGTAGGACAAATACTTTTTAAGACAGGTATGACCCAGTGCAGCACTGACACACAGGTGCTTGAAAGGTTTTTTATTTAGTATTGTGGATTTTAAATGTTTAGAAATAATCTCACAGTTGGTATCTTCATGTTGACATTAAGTTAAATATCAGTCAGTCTTACCTTAATTCAGGAATGGTTACTTTTGCATGCTAATGGCTGAAGTATTCTTGTCTAATTTATGAACTTGTCAATAGACTACAAAACTAGTGCTCTGTGGGACTTCTTTGTGCATTTTATCCTTTTTTTACCTGTCCGTGATAATACTTCTACAGGGCTGTTCGTAGTGGCAGTGGACAGGTTGACTTTTAACATCATGGTTTGGATGACTGGCAGTGCAAAAGGTGAAACTAATGTGTAAGTCCGAGGCTTATTTTTGAGTAAATCTGTGTAAGGAATTTGTGAAGTTTGTAAAATGTGAAAAGTTCATTTTGAAGGTTCCAGTAGCAGTGCAACTTGTGGTGTTATGTGTGCCTGTCACAAGTGCTAGTCCAGTTTGGGTAAAGTCTTAGGTTAATAAATGTGATCTATAAGCGTGTGTCCCTCAGACCTGTTGAAGAGCATCGATATGGCATGGGAGTTGTCATGTCTAGAATATGGCATGGAGCATACTGGGATCTTGAGTTTGGTCCCCTGTTTGTCTGTGATGAGCTCTGGATGACCGCGTCATATCTGGGCATTGGAGTTCGCACAATTTAATAACACTGTGCAGGTGGTTCGATGTTTTTAAGGGGATGTGTAGACGAACATTTTGGATAAAAGCCATTCTGTACTCTCCTATGGCTCTCTGATGCACATAGGTTTAACTTAAAATTTAAATAGTTGTTAGAAGCTTTTTTATATATAATTTATGGGATTTGGGGGGGGGAATCCTTCTCCCTGTGGTATTACAGCCTGAATTCATAAATTATTTTAGTGGCCTATTTTACAATTAGATGCCTCAAAGCTAAGGTTGATGTTCCTAAAACTCATGTCTGAAAGCACATTTTTTACTGTGAGGAAAATCAGATGCACAGAGCTTCATTTCTGCATCCATCCAGAGCTGTTAAAGCATGACTGTTCTGGAGAGTGGCATCTCTCTCCTGCCTAACTGCCTTTGGCATCCTGAGATGGGAATGTTCCCTCAGGATTTGGAAAGCTTGTTTTGCTAAGAAATAAGTAAGTGTAAGCTATTTACTCAAAGTTGAGGAAGATGCATTTGCAATGAAGTTTCTCTCTCCCTCTTCTCCTTATATTTGATGGTGCATTAGTTACATCCCTTACTTATGAAGTATGAAGCTTGATTCTCTGTCCCCTTTTCAGCTTGAAGTAACTTGAGCTCACATCTCCCTCTTCCCAGGAAAGGGCAACAAGCAGCATGTCATAAGCTGTCCTTTATTTCACCTGCAACTGTGTCACTTTGAAAAAAAGAATTAATTAGGCCAGAGGGAGAGTGCCTCCTGCCCTGTAATTAAGGCATTCAGGTGAGGGAAATCTGGTTTCTATGGGTGTTTCATTCTTTCATTCGATAAATATTTTTCCATTTCATAGCTTGAGCAGGAATAGTCTAGGACAGACTATAGTCTGTGGGTTAGGGCACTACCCGGGCGTGCAGAGATGTGGTTGTGAGCCAGCCTCTCAACCTGGAAAGAGCCTACCACCCACTTTTACTTCCTCTGTGGTTGCTTTCCTGATGCTTTTATATTGCTCAATGGTGCTTGGGGGCATGCTCTTACCTTCTCATCTGAAACTTCAAAATTGCATGACTCCTTTCCTCATCAGCTTGTGAAAGGGGTGACTTTGCATCTTGCTCCTGGGGAGGCCTGAGGGTTTTACAACCCTTTTTAATAACATAGGTACCTCTTGAGCTTCCAGGACAGCTGACGTTTAAGGTACAGACTTCACAACTTTGTTTCCTGTTAGGTTAGATGGCTTCCTGCTTACTATCCCAGTTATCATAATTTCCATTGTATACCCAAATTTATTGTAGCCATGCTCAAAATTCTCCCGTGAGTCCATTTTGTGCTTCTAGTCTCATATGGACTAGTAAATCTAAGAAAAGTGTAGATTTTGGGGGGATGAAGGCCAGAATTTGGTAAGACTGAGGTTCCCTACAGGAGAAAGCCCTTATTTGGGGGTTAGAACACAATTTGAGGCTGGTCGATTCAGTTGTCTAGCATAGGCATCTATCTCATCCTTGCTGAAATGGTTTACAACATCCACTGTGTCTGCGCTTGGCTAGCAGATGCAAGATGGCTAGAAGACCCATGTCCTGATGGACTAGCGCCTGCTGGAAAGGTGGGGTATTTTAAGACAGCTCGGTACTATTTGCCTCTGCAACTGAACTGAGCCCGGTAGAGTCCTAAGACTGTTGTTATCTAAGCTGAATGTGGTTAGACTGGGAAGCAGGAGGAAGGGGTTGTTTTGTTGTTGTTCAAAGACATTTCAAAGAAAACCTGCTTTCTGTTTTATTTTCTTTATTGCAAGTGTATTTGGTATCTAGCCTGATCATTATAATTTTTGTTTTGCAGCTGCCCTGGATTAAGTCTGGAAGGTTAGCTTGAGTTAATGGCTTTCTGGGAAGAGGGGGAGAAAGTTCATCTTCTGGTTTCTCTCATGCATATTAATAGAGATGCAGAGCTGTGGGGCAAAACTTCATTACTGTTGGTTGTTAGCTGGTACGGAAAAGCTGAGTGATGGTGCCACTTACGGAGCTGAATTGGTTTTGGAGAAGGAAAATTCTCTCTGGTAACTGGTCCATATGATCCTATCTCCAGTATATTGATTCCAGAATTGTGTTTAAATAGCCTTCGTGAGAGATGTGCAGTGGTATTTATTTGGCACAGATGATTTGCTGGTCCCAATTTTTTGGAAGGGGCTCGTTTAATGCTGTGGAAATTGAGGGAAGGAGGCAATGGTGAGGGGAAAATTTTATAATATGCCTCAGAGTTGTTAAAAACTTTAGATATTTTTAGATCTTAGAAATAGATGTTTAGATTTTGGAAGGCTAGATTGTTAAATTTGTTATATTTTATTTCCAGGAACAGTCTAATTTTGTCTCAGTTATACTTTCTGCCACCCACATATACACAGTCTGACTCCTTGTACTCTATTGCTTTGTAATTGCACAGTGTTTTGCTTCAAGGATCATCTGTAGACTGTTGGTGACTCCTTCAGATAAAGATTTCATGACAGACATTGGCATCTTTAGAAGCTTCTGGAAATAAGTTTGTAATCATCTCCGTAATAATTGATGGCGGCAGAGGAAATGGGAGCTGATATTGTGTAAGCGTTTTTCCTATGTTTTTATTATTAAAGCATAAATGCCCTGTAGGACTGGAACACTTCCCTCACCCTCTCAACAAGGCTGTGCTGCAGCAGAGCTCTGTAATACCAATTACTGCGGGGATGGTTTGCTGTTCCAAATGAGATCATGATGGGGATGCTGGAAAACGAGTCTCTCTCAAAATGTGTTTCATGCTCTGAATACTCAAGAGGTTTTGTTAGAGTGAGATACTTAGGTCTATGGGGTTTATGTTTTTAATTAGAGGAGGTGTTAAAAAATCCACTTGCTATTTTGTATCAACATCTCTTGTATTCAAGAGGAAAACAGAAAATATTTCCTGATCTCGAAGTATTCTGGGAATGTGTTGCCTGTAGAACTGATTCGTATTTCTGCAACTAGATAATCTTACTACTTTTATTTATGTTATTTTTTTTTCCTGAGAGATAGGGAGAGAGCACACATATTAGAGGCCTTAGAAGTATACATAATCTGCTTGTCCATTTTTATACTGTGAGACAAAAAAATGATTGGGGTCTGACTACTTACGCCTTTGTTTTACTGAGGTTTTGATTCATTATGGCACAGACAGTATCATGTTGTCCTTTACTGAACTAAAAGTAAATCCGCCAAAAAAAATCCCCTTTTGTTCTGCTGCTGAGGAACACTGTGGGCTGCCAAATCCTGGCAGTCTGAGTCACCACAATCGTAATAAAGTGTTTGTACTTTTGCGGTTGCTGTTATTCAGTGTCTTCTAATTTATTCATAAGGCAAAGGGGCACCTACAAGTTAAGATACTACTTTTTAAAGAAATATTCCATGTTTATACTGAAGTAACATTTGTCAAAAGAGAATTAAATACGCACTGGTAACACTTCAAAGCTTCCAAGGAGCAAATGGTAGTCTTTAACAGTAAGAAATATATATATACACACATACATTTAACAAATTCCATTTTCTGTGTAAGAGCAATGTTAGACTTCAAAAAATTATGAGATTATTTTAAACTCCTTGGTGAACTCTGCTGTTTTGGCCATGTGATCTGACATGATAATGATCTGATAACCAGGGAAACTGTTTCCTTCCTTAAAAAAAAAAAAAGTTTTAAGGACAGAGACTCTGACCCTGGAAATGCTTATCTGTATTTTAACTTTGATGCGTGGGCTGTGACCCAGCAAGCATAACTCATGTAATTGAATTCAGTTGTTTTCAGGATCACTCCCAAAGCAAGCTGTCGAATATTAAGTTGCAATACTCAAATAAAACTCAGAATGACTGCACACAAACAGCTGAGGGAAAGCAAGGTGGTTCTGAATCAATGATGGGTACCTGTAAGGCTGACAAATATGTTCCCTGACTGCACAGAAGATGTCTGCTGGTGTCCTGTGGGTGGCCGTGTGTACACTGTGGTGGTCTGGCTGATGCGCCCTGTTGCCTGTGCTTGGGCAGGAGATGGGAGTTCTTACAAACTGCTGATCCCATCACCCGTGCATGGAGAGGAGATGTGTTTCCTTATAATTTCTCATTTCTTTAGCTATTTATGGGTGGGAGTCCTCATGATTTAGGCTTTTAACTCTAATATCGGTTATTGAGGCAGAAACAATGATTTCTTTCTTTCTCTTGATAAAAGAACAACAAGGCTTTTATTCCTTTTTTGCCTGATACATAACGAATTCTGTATGTCATTTACCTTTCCCTAGTGTTGAGCTAATGAAATTTCCGTAGTTCTCAAAAAAAGCCAAATTTAGTAAGTCAGATCATTAGTAACTTTCCCTGACTCCATCTTGTAGAACTGCTGAAGAAAAGGAAGGTGAACTGAGCTGGATGTGGGTGGTGGGCACTGGGGTGGTGTGGGACACGTGCGGAAATTCATGCGGCAAAGTACTGTAATTTTAATTGCTGCTTTGCGTCATACTATCACTACAGCTGCTTCCCAAAGAAGAAGTTCGCATGCTATTGACAGGACATTCACACAAAGAAAGGAGATGGTAGATAAGCAAATGCAAATATATTACATGCCCTCTATCCTTTAGTTTTTAATACATTCTCTAGTGACAAGTTCAGCGTGAAACACTTGGTGACATGTAGTTATATATGCATTAAGTAAATGGTAGTTGATTCATGGTATCCCTTTCTGAGGGTATATATTCTTAATGCACTGAGGTAGGGATGAGTGAGTAGTAGTACAGCTCTGAGCTTCTTGATTCATGTGGCAATGCAGTCCCGCTCGGGTGCTGACTTCCTTTCTCCTTTTTTTTTGCCCATAAAAGGAGAAAAGTGCTGCCACATGACTGGCTTTAGAGAGAATCACAAGATGAGGATCAGGGGGGAGGTTATTCAGGTAGGTTTGTTTCTTGTACGTGGTACAAGACATTGTGCTTTCTGTGTTTAATGTGCTATTACTAGCAGAGTATGTGGTAGTATTCCCTTCAACTGACATTGAAGTAAAACATTTCATTCTTCTAATAACTTTTTTTTTTTCTATATGGATGAGAGATTCTGAAGGGAAGTTGGATATAAATGAGCTTGGAAAGAAGATAAGAATCCCAGTTCTCGGGGATTAGGCTGTCCTCCAAACCTGCAGACAGTTTCCTGCTGGTGGTCAAAGAATAACTGTGGGTGGTATTTTCCCATCTTGTGCCAGTGGCTGTAGGTAGGCATGCCTAAGTTTATTGCTTAATTTTTCACTGTTAAAAAGTTTCATGTCCCATTTTCCAGAAAACAGACTATTCAGGTGATTCTCTGAAGACTTGCCCAGAAATCAAATCTGGACATCTCAGTGCCTTTCCGTGACTGGAGAAGTCCTTGAGGCCACTTGCTCTGCAGTCTTACAGTGACTTTCAGCGTACAGTAAAGCAAGAATTGCCTGACTTCCTTTGACGTATTCTGACAAAAAGCATAGCCCTCCCACTGATGAGGATCACATTTTCTCTATAGAGCGAAGGCAATTAACAGCTCTAAATAAGATCCAACCAGCTTCTGCCGTGGGTTACTAGGTGGTGTTTGATGGGCTCCTGGTTTGGCATCGGAGTGTGCAGCCAGCACCAGAATGGTCTCGAACTGTCAGCTTTAACTGTGCTGCCTGCTGATGTCCTGCATGTGCATTCAAAGCTGTCTCCACATCAATGATTCACAGTATTGATGAGCTTGGGTTTCGTCAGCCTCGTACGTTCCCTTTACTTACTGATGCTGTGAAACGATTTGACATGGGGGCATGTAAATCAGCTGTCTCTCTTCTTGCTCAGTCTAACACAAGACGTTTTAGAAATCACGGCAGAATGGATCTACCTGTGGAAACCAGACTTTTTTCTTTGGCAACTGTGAAAAGTGGAGAACTTCGACCCAAGCATTTACTTTCTTATGAAATTAAGCATTTTGTCAAGGAGTCTAAAGGGAGCTGGAGAAAATGAAGATCTCGGTAATGAGCAGTCATTTCCTAGCATCATCCTTTTCTAGGGTCACCATAGGTATCCCGAGAACAGAGCAAAAGGACCATACTAATTCTGGATCTAAAGTCACTTTTTCTTTCAAGCTGGTTTATTAATTATTTTTTTTCCACATCAGAACTAGGATGTAGGCCAAGATCTGTGAGAAACAGATGTCTGTCGCATGCCAGCAGTGTTATCATCGCTGGGATTTAATAAATTTGTTACTTCACTTATGTGGGAGGGGTTTTGGTGTGTTGTAGGTTTTGGGTTGTTTTTCTTGGAAGATCTGATAGTGAGTTTTCTGGTTAATTGGAGTGATGGTCTTTAGTCGAGTGTTGATGTCACTGTTGGGTGGATTTGTCATCTTTTCATCTTTTTGAAAGACAGAAATTGTACCTGTAGTTCAAGGCACTATGATTAAAGTATTCCCACGTAAACTGGGGTGTGGGAGTTCATCATCTGGGACTATTAGGCTGGAACAGATGGTTATTAGGTGGACTCACTGGACCGGATTGGCAGCCAGTACTCTAACAGTTATAAATGGTTTGTCAAGGTTTTACAGAAGAATATGCAGTTTTGTCAATACTGTGGTGTGTTGACCCTGGCTGGACACCAGGTGCCCACCAAAGCTGCTCTATCACTCCCCTCCTCAACTGGACAGGGGAGAGAAAATATAATGAAAGACTTGTGGGTCGAGATAAGGACAGGGAGAGATCACTTGACAATTACTGTCACGGGCAAAACAGGCTTGACTTGGGGAAATTAATTTAATTTATTGCCAATGAAATCAGATTAGGATAATGAGAAATAAAACCGAAATCTTAAAAGACCTTCCCCTCTCTCTTCATGGGCTTAACTCCACCCCTGATTTCTCCACGTCCTCCCCTTGAGCAGCGCAGGGGGATGGGGAATGGGGGTTGTGGCCAGTTTATCACATGTTGTCTCTGCTGCTCCTTCCTCCTCACACTCTTCCCCTGCTCCAGGGTGGGGTCCCTCACACAGCAGACAGTTCTTCACGAACTGCTCCAGCGTGGGTCCCTTCCATGGGCTGCAGTCCTTCAGGCGCACACTGCTCCAGCATGGGTCCCCCACGGGGTCACCAGTCCTGCCAGCAAACCTGCTCCAGCGTGGGTTCCTCTCTCCACGGGGCCACAGGTCCTGCCAGGAGCCTGCTCCAGCGTGGGCTTTCCATGGGGTCACAGCCTCCTTTGGGCATCCCCCTGCTACGGCGTGGGGTCCTCCCCGGGCTGCAGGGGGACAGCCTGCTTCACCATGGTCTTCCCCACGGGCTGCAGGGGAATCTCTGCTCCGGCGCCTGGAGCACCTCCTCCCCTCCTTCTGCACTGACCTGGGGGTCTGCAGGGCTGTTTCTCCCACATGTTCTCACTCCTCTCTCTGGCTGCAATTGCAGTTGCTGTTGAGAAGTTTTTTCCCCCTTCTTAAACCTGTTCTCCCAGAGGCACTACCACTGTCACTGGTGGGCTCGGCCTTGGCCAGCAGCAGGTCCGTCTTGGAGCCGGCTGGCGTTGGCTCTGTTGGACAAGGAGGGAACTTCTAGCAGCTTCTCACAGAAGCCACCCCTGTAGTCTCCCTACTACCGGAACCTGACCACGCAAACCCAACGCACAATACCATTCATTACATTTTTAAGAATACTCCAAGGTAAGCAGAGTTGGGAATGAAGAAGCATGTAGTGAGATGATCTGAAGGTAAGGGGTTGTGAAAGTGGTGTATGTTCTTGTACTGTCAGTGTAATTTTTCAGTATCCTGTGGTACTGCATAATCACTTAGATCTATACAAAGTTTTAAGCATAGTGATTCTTGCTAAGTATAATATTTACATCCACATTTGCACCATGGTAGTTGTGTTTTCCTTTGGAAAATTTTTATATGCCTCTGTTGCATTTACAAAGACTTCTTGCTTGTGTTTCTTTTTGTGCAAAATAAGAGTAAATGTTTTTGATTCAGGTTTGCATGAATTTTTTTGAAGTAAATAAGTTGGGATTTCCGACTTAGAAGAAAGAAACAAATTTGTGAAGACATATAAGTATGTGAATTATTGAAAAAAACACAGATTTGTTCCTGAAATGCTAATCTTGTGAATTTCTTCCTTGCCCACTACCCCGATGTGGGTAAAGTTTGGAGAAGCAGTCTCAGCTGCTGTGCATTGGGATGCCGTCAGTAGAGCTATGCCTGCTTTATACCAGCTGACAGTCAGGACCAATGTTCTACTGGCAGCAGTCCAGGCTTGCTAAAATGAAGAAGTCAGATGCTCATCTTCAGTCTGTCTGAACACATTAAAAAACTCCAAAACCTAGATAGTGCAAATTTTCACGTGTGCTGCATATAATACACGTGGAAATAGAAAGGCTCAACTGTTACACATTTATTTGGTTCTGTTCTCTTGGTTTGAAGGCAACTATCACCTAGGTTAAGATGTGATATTAAAGGCAGAAGCTATAATGCCTGGAAAAGGTGACCTGTTAATTCTGAAATGCATTGGCTACGTATGGAATTAACTTCTAAAAATGATGTTCTCCAGAAGGAACTGGGTACTATAATTGTGATGCATTTTCATAGTAGGAACTAAATAAGGAATGGATATGGCATGCGACTGTACTGTTACATTTTTAGTACTGTTCGTGACACAGTTTTGTCCTGTGCCAACTAACGCTTTCCCAGATAATGCCCAAGCATAGTTCTGGGGTTAGGAGAGACGATGGATCATTTCCAAAAGGCTCTTTGGATCTGGCCAGGCTGTTTTGGAGGGATAGGATTTTAGTTGTACAGCCACGAGCTCTACCATGCTCCCTGGTTCCACGCCCAGAGTGTGGCTATGTGCCCTGATCTATTTTATTTTCTGACATATATGTGGCCACAGATCCTGCTTTCCAGGAAGCTGGGATTCAGCAGCTTCTTTGGTAAGGCAATGGCAGGATTATCTTTCTTTGTGTGCTTAGAAGGGTAAGAGAAAAAATTCTGTCAAACCTGAAAGTGAGAAGCTGTGTCTGGAGAGCTGGAAAAATAATCCAGAGCAACTTAAAATCATAGAATAATTGAGTTTTGCATTGTTGTTATAAGAAAAGCCCTAGGGAATACACAGGTGTAATTAGCCATTTGGAAAGTGCTCGTTTAAAAAAAAAAAAATTATGAAGAATTATGGGCTGGCATTTTAAATCAAAATGAATAAATGAAATGTAAGCAGATGGCATCTACAGTGTCCTCAACCAGAGGATGTATATCCTGGCAGTAGTGTAAAATTTATCCCTGTCCTAAGCTTTGCCTTCTGTTAACTAAAGGAGCAGTAGCAACCTGCTTGAGCAAACCTGAGTTGTCATGATCTTTAGGTTTTGTCTGGGGAATCCCTGTCTCAAGCAGATGTTTCAGTCCTCTTCTAATTGTCTGATTGCCTCCTCTCAAGGAGGTGCAAATCTAACTTTATATTTAGCAAAACCTGTAGGGCGTGGGGGTTTTTTTGTCTGGTTTTGTTGTTGGTTTGTTTTTTTTTTTTTTTTGTGAAGCAGTGTTAAAGCTATTGGCATCCTAATGACTTAGCAGAGTCTGATCCAATAGACAACTTACGGGTTGACTCTAGTCCGTGGAGCGCTTCCATCTGTCTCACCACCTCTCTTCTATAGGAGATGAGGAATAGCTGTTGGGATGACGTAGGCTGCCTGGTGAACTGGCCACATATCCCTCCACCTGGAAGTGGTCCAGTGATCAGAAACTGAGCTCCTGGTCCCCACGTGGACAGTGACGGGCCAAGTGCCATTCCTGGGCTGGGAATTCCTGGTGTGGTTTGTGGTTTGAGCGTTGCGTGGGGACAAAATCGAAGCTCGGGTCAGGATGCTCTAAGGATGAACTGTCCTGAAGTACCTGTATTGCCATCAACATCTCTTGCATCTTTCTGCATAATATTTAAATAGTACAAGCTTGGTAGTAAAGGCTTTAATGAGCCTGTGCTTTTTCAGTACATACATTGATAAGTGTGCTCTGCTGCTGCTCCTTTTTTATTTTTTATATCTTAAATCAAAATATAGACTTGTTACTTCATTCTGGAACATACACTTTCTACTTCTTGAGAAAGGATTTCTAAAACATGAAGTAATATTGTGGTTGCATAGTTAGGATTCGGAGTCTGGCCTCTGACGCACACGTCATCTTATTTAACTCTTCTGTTTCACCTTTGAACTACAAAATTATGTAGTCCATTCTGTAATGCAACTTCACTTAACTCTTTATTTGCAAGTAGAATTAATTTAGCATCTTTGCTATTTACGCTTTGTTGAATACTGATCATACAGCCTTAATTATTTCTTACACAGCAGGAAACTTTCAAAGTAGCAGCTGTGTTTTGCCTTAAGTCAAATTGGTTGTGGACTACAACTGCTCAAATCCCTGGGTGGATAATAAGCTTTACTCCCAGCAGGTCACCCAGACTACTGTGCTGAGGGTACTGAACTGACTTCTGTGTTTCATTGTATAAATGCATTTTAACTAGGGATAAATTGACTTACTGGATGTTACCAAAACAGTAGAAGAGAATTTTCTCTTCTGCATTAACATGTGATGCTTTGCCTCCTTGTTGACATCCTTCCCTTAAAGCAGCATTAAGGTTTTTGCTAAGGTTTCCAGAGTGTCTATTTATTTCTGTCAATTTTTATCATGCTGGTGTTTTAAGAAATGATCACTTTCCTTTCTTCCAGACTTACGAATTCTCCTGAGGAGAAGAGCAGTTGCTCATAAACATGTTCCTTCACCCCATGTTTAGGTCGGATTGTTGTAAGGAATATCTTAGTATTTAGTTATTTTATAAACAGTGTTGTCCCTCTTCATTCCCCCCGCCTTCCTATGGAAGACTGTGATATCAATCTTGGACTGTTTATCTCCACTTTTAAAGGAATATTCCTTTTTAAAGACCCAAAACTGGAAATTTGAAGCTCTTTCAGTCAGAGTAGTTTATCTTCTTTCTCTCCCATGGCACTTGCTTTCCCACTCAACGGCATCTCTCTCAGTCCAAATGTCTTACCTCGATGAACTTGCCTTGCAGCCCGTTCCACGGAGTTATTGCGTGCGGAACAAGAAGTGCTTCCTGGCATCTGTTCATAGCCTTTTTTTAATGGACGTTTCATACCTGTTCATTGTATTAACTATGAATTGGACTGACATTGTTTTTACATCTCATTTGAGATTGTTTTAGTTTGATTTTGTTTCAGACTGAAAGAAATTTGGATACCTGGGATAAACTTTTAAAAAGGTTAAAGAACAGACTTCCAGAATGTAATGTGTATTTTGTTAAAAATCTAATTCAGTGCTAGCTACTACTTAAGTTGTGCTTAGGGTAGCTATTCTGTATAAGTTGTAAAATTTTTGTAATTTCATGATTCAGCTGAACAGGAGATACTCCTTGATAGTTGCTGGGTTTTTGTGTCCAAAATTTAGGTTTTCTGTATAAAAATGCAGTTCAACTTCCAAAGTAATTGTGCTATTGTCTACTTCCCAGCCACAGTCTGTAAGCTTTTTGTGGGTATATTTTGCACCTGTTACATGAGAGCTTATTGTTGCCAGCACTGTTAATTTTCTCCAAATAAGCCAAGTTATGTAACAGAACAAACTGGTCCAACATAAAAATACGGACATTATGAATATAACTGAAGAAAATTCTCATTTACCGTTCTTCTGGTCTGTGTTAGATCTCAAGATTTTTAATTAGCTCACTAGGCTTATGCGCTCTGATGAACATACAGGTTTTTTTAAACAATCCAATTGTCTTGTTTTGCAATATACAAATTCTACAGTATCTATCAAATATATTTTATCTTCTGCTCTTGCATCTACTTCACAACTTTTATGCTATTTCATTTCTTATAGCAATCTTCTATTTTTATTCCATAGAGTTTTAGCCTGGATTTTTTTCTGTCCCACTTGCAAACAGTTTAAAGGTTTCTGGCAATTTTTTACCATAATTAAACTTGTAAGTCTTGGTCTATAATTAATTAATTTTCCTGAAAAACATTTCTGTTCAAATACTTCTGTAGAATTTGGTGAGATATGTCCTGTGCATTTGAAGGGAATTAAGTGGTTGTTCACTCTCAAATTATGATCTCTGAAATTGTATATCCATTTAATACTTCCAGAAAGAAGTGGAAATTCCCTTTCTTACTTCTGTTTTCTTTCTTGTGATAATGGGTTGTGAATTCAATTAAACTGTATTGCCTGTGGCTTCAGTGACTAAAAACTGATCTTTTCACATTGATGAACTCCTTCTGGAGTGGATCAAATAAATGGATCAGGTCATGGCTCAAATAAATACAGTTCTGCAGGTGTCTGCTTTGGTAGGAGATATTTAATTGATTAATTAATGTATTTAAGGTATTTAGCTAACAAATACTTTCCTCCCCTTTCTCAGACTGACGCAGGGTCTTTTTTTGTGTTGTGATATTCCTCCAAAGCCAGTTTATGTTATGTCAGCATAGTCTGTGCTAGACTTGCCCTTTCAAAGCTTAATTCCACCTTTTTTATTTCTGACAATCATCTAAATTTCACAGTCCTCCTTCTTTACCTGCAGTGTTTCCATTTCTGTTCTTTCCAGTCTCTTCCTCCCACCGGTGATCCTTTCTCCTCATTTTCATCCATTCTGTTCTATCACCTTCACTTTCTCTCATTTCTGGTAGTAAATTTGCTTTGGTTTCTGTTTAACATGAATCTTGCTGCGTTGTTGCTTAACCACTCTTTCCAGTTAACTTTAATTACATGAAGCTTGCAAAATACCTAAACACTTAGTAGCTTGGGAGTTAACATGGTCTGGTGAGTGGGATACCCTCTTTGAAACTTTCTCACAGATGCTCATTTAATTAGTGCTGGTGTTCTGATTCCTTCAGACTTGTCATTTTTGTTTTTGTTGGGTCAAGAGGGAAGGGGTCATGTGTTTATATATCTTCAACCAGTAAAATGCTGTAGAAAATGATGGTATCTAGAGCTGGGGTTTGCAACCCAGTAGGGCTGGAGGCTCAGAAGTTGTCTCTTACTACATCACCGCTCCATAGGGAATGGTGGTTTTCTGGGTTCTGTGAGGTGCTTCCAGTTCTTTCCCTGTCCTGAGGTGTTCCTGCTTTGCCCATTCACTGATGCCTCCTTCCTGGCTTCTTTCCCATGTAAGCTGCATAACTCTCCGTGATGTGCTGTGCTATGAGATTAATTGACCTTTTGCTCTGGGCATAAGGCACAGTAGAAGATACCTTGCAGCAATACTCATTGCTTTTTTTAAAAAAAAAAAGAAGGTAAATTACTATGTTTTGAAGGCATTTAAGTAACTTTTCTGATTTTTACTTGTTATTAATGAAACTGTTTTAATTACTAATTCTTTTAAAAAAATTTTTAAATCCACAGATTGCAGCCCCTATCTAATTATCGGAAGGCTCTGGATCATCTTCAACAAGGTAAGAGTCAACTTCGGTACTTTTTGTCTTGCGCAGAACAGCTGTCTAGCAGATTTGAATGTCATAAATGATCAATGAATACTCAGCCTCCCTTGAATGGCATCCTGTTACGTAGTTTTACTCTTGCACCTAACTGATGTTTTCAAAATGGTATCTGGGCATAATATTCTCACCTTGAGGTTTTTATTTGTTTGCTTTCCTTATTATAGAACAACAACTGAGAATTCTTCTTCCCGTGTACTTTTTCATTTACTCCACTGTTTGTTTTGAATCATTTCTCTGTTAAGTGTTCTGGTCTGTGAAAACCCTTGGAACAGAATTGGCTTAGGCAGAGAACAGGATTTGTTCTCATCCCTTTTGAAGTCCTAATTCTGTGATTTTTTTTTTTTTTTACGCCTTCTACTGCCATTTTTTTTTCTTTCAAATCTTGAACAGGTTCCCATTAAACTCTCTGAAATATAAGTTCTAAAACCCCTCCGTTGCTACAGAACTGGAGAGAATGTGCAGCCAGCAGCAAACTAAAGCAATGCTGAAAATAGACTTTTTTCCCCTAGAGAAAGGGAGTTTCCTGACTTGACCAGCTACTAATTGGTACAAAGGTTTGTTTACACAGAGGAGTTATTCCTAATTAGTTCCCTATGTGGGTGCTCTACTTGGGAAATTAGTGTTACATTCTGATTTAATTTAATCTGCTTTTATAATGAATTGTTATAATTGGCAGTAAGGAACGTATTTTTAGAAGGAAAAAAAAAATCTGCACCATGCCACCTGCGAGTTTTAAAAGATAATTCCTCTTTAGACAGTGATCAAGCACTCCTGCTATTTTGAAATTAAATGAATAAAAATCCATCATTAGATTAGTCATCATTAGTTTTTAGTCATATCTTTATAAATATAGCTGCAGAAACACAACCACGTGTTTTTCAAAGGCAAAACTTAATTCATCTGATTTATGGACCTCTGTTTTTCCATAGTTGTGAGGACAGTGAACCAGAATATTTGGGAAGAAAGTTTATGGAGTTATATTAGCGTTGTTGAGGTTATGGTTGAAATGGAAGTTCACTTCCAAGCTTTTCTGTAGTGGATTTCTTTTTCTTAAGTTGACTTCACCTTTGTTCTGGGAGCAAACTTGTGTCTCTGTAACTTATTTTATTTAAAGAGTTGAAAAAGTAACATAAGAACAGCTGTCCTTATAGATCCTTATGAAGGACCTGGTCCCCTTGGTTTTTCTCTCGGCCTCCCGCCTCAACACTTGCAGAATGAAATGATCACTGTTAGGCATCTAAATTACATTCTTTATTTCAGTAGTTTCAAAAGATTGGAAAATTAATTTCTGAACTTAAAACTGCTTTAACCAGACTTCTTTCAATGTAAATATTGTTTCAAATAAATATAGCCTTTATAATAAATTGCTAAATGTTTTGGAAATGTATTTGCATTTTCATTATTTCATTATTATTTCTTTTAATTCTTAATATAATACATACCAGTACCAATGAACATTATTTTCCTTTGGCTGTACCAGTCTTGGCGACAGCTTATTATAAAATCCAAATTAAATTGAGTCTGTTCTGCAGAATTACATGGGATAAAATTTAGTTTAAGTACCTGATCATTTCAACCCAACAGCATTTTTGAATGGTATTACTTCAAAAAAATTTTGGATGCTACAAATTTCACTTTGCAAAGAAAATTTCCATTTTCCATGGGTGTTTCCTTTTTAAGATAGAAAGTTTCATCTGAAAATTGAGAGAGGGAAAAGCACAGTGATCCCAAGTGTAATCTTGAATGTTTTTTATCACAGACGGACGTTGAATGTTTAGCATCACCTCTCTGGATTTTTGAATGTGAATTGGAACCATTGTATTTCTAGGTAAGACATAACCAAGTGTTTGTGTTTAGTACCCCCTTTCTTTTATACGTTAATTGTGAGAAAACTAAAGAGTGCAATATGCTGGACTTCACTTTGTACAGGGTGCTTATGTCTTTGTTGAATGAGTCCAATGTTATTTGAGATTTTAAATAGTAATAGTTCAGTTGTCCTAAATTTTTATATTCCCTGAGAGAAACCACACCAGCAACTCTGCATGGTCTGTCTAGGTACGGGATTTAATTTTATGATTGGGTGCATCGTTGTTTGATTAGCTTGTTGCCATTCAAAGAGGTAGTTCAGTTCTGTCTGCCCCTTCTCTTGCATCAACACCTATACTCATCTGGGATGTGCTGGTTTAGGGAATTTGCTGCTGAAAATCTACAGGATTGTGAAGACTTCTTGGAGGACTACTTTTCTGTCAGTTTAGACCTCTGCATCAGCTCACTGTGGACTCAAACAAGTACTGGTGTCAACACAAGGAAATCGGTGCCAGTACTTGCATCAACAAATTGTTTTACTGCCTTTAAACTTCTCACTTCTCTCTGCTCCAAGAAAAGGTTTGATACATGAGGAAGACCACGAAGGGGTTGTGAACAGCTGCAGGCTTCAATATCTGAGGAGGAAGCAGAGGGCGATAGGGAAGACCGAGAAGGTTTTAATCTGTAGATGTAATTACCGGAGAATTTGTCACTGAAGATTACCTTCTTTTTAGTGAAATACTAGAGGTCATGACAATTTGGCTACTCATGTTTAGCACATAGATTATAGGGAACAGAAGGCAGATCTCAGTGTCACACTTCAGGTGCGGCCTAGTTGCAGTCAGCACTGTGCCGGGACTCTAGGGCTACAGGCTGCGTACACGGGTTCTGGTGGTTCTGACCCAAACGTGCCGCTGTTTGCCAGCCCTTTCTGGACTGCTGGGAAACGTGAAGCAGACATGACCTTTGAGCTGGGTGGTTGCAGCAAGTAACACTTAAAATCTGAAAGGGAATAATATCTTACTTTATTGTGGGAAATAAGGCCATGCGAGATGGTAACTTTAATCTGGTGGTTTCTTGGAGAGATGGAAACCATCGAGTATGGAGAGGGCTCTCTGAGCTAACCCTACTTTAGTAACAGTGAATGCTGTGATTAATTCCACTGCTGTGAGATGCATCCAACAAGCGATGCAGTGGACAAATGACCACAGAAACTTCAATTTGTTGCAGGTAAAAACAAGCCCAACATGGCAGCAGCCTGACTGGCTTTCTATCAGAGCAGCTTTGCAGTACCCAAGTGAACCCAGGGATCTCAGTGGCAGTCTGTCAAAGTAAAGGTGTTTGCTAATCATGTGGATGTTTGTTCAAAAGAAATAAAGCTGCCTGCAGAGGAGTTTGGAATGTGTAGAGATTCATTAATTTAGAAGCTACAAAGGATTCTGGTGAATGTGGAACTGGCGTAGTTGAAAGACAGCAGTATTCCCGTTTCATTTCACTGGATGGGCAAATAAACCCAGGTCCAAGGGAGGAGGTGGGTGTGAGGGGTGGAAGAAAAGACTTATTAAGATTAAAGGCTATAATCATAGCTTGACAATTTCTGCAGTGTAAGAAATTATTCTTCTTTACCTTGTAAACTAATGATGTGATACTTGTAAGGACTGTATACTTAACCCATGAAGCTTCTTTGTGTGTTTTGTTTTTACACTTTCTTTTCTCCTTTAAAAGGCCTTCCAGCCTTCTATTACGTTACATCGTATGGAATTTAAAATAGGAATTATGTATATGACATACCTATTAAATTTTATAAAGATAGCGTTTCAACTAAAATTTAAGGCCATTCTACTTTAAATGAAGGACGATCTTTCTGAGCTTGAGAGGAAAGGATCTCAAAAATGAGTGCTCCTCATGGGCTTATCCATGCTAGTGGAGGGGACTGAGATGAGCTGAAGGGAGATCTTGGAGACAGAACAAGTAGAGTGAAAAGGAAGAATAAAAGGAAAAATGGTAGGAATGGAGATGGAACACTCTAACATGTTAGAACAAACAGGAAATTATGAGAAAACACTGTGAAATGAAGAAATAGAGATTTGCTAAATTATTGATTCTTTTAAATTTAGTCCATAGAAAGTTAATATTACTGCAGTGTAGTTCACTGCTTTGATTAATTCCATTGGTAGGAAATAATAAACTGGGAGGAACTACAACTGGTAGGAAAATTTTGTAGTATTTTTTTTACCTGATAAATTTTTGACGTCCTAACTGTTTGCTATTGGAGACCTTTTACAGATATTAAGACAAACTATTTTTTCAAAATGAAGCCCTTTAAATATGCCTTTAACGACCTTAAAGATTGACTCTTTCAGAAGGCTATGACAAAATATGGGCTGTAGAACCATCTAAACAATTTTTTTCTAAAAGAAAAGGTTCTGAAAATCAAATCTTAATATGAGAGTGACAAGCCAATAATAATTTCTAAATACTAATGCAGCAGAAGCAATTTTTTGTGCTTATAGCTCTGAGCTGTTTGAGCTGTGCTGAAAGTCTTACATGATAAGGTTTTTCCTTTCTCTTAGTGCAAAGATAAAGATTCAATCTCGTAGGCTGTTTTTAAAATGACCAGTATCCCTTACAACTGTTTTGAAAAGTATGACATGAAATATTGTTTTAATTCTCCAGAATTTGAATTTTCTTATCAGATTAAATGTTTGTATAACTGTTTGCAGAAATGGTTTTGTGTGTACATATGCACGTATATGGTGATCTATTAATGTTGGTTTTTAAATGACCTTAGGGGGCAGGAGAATGTGGAGTGAGAAGAAAGTAAACTAGTTTTCATTTTCAATTTCCGGTTTTCCAAGAATACATACAAAAGTTTCTCAAATAATATGATAGTAAATGTAAGTTGAAAGGTGAACTATGAGGATGATATTCAGGTCTTTGGATGTACATCTGTAAAATAGTAACTGCTTGACAAGAATTAGGCATCATTTTCTACGAAAACTAGTGTGAGCTGTTAAGATTAAGTTAGCAATGCAGTGAGAGAAACATAAAAAATTTAACCTAATTCAGACAATTAAGTTGGATGCCTGGAGTACATTTGGGAAGCTTCACTAACTGCATAAGGAGTCTGGATTGATGCCCAGGTGCTAGAATTAATATCTAATAGCTGAATCTCTGGAGTGAATTTGTGCTTCACACGCAAATGTGTCCTTAGGTATCACCTCAGGCCTTGATAACTTTGACTATCTTCTCAGCTACCTTGATAAAATGAGGAGCAGTGTGGTCATAGAACTTCAGAATGCATTTTAGACATTTAGAAAGTAATACAAAGTTCAGAAACAAGATGATAATATTTCACATCTGTTACTGTGCAGTTTTTGAAAGACTGTTCTTTTTTATGCTAGCAGAATGTCTTGTACATTCATGTTCTGTACTGTCGCAAGGACTACCATGTAATGAAGTTTTCAACACCAGATTACTAGTTAATTCATTGTCAGGTGTTTTACAGATACAATGCATAAATGTGTTTCAGGGAGAAATGTGAAGAAAGGTACTGTGGAAGCCGTAGTTGGTTGCCTTGTGGTGTTTGCCAGATGTGTTTTCCAAAGAAGTGAGCACATTCTCAATCTGGAATTCAGCTTTAGGCTTGATTTTGGTCTGTAGTGGTAGACTGTGACTCAGTCAGAGCCTAAAATTAGAATGCTTTTCTTGAATTTTTGCATCCTCAAAGGAGGATGGTATTCCAGCAGGTGTTAATGATGAGGTGTTTGCTAATTCACAGCAGTGAAACTTCATGAAGTTCTTGAAACAAGGGTCGAATTTTTCAAAAGTAGCAGAGACAGACTCTATTGACTTCTCCTGAAACAAAGGCTCTGATTTTTTACCAATAGCAAAAAGTAAAGCTTTATATTACCTTTTTCAATAAAAAAAATTCCAAGTAAATTTTTCTTTCATGAAAAAAAATTGCAAACTTTTTTTTTTTTTTGCAATGTTCACCTTCATTAACACAACTCGCTGACTTCCTTCCTCAGCTGCAGTTCTTCCTACACTCAAGAGGTCAGAAAAGAGCAAGATCAACAAGCCGCACATCTGGCTGTCTCTCTTTCCAACTGGAACAAAGAAACAATTTTTTTTAATGGCTTTTTGAGTTAATTGTAAACAATTTGGTTTTGGAGTCGCTGACTTGCAGCAAATGTTTGTCGTAGGCGGATGTAGGGAAAAAGGACTATGTCCTAATGCAATTCCTCTGTGGCTAGCGAGGGGAAAAAAAATCACTTAAAAAAAGGAATGTCTTGATCCTTGTAGCATTGAAGTATGCTCAGAATTTTCAGTTCTATACAATTTTTGTCCTATACATGGACGTTTCACAAGCTTAAAATATGTACTTTGATGAGGCAGAGAGACAGAAGTAGTTGCTCATTTAATTTTCCTATACTCTTATATACAGTGATACTGATTTTTTTCCCCTTTATTTTCAGTAGAACTTTATGTATGAACAAATTGACAGTGATAAAAGACCAGAGACAAACAATAGGAATGGGGGGGGAAACCTATTTTAAAATGAGAGTTCTGTTCTGATACTTTTTTCTTGTATTTCTACTATTCCTGAATGCATTTTTCCAGTAAACGTTTCTCAAAAAACTATATTTACAGTCATTAATCCTTAAGTAACATTTTGAAAACTAATCCTTAAATAATTAGTGAAATATAGTACTTTTCTTGCTTTCCCAATTACTGTAATTTTTTAATACCTTGTAGCATCAGTCTATCTAATAATTTACTTTTTTTTAAAGTGTTTTCTCTAAAGTAAAGTAAATATGTGGTGTGACTTGGTACTTTCACACTTCACAACAGGCAATACTAGAATTGTTGAAGTATAGCACTTCTGAAAACCCAGCTACTTTTAAAATACCTTATTATACCTTTATGTGTCTAATTTGAGCTCATATTACTGCAGTATTTTGGTTGCTTTGTTTAATGTGTCTGTCACAATAGTTTTATTTCTAACCTGACCATCCTGCTAAATATTTGCAAATGTCTTGATATGAAAAGTAAATTGGTAATGCTGGTTTACTAATACATTTGACTGTTTGGAATAATGCCTAAATTTATGACAAACTTGAATAAAATGAATAATCCAAAGAAAATGTTTTCCATCAATTTGCTTGTAGGAGGTTAAAATGCATGGTGCTATGATTATTTTTTGTCAAATTCAGGTGTTTGAGTTGATAATGCCACTTAGTGGATAACAGCCTTAACTGCAGCCTTTTTTCAAAACCAAATCAGGTGGCAGACAGCTATGTTGATTTATATCTGAGTTTTCCTCCTGGCTAGAATATGCTGATCATAGCATGTGTTCAAGGAACCTTTTATTATCAACCCCATTTTAGGAAGTTTATGATATCCAGTTTCTGGATGAAATGTATTAAAATGTAGGAATCATTTATTACGTAATTTTAACTGTCTTCTAGGAAAATAAGGATCTTCTTATTTGCATATTTGATTTGATTGAAAAGATTAATCTACAGTCTTGGTCTTCCTTGCACTGGTTCTTTAGGTTAATGAAATTTAATTGGTAGTCTGGTTATAATTTTGGTGTTTCAGGCAATGCTTCGTTTTAGCCCTTATGGTTGGAAGATAGTGACTGGGCAAACTCTGAACTAGAACAAGCCGATTCTTCAGGAATTGAGTTGAAAAGGACCTGACTGAAAGTAGTTAGTGCCTTTTCTTGGATGACAGTGTGGAGAGCATACACAAAAGGGGAGTATAGGACTGGACTGGGTCCTGCATTAGTTGGACTTTTGTAGACCTCAAATAATTCTGCTTTGGAAGATCAGAAAGGTGAGACACGCCTGATGTCTATTCCATCACTGTAATTTACAATTACTACTTCCTGAATATATTCTTTTCATAAAGACTCTTTTTTTGCTATGTAGTTTGGATGGTAGTATTAATATCTTGGTGTATTTGATGTAAAATTTAAATATATAAAAATTCAAACTTTTTATCTGAGACCAATGTATATATACATATATATATAGTTTATATTGTGTATATATGTATATTTTTTTCTAATATCAGTGTATCAAAAAAATCCATTGTATAATAAAAGAATACTATCCTCTGCAGTTAATGGCTTTTTTTATGGCAAAGGTTTTTTGCGCTGTTGAAACATATATTGATTTAGGTCTTTGCTTTCCATTCCAGTCTTTAAACTGTGTTCTTTGAACTTTTTTTTCCCTAAGTAAATTTCCATTACTTTCCATCAACCCTGATAATCTTCGATCACTGAGCATTTTTTTACTTGATCTCTCAGGCTTTTCTGAAATTTTCAGTTGCGCTGTTTCTATTAGTAAGTCAGTTGAATAAATTGCAACTAAAAAAAAGATTGGCTCAGAGGAGAAGGAAGAAAGCATAATTCAATTTCCAGACATGTTTCAGTGCTGTATTACAGGCTGGTTGTATCAATGATGAAGATTGAAAGACAATACAAAGACTTCTGTTGGCTTAAGTAACAATATTTTTCAGAAAATCTCTATCTTCCATTTGTTTATCATGAAATTGGGAATAATTGAGGGTTTTTTCTGCCTCATCCTATCCTCCAGAGAATTCACATCATCTAAGTCATGAGCAAAGAGGAACCCGAGTTTTAAGACTCCATTATTGCTGAAATCACACAGGCATTCTTCCTCCCCGTACCTCTGTACACTGTGCTGTTGTACAACAGCTTGTGTCTCTGGATAGCTAGAGTAGATGCCTTTGAGTCAGCAAACAGAAAGGTTTGGTTAAGTAAATTATTTTAATCTTGATTTTCTTACAGTTTTCATCTTCATGTATCTATTTTTTTCCTGTAACAGGCAACTAATTCTCAGTTCTTGGTTAAACATGCTCATTTGCAAGTCTCTGTGTATGTACGTACGTTATGTGCATTTGTGTGTGTGCATGTGTAGTTTAAGTTTTTCAGCAACGTTCTAAAAATATTTTTAAATTAACTATTTAAATAGTTGTTTATAATTTGAAATTTTCTTGGAAACTAATGAATGTTGCCTTTACAAGGGTGTATTTCTTTTCCATGTGACTTATGTTACTTGGAAGTGTGAATGGAGAGTTAGTTAAAATTGCAAATGAAACAAGGTTCTTGGATCGTTTTTATGCAAAAATAAAGCTCTAAATGTAGTGTCTCTTCTATACTTTCTAGCTCTAAAAGGCATCTTTTGCCTTTCAAACAGGAGTATTCAACAAAGGCAATAAGAAAATCTTGGATGTAACTACCTCCCTCCATTTTTGATTGCAGATAGCTGGCATTTTGAAGTTAGCATATCTCATCCTGTGTATCTGGTTTTTAGTCAGAGACTACAAAAGGAAAACCAGATTTCTTCCTTCTCAACTTTTGGTCTGCTTCTTAACTTCAAAAGAAGTAATGCTAATCAAAACTTCTTGAACAAGTGTAAATAAAAATGGTATTTCTGTTCACATGGAGAAAACAGGACTGCTGCCAGGGGCTGATGCAGCGTGTGTTAGATGCTGGGCTGGAATGCCCTGCTAAGAACGCTCACCAGCCTTGGGACTTCACTCCCTGCTACACCTGGTCAGCTGTATGCTGTTTACCTTTTGAGTAGAAATGTCAGTTTTCATAATTTTAGATGCAGTCACAGTTACTTTTAAACTAAATTCTGAGTTTCAGTGGGAGGAAAGGGAAAGCAATATAATTTTTTTCTAATATCAGTCCTTGTTCTGAAATGTGGTTATTAAAATATTGTCTGGATTAGTTTGGCTTCAGTTTGAAAAGCAAGAGTAGAGGAGAAAGTCATCCACTGATAACTGGAGCTGTAGTCCCTGCAGAAACTCAGTTTGGTGTATGCATCTCCTGCAGAAGTGAGGTAGCACCAATGACCGAGTGCAAATACGAACCAACGGTTAGCTCTAGTCGTGGCCTTTTCCTTGGGTGTAAAGGCAGCGAGCGTTTCAGGTGAGTCAACCAGGTTTTACGTAGAGCGTGGATTTTCCTGTGCTTTGTGTCAGCACCTCTGGCCTGTCCTTTGACAGTCCTGCGTGGTGCCAGCCTGGGTGGCCAAATGCCCGGCCCCACCCTGCCCCGCCCCACCCCGCCCGTGCCGGCTGAGTGCATGTCCGCAGGCTCCTCTGCTGGCTTCGTGGGTCTCCTTGGCAGGAAATCCACCCAGCAGCATTGTAGGGTTGCAAAACAACTGTACAGTGTCCGCTTTTGTGCATAGGTTTAACTTTGCTCGCATGGTTGAACAATATTCCGTTTTCTTTGTATAATGGGCCTCTATAGGCTTCTGCATCTTGCAGTGGGGAAGGGAGCAAACTGCGTCATCAATGGGTTTGTGATTAATTGCCATCTGAATTTGTCAATTAGCTAAAAATAGATTTTATAGCAGAGTAGGAGTAGGATATAAAGTCACTACTGTGCATCAGTTTTATTGTCCTAATAAAAAGTTATTGTGCAAATTTCATTGCTAAACTAGGAATAGCTTCCAGTAGTGATTTGAATTAATTACTGCAGAGCCTGTCAGGGTCAGTACGTTATTTGAATTTTCATGTACACTGACAAGAAACCTAATTTTTAATTAAAAGGATGGTTGTAATTCAGCACCACCCATAGTACTCCTCCTTATTTGTCATCTTAGGCAGATAGCAGACTTGTTAATATACCAAAAAAAAAATTGCAAAGTTTTTTTGCAGCTTGTGTTGGGGCACAAAACCTTGTTTGGCTTTCTGTGTAAGTAAAACACATTGCTTGGAAATAGATTTACTATGGAATGTGCTTCTTAAAGTATTAGGCACAATGCAAAATAATCTCATTTATGTTTACATCATTAAGAGGGCTAATGTGCTTGCCTGTTAACTAAATGCAATTGTCAAGGCAAGCTGTTTTGCAGAAAAATGCCATGGACCCAGTCTGCCCCTGTACTTTTTAATGAATTGAGTGTCTAATGTGAAAGAATAGGAGTTCATGAAATAATATCAGAAGAGATTAAAAAATGATGCAAAGCTAATTAAGAAAAAAGAGGAGTTTTATTGGAATTTATGCTTTTCTGTAACTCCTGCATAATTACAGGTTAGACTAGTGTTTTGGAGAAGATCTGTTCTTGTTCAATATTCAGTCCTCTTGTCCCTTGACTGTGAGAGCAATCTGAAAAATTCTGGAGTTTAACAGCTTTCTAACCTGCTTTATGTTTAATTTATACTCCAGTATAATGATTAAGTATTTTTTCCTCAATCTTTCTGCTTACCAGTCCATCTGCATTTGTGAGATTGATTTGTTTTTTTCGTTGAGTATTTTACATTTGTATTTACTTAATTTCTTCTGGATAGTATCTGCAGTTTATCAAAGTGATTTTGAATTATGATCCTATTTTCCAGAATATTTTAATTCCCTTCTAGCTTAGTGCATATTTTAAAAGTGTATTTTCTTTTTCTCTGGCTGTCACTAATTAAAAGTATTGAACAAAACCAGATCTATACAACAGATACCAGATACTATTTAAAAATACCATCCTCTCTTTTGCCAGTAAACTACTGACAACTACTTTTGCAGATTTTCAGTGTTGCAGCAAATTTATGGTACTAAATAGCATTTCCTTTTTTCTCATCTCCAGTCATTTGTCAAAGCTCCCTCTTTTATATATTTCTTCACTTCCTTCAATTCTTCCGTATGCTTATACAGGCATATTGATTTCTAAGTCTCTGTTTTGTCCATTGGAGTAACCTGTTGTGTATTTTCTTAACTGTCGAGTTTCCTGCAATCCCTTATCCCTTAAATCAACTTTCCAAGAAACCTATTCTTCCAGATATCTGAGATTACTGAAACTGCTTTTTTGAAATCATGATCTTTAGTTTGCTGTTTTCTCCTTGTTTAAGTAACCTCTGCTGTTTTTAATTAACTTCTGTATTTCCATCCTTATATTCAGTTAATTCTCCCCATAAGTATCAAACAAGTCTAAAATAGCCATTCCTCTGGTAAACTCCTCTGTGTTCTAGAAAGAACATTTATCACTCCAGGAGCTTGTACAGATGCATGGTTAATGAACCCTCCTGAAGCTTCTTGCCCAATTCTGTTACATGCCTCCACAGTTCAGCAAAACCTTCCTTTACAACCTTTTGGGGATTAGGTGATCTCTCAAATTGCTGTCTTGGGATGATACCTATTCTTTCCTCCTTTACTCTCACCCAGAGACTTCTTTTTTTTTTTTCTTTTACCTTTTTCTGAAATTTTAAATTAAAAAAAAAAAAGTATATATTGTCCTTCGGTCTATTTACAGTGGTTTTTTGAATAATTTTTTTTTTTCCTAGTGGAACTCCAATGCAAATTGGTCAGCAAGTTTTCTTATTTTGTGTAATAAGATATTTAATAAGACCAGTATTACACAACTGGAAGTATTTTAAACTAATAACAACTAACCCCTACAAAGATCCACATTTAATCTTTAATTCATCAAATCTTGAGCTATTGATACATATAGTCAGCCACAGCTATCTTAATTCCAGTAATGTCAATATGTTTCTTTGATCAGAACTGTCTGTTTAGTATTTTAAGATAGTGTTTGACTTCTCTCCGCTTTTCCAGAAAAGAGTACTTGTAAAGACTGCGTCAGATCCATATCTTATAGATTATTACCCTCCAAACCAGAAATACAAATTTAGCTGGCAAAATGCATTATGTCCTACATACTGACACATTCAGAGCAGATCACTAGCAAATACGCAGTAAGAAATCCAGTCACTGTAGGATTTATGTCTGGCTTGATGGAGATTAGATGTGCTGTTTTGGCATTTATGTATTAAAAAGAGTAGTAAAATAGATAAAGAATAAAGTTAACATGCAAAGACTTATTCCCATTATCAACTGGCACAAGAAATACCTTGAAAATAAAATTGCTCTGAGGAAAGTCTTTACCATAGTTGTACGAAGAACTAGAATATGAGAGTTTTCGTCTTGGTTTTTTCAGACACTTGCACTGGATTTTCTGTGAGCATAGTACAAAATATTCTGTATGGCGTAGTCAGAAGGCTGAATAATTGGTGGTCATTCACAGGCAGAAAGGAGCAGCAACATGTTTTTCTGTTTCTGATTTTTTCATCTGAAAGTCCTGTTTCTGACTCTGTATCTGTTTATGATCAGTAATAGATTTTTCACTCATTATATCCAAAAATGTTGAAACCAGATACCTTGTCAAATGCCCAAATCCAGATTTCCAAAATTAAGTGTGTTCTAAGGTGGTTTATTTCCTTTGTCATCATGATTTTGGTGAGAGAAGACAAGGACAAGGAAATTTTAAGCAGAAGAGGGTGATGTGACTGCTCTTCTCTTACAAGAGTTCAGAAGAACTAAGCCAAACCCCACCTGCAAAAAAATGAAGTGGTTTTGTTTTGAAGGAAGAAACACTTGAACTAACCAAACCTGTTCTGTTTCTGTTAAAGGTATCTCTCTACTGTGTATCATTTGGGTAAACATTAGTATCCTGCTTTGCTTACCTAACAGCATCAATTGATAGAGGCTCCATTTATTGTGTATGTGGAAATTCTGTCCCTGTTTTGAGTATAAGCATCTGTGCATGCGATGCCATATTCAAGCTAGGTTACTGTAGTTACTATACACTCAGGTGGAAGGATCAAAGTGCAAGTGTTTTCTTAATTTCAAATATAATTTTATTCTAATTACTTAATTGGCTTCCATTCTACATTTTTCTGTTGGGGTTTGGTTTTGTTTTGGTTTTTTTTTATTATGACCTATGAATCAGAATCCAGATATTTTGGTTGCCTGGTTTTTATCCTTTTATAATGGCTCTTCTGACATTATGCACTTTGAAAATATATAGGACTTCTGTTCAAAGTATGTTCAGGTGTGAGGGTTGGCATATAGAAAAATCCCCCCCTTGAATAAGTTATAAGTTCATCTGAGGTAATCCTTTTTTTTTTTTTTTTTTTTTTTTAACCTTTTGATTTTATTGAAACCACGAGCCAAGCTCTTTAATCCTTGGGGCTACAGGTACTCATATTGTTGGCCAGCTCTTTTAACATTTTATGATTAGTGAAAAATGTATTTGTCATTACAAACCATTTATTGACTCCCTTTGACTTGCCTCCCCTTTTTTGTAGGTTTTGTGTCCTGCAATCTGCGTATCAGTTAACAGCAAAAGTTCTTGGCTTAAAGTGTTGCTTATCTAGGAACTGTAATAAAATAATTGTTCAAAGCAGGAATGATTCTTTTATCTTGGGTTACTTTCACCTTGAGCAACTTTCTTCTCTTATTCCACTTCTCACTTCTTTACATCTGTTTTTTGGGTTTCAGTTTTGTTGGGGTTTTTTTTGTCTGTTTATGCTTCACCTGCCTAAGGAATGTGTGGCACTGTTTCTTCTGCGCTTGTGTGCGTAAATTGCTTCTTGGTGCATCTTGTTTTGCAAGTATGTTACTTATAAGAATCTTATAAATACAGTATTTACAGGCCAACATTGGGGATAATTTGATTTTTTTCTGGAAAATGAATATAGTTTGCCCTCTGAAGAAACTTGGGTGTGTTTTTCCCTTATCTGTGCTTTGCTAGACAATACTGTGGGTACTTCGTGGTGAAATATCTTCGGGGTTTTTTTTGCAATCAGCATCACAAACACAAATGTATGACTATTTTTACATTTTTTTTCTTAATTTTTTTTCTTAGTATAACAATACAGTCTTATGCTTATTTCTGAAATAAAGTCCATAGAGGAATAATACCACTTTTCAAAACTAACATCTATTTGCACAACTGAGACTATTAAACATCAGTTGTTATATTTCTCTTCATCAATGCAACTACAGTTTATAAAATTTAGACATTTACTGGTAAAACAACTGAAGATAATGATACTACCATATCCATGAAAATATTCTTAACAGTAAGAAAATCGGAGAGATGATTAAAAAAAACCCCTACTGTGGAGTTTGATGGGGATAGATATAAGGTGCTGTATAGAAGCACGACTAATGAATTGCCAAAATGCAGAAGGGAAAGCAATGGGTAAAATAAAACTATGCAGATAATATTTGAGGCATGTGTAAAGCACAGTTTTCTGCAAGACACAATTCCTGCATTATATCTGGCACAATACTTGGATGCATTTGGAGCACTGTACCTAGAGTTGAGTGACCCACTGAGAAGGGGGAGAGAGAAGGGCAGTGAGACTGGTCAGGTGTAATAAAACATGAACTATCATGATTGAGCTTAAAGAGCTTTTTGAAGAGCTTTAAGAATAGATTAGACAAACATCTGTGCAGAATGACAGAGCTGCTGCCATTCCTGGTTTGGGATCTAGATGACCCCACCCCTATCTCCAGTGATTTTATGGCATTGCTGTGAACGTAAACCAAAATGCTTCCTTGACGATTCCTGACTTCAGCACTGCACTTTTCACAGCAATAATATTCCCAGTTTCTGACTTACGATAAAACCCGTTCTGTTGCCTGAGCCTTGCAGAACTCCTTCAGGTGCTGATGGTGAAAGGGCAAGGTAGGGGATGTGTGTGTGGGGCACCCATGAGAAAGTGCTCCAGTCCTGCCTGTACCTTCACTCTGTGCGTGACTCCCAGCACTGCAGCATTCTAGGTTTCTTGGAGTTAGTCTTACACAAATACTTGAAGAGATTAGGTGGGTTTAATATGTTTATTGCATAGGAAAAAAGCAGAAATATGGGTAGTGGATTTGGCAAATGCAATTAAAAATGATCTTTTATATCTTCCTTCCTCTCCCAAACAAAAAACAGTGATACAGGATTTCCTTCAGAAAACAAAGTTGATTATCATTAAGAAACTTCTGCATTTTTTAATCTTTGTTAATTTTTATTTTATTCCTTAATAGAATAAAACTGTTTTCTGAGTCTTGCACTTCTTCTGTTTCCTTACAAGCACCTCAACAAACTTTATAGGTGAATATCACAACGATTTGGAATCTTGCTTTTGATGCTGGTGTTTTTTTGAAACCACAGTTAATTATTCACATAGTGAGGTCAGTTCCACTGCTTTAATGATGCTAATATGCTTAGTACAATATAGTTCCCTCAGACTGCAGACTGGATGCTGTCTTTACCCATGTAGGTGTGCCATTAGAAGTTACAATTCCTAATCATTCATTGCCACTCCTGAACTTGGGAGCCTCTTTCTCCTGAAATTCCTAATGGAACTGCTCATGAGAACACTCCCGGCCCCACTTCGTTTGGGTGATCTAAATGAGTTTAAGCAGTAGCCATTTGCTGATACAGCTCAGTTTGACAAAAGCCTGTTAGACTACGTTTATGTAAGCAGGCAGATTTAGGAAGTAGTATCTGGCAAAGGAGTACTGATGAGCAGGAAAGGGTTGAGCTGGTGAATTTGTCCTTTTTCACTAACATGAGGTTTAAATGCTTTGTCTGTCTGTTCTACCTTCAGTGTGGCTACAGTGATGCTGATGGTTTTGAGCTGGTACTCATTAAGTTAGTCCTATAAAGGAAGAAGAAATAAATTAGTACTTCTCTAGCAATTTATATAGTACTATAGCTATCATTTAAAAAACTCCACACTTCAAAATTATGTAATCTCTTAAAACAGTGTGTAAACAAAGATTTTAAAGAAGAGTTAAATAACATGATACTAGCTTTGGACATGCAACATTTAGTTGATAATACTTGCTAAATTTTCAAAACTGGATTTCAGTATATAATAAATAGATATTTCAGTATATTTTCAGTATATGTGTATAAAATCTATGGCAGATTTGAAGGGCTGCATTTTGATTTGTTTTGGGGGGGTAGTATTTTATTTACCACAATTCAAAAAGAAACTGATTGGTTTAGTGGGGGAGAAGGAATTTATTTTCCCACCCTAGATAATGCCTCTAGAATGTCAAAACTAAATTAATGAAATTTTAGGAACAAAGTGATGTGTTAGAAAACTAGCTTGTGTTATTTTGTTTAAAGCTCAACATTTTTAGGTATGCCACTGGATAATGGTATATGAAACGCAAAATGTTAAATGTACCTTCTTGTTCATTACTGTTTTTATGGTTTATTTGTGTCTGTGTGCCACTAATTACATGTTGAGCCTCAAAAATTGCTTAATGAGCTTTAAACTGTCAACAGTAGCTTAGGAAGTGCTTTCTATATGCTTATATAATATCTTAGGATAAGCTTTAATGGTTTGGAAAACAGTAGAAAACATGAAAGTGCAAACATCATTGTCATGTCAACATGTCATCATTTTTAAAGCATACTGTTAAAAGTTGGAATTTTAAGAGATTTGGACACTATAATTCAGGAGTGCTTCAACAGCAATATTTTTATATATGCATTGAGTCTCATTTCAACATTTAAACTAACTTTATAGTAAGTATAATAAAATGCTTTCCAGTTTAATTAAATGGAATTTTATGCTCTTAGGTTAAACCTTTCTGACTTGCTTCTGTGCATCAGCTGTTTATTTGCATTTCTGTTGCAACCACAGTATACATACTGACCTGCTTAGAATTTATGTCATTAGTTACTTTGAAATCTCGTTAAAAATCCTCCTGGAAGTAGCTTACAGTTCCTGAGGTTTGGAATACATTATTAGAATTTTCAGGGAAAGACAGTTTGGAAGATCCAAGTACTGGGAAGCAGCAAGCTATATAGAATAAAATAATTCAGTTCGGGACAAGGAATTATGTTTATTAGCACTTCCATTAAGGTGAAGCTTGGCCTCTTAAGGAGGTAAAAACTTAGTGTTGAATGATGAGTTATAGTTTAAAGTGAAAGTTTCTTGGAACTAGGTCTTGCTTTTAGTTTTGTTTTTTAGGAAACTATAAAGAAATTATTTCCAATCATAAAGAAGTAAAGCGTGTTTAGCAGCTGCCTGAACCGTGTCTTCTAGATGTTGATGTTGAGTATCACTGGGGTTTGGGTTGATGTGTCAAACCAGTGCCTTTGAGAGCATTGGAAAATGCAGGCTGACCATGAAAACGGGTATGAAGTTTGTGACAGGGTTCTTGTTTCGTACTTGTGACCTAAATAGCTGAATCAGTTTCTACACAGGGATTGAAGGAGAGGGGAATAAAATGAAAAACAAGCTAAGAAATATAGTAAAAGTTCAGGAAAAATACTCAGAAATCTCCAGAGCTGTGATGTGCTGTACTTCTGTAAGAAGGATCAGAAACCAGAGCTTAGGCACATGACCTTAAGCTACTCAATGCAAATGAGGGAGCATATCCTCAGGTTTTTGGCAAAAAGGCTCCCTTGCTGTTCGAAGCATGTTCCCAACTAAACCAGTCTCTGGATGCAGTGCTAACTTTGGCAGTAGAAGAAATGGTTGGATACTCTCTGAAGATTGAAGGCAATGAGGTAAGATATGGCTTAAAACAAGCTGAAAGTGAAGAATCCAAACTGAGTCAGTAATTTAGATTGTGATAGTATTTCATAATAATATAAACTGTTTCTTTCAAGGTTGTGACAAGGAAAATAAGTGTATGCACATTATCTTCTCCCTTTTACCTGATGCTGATAAAATGTATTATACCAGGGTGATGAAAATGTTAAATTATTGAAGGTACAAGTTTTAATGCTGTATAAAATCTATTTTGCTCTGTTTGCATGTTTTTTCCCATCTGTAGGCTAATCAGAAGGTCAGACTCAGTTCATACAGTGCAGAACTTGTTCTGAAAGTAAAACTTTAAATTTTTTTCCTGCATATAAATGAATGTAACTTTATGAATAATGGAGAATGTTTCTTCATGTTTTAATATTGTATATGCAAGATGTTGCTAACTGTAAAGGGCTTGACAGTCTGCTCACTGGATTTGTTCTGGAGAGAAAATTTTGAAGTAGCTAATGCATAACAAAGCCATTTGTTTAACAAAAACCTGGTTTACATGAAGCTGCATGCTCTGAACGGATTATTGATTAAATTTGTGTCATTTTATGGAATGACTATGGGTGCTTTGAAATCTCCAAGCCTCACATTGCCTTCCTAGGTTTTCCTGCTATAGAATATATCCCTTATATGCATATAGAAATTAGGGTTGGTGATGCTTTTTCTTCTGTAATGCTTGGGGGAGAATTTGAAAAAGACTTTGTCTCCTCATATGGAATATTAGCCATGTACATGCTTAGAATAAGTTTTTTGTGGTCTGATTTCTTAAGTGGGAAAAGAGTTAAACTGAAAAATAGATGAGCATCAGATGTGAGCCCCCCAAGAGCCGTGGTTTAGAGAACTGAGAATATTTATCTATGAGGCAAAAATCACTTTTCAATCTGAGTTCTAAATCTAAAATTACATTTTTCTACTACCTCCAGGCAGACCTCTTTATCCTTATATGTGCTTTTCATGGTTTAATTTTTCTCTCTTCTGAGAAAAAAGTTTTAAGTTTGCTCAAGAAAGCTGTACTTTTACATAGTTTTAGAATAATGTATCTTCCTAAGGACTGTACTGGTAAAAAACTTTTCTTCAAATCTTCCTTCCTTTTTGTCTTCCATAGAGACTTGCTTTTTTAAGAATTCACTTTTTGGTTGGGGGGGGGGAATAACTTGAAATGCAAAGGCTTCCGAGATGATAAAAGATAGGAATAACAGATAAAAAGATAGAATTTGAACCTCCTCTTTTTTTTTTTTTAAATGCATCCATACATTTTTAAAAGTTAAAAAGAACAAGCTTTTTACCTTTTCTTTCTGATAGATTTTTATAGTAATATTTTATAAAACCTTACTGATTAGAAAAATTAGATTATTTTTTTCATTAAATTGAGTTACTTTCATGAAATAACAGGGATTTATGCTAAAGAATCCAAACCAAGGATTAAGACCTCATTTTTTACTCTGGACTGGTATTCAGTAATACTGAGTCCAACAATTTAGAGGATTTACAAATACAGATATAGTTCTGAGTTTGTTTCTCTTGCTCAATAAATAAACTCATAAATATCTGTTTGTACTCCGTGATGCTATACTGATGTTTAAATTCCAATTTGTTGAATAGAATTATTTCTGTATTTATCCAAGGTCTTACTCTTTCTGTCCCCATGCATAAATATCACACAATTGACCATCAAAATGTTTCTCATGGTCCAGAACTTGCCAAGATGTTTAATACATGATGCAGACTGTGTCAAGCCCTTAGTTGTAGTATTCTAAGTTTACGTATATAACTGTTTATGATTTTGTTGCATTTACTAGGTTTGCTGGGATGGGTAATCTTCTTAAGGTCCTTACCAGGGAAATTGAAAACTATCCACATTTTTTCCTGGATTTTGAAAGTAAGTTCAAACAATTACAAGACAATGAGAGAATCTTTTCCCTGACTTAGCAGCGAACTGAGGAAAAACTTTTAAAATCTGATTGCTTGCAGTGTGTATTTTCCAGCACAACCAATCTGTCCAAGTCCTTGTCTCTAAAATCATTTGTTCACTCAGGACTCCTTTTCTCTTCCTTTTCTATTTTTCAGGAACCAAATGGGAAATCTTTTAAAAGTTCTCACTTGCACAGAGCTTGATCAGGGGCCAAATTTTTTCCTTGACTTTGAAAGTGAGCAAAGCTTCTTGCCTGGCTTGCCTTCTTTGCTTATTATTTCCTAATAAACTGCATGCGCTTACGCATCATAAAGCAATTCAAAAGGGATTTGCAAACAAATCAAATTACACTTCAGTTAAATATTGCTTTTTGATATTTATAAAACCATACAAAATTACTTAAATTCATTCTGAGTAGAGGCAGAAAGATAGATATGCAAGTAAAGCCTTACCTTTAATTAATTTCAAAACATTTATGAGCCATTGTTAAATTTACATACAAATGAACTTGGCCTCAGCTTTCTTTAACAAATCAGGGTTAAAAAAAGATTTCTTTATGTTGCTTCCTTGAATGGAAATATATACTGGAAATAAAAAGCTGAAAAAATAAAAGCAGTGAAGGTGGCACTATTTTTGCCTTGTTCAGTGATGATTTAACTGGGATTATTATTATTTCTAAAAAGTAGTGAAGTGGTCAAAGTGTATGTGCTTGATTGCATCTCTCTTAATTGCATGGTTATCAGTTTGCAAAACAGTGATTCACATTCTAATTTCCTTGTCATATCTATATCTGATTCAAAGATATTTCACTTTTGCTGGTTACAGTTTCCCTGCATGTACTTCTAGACATTGTCTTGAAAACTGGTCATCAAATCCTTAAATATGGGTTTAATCTTACTTCACTACTTATGTGAAATGGTTTTTATTTAAAATGCTAACAGTGTGTGATGTTTTGTCTCTTAATACCTTTGTTCTAAAAAAAAAAAAACCAACAAAACCCCAAAAACAAACCCAGAAAAGTTTTGAGGGAAGCCAGTGTTTTTAAAATAACTTTGAAGCATGGTTTAAAAGACAATTTCAGGTGATGAGACACACATTTTATCACCTTGAAATAGCTTTCTTGAATCATTTATTCCTGAAGTATTTTTCTGAAAAATGTTAGTGACGTGATACGAGACTGTATGTGTGTATGCACTCTGAAGCACTGGTTCAAAAAGTCATTTAAACACATACTTACATCTACTGCAATTGTTCAAACATGCTTTCTTGGATGAGAGCTAGAGTGTATGACTATAACTTTGCACACATGTTAATCTTCTCATCTATATCTTATTTACCTCATTATGAAGAATCAGTTTTAAATAATGAAAAAAAGTTAATTGGTTAGTTTGGGTTTAGGAGAAGGTACTGCAAGCCGTGTATCCCTTTTTCTCTTCTGTCTATATCATTTAAGAATTTTATTGTAAACCTGGGATGTCAAACCTTTATCCAAACCACCACGTAATTTTTTTCTATCAAACTTCCGAAGGCTTCAGTAGCACTCTGTGGCTTTGCCAAGCTATCGTGAAGGTTTTCAGCTCCTCTGAGCCTCCAGGTTTAATCAGCCCCATCATGTCCTGGATGGTGAGAAAGTACTCCTGACCCAGGCTGCAGATTTGACAGGAAACGGGTGGTCTGGCAGTGGGAAGCCTTGGTGGAGTGGAGGTGGTGGTGAGAGGAGAAAATACATGTTTTATTGCCTTGGCAGCAAAGGGGGTTTTTTTTGCAAAAGTGCATTGCCAAGCACCCGCTCCCACAGGAGGTGACCAGTGGTTAGTGCAAGTACGTGGCCATGCTAGTCAGGCACATCTACCTAGAGAGGACCAAAACTATCATCTCCAAATTTCAGTGAGTTTGATGCTCCTGAGCGAAAGGTTAAAATGTTTTACTTGTGAAATAAAGTCCTGGAGTTTTTATGGCACAAAATCTGTATTGTGTCAAAGGGATGTGACTGAAGATGCCTGTAGTTATGTGCGTTGGTCTCCTTTAATTAGCCATCGTACAGTGTAAAAAGACGCTCTTAGTGGACATAGGTAAGAGCCTGCTTGCATGCTCACTGGACGTATGACTTTCTGTGGCCTTAGTTTTCAGTTTGAGTTTGTGGATGAAAATGGTCACTACAGTTGGCCATTCAGAGGATGAGGGGTATGTTGAGTTGATGTGTTTACTGTATTTCATTTGCATCAGCATATTGCTTTCTAGTTTTTGTACACTTTTTCATTAGCCGTAAGCTGAAATCTCAAAGTAAATCTGTCAGCACTACTTCCGAAATGTTTACAGAGTTTTTGGATTCTCCTGCCCTGTTTTTTTTTTTTTTTTGCTGCTCTTCATTTGGTATGTATTGTACCTGAAAGGAGGGTGTGTGCATGCTATGCATACAATGTGCAACACAAACATTGCTTAAAAAAACAAACAGCTTTTTGCCTTGTATGCAGGAGTAGAACAAATACAATCTGTCTCCATGCTTCAAAAGTCAGAGGCTTTATGGGCTGATGTTGGTCAGAAGTAATACAAGTGTGTATGTAAAGAAAGTGGGAAAAGGACATTAGGGTGTTAACTTCATTTGACAGTCAATTTAATCTGTGCTGCTCCAAGGAGGTCATCCCATGGGTGATGCTTTGCCACATAGTCTCAGATTCTTATGCTAGAGTTGAAATGTACACAGGATTGCACCCATTGTGAATGATAGCTATGTGGGAAAATGAACTTGCTAAGAACTACCTGTTCAAAAAAAACCCCACCAAACTACCACCTTACCTCTCTCCCCCACCTACTAACTACTCTTCCAGTCAGGTCAGGGTGATGTGGATGATGCCATCGTTGGAGGAGCCCCAGCAGTGGCATGTGAATGGGAACAGAAATGCAGGAGAGGATGGCAAGCAGTTGTACAGATTTAGATATCTTAGGTCAGTCATGAAGCTACACAGTAAGGTCACCATAGTAGGTTTTTATTTTATTGTTTTCCCTTATCCTCCTTAATTAATACACATTTTATAGGCAGTGTGTTGTAAGGATGAGTTGTTCCATGCAACAAAAATAAATTTATTTTCCTGTGAATTATTGTTCTCCAGGGCAGAATTCTGTTTTGATGAAAAATTTGAGGAGGACAATCTTGTATTGCACCTTCTGAAAAATGCCATTATGGTTTTTGTTTGTTTTAAAATACATTTAATTACAAGTTGCTTTTCATCAGTTGCATGCTCACTTTTCTCTTACATGTTTTTCACCAACCTGATTTTTTCATATTTAGCCTTAGTCCCTCCAGTGCATCTCTTCTATGCAATTCTTGAAGTCTTGAAAAATGGGCAGGTAGAAACAGAAACGCGTAGAAAAATTAAATTTTTTCACCTAATTCAAAGTTGTGTTTTCTTTCAAATTCTGCCCTTGTGCTATATTTGAAAATGGGAAAGAATCATGAAAGGAGAATAAGAAGAAGTAAGTTTCAAAATTTCACCTCCCAGTTGTTTGGGGGTTTTTTTAGATAGCTATTTTAATTTTTCCCTAGAAAAATTTAGGCTACAAAAAAAATTGTTTAAAATCATCTTTTTTCCCCCCTCTCCTGCAGCTGTCTATATCATCAGTTGCAATTTTTAGGACACCTTTTACTGTCATTATTCTTCATTCCAAACTGGGAACCAAGTTTTGTTACTCCCCGCTCATACTTGAAAAAGCTTGAATCCAGCTTTTATTTCAGTTAATGTTGTATAGCAAAAGCAGTTCTTTATGCTCTCCGGTAATCATTTTAGAGTTGGGCGGTTACTCTGGATCTGTGCAAGAAGAAGCAATCTGAAGAACCATTCAGTCCAGACTTGAAAGCAAACAGGGACAAATGGGGACTGTGGTAGCTTCAGCAAGTGATACGGAGAATAGTGTTCTATGCAGGTGAAAAAGCCTTTTCTTTGAGGTGAAATGCAAACTATATGTATTCAGCCAAATTACTCTTTTTTAAGGTCTACTGAAAGGTTTACATAAAGAAAAAGAATCTCTTCATTCCTGGAAAGTGAACCATATTGCTGTTTTACACTTGTATCCTGGTGTGGGTATTCTTAATCAAACTGCTACGTATTGGGTTTGATTATATACCACTTACTTTACTTTAATTCCTTCTTAGCTCTCAACTCAAAAATAATGTTAGGAAGAGTGAGTGCATGGCAAGCCTTAGAGTCTGTGGATTTCAGGGTTTCACAAGCCCATAGGGCAAAGTCTCTTGAAACTGATTTTGTCAGTTCAAGAACTGTTTTGTTCTTTAGATGTTGACCTTGTTTAAATTAGTCACAGGTAAATGAATTCTGGGCATTTGAGGCTCTTTCCACAGCAGTTTACGAGTGCTCTTTTTTGCAGAAAATCTATTGTCAAATTACTGCTGCCTGTAGAGGGCCTTGTTCAGGCAAAGTAAACAAATAATTCCACATGAATTCTTGGAAATAACTTGAAGGTTGAGGTAACAATTTGTTTTGAACCTAATAGACTAACCCTTATAGGTTACTGGGAGGAGGTGTCCTTAAGTGACACCTTCAGTCCCATCCTCCTCAGATACAAATACCTTTTATAAGACCAAACTCTCGAACCTTAACCTGAGCAGGTTCCCTTTTTTCCTAAATGTTAGCTAGGTGGGCTCGTTACATGATCCTAATTTAATCCCCCTCATCTCCTGAAGAATCAAGGACACTTGCTTTCTAGGATTTCCCCCCACCATTCCCAGAAAGATTCATGCAATTTTCAGTTATTGTTCATGTATGATTAAAAGTGTCTATTATTAGAACATGTCTGGCAGCAGAGCAACTGCCCGCTTTTTGCGTAATAGGATATTAATTAATACGCTCACTCCACAGGCGGCAAGGCTAGAGATGTAATCTGCATCCAGCCTGCAGGAGGTTAAACTCTTGTCTCCCGCACTGCAGAGAGTGCCCTAAGCAAGAAGCTACGGCTCAGTCGGAGAAAGGTTGTCCGCTCTGTGTCTGCCACGGAGCTGAAGCCTGGCGCTGATATCCCTGGCACAGCACCATGCACATAGCAAGTATTAGCCATTTAAGGAGCTTCACTTTGCTCTAGCTAGTTTAGAAAGGATGAAATTCAAAAATCCAGTGTAGACTGGATAGGGTACTGTTTCTACCTCATACTATTATTTTTAATATATGGAGTATAGCAGGTTCTGATACCCCCTAAAACGCATTATTCCCTGTAGTTGTAATGCCTTTTGTGTTTTCTAAGGACATAAACTAGCCTTTTATCTAATTTTGTCCCAGACTGGAATGGGAAAAATCGTTGTCATGGTGACAAACCTGAAATAGGACTTTAGCATTATACAGTAAAATACATGTGCTGCTCTCTAACTTGCTGTCAGTGGCTGGTAGAATTATTGGCCACCTGCAGCAGTGGACAGGACAAGAAAAGCTGAAAGCAGAGCCTGTAAGACAACTTGTATTACTCACTATTCTTTTGCTAGGCAGTCGAGGCCAGGAGGGTGTGATGTATTTTTGACAAATGCGATTCCATATTCACTGAAATGCAAGCACTAACCAGCTTCAGTGGGAATCCTCTTAACATGCAGTTTGACTGAAAGTGGAATAAAGTTCTGTGCTTTTGGTCTGCATTTCAGATACAGAAAGGGTGTGTGGGTTGGGAGTACTTCTTTTAGTACTGTCTTGTTATCTCTTCATAAAAATTAATTACTGAGATATTGTTATACTTTATTTTGTATTGGTAAAGGCTTCATATCCTTTTTGTATTTAATCTTGCCATATGAGTACTAATGTCTTACCTACATAGCAGTTTCTACGGTTTTTCTAATGCACGCTTGGTGAAGAATGAGGTAGACACCTTGCACTGTTAGGGTTTTTTCTGAAACAAATAATAGATATTTTTCTAAGAAAAGAATGATGATTCCACCTTCGCACCCCACCATGCACCTGAAATACTTAATGCATCCACAAATGGATTGTGGTGGGTCCAGCTTTCCCCCTTTTTTTAATGAAGTCTGAAGCCCCATCCAAAACATGGAATAGACCATGTGTAAAGATGAAAGAGAGCATTTGTTCATGGAATGAATGAATTTTCATATCCTGGTTATTTCTGATGGAGCCAATGGAATTACATTTCTCCAGAGCTAAAATTTTTGCTTTCTAAATGGAAATTTGCTGTATACAGAAGAGTCAAGCCTGGTCTGACTCTTGAATTAATTTGATGGAGGATTCATTTAGTTGTCGGGTTTAGGGTTCAAAACTCAGACTTGAAATGCAGTAAGTCCAGTGATTGTGGTAACTTATTATGGAGAGGGCTTGCATTCAACATGGATTAGTCAGTGGCTCTGGTTTTATTTATAAATGGGCTCTAAGCTTAAGCATGTGCAGGTTCTCTGGTGGTATGGGGATAAGAGGTGAGCACTGCCAAGCAGTGATTCCTCACTGTGATTCAGGAATGGTATTTTTTTTTACTCAGAACAGAGAAACAAACTTTAGTATTGTTGGAATAGAAAACCAATTTTAAAAGCCCAAATCTGTTATGAACAAGTCTGTATTCCTTTTAGTTGTTGTTGCCATTATTATTATTGTTGTTGACAGCAAGATGAAATCTTTTTCAAAGTGATCGATTAGAGGTATTTTAGCTGACCATTTTTGGCAAGATCTTCATGTAGAATCCCTTTTGAAACATGACCATGGTCTTAGCAGAACATCTGTTTGCATAACATATATTTCATAACCAAGATGCATGGTTTTTTAAAAAAAGCCTGAATCATCCTCCCTACCTTTATTTTTAAGCTAAACACTTTCAGCATAAATATAAACCGCTTCTGCAAATGCAAGCTAAGCCTGTTGCTGTGTAGCCTTTGCAGCCCTCTTCCTCTCCCTTCCCTTTCTTTCCCTTTTCCGCCCACCTACCTTCCTCTTACTCCTACTTCCCCAGGTGCTGGGATACTACAGAAAGCTTAATGGGTTTCAAATATTCAACCGTCCCCCAACGCCCAAAAGATGAATTGGGAAAATTTGAAAAAGACTAACAATAAAGGGTGTTGCTAAAGGCCATTTTTAAGTCCCAAAGTGCTGAGCAGTGTATAGTGTTTACATTTCTATTAGGGGCTAATATTTTTTAAAGCGAATAAATTGTAAAAAGTAACATAGAAGTACCTTGTTAACCAACCCATGCTTCAGGTGAGCTGAACATGCAAATTTTACACTCATTAATTGTACTAATAAATTACTTATTCTCTTTTGTGACTTAATATTTGCTGAAAATGTTATTTTAATTAACTTTTGTTTAACTATTAAAATATAGATATTGATTTATAGGTGACTCCTACCTTGCCCCTACTCCATTGTTCTGTGGTATGTAACAGTTTAGCAAGATTACCACTTTCTTCATTAAACTCAGAAGCATTTACTGGTTTTGTTTCTTTATCACAAGGTGACAGACCCCTTATGGTGTATACCTGAGATTTCTTGCAGCTTGGGGAAAGAACCAGTCAGTAACACTGTAAACTTAATGTGACTAATAGGTCAGTTGAACTGCCGTGTCCCAGCTGGGATTTTCCTGTTTGGGATAGTTTTTCCCCTTGGTGCTCCTTTCCCTAGCTTTTTGCAGGATAGCGGAATTTTTTAGTTACATGAAATATTTTGGATATAAAACCCAGCTGAGTAAGCCCAGCTTAGTTTTACTTTCACTTGTTCTGTCTTTTAAACAAGATTAGGGAAAACTTCCAGAATAAAAGGAAAGTCTAATCAGGGTTGTTTCATGTGCCCAGCCACCAGGCACTTATGGTGATATAGGAATATGCGAAAGATTTTAAGTACTAGTTGCTTCAGAGCTACAGACATGTAAATCTGAGCCATTTGTGTGTCATTCGTGCAAGGCCCATGGATAACTTGACACATTTAAACAAATTATCCCAATCTGAAACGTCATGGAGAGAATGCCTGCTCTTTCCGTACTCTCCAAGGTGAACCCATTCATTTGTTTCTAATGGGGGGGTGGGTAAATGAATCACATACTGGTATATGGGTGGAAAACTGTGTCTCATTTCTTAAGGAGAGTGAGAAGACTAAATAGAAAAAGTATTCTTAATATTTCTTGTCTATTAATGTAGACATGCATACAGTAGCTCTTCCTAATCAGTGAGTTTTGAACTGAAGGTATTTCATTGCTTTTAATTCAAACAAGTAGTCCTTAAGTCCTAAGATTCACCTTCAAAGTATTTTTTTTCTTCCATAAAAATTAAAATCCTATCTTTACAAGATAATACAAATTTAAGGGGGGGGGGAAGTTGTGTCTCTGTAGGAATCTGCTGGGACAAAGTGATTGTTTCTACAAATACTGACTACAATTCTATATATAGGTCACCCATTCTTTAGTCAGTGCCAGTCGTCTTTATGTTTTAAAGCAAAAGAAGGCAGATCTCCTCTACCTTGTCTAATATGTCAATGTTCGAGGGATAACATCGCTCCCTGGTGTCACACTGCTGTGAAAATCCCATCGGATGGGATTTGAATGGGAGAATTGATCTACTTCCAAATGTCATTTCTCTGAACAATAAAGGTCTACAGGTCACTCCCACTCTGAAAACTGATCATTGACAGTGCTAAATTTATTTTAGTAGCAGGAATGCTCTCTGACGTACGTAAGAAAAATGTTTATTTTTAACAGTACTGTATCTGTGTTTTACAAAAGGAGAAATAAATTACCCTGGTTAAGGAAGCCTGGAGGAGAGTCAAAGTGGCATAATACCACACTGCTCCATCCACTGAAAGGCCTGATTTTATCCCCAAGCTGCAAGAAAAATGAACAATTCTTTGTAATCGAGCTGTGGAGCTCATGAAAGAGAGGGACATTTTTACTAAAGGACTGATGCATTATCCTGTTTTCTAATAACATTGCTCTATGATACTGCTTCACTTTAAAATGCTGCATTTTGAGAAGAGGCATTATGACTCAGAGCATGCAAAACCTGTACTGTTTTTCCTTCCTTGCTATAGAAAGCAGAAACTTGGATGTTAGCAGAATGGCAGTGCAGTATAATTGCATATTTTAAAAAAGTACATCAGAATAGAGTTACACGTAGTCAAGCTGGATATAATGTTGTTAAGTAGAGCTGAGTAATCTTGCCATTTGTACTGCAGCTACCTTTTGACTTTTTGCATTTTGCTTTTCTGTTTCTTAGATGCACAGCCCACAGATGGAGAAAGGGAGGTATGGAATCAGATCAGTGCAGTTTTACAAGACTCAGAAAGTATGCTTGCAGACCTTCAGGCTTACAAAGGAGCTGGACAAGAAATTAGAGATGTATGTTTGTTAAAGTTAATGACAGTTCTTTGGAAGCAAAATCAAGCAAAACTCGATGTGTTCCTTGCTTCTGTTCTGTATCCAAGCACATTCTATGAAATGATACAAAAATCTTCATTAAAATTGTATTTAGAGAATATGTTACAGATTATGTGTAATGTTGAATATAGAGCTCTAATCATTAAATGATGGCTGTTGGAACTTGTTTTAGGTTTACTATTAGTAATTAGTAATTATTTTCCATTTTAAGAAACAGCATTTCATATACCTCGTTTCATATATCTCATGGTAGAAGTCAAAGTTCAGAACATAGAAGAAATAATACTCAGATGTCAGAAATACACTATAAAAAAAGTTGAAAATAGTTGTTCTTTTGTGTAAGTGAAATAATGAACCACAGTAAATTATAACCTTACATCCACTTTACAGGCATGTTATTCCATGAAACTGGTCCCAAAGTACAATTCTGAACTGTAACTTAAAATTTTTCTCAGCTGACCAAACCTTTTCCCGCATCAGCTTCGCAGTTACTGTTAGTGTGACCTGTTGGTTACTTAAGAATCTGAATATGTTGAAGATTTCAAAAACATCAAAACCTTAAAAAAAGGCTATTTCTGCCATTTCTGCTATTTCATACAAAAGGTTTTACCTGATGCTTCTACAATAGTTTTGCTCCCCAAAGAACATGTTAAAACGTGTTTCTGTATGTCAGTGGTGCATTGGAATGAGTAATTTTAAATCACTATGTTATAGGGGGAGAGGGAAAGTGGAAAACATGGCATTTTTGGACTTACTAATTTCCTATTCCCATGCAATGTAATTTCTCATAATTGTTCTATGTTTTACAATAGTTACTTTCTAAAATAATGTAGTAGAAAAATTCCAAACCACCTTTTGCTTGTTATTCATGTATCGCAGTTCTTTACAGTAATATTTTCATTTCAGGCAATACAAAATCCCAATGATATCCAGTTGCAAGAAAAAGCATGGAATTCAGTATGTCCTCTGGTTGTAAGGCTGAAGCGCTTTTATGAGTTTTCACTCAGATTAGGTGAGCCCTGTTTTAGTATGTCTGTTTATTAGGCTACTTTATATATTAAAAAAATAGAAAGCTGCTTCTTCCACAGATATTAAAGGGTTATTATTCTTTCTGCTTGATATCAACAGACATTTAACTGCAATTACATTTGTCAAGGCATATTTTTAATCTTAATTTAATTTCAAAATTTTCATGGTTTGTTAGTTTGTCACTTAGAATAGATCTGTATTATCTAAACAGAGTACAAGCAAAGAATGTGGTAAAACTGTATATTCTCTCTGGTGCCTGCCACTCTTCAGCACTTCACTGGTCCATATTGTATTAATGCAATTTAATTTTTTTTAATTTGGATCTTTCAGTTTTAAAAGGAATGTAAACCAATAACATTGTGAGACTTTAAAAACAGGGATAACGGGGAGAAGGGTATCAATAAACTCTCTCACAGGGTGAAAATCCAAAGTTGGGCACGTTTTACACTGACTTTGTGATCCCTACAAACCTCCAAAATGCTGTAATTACTCCTTGAATTAGGACTCTGCAAGAGAACCAGTGTGCAAAAATGTATGTATGAAGTGGGAGAGCTCCCAATGCAAGGGAATTCTACAACATCCTGCTTACTAAGTCTTTCACTTTTTGAGTTATGCTAGTAATTATAGCTGCGGGAGCTGAATTACATTGCTATCAGTGCCTAAGAGTACACTTTTAGTAACAGAGATGCCAGAATAATCTCTATACTGAGCTGGTGGCTAATTGGGGAAGATGAAAGAGTTGAATATCTGAATGCCAGAAAAATGCTTTCTTTAGAATTTTTGATAAGGAACCCAGATAAAGGGTGATAAAAAGGGGAAACATCTCAGTGATACAAAATGGAGAGAAAATGGCAGAGCGCCTGAAGAGACAGGTGTCTTTGACTAATGTTTCTCACCTTAGAATAGTAAGAAAAAGCATTTCTATTAGGGCTCTGAGTGTTCGGAGGTTTCCTTCCCAATACTTAAAACTTTGTTATAAGGTGGACTGAATAGAATTTGTGCTTCTGATTTTTATTCAGAGAAAGCCCTGCAGAGCTTACTGGAGTCCTTGACGTGCCCACCTTATACTCCAACTCAGCACCTGGAACGGGAACAGGCTCTAGCGAAAGAGTTTGCAGAAATCTTACATTTTACTCTTCGTTTTGATGAACTCAAGGTTAACAAAGTCTTTCAATACATGCTGATTTTTTCTGTGTATTTTGAACCGAAACTGATTATTTCCTTTTTATCTTCCTTGAAGATGAGAAACCCAGCAATTCAGAATGACTTCAGTTATTACAGGCGGACAATAAGTCGCAACAGAATAAACAACATGCATGTAAGTAAATGAAATCTGATCTGCTGTTCACACTGAGGTATTTATCAGTACACATTTATACCGTTTGTGGTAATGTTTTTTCTTTTGATACACTAGCTGTCATGTTCTCTCCTTCACACTGAGAGTTAATCAGCAGTCCGGATGAAGTGATTAGAGTGGAACTATTCATGCAACAATCTGCTTGCTGACATGAGCATATACTGTACCTTTTTCTTGCTGCTGGCAAGATTTTAAAGAGTTTTACTGACTATTTTTTCTCATGTTTTCATCAGCTAGACATTGAGAATGAAGTAAACAATGAAATGGCCAATAGGATGTCCCTGTTTTATGCAGAAGCCACACCAATGCTGAAAACACTCAGTAATGCAACTACACATTTTGTATCAGAAGTAGGTAATGGGGGAGAAAAGGTCTAACACAGACATTCTTGATTTTAATTTTACAAGATGGTTTACTGAACATTGGCTGTTTTTAACCCTTCTAGAACAAAACGTTACCAATTGAAAATACAACGGACTGTCTAAGTACTATGGCTAGTGTATGTAAAGTCATGTTGGAAACACCGTAAGTTTTACCTTAAATCTTGTTTTTCTTGTATGAGAGAATTTGTATTGTATTTTAAGTAGCCATCTGGGATAAACACAGTTTTTTTCCAAATGAATTCCTGTATGTTTGCCTTAAGTTGTTATCACGTTTGTATACAAAGCATGACCTGGTATTAGAAAGTCTTGCCTCCTATTTTGACCACTTTATGATATTTTTCATGAATTAGCATTGAGTTTTGTTACGGAGAGTTTACGTGGTCAGCCTGCATTTCATCAGAAGATTAAAATACAAGTGTAATCTTGTGCTTCAGTGTCTGTGTCTCTTCTCTAACTAGGGCCATAGGCCAGCTACTGTCTCTTGTTTGCCCATGCTGCTCAGTTATTAGCAAGATTCTGGCTCTTCCAAGTACTGCTTTTGCAAATGATGCACAGGGACTATTTTGAGGATCATTTGAGTAGATGTTTTTTGGATGCAGCCATCTTATTCTGGATATGAGAAAGTTCAGCTGTATGGAAACTGTACAACTGTGTTCCTATCTACTAGCGTAAATAGAGGCAGTGGGGTTCCTATTGTTTAGGTATGCATGTAGTTGAGTATTTTTTGGGTTAGAGGTCTCTTTGAGTGGACTCAAGAGTGGACTCTATCTACAAGATAGAGTCAGGGTAGTCTTCCCATCTTTGAATTGTTTGTTCATGGTGTCATGTAGGGGGTAGAACTCCTGAGGTTATTGTGTTTGTTTATGAAAATTCTGGAGAAGTGTATGTAGGAGGTGGGTCTCATCTCACGATCCCGGGAGATCATAGAAGTGATTGAAAAGTAACCTTATGTGTCAGCTCATTTTTTGGCAAAAGTAGAGAAACAGAAAGTTGTGAGTCATCTACCAGAAGATTATCTGATATTTAGTTCTAGTTTTGGGACAATCAACCATTTTCACATCAAAATGTCTGTAGCCTTTAAAACTGTTCATGTTACGATGCTGTATAAGAATGAAAGTTGAGGTTACTGTAAATTGAGAGGTAGTATAGCACAGATTTTAGAATTTTTAATGATACGTTTAGGTGAAAAAATCAAGTTTTATATTGAAAATCAATGAATGACAGTAGACAAATGTACGTATTATCTACTCAAAATAATATTTGTTAGAAAAATTGTGATAATTTCTGGTTTTCTCTGCTGTAGCTCATTTTTCATTTCCTGATGATGGTTTCAAGGATTAGAGCCAATAAGGGCTGTCTTAACTGTGTGTCGTGGTTTAACCCCAGCCAGCAACTAAGCACCACGCAGCCGCTCGCTCACTTCCCCCCCACCCAGTGGGATGGGGGAGAGAATTGGGAAAGAAAAAAAAGTAAAACTCCGTGGTTTGAGATAAGAACAGTTAATAGGACAGAAAGGAAAAAAATTATAATAATAACAATAATAAAAATACAATAATAATAATAAAAGAATTGGAACATACAAAACAAGTGATGCACAATGCAGTTGCTCACAACTCACTGACCATTGCCCAGTTAGTTCCCAAGCAGCTAGCCCCCCCAGGCCAATTCCCCCCAGTTTATATACTGGGCATGATGCCACATGGTATGGAATACCCCTTTGGCCAGTTTGGGTCAGCTGCCCTGGCTGTGTCCCCTCCCAGCTTCTTGTGTCCCTCCAGCCTTCTTGCTGGCTGGGCATCAGAAGCTGAAAAATCCTTGACTTAGTACAAACACTGCTCAGCAACAACTGACAACATCAGTGTGTTACCAACATTCTTCTCATACTAAATCCTAAACATAACACTGTGCCAGCTACTAGAAAGAAAATTAACTCTATCCCAGCCGAAACCAGGACACTGTGCCATCCGTATTCTTATTTTGGTATTGAAAAGTCAAAGAAAAACTTTTTGTTCAGTCCAGTCCTGTCTAGTAGGCCTCCACATTTTAGATGCTCAGTGAACCTGGGTTGTTGAAGTTGCTTGCCTATGGACTTAGAAGAGGGAGAGAGAGAGAGAGCAATGACTATGATCCACCTAGGTGAAGCCCTGAACTTACTAGCTGCTGAAATTAGATCCCACTTAAATGTTAACTGTTTCAAAGTAGGAATTTAAGCAAAAAGAGTAGCTTTCCTTTGAGGTCCTGATATGTTGTATTTCTAAGATTAAACAGAAGTATGGTCAGTCTCCATCATATTTCATGAACTGTGGAAGTCTTCTGTGAAGCCATCATCATAGACATTTTGCTGAAGTGAGGATCTGAACTGTGAAGGGTTATTAGAAGGGGTTTACATATCTCTATTTGCTTTCTAACCATTCTTCTAAATTGACAAGGACTTAGGCAATTCAAAATTCTTTAAAATTTTACTAAGATGCATCTTCAACCTTAAAATACAGTTTTAGTTCAGATTTCATGCGCTCATAGTCTAGTTTGCAAAATTGTCCAGTAAAAAGTCAACTTTATTTCTTTTGTTCTGTTTTCCAGAGAGTACAGGAGTAGATTCACCAGTGAAGAGACCCTTATGTTCTGCATGCGAGTAATGGTGGGAGTTATTATTCTGTATGATCATGTTCATCCTGTGGGAGCTTTCTCAAAGACATCAAAGATTGATGTAAGAGTGACTTTTCTTTAATACTCTGTAGGTTTGAGAATACTAGTCTGCAGCTTTTTTGCAGCACAAGCTTACAGCTTTGTATACATCATTTTAATTACTTTTGAATGGCAACATTTAGAATTTATCTTCACCTGTGTACTTTGTTTGAAATTAAAATAAGGGTCAGTCTTTTGTTCTTTGTATTTTCTTCCAGACACAGATACTCATTTGTCTTAGTTAGCTCTGCTTTCCTGCCAACTGTATGGTTACACTAAAATAATGTTGTATTACACCTACCCTGGAATAAGTTCTACGGTCATAATTGTTTATTAATCATGTACTTTATTTATGCTAAAATGTTCATCTTGGCAGTAGTTCTGTTGTAAATAAGCAGATATTCGACATTCTATCTGCTTTGTCCGAGATCTGAAGTAGCAGAACTGAAATGTTATTGTTGTAATGCTGATAATGAGCCTTCAGTTGTAGCTTTGGCATGACCAGTGACAGGGGAATGAACCTTATTTTTTCATCTGAGATACTGCAAGCACACACAAAAAAGTACTCTTATTTTTGCTACGTGTTTTTATAAACCTAGATGTCATGTGCTACATCTTTCAGTAGAAATCAGCTGTAATTCATGAAAAAAGATGCAAAGTCTTTCCCTTTACGAAAGAGCCTACATCAAAAGAAAAGAAAAAATATATATGTATTATTGTGCTCCATGACACTGAGTCTTTGTTAGCATTTTTCATCTGCAGATATCAGTATTTTACCACATCCCCTCTTTGACTCTGTTTTACAGAGGGAAAGATATGTCACAAAGAGGTGAACTGATTCGCTCAAGGTCATGCAGCAGATAGAGCCCGGGAATTGAATGCAGACTTCCTGACTGCTAATTCAGTCTCTTGCCTACAGAGACAATCCACAAGTAAAATTTTGATAGGACCAAACATATGATGTGTGTACTTTGTTTCTCACATTTATCCTAAAGCCCTGTAATCTTACAGGAAAGTTAGCTAGATATAAATGAGAGACAGGAGATGTATGACTCAGTTTTTAAAAATGAGTACATGGTCCCAAATCTTAATTTGCCTAATCAGTTTGATGATTCTTCTCTAATAAAAAAAAAAAAAAATATTTCAGATGATGAGTTTGTTTTACTGTGAAAAACAGTGCTTTTCTCCAAATTAGTCACTTCTCGGGAGCCATTTCAAGAGAATGTCAGGGACAGTGGAACAAATTAGCCTTTCCTTACTCTTTCAAGACTGGAGACTATTTCAAGCTGTTAATTACAGGCTCCTAGCTTGAACATCCTAACAGCTTCTCTTTTTTGACTGTTTTAGGGATTCTGATTCTAAGAAAAATGGAAAAGAATGGTTTGAATTTTTATCCCCTTTGAGTTTGTCTGATCTGATTTCATGCGGCATGTAAACCTGGACTGAGTGACGTGAATATAGTCCTGAGTTTCTCTAGTTCAGGAAACGTAACTGTGTCACTTCAAAACATGGGCTGCTACCCTGAGAATTTCATCTGATCTGCTACTTGCAAAGCTAGTTTTATCTTCCTGGTAGAAATGAGCCAACTGAGCAATGATTAGTGACTGTTAGGCTGGTCATGGTGCAGGAGGCTGAGCTACATTTTCCGAATAATTTTTATTGGCAAATACGTGGACCCTGACTTCAATTTCATCAGCAACTTCCATAATAAGGCAGAGTTGCTCTTTAGCTGCAAAGAAAATACTGGCATGTGGATTTAGCACTGTAATGTGACTTGGAAAATTAGAAGGTTCAATCTTGACACTGCCATATCTTTATCTGTCATTTTAAATAAGATGAAATTAATCTAGACTAATTTCTGGATAGCTATTAGATGTCTTCATAGCAATGGGAAGAAATAGGTACTTCTGGACCACGATTCATTGCATATGAAAGTATATTCTGAATAGGTTAGAGGAATTTCTTATTTCTCTCTATGGACTAGATAGGGAGTGTATAGTGGGTCAAATGAGTTCTACCTCTGCTTTGTGTGCTTCATTTCCCCTTTTGTAAATTTGGACAGAGTTTCAGTGTGTTTTTTTACAGTCTCCATGAAGGTGTTTGTTCAGTGTGGTGTTTAAAATCAACATCATGCACTCCTTATCTCAGATTAAATTTGTAACCACTAGTTATGAAACAAATCATAAGTTATGACCAGTTAGATTTACAACTAAAAACTGAATACTGAAAATTACTTCCTTGTATGCAAGCATAAAAATAAAAGTCAAAGTTGAAACATGTCTTCTGATAGTTGCTAACAGCAATGGCATGGAACGCTCTTCCAAAATCTCTTTTTTTAGCTTATATCAGCTGTTCTTGATATTTTTTTAAGTTGGAATTGGAGAAATCATGTGCAAGTTAAAATACATACACTTGATATATAATTTACTATCTACAAACGCTTACTGAAGTAGATGTTTTCTCAAAAGTTAGGTTTTTAACTTAAGATAATTTTTAATAAGCTATAATGCTTTTATTGTGTCATATATAAAGCAGCATTAACACTCGGTAGGAAAAAAACCTGCCTGTCTATGGTGAAATTTCTCCTTGTTTTCAGCTAGTGCAATTCATATATTATTGTTCAATAGTGGCATGCTTCTGTTCCCAGATGAAGGGATGCATAAAAGTTTTAAAGGAACAACCACCTGACACTGTGGAGGGACTTCTGAATGCTCTCAGGTATGTGTGGAATAATTACTCGATTCAGCCTTAACAAATTCCTCTTTGTTTTTCTCCCAGTCTCTTTATATTTAAGACTTTTCACCTTAGAAGATTAATTTATTAAGAGAATTGTCCTTTCAGGTTTGCCTTCATCACCTGGGGTTTTCTTAAGTAATATTCATTTCTTTCAATTCCATTTCACTTTAATAAGCAATGACTATTAGTATTGGAAGTCATAATGTCCTTCTTCAGAGACACTTACAGTTTGTTTTATCACCTAAAACTTAGCCATCTAAAAGGTAAACAATACTTCAAAAGAAAACGATATATCTGAGCTAAGATTTGTTATATAAAATACCCCAGCAGCTAGAACATTTTAGAAGCAGAGCAGAATTTCTATTTCTCAAACCCTTGATACTTCCCTTCTCTCTTTCCCTTTTAATAAGACTTTTTTTTTTTTTTTTAATTTTGCTAAATTATACAACTTCAAGAAAACAGCAACCTAAATCCCAATCTTGTAGCTAAGTGTTTAAGGTGCTGTCTTGGGAAGCAAGACACAATGGTCTGACACTTCTCTGAAGCTGAGAAGGGAGTCTTAGTACCAAGTTGTTCAGAACTGTATTGAAATCTCTAGCTTGGATAGAGCGAGAACTGCAGCCATAACCACCTCCATATTTGCTTATCATGTCTTTTGAATTAAAATCGCTGTGGAGTTAAATCCTACAGGTATCAGGTGTGTTTTGAGTTTATGTGATAATCAGTCTCCCTATGAACATAAGCAGTGGAGAATGTTTGGGGCTACATGGAAGAAAACCACACTAAAGCTCTTCAGTCCTCTCAGGACATTTAAGAAAGCTGCTTAAAATTAGGTTTATAGATTATGCCAAAATTCAATCTAGATTCCTAAGTCCTTTTCGTATCTACCCTATTTCTATGTCTTTCCATGATTTTTACTTCTTTTGAGGCTTTTAACTGGAAAAAAAGATAATTTTGGCCCGAAATTATGACAATGTCATAGACAGATGGCAAACAGTATTTTAGCCAGGATTTAGCCACAATTCTCCATTATTAACAGGGAATAATTTATTGCAAGGGGTATTTATAAGATAAAGAGCACCAGACTATTAGCAGTTAAATTCCAGTGATCAGTGACTAGAGGAACATGTAAGTTCCTCCTTTGTGTAATTGAACTGCAGTGATTTCAAAAACAGGCACTGAAGTTTTCAGACTTTTCTAATCCCTGTTCATTTCATAAAGTATTGTTTTAACTTGTAATTTCTAGGTTCACTACAAAACACCTGAATGATGAATCTACTTCAAAACAAATTCGAGCTATGCTGCAGTAGTATCCTGAGACAAGTAGATGTTTGTATTGATCACAGAAGATGTGTATGTTTACATAATTTAATACGGTTTGATGTTAATACTTGTGTGTATTTACATAACCATTTTCTTCACATTGCTAAAATACATGAATCTGTTCATAACCTGACTGACTTTATATAGTGCAGCCTAAGTTTTTATGCTAGCCTTTATCTTTTGACTTTTAAAATACTTTTTTACTTAGATACTTCAGCTGTGACAGTTTATCTGTGCATTTTAATCCTTAAACATCTTCTCTATCAGAGAAGTAAGTAGTAGTGAAGACAAAATGGAAATCAAATAAACTGAAATGTCAAAGATACCACAGAAAAGGAACTTTAAAGAAGGAGAAAGTTAGTGTAAGAGAAAGTTAAATTCACTGGATATGTTTTAAGAACATGTGCACAGTTTTGTAGTCAGTTAGTTTTAGGATCTCCTCAGACTTGTATGAATAGGAGAATACCTGAAAGTCATCACTCTCATAAAATACGTTGTCTTTCCTGTAATAAGTGGAGATCCACCTAATATTAAGGATTATGTGCTGGCTGACATCCAAAAAGGTATTGCAAAGAGGTCATTTTACCTTTCTTATTAAGTATAACCTGTACCTTTCAACAATTGAGGAAATTAATGTCCTTTTTCAGATTCAATATAAATAAACAGAAAATGTGTTTTAAGACAATTGCTAGATTTTGAAAATTCTATATAATGTTATTAGAATTAGAAAGGAAAGGGAAAATACTAATGCCTTGACTTAACTAGAAAGGGTTTGTCAATGTAAATACATCATGATGAACATTATCTCTCAGACAGCTCTACCCAGTAAGTAATTTTTTTGCTGATATAAACTGGTATAAAGCAGAACACTCTTCTGTAGCAGCAAACTTCCCTAGTGTCAAACTGGCCTCATCAAACTAGGGATGATATAAATAAGTTTTAAGAGCTGAGCTGTTCTTAGGCACTCCATCAGGTTCCTTGATAGTATTATTCATTAGATGATTCAGAGTCAACACAGAAATATATATCAGCTGACTGCTCCTCATTTGTTTTTGAGATGTGATTGATGCTTCAAGGAGTTGAGTTCCTTGCTGAGTTGTTTGTTCTTACTTTCTAGTAATTTTTCCAGTAAATGGAATAGAAGTACTTTGCCAAAAGCAGCAAAGTGCTCATGCTCTGTTAAGTGTCTTCTGGGTGGTCTGCAGTTGCTGTACATATTCTTGCAGAGGTCATGTTCTGAGAATGTGTTCAATTTTGTGTACTTTGCTTGCATGTATGTGTGAAAACTCCAGTGCTTGTGCACAGATTCAGATTTGTATTTGCTTATGCCTGTGTACGTAAATCAGAGTTTGTGTGCTCTCACTGGAATTTTCATGCATATCACTTCTAAAAACATTACCTTAAGACTTTGAAGATGCATTTGGTCTGCTGAAATTTGGCTGCGCTGTGAGAAATTGAGTCATTGAACTCGGTCCTGAAACAGTCTTAATATCGTAAGTTCTTTGGAGTAGGGATTGCTTTAGAGTTTATTTCTGAGCAGAACACTGTGAAGTTTCTCAAGCCTGATCAGAACCCACAGGCACCAATGTTACATGTGTCATGATACTGGACAGCACCGCAACTCCAGTGTTCATGTCACACATCTGCAGTTGTAGCAGCAGATCACTATGTTGTTGTCAGGAACAGAATTAGAAATCACGCTAGTTTTTTTTCTTTTTCTGGAAGCAGTGATCACATTGCTTTTTCACAGTAGTAAATCCACTGTTTACAAGCTCCATTTTTAATGGGCGACATTTAAAAATGTATATTAGGGAAAATCCTGCTGTGTTCAGAGTCACTTCCAGTTAGGTAAATCTAGGTGGATGACAGGTCATTCTGTTGAGCTTTGGTAACTGAAGTTAATACACGCTTACCTGCAATTATTTGTCAAACAATGAAGTCTTATCTTTAAGTAGCCCAGAGGAAAGCTATTTGTCACTTGTATAATAAAAATGTAAACGTTAAAGCATTCTGTGAGTTGTCATGTGCTGTTTGCCGAAGTCACTGAATTTCTTTGCCTGCTTTGATGTTTTTGTACAGAAGTTTGTTTCAAATAATAAAAAGTTTGGTACAGTAAGCATTGGGATTGTCTATATTTAGAGACAACATAAACAGGTTGAGAAATATCTCATTTGAAGTTTTGAATCTGAGATATAGTAGGCTTACCTTTATATATCTAGTTTATAGTTTATTTAAAAAGCATTTAAAATGTTTCACTTGTATGCCACAACAATATAACCACATGTCACTTAAACAATTCCTGGCTTTTTCTGACAATTCTTGGCACTTGTCTGTCATCTTGACCAGAGGAAATTGTTGATACTTCTTTACAGAGTAGAGGGCATGAATCCCTTCTGTGACTATTATATCTTCACATTAGTCATCCTAGGCTATGGTGGCCATCTCAGGTTGCATTTATAATCAGTAAGGTCACCAGAGGATGATTCATTTAATCTTAAGATAAGTGCAAATGAATTGCTCTTGGAAGAAGAGCTATATAGACTAATGGTCAAAGTTATTGATCTCCATTTTGTCAGTGTTTCTTCTTATTTTGGCTCATCATTATGTAAGAATACATGTTTGTATTATGATAAATATTTAAGCCTCATAATGACAGCATTTCAGAATGTGCATAAATGAGCGTGACTAGTTTGGGTCAAAACAGCCCTAAAAAATTTGCTTGTTTTGTGGTAGAAGAAAATATTATTTTAGGGTGGTATAAACTTGAAAGACTAGAATATGCTGCTGCAAACAAATGAATGGGTTTGAAACGTAATTTATGACTTCTAAGCTTTCAGCTGCTACTAAGTGGCTGTCATGAAGGATAGTTACTAAGATTATATTTACTGGTATGTGATAGACCACATCACTCAGATAAATTATGTAATGTTTTCCATGTCTACTAAAATTTACAAAGCAACAAAAAGTCTTCTCTGTGTTGCTTTCTGTGTTGTATTTCAGTTAAATTTAAACTGGAAGACATAAGTACTATGTAAGATAACTTGTGTTCTTGCATTTACTCTGAATTAAACAAAGTAGGATATAAATTCTTGATATCAAATGATCTCTCTTCCCCCTTCCCCATTTACTTCTTGAGAAGTTTAATGGAATCAATATATTCCTACAAAAATACAGTGCCAGTTAGGTGGATGCATATTTGGGAAATACTGCATCATTTTTTCATGCCACATCTGTTTTTGGCCAGAAAAGGTACAGATTCTTGTCTGTCCAATTCTCAGTCTGTCAAGGTCCCTCTGAATGGCAGCACAACCATCTGGTGTATCAACAGCTCCTCTCAGTTTTGTGTCATCTGCAAAATTCCTGAGGGTGCATTCTGTCCCACCCTCTGGGTCATTAATGAAGATGTTAAACAGTGTTGGTCCCAGTATCAGCCACTGGGGTACGCCACTAGTGACTGGCCTTTAGATGGATTTTGTGCTGCTAATCACAACCCTTTTGAGCCTGGCAGTTCAGCCAGTTCTCAATGTACCTCACTGTCTGTTTATCTCATCCATATTTCATCAGGTTGTCTATGAGGATGTTATGGGAGGCAGTGTCAAAAGCCTTGCTAAAGTCAAGATAAATAAGCCTTCAGGGACATCAGCCAGTTCTCTCAGCATTTGTGGTGCATCCCATCAGGTCCCACAGACTTGCGTATGTCTAGTTTGTTTAAATGTTCCCTGACCTGATCCTTCTCTACCAAGAGATCCTTGCTCCAGCCTTTCTCTCTGGTCTTAGGGGCCTGGGATTCCTTGAAGGCAAATCCTACCGTTAAAGGCTGAGGCAAAGAAGGCACTGAGTTCCTTGACCTTCTCTGCGTTGTCACCAGGTCCCATACCCCAATTAGCAGCAGGCACACATTTTCCATAGCTTTCCTGTTGCTGCTGATATACCTGTAGAAGCCTTTTTTATTGGCCTTCACATCCTTCACCAGATTTAACTTCAGAAGGGCTTTGGCTTTCCTAACCCCAACCACGCATGCTCAGACAGTGTCTTTATATTCTTCCCGGGTCTCTTGTCCCTGCTCCCACTTCCTGCATGCTGCCTCTTTATGTTTGAATTGAGTCAGGGGCTCCGTGTTCATCCATGCAGGCCTCCTGCCATCTTTGCTTGGTTTTGTGTTTATCAGAAAGGACCGTTCTTGAGCTTGGAGGAGGTGATCCTTGAAAATAATCCAGCTCTCCTGGGCTCCTCTTCTCTCCAGGGCTGTATCCCATGCAATTCTTCCAACCAGATCCCTGAACAAGTCAAATTAAAATTCCCAAATCTTTCCTGTAAATCAGCTTGTGGTTGTATAGTCAGGAATATGCTTTTAAAATTGCATGTGTTCTAGGACTGTTAGAAGTACATGATTCTATGAACATCAAAAGTTAAGAAATACAAAATCTGGCATATTCAAAAGTTTGTTAATAGTTGCAAATAGTTGGCAGAGGTGGTTTTTTGGTTGTGGTTTTTTTTTTTCTTTAAAAAGTAGGACACTAATTACTATTCTCTTACCTCAGAAGAATTGTCTAATGCAAAATCACAGAATCTGTGAATTCATACCGTGAAGCAGTGGTAGATAATGCAATGGAAGCCAGTGAGCTGAAATAGCGACATGAATTTGATTTGCCAGTAGGAGAATAAAACCCATTTTGGTTAAAAATCCAATATATCAGATCTAGTATTTTAAGTTAGTAGTCTGTAATGCTTCCTTCTACAGACTAATAAAGGTGAATTCGTGACTGGCACACAATCCAAATTCTGCAAACACAGAATTCTCTTTCACACCGATTTGAGACAAATGTAACTCAATTGATTTCAGTAGAGCTGTTTGTGATTGACATGGCTGTAAGCAAAACCCTTTGTCTTTTCTCTGTTGTGGCCTTTGACCTAAGTTGCTTATTACTGAGCAAATTAAGTCTTCTGCTGCTGCAGATCAATGATGTAACATGATAATCTTGCAGAGATCTCTTGCACTTGACTGCTTTGAAATTAAAACTAAAATGAACAGTGCAGTAGGTGTTCTAGAAAATCAATAAGTATATAGTTAAAAAGTAGACCAACCAAGTGCTAATTCCTAGTTTAAGAGGAAGATATATCATGATTTTTCAACAGATCTTAATTTGGGGTCCAGCTGGAATTAATACAACTCTCTTGTCTTGGGTATTTGGGCTGTTGACAATTAAATATGTAGGCTTGGGTGTTAAGAATTTGACATACCTCTTGACATTTTAAAATTGCTAACAGACCTTAAAGGTTAAAATATTTGTATGTGGCTTGGATCAAAATTGCAATTACAGTGATTGTTCTCATTCTGATTCTGCATCCACTTCAGTGAAATGCTAGGGTTCAAAGAAATTTCCCATGGATTTTAGTGATGTGTCAAACAGCTCTCTCTGATTGCCTTGAAAATTGTGGAAGAGTTTGTCTATCTTCTCTAGACACACAAAGAAGTTGGAAGAGGACAGTGGAAGATGATCAACCTCAACTGGTTTAGATATCCCATAATGACGCAAGGATAAAGCAGGAGACTTGACATGGATGCAGTCCCCGTGCAGTTCAGAAACTACCCTGTCTGGTGGGTTGTGTGACGTGGCAATGTCTGAAGGTCAAATCATGTTAGATGGACAGAGAACTTCTGAAGGGCTTTGACCAGGAAAGGTTTCTACCCAAACTGAAGAATCTTGTCTCTTTACAGACATGATTTTAGGATGCCATGGTAGGAGGAAGCTTAAGGGCTCTTACTAACCTTACGTCCCTTTCTGTGGCAGCAGCACAGCACTGTGCAGAGCCCTGTTTCCACTCCAGTGGCTGCTTAAGAGCCCACCTCAGGCTGTAACCTCTGCTCTTTGATGCTTGGCTTTATCGAGTAATGTAAAGCAGCGTGTGAGAGAATGCGAGGTGGCTCACCTTAGCTCACCTGTACGCAGCCTCCATCTGCCTTCTGCTCTTGTAAACAGTCTTCTCAGTGAATTCAGAGAGATGGGAACTGAACCTCATTTTGGTAACATTTATGAGAAGGTTATTGGAAAAAAGTGATCTTACACTGGTTTTTCAACAGTATTAATGTTTGACAATTTCAGATATATTTCTAAATTGAATGCTATGGGTTTATATGATTTTAATTTTTTTCCACAGGAATTTTCTATGTGGTTCCTATTTGTGTCTTTATAAACTCATAATAAAAAAAAGTCTGATAGTGATATATGGTAGTTCTATGGTCTTTTGTGTTTGATTTAGTTTAGGGTGGCTGGGGAAAAAAAAGTTAAAATCCATTTAATGTCTTTTTTTTTTCTTTTTTTTTTTTTGTATTGCATACAAGGCTGTGATTAATTACAGGCACTTTAACTATTAAACTCAGACTTAAATAGCATGCAGCATCAGAGCTCAAAGGCTCTTTAATAGAAACCTTCCCAAACAACATTCCTTACAGTGGACTTGAATTAGGTTTCTTGGAGCAACTTCACCGAACAGGGATACATGGTCCTAGTTACTAAGATAATGAATATATCAATATAAGACTGAACCAGGTATTACGTCTCTCTGAAAATTTTTAATTTGGAGAAAGAAAAGTTGTGTTATCTAGCCAACCTAATTAAAGGATTTTTGTGGAGATTTGTTATGTGTATCAGATGAAATGTACATTTGGATTACACATACTCAGGTATATGTTCATAATAATATCTATGATATTTATACAACGAAAGATTATTTGTAACCACTGACTTAGCCAATTCTTTGCAGCTGTGTTTTAAAACTATAAGGTGAATGCCACATTTGTTTTACACAGCCTGTCAAAGTGACATTTGCCGTATTAAATTTGGAAGCTTAAAAAGCTAATGAAGATTCCTTTTGTTCAGTGGTTTCACATTCACATTGAGACCCGCTGTTCTGATTATATGTTGTATAACTGTAATTACTTTAATTGAGATATGCCAATAAGACCATTTTTTTTTCTTTATTTTTGTTATTCATGATTAATGGGCCAGATTTTTAAATAATACAATCCAGTGTAGGTTAAATGAAGTCAGCAAAAGTACTCAAATCCATGCTATCTGAAAATTAGTTTAAATTATTTTGTTGAAAAATATTACTTCTGAGACAAGATTATTTTTCAAACAAGTTATCAGTAGTCCTTATTAATATATGTATTTTCCAAATAGAAACTGGGGGTTTACTGTTATAGATATTACGTTACCTGAGTATGCAAGGAGTTTGAATCAAGAGGCACAGTGTAACTGAGCTTAGAAAAGACAGAACAATTTTGGTAGAGTTTGACGCAGGTATCCAAGCCACTGATAACTGTTCACATTGGAAAGTTTGAGATTCCTCAGTTCTTTCATACTTGTAAAATTTAAAAAAAAAAAAGTCTGTCCTCTTTGACCCCAAGAACAATTTGAAATGCCATGCTTAATAAAAATCAGCCCATAAACACTAACAAGCAAACATTTGTGGTTTTTAGCTCTGAGAGGTACAGGCTTCAATTTAATTCAGATTATTTTCATGCCAGATAGTAGTGGGACCATTTCTGTGTAAAACAAAAGGCCCATGAAATAGCAGGGTTTTGCCCTCGTGGAAAGTCAGTCTGGGATTTTGTGTGTATTTGGAAAGTTCATTTCTCCTAGGGTGTTCATTCAATTGTATCATAATTGTACTAGAAACTTCTGCTGGAAGAATTGCCTGAGACATCTTTTATTAACTTCATGGGTCAAGAAGCATAAAAATGAAAGATAGCATTCTAGACTTAGCAGTGACGGGTCATTTACCTCCCTGATCTTGAAAGCAGAATGAAGATAATTCATGGTCAGAGTACTGGCATGAGAGCTGCTGAAAGGACATCCTCTCGCCTTCTTTTTAATGGCATTAAATTTTTAATTTTTTTTATCATCTCTTTTCAAAATTAGAAAATATATTTTTGCCTCCACTTGAAGCAGATGAATTCTTCCACAGTTGTGTTCATTTTGACCTGATACGCTGTTTGAAGCATAGACTTTTGAGTCCTGCCTGCCACAGACATCTTGAAAATACAGGTGGCAAGTGTTACAACCTTAATTTTCATTTGACATGTCAAGAGACACCACTTGCAACAGCCATGGGCTTTGCCTGAGGTAGCAAATTATGTCCTTCTATGTGCAGTCCTCCAAAGACTATGGAGAGACAGAACGCTAAAGACCCTCATTCTTTCTTCGACTTGTATGTTAGGGTGGACTGAATCACCCCCAGAAATTATTCTCTCTCCACTGCAGACTATGGAGATCCTGGATTATTACCTTGGACGAAATGCCAGCTCCTACACTGATCCTCAGGAGAGGCAACTAAGCATCTAAGTGTTCCCAGTATCTGAAAGTTTTTGCTTTGAGCAGTGTCTAGTGCTGTGTCTGTGCAGGGGTTTCTGCAACTGCAAAAAAAGAGGCAACACAAGCAGCAATATAAAATAAATGACTTGGTTTTCATTCTCATTTAGTTTATCTTTGAGGATCTGATTCAAAGCCTGTTCAAGTCATTAGCCTTCAAATTGCCAAGCTGAAAACAAACCAAAAAAAAAACCCAAACAAAACCTCTTCATTCTTACAAGTTGTAACTTTTTCTTCATGCGTGCTAACAAATCGTCTTTTCTGTCTAGTAGCACTCCGATACCTGACAGCATCACCAGCAATGCTAATTTCCACAACAGGGTTCAGCAGTTCAACCTTACTGGGTTACTAGGAACTCCTTTTGATTTACTTTCTCTGGTCTCTTCCATCTGTATCCACTTTGAATAGACATCTTCTAAATTCCGTGTTTTAAGACACGTTACCTTACATTTGCCAAAACATGAGTTTTATGCTCTGCCGCAGTAGTGGAGATTTACCCAAAATTTCCTTAGTAAGTCTGGGTGTGAATCCGCAAACTCATTGTACGTTGTAATTACAAGAATCTTCACAGTTATCTTTTATTACCATAAATAATTGTTCAACTGGAAATATTTAGCAGATACTCAAAGAAAGCATTTACATCAGCAACAGTATGCAAAACCTGATAAAATCACAGAGCTGTTTTTTCACATAGATTCTAAAAAAAAGCCTCTACTTACAAACTGCAGCATTTACTAAAATTAAAGAATAAATAAACACTAAATAATATATATTTATACTATTATATTCTGGGGGTTTGCTTGCATTTTAAAATGAATGTCCTCACCATTTTATACCCATTATTGTGTTTGCTTTCTTTGAGATATAAGGAGTGTTTGCTGATAGGATGGGGTCTAAGTGTGGATTCTAGACCACACAGAGGAAAGATCTGCTCCTGAAACCACTCCAGAAGTTTTGCTCATCCAAGCAAAGAAAAATAAACATTCACCTCAGCTGGAGATCTCAGCATCAGAACAAACCACTGTTCAGTAACAGCTTTCAAAGACATGTTGATATTTTGCATTTGAATCCATTGAAGAAAATTAAAAACTACTGATGGGCAAACAACTAACATAAAAGAATTCAAATTTAAGTTGAGCTTCAACTTGAACTATGTTCAGCAGAAAGACTGCATGAATCTTGGCTGACTTTATACCAGGTTTAAACTGACTTTTAATGATTTTAATTTATTTCAAAGACAGATCAAAAGCAAGTAAAGTTATAGCTCTTTCTCATTTAAAGTGTATTGTGATGATATGAGTGAGAATTTGTGTGAGTAAAGTTGAGGGACTGGGTCATTTACCAAGACTGAATTTGCTTTTATTGTTTGTATTTTTCCCTGAGTTAGACTTGGTTATTATAAACTGTTTTGACCTGCAAACATTCTAACAATCATGGGCAAAAAAGTCTGCTGGCATAACCCTATTAATGTATGTGTTCTAGACATAAAAAATAGCTTTTTATCACAGATATGGTATGTTGCGTGAAGCAGAAGTCTGTAATGTTCTATTTATACATCATGAAATGCAAGACAGCATAGGAAAGGACAGAATTTGGCCCTTAGTTTAATCTTATTAGGCATTTTAATTTTTCTTGGTTTTCATTGTGAGGCAGATTTCTCCTTTATTACCAGAGCTACTCTGGCAACTTTTTTTTCCTGTACTTATATTTCATAGCATTTTTTTTACTCCTAGTCAGATCTGCTTTTGTCTTATAGGGAAAGAAAATTAAAAGACCAGTCTGTTATCTCACATTTCAGTTAAGTCTAACATATATTTGCTTAGGGGTAAAAAAGGTTGAAGAAAAAAGGGAAATGTCAAAAATGAATAATAAATGGTGTATAAACAGAAGCAGATTTTCTGTGATATGTTACCCCTGATAAACTTGATAATGTTTCCCAAATGTGTTGCCTTGGTTCAGATCCAAATCTACTGGTCAGGTTTTATGTGCTATTTTTAATTTTACTGCTTAAAAAACTTTACATCATCTTGTAGGAATTCCCTCCTACTGCATAGCTGTATCTAGTTATTTGTAGGTTAAAATTCATCTTAATATAGATTCATATAAAACATGTGTTACCACAGAGGCAGCAAAAAGACAGATCTGGGTGGGTAAAACAAGCTGGATTTGCAAGCAAACTCTTTTTTCTTTTTAATGAAATATGTTTTCCTTTGAGGTCACTCCACTGTTTGATATTGTAGACTCCGAGGTCTTTCCATTCAGTAAACTTTCCTTGCCCTTTAAACAGTGAAATAGAACGTGAGAGGCGAATACAAACAACTAGGGGCAGGGGGACCTGAAAATATTTACGATCCACAAAAAGCCTCTAGAACTAGGCAAAGAAACCAAGAGGTACTTCAAAGCAATTCAGCTCTTTGGAATACTTAAAACCAGATACTGTCTCCAGTAGGTACTGCTGCACTGACTTAGTGGAGTGACTCTAGATTGATATTAGTGGAGATATTTGTAGAGAAAGAATCTTTCTCAACCTAAAATATTAAAGATATAGAAGCATTAAAATGGACTGAGAAAAGAAAAGAATGATGCTTCCAATGGCACATAGCACTGACAATACTGATAGGAGAAAATACAGCCCTAGTAACAGAAAAGCTTTGCAGTGTTACTTGCTGATCAGTCCGTTAGGTAGTGTTTTTTCACCATTGTCCCATAACTGTAGTAGATATGCTGCAAGTAATATCCTTAAATATCGAGTTCATGCTTCAGTACCCCAGCCTTAGCTAAATTCAGTATTTTGGAGTAGGTTGGGCCTGATGAACTTCATCATAAGGTATTTGATGAACTGGCTTAGTACAGACTGTAGTTGCATGTGGTTACTTCTAAAGGGGAGGTGAGGCAAGTGCCTGCCCTTAAAAATCAGGAAGGGGTGTGAAAATAAGAGCCCAGTTAGGTAAAGGGCCACGTCAGACCATGTCAAAGCAGTATAGTTTCCTTAATAGAGAGGAAGAAGTAGCAGAGGAGAAGCAGCAATATCAAGTCATTTGCCTCCGTGAGGCTTTTGATACTACCCCACGCTGATTGCCTGTAAGTAGCTGAAGAAATGTGGGCTAGAAAAATCTGTTTCAGGGTGAATAAAAGCCATTTCTGGAACGCAGACACTCCAGCTGTACCACTGCATGGGGCCAGGGCACGGGTGTAAGCGCCGAGAGTCTCTCGGTGCCTGGCATGCTTCAGTCCCACCCCATAGCCCAGTAGCCGAGAACGTCCTCCTACAGCTCGAGCCTTTGCTCCGTCAGTTGTGACAGTGCTGTTTTGGAGGCAGAGAAAGAATAAGGGTATGGTTGTAGCCAGATCATGCCAGTCAGCCCACCAGCCAGAAACTAGACCTGTTCAATATATTAGTAGCGACGTAGCCTTTTCACGTAGGCACTCTGAATCTCACTCCGGAGAACTGTGGTTCAAGAAGACAGAGATGTTGGGTGGGGAAAAAAAATGGTTCATCAGACATTTGGTTTGTATTACATTATACCTCTTCTGTAGTTATGCCTTTAAACAAACACCAGAATACGTTCATTTGTATCAAGGAAAATGTTCAATTTCATTAAGTGTTATTACATAAAACTGTAGCCAGCGGATGAAGTACAAACTCTGCCATGCAGTCTAAAATATGAGGGACTTACATGTCATCTCATCCCCTGCTGAAACACCATAATTGATTACAAATGTAAGAATTTATCCAGATTGAAATTTGTGAACGTTAAGGCAAAATACTAACATTCTGACAATAATATTTTTAAAGCTTCAATGGAAATTAATTGATATGATATCCTCGTGCTGGTTTTCACTAGGAAAGCCATGTTTTTGCCTTTGTTTACCAGTTCATATAACGGGGATAATTATGCAAGGCTAGATCATTTAATCAGTGGGTTAACAGGGCTTGCATGAGTACGCTGGAGTCAGAGAGATTACATTTGTTTTTCTTCCTTATTTGAGTGCTCTTTAAGAGTGGTTTGCTAAAGCCATGAATTATAATTAATATACTCTGAGAAAGGTGAAGTGTAGCATAATTGAATATGGGTAAAATGTTACTCTCGCTCTCTTATTGCTGCTATATAATTATTATCAGCAGATAGTCAAAATAAGTAAGAAAAGAACAAAAGACAATCTAATAGTTACAATGATGGATTTAATAACCATGGGTGCCAAACAACAGCTGAATTTTGCGAACCGTTCTTTATCTCGGCTCCACCACTCCTTGATCCTCCCTGGCGAAGACCTTTCTCTCTTTTCAGCATGAGCTGTTGAGCACGATGTTTTGGAAGCAAACTTAAATCCAGTATTACACGTTCCGTGTTTTCTTTGGGGCTTTTTTTTTTATATGCCTGTAGAGTAAAACCAGGGGTGTGTGAGTTACTGCTGACATAGGCTAAATGGTGAGCCACGGACTTCCCCACCCTGCAGTTCATGTTGCCGCCAGAAGCCGAGGGTCTCGGGATCTGTTTGGAGAAGCTCCCAGTCCCCAGCCGGGGCTGATGTAAGGGTGCGTTCCTGCGGACTGCAGGCTGGTTTGAGAGAGAGACTGTTCCTGTGCTGAGAGGTGGGAGTCTGAGCTCTGCTACATCCTGCAAAGAGGCCAAAGAAAGAAGCAGGACACAGCAGCAGTAAGGCTAAAAAGAGAAAAATGGGCTGTGTATTGGGGGGGGGGGGGGAGAAGACAGCCAAAACACAAAAAGCCTTCTGAGTGAGTTGGAAGACGGAACAATACAGCTTTATGCAAACCACGCTCCATGGAGAATGATGTGTGTGCAGCTCAGAAAAAGGGTTTCCTCACTCAGACGCCTATGTAAACACGGCTCAGGAGCCTGAGTTTCTTCTTTTGCGCATTGTTTATATTCTAGTGTAATTCCATTAGTTTAAATGACATCAGAAGGTAATTCTTCAAAAAAAGAAATAGCTTTCCTTTAATCTAAATGCTAGGAAAATAAATTATTATCCCTCTGGTAAAAGCCTAAGAAAAGAAATCTCACGTTAGACATACATAATACTGCTTCATTCATAGTGGGAAGGTAACGAGGGCAATGTAGGAAACTATATAAGCCTTGTACCCTGTTGAAGTATAGAAGGGCACAGGTACATCTTTGAGGTGCCTGTCTATAAAAGCAAATTAATATAAAGCCTAAATATAAGCGAGAATGATACCTTGAGAAGGCAGCTGAGAGCTCTGGTGAGCTGAGCCCTTCCACAAGGTTTCCACCTGAGTAAGGACTACTTGAAGACTGAGGAAAGACCTCAGCGTTGGGTTTAACTGTGGACATGCAACATGAGAGACATGAAGCCTTCTAACCATACTGTTTAGGTTGTGATTTTCGCTTGTGAGAGCAAATTTTTTGTTTGTTTTATCTCCTGCCTTGTTTGAAAAGGCAGAAACTGGAGGCTGTAGGTGAAACAATTGTAGGACACAAGGATTACTACAGATGTTATCTGCAGTAACCATTGGCAGCAGGTTGAGTATCGGCTCACTGACTTGTAGAACAGCCTTCTCTCTGGTTTGCCCTAATACTTAATCATAACCAAACTGGAAAGGCAACCCAAAATTCACATAGGTAGCACAGAGGCACAGGATCAAGATGGTGCACTTGGAAGTCAGCATGGAAATAAACTTCAAAGGGGGAACTGCAATCTTGTAATCCACCTACAATGGCCATTTATATTACTTAAGTACAGTACTTTGCTCTTACCCTATTTAATCCTATTTTCAGTGAATTTCCCATTTGTCAAGATTATCTTTAACTCTACTTCTAGCCTTCAGTGTCTTATCAGGGTGCAATTGCAGGGTCTCTTTACAATGTCTGTGGCTGAAAAGGGCATCTCCCCCACCCGCCCCCAGCTCTGTTCACGCATTCCCACCTTATTCCTTGTTCAGAGCCAGGTGTCATGTCACTTTGCAGTCTACAATATGCAGTTGAAAACTAATCCTTTCAGGGTTTTTTTGGTCACATTAGTTCCAACTGCTACGTGAATGATTGTGTCTGAGGGAAAGAATGGCCTGGGGAAAATAGGACCATTTTTCAGTAGCAAGCTGTACCTGAGTCTTTTTGTTGCATTTTCAGTCCTTCCCACACTAGTATTATCTACAAATGTAATGAAAGTATTCCCTAGCCCATTGTCCATGACTTTTATAAATATATTGAACAACACTGGGCATTAGGACAGGCCTTTGCAAATCTTCTTTTGATATATACCTTCCTTAACGCAATGAACTACTGATGACTCTAAGTACATTTTTCCTTTATGAGATTCATTTAAGTGATTGGATTAACCTGGATTGGGGGGGGGTGTGTCATTTTGATAGGCAGGTTTGTCTATACAACCATGTTCATGCTAAGTTGATTGTAAGGTGTCTACTAGACAAATGGATTTTAAATAAATACTTCCCCCTGAACATCCAGATGTTAGACTAAAGAGGTAGTTCTTAAGCCTTCACTCCTAACTGGAATTAATGCTCCTGATATGGACAAGTATTGGATGTGCAATTTTAAAGTGACCATGGACAGGAGTTTTATAGATGCAGAGATTTTTAAATCAAGAAATTGTCTGTACCAAATACAAGGAATATATTCCTTCATCGGGATGCTGTGTCTAAATTTTAGGAACTTTTTCTTCACATCATATCAAACCATCTCCTGAACCGGTGCAAATCAGAATAGCTCTATTAAATGAGCAACTCTAATTTATCCAAGTAGAGGATGTGACTGTACCAAGCACTGCATTCTGAGGCAAAATACTGGCAGTTTACACCTGAACCCTGTTTAACTTATGTTGTCTGTGTAGAAATATTTGGTGTTATGTGTACCAAACGTGTACCACCATTTTTGGTGTTATAAAACAAAAACCCCATCAAAAACAGCAGAAGACAGAGAAGATTTCAGTGTGAGCTGAGGATAAAAGGCAATTTTTACCTAACAGAGAGACCACAGCACCTACAGAAGTGCCAACACTAGAAGCAATGATGACTGGGGCCCCTGGGCATCAGCAGCATCTTAATGGGTGCCAGGGAAGCAAAGCAATTTGCAAATTACACAGAATCTGCAGGAAGGGCTTGAGTTGTATTAGTTTTGTGCAAAGCGTGGAGGATTTGAGATGCATTGGTCTCTGAGGTCAAGTGTTAGGTGCTGCAGACTTAAGTTGTGCTCGCACGCTCTGTGGTCTGGTCCTCAGAGTAAGAATGCTTAAATAAGGGATGGGTACACCACACTGAGTTCCCAAATAGGAATATCATTTCATCATCATGTCCCATTCCACCAGTCTTTGCCAGGGTGTACAGTAAGGCTCTTCTGCTTCTGGAAGTTTTGTCATTCTGATTACAAAAAGCTGTAGTAGCACGGTAGTGCCACTCTTTTGAAGAGAGAAGAAAGAGAGAGGATTTATCTGGCTGTGACGGATGTTTTTATTCAATTCTCAAATTAAAAATGTTGAACAACAGCAAAAAAAGCAGGAAATGGTTAAGAGAGATGTGCAACTTCACTACAAGAAAGCAAGGCTTTTACCTGAGGAGACCCTGGTTTTGGAGGGAAGAGAGCTTACGTGTATGGGTGTGAGCCAAGCTATAATCTGTGGCATGTTTTATTTTCAAGCATAGACATAGCCTGAGGTCATCAGACACACATTTCCCACTTCCTTAATATCCAATCTGCAGATTAAGTCGAGGAAATGTGAGTTGCATTTACCACCCCTTCTCTTGCAAATGAGATGTGTGTGCGGTGGGGGCAGGACAGTTGTGGCTTTTTTTGCAAACATAATAGCCCACGGCTGGATCTAAGATGAGGGTGAGTGACACGGCAAAGTTTGCATCCATATACACCAGGCCCCATGGTAGTAATTAGACTATATATTTGGGGGTGTATGCATTAATTTTTTAATTTAGATCAGGGAAATGGAGTTTTTGAAGCAACTTTCTTGCCCATGTGGTGGAGCTGTCTTGGAGCACATGAAACAACTCCTTTCCTCTGATACTAAGCCAGGAGATGTGCTCCAGAAGTTCACTTCACAGCTCTAGGTGCTAATGAGCATTCAGTCCATGACACCAGAATAGATCTGGCCTTAAGTAAAACCTCCAAAATACATATACAGGGGGCATCATGTCCTCAGCACCAACAGTTTTGCTCTACAGCTTCATTTCCTCTTGGGCCACACAACTCCTTAAATTTGGCACAACCCAAGGATGATCAGTTAATAATTTTTTTACTTCATGCTTTGGCTCTGTTTAGTACAGACATTGTGAATAGGAAAGGGCCAAATTCATTGTTATTTAATGCTAGTCAGAGCTTTAGTATACCCTTCTTTATTGCAATGCTATCTTACCACAGTGAGCAGGACATGGTGGTAAAAGGCTCAGCATATTCCCTGATTTCCCAGCAATCACAAGAAGATGTAACTTGCATCAATATTCACCATTTCTATCAAGGTGACCAGAGCTGCAGCATCTCAAACAGAAACCAGAAAAAAAAAAAGCCTCCCAGAAAACTAAACCAAAAACTACCAAAGCCCTCATTCCCTCCAACCAACTGAACTCCTGCCTGTGAACATCAGTTAGTAAAGCACACGTTTGCAGCATCTTACTTCAAAAATAATTTGAGAAAAATAATCTTCTCTTTTAAAACCCTACTGTTTCAGTGTTGCATAATAAAATATAATCCAGAAGTCCCGCAAAAATCAGAATTCATATAAAACCAAACCAACTTTTTAACGGTGTGTTAAGAGGTGCTCCATTGGAGGCGATTTCGCCCATATAACTGCGTTGGGATCCAGTTTAGGATGATCATCCCAACGTGCCAAGAGTAACTGGAGGAAAGGAAATTCTCTCTCCACTTTCTCCCATGTTAATTTTCTTGTTCCTAGCAGTTGCTTGTAATAATTTCCAAGTGTGGGAGCCTGATAGTGTGAAACAATTGAGAAGTTTTTTTGCTGTCAGCAGCAACCTGAACTAATTCTGCTTTATTAGCATTATGCAGGATAATTTCTTGCAGAACTGTGAAGGCTTTCTTGGGAATATTTCTGACAAAACCTGCTGGAAGTTGGTTTCATCATGAGATAAAGATGTTTTCCAAATTCTGTACTGTGTATTCTCTGTCAGAAATATTTAACAGAGAATTATAATCTCATTAGGCAACCTTGGTAATCCAAAATTAATATATGTATATAGAAAATTGCTTATAGCAATGTTTTTCGTTTGTAAGAACAGTAGGGAACAAGTTGAAGTTTCAACACATGGACAGGGACTGCATATAGAAAGATCAGATGCTGTAATTTATGGAAACATATTATCAGGGCAATTTAAAATGAATACTGTGACACAGCTAACTTTCATCAGTGCAGCTAGCCGAACATCAGTGGCACGATGTTATATAATACGGTAGTGTTCCTCGGAAAATGGGAGAAATGTTGCACAATTCCCCTATGTGAACAGTTTCATTAAAATCATCAGAAACACACGTATGACAAAGCAAGCAGCTTTTTAATTTTAATTTAAGTTTTTGACTATGCCCAGCAGTGCCTCTCTGTTCAGCTTTATTCACTCATCCAAGCCAAATTCTCTGGACTGAATCCAGCAGCTTTACACAAGTGGAAGTTCCGCCTGCTAGAAATGTCAAGATCTCCTGTGATTTCAAAGCAAAACTTACGTGCTTGCAAACAATTGTGCTCCACCACCCCTACACCCTTATTAAAGCTGGTCTCAGGAATGCAGAAATCACAGCGCCAGAAAGTGAGCAAGTTATAGGGGGGGCGGGAGGGAACCTGTAAGGTAACAGTCAGAGAACTTTGCCTGGGTCTCAAAACGATCTCTATTCGCTAATCACAGTAAAATGCAAAATGCTTAAACCATTTATTAATTAGATTAGAACCACTTTCTGCAAAGTAGCACAGAAAAATTTTCATAAATACCACCAGTCCATGCCTTAAACTGAGCAGAAGAGAGTGCATCAACCAAATTCATCTAACAGCATGGTGGAAATGCCAGCAATGGTTTGAGGACAGGCACAAACCTTACTGGCAATCTGAAGTCATCTATTGCAAGTTGTAGAAATAAAGGAATTGGGGTTTTTTGTTTTGTTTTGTTTTGTTTCTTAGGTAAATCCATAGGGCTTGCAGCTGGACTGTTCAATGAAAAGGGTAACATTTGGTACGCAATGCCAACCAGAGCTTGAATTTTTTGAAGGTCTCTCTAACATTGTATCAAATCCAAATTTTTGTAATTTAAAATACTAGCATCACTGCCTAAAATGGCTTTACTACACTGCTTTTTAAATTACCTGTTTATGTGCTGACAAAATCTAAATAAACTCTGTTCATCAACAATACGATGTGCATCATGAAATTAGTAAAAACAGGTCTGTGTGTTTTGTGAGGTGAGGAAATTGCCAGTGTTAAGAAGCAAAACAATCCAAAAGCTGATAATCAGGTTTACCTTTTTACCTTTCAAAGCTGCAGCAGTTCACCTCAACTTTCTATCTTGTTGCTTTTCCAGTCCATCTAGCTGTCATTTATATTCATGCTTTCTCATTCGGCATCATAGTATTATTATTCAGTTTAATGGCATGCATTCTTCATTGCTCACCTGAAGTCTGAATTTATAGAACTGTCAGCTGTATAACACGGTGGACTCAAAGGCCTCTATATTAATCACATTTGCTGTGTTTCGCCGAAGTATTAGTTTTTGTGTATTGACTAGTAACATAGGGAATACTGGGGGGCACATCAATCAAGGTCTATCAGGAGCAAGCTCAGATGGTTTCTCATTGCTTCCCCAAGCTGCTTCTTACGTCTCCGAATCATCATCTACAGGTGCAATGACTCCACTGGATGTGCACATCGAAGACAAACATTAAGTCCTCTCTGTGATTTATTCCTGAAGCACAAAACCCCACCCAAATTAGCTATGCTCAACAACTCCTGTTTGCAGGGAACGCACACCCTTATGCTGATACATAAAAAAGGCCATGGATGTGGTATTTCTATACCTGTGTTAACAATGACAGATATAAATATTCTAAATTTTGTACACATAACCCTCTGTTACGTTCAGCTCTTTTTAAAGGTCACTTATTCTTCATTCATTCCTCACTCCCTCCCAAGCCCGATTAATTACCCTATTATCTCTTTTATAATATTTGTACTTAGTCCTTCTTGTCTCATTATCTGAAATAGAATAAAAAATGAGTGAAAAAACCCAGGTTAAACTGCAGGGAATTTCCTGCTTGCTAATCAGAGATCCCTTTTTAGCTTCCAAAGTGGCACTACTGCTGTGCTACCAGAAGTTTTAAAGCTTAATTTTTTTTTCTTAGTAAGTATGAGTTTGGAGCACACATCCAAGAGGACTTTAGGTACTTTAGAGCATCTTAGACTTCAGCCAATTTTGAGGGAAGTGATTGAATCACAGAGTGAAATGTTTGTATCACTGGAGAGCTAACCAAGCTGCTGTAAAGATGCTTAATGGGTATTTCCTCATATAGAAGCAACCAGACCGAAAAGTCTTGACCTGCCAAGCAGGTTAGGTAGTTTTTGTCTTTTTGGACAAGCACCACGTGCACAGGCTAAAATCCTCCAAGGCTGAGACTTGTGAAGGGCCGAATTCAGCCGTCCAGGGAAGGATGGAGCAGGAAGAACCCCCTCTTGTGCTCCTGTTCCTCTCTAAACATAGTCTCTCTCCGGGAGCCTCGAGGGGTCTGTTCCATAGCATTTGTGCAACGGTCACATCTGACGGCGATTATGACCCCAAAGCCTGGAGTACCACAAGCGACAGAGGAACTGACCGGGCCGCTCTGTACCCCAGGTGGCCGAAAGCCTGACGGGGCTGATGGCAGCAAAGACCCAGGAGGACGGATCGCTGAACGGTCCGACGCCTCGGGTGCCCTCGTCACGCTGGCACACGGCACGCGACGGCAGCGTCACACGCACGCACACGCAGACCCCCCCCCCCCCCAGAGACAGACACCCACATACGGACACAGACGCACGCAGACACCCCCACACAGAGACAGACACCCACGCACAGACACAGACAGACACACAGACACCCACACAGACACCCACACAGGCACACGGACACCCCCCCCCCGACGCTCGCACCCCCACAGACCCAGACCCAGACGCGCCCGCCCCGCCATGCCCGGGCGCAGCAAGGCGAGGCGCGGGCAGCGGCGCCGACCCCCCCCGGGCACTGCCACCCCGCCGCCCCCCCCGGGCACTGCCACCCCGCCGCCCGCCCCGCAGCTCGGCCCGCCGCCCGCCGCCCGCCGCCGTTCCCGTCGGCGCTGCCCCCGCCGCCGGCCGTAGGTGGTGCTGCGGCAGCGGCGGCCGCGGGCGCGCAGCGGGGCCGCGCAGGGCAGCGCGCAGCCCCCGCCGGGCGCCTCCCGGCTCCGGCCGCCCCCCCCTGCTCCGGCCCGGGGGCTCGGCGGGGCGGGCGGAGGGCGCAGCCGCCCCCCCACCGCCCCGGGGAGGAGGAGGAGGAGGAGGAGGAGGAGGAGGAGGAGGAGGAGGGAGGGCCGGGGGGAGCCGGGGGCTCGGGGCGGGATAATGGGCGCAGTGTGTCGGGCCATAAAGCGCGGCGTGCTGGGGAGGACGTGGGGAAGTCGTGTGGGTTTCTGCTCATCCATCACCTGTCAGGGCTCCGCTCCAGCAGCCCCCAGATGAAAGAGCCCGGCTTTGTCTATTGTCTCTCTCGCCGGTCAGTCTGGAACCGCTCCCGCGCCGGAGCCTCCGTGCTAATCCCAGTGAAGCGGGGGGCTGGCGGGCCAGCACGCCGGCAATTGAGCAAAAAAGTCATGTCGGGGTGGACGCTGCGCTGAGTTATCTTCCCTATCGCGTTGCTCCGTGTCTTTGCAAGCCGCGCCGATCTTTTTCCCGTCGGCGACGGGGCTCCGGCCACTCGCTCCCGTGCGCCCGCAGCCCTCCACGCCCCGTGGGAGCACTGGAATTACGGACCGCGAAAAACTGCACATCACTTCTGCGAGGTTGGGAGGGGGCCACTTTCGAGTCTCTAAACCTGCAGCAAACGGTCGCTTTCTGAGCAGGCACAGCTGAGAAATGAGCGTCGTGTCCTCACTACAGGACCCACGTAGTTTCCCTCTTCGTGTTTATTATTTTCCTCTTTACATTTGTTACTTTTGCTAAACGCTTTTATCGTGCTTATTTAAAAAAAGAAACCCCCTCTGCCTCACAGCATCTTTTTTTCTTAGGGCATGCAATTTCCCTCTCTACCTGATGTTTAACACTAAAAGCTCGGCAACTTTGTCTTTATCTTTATCTTGCGAATCTTAATTAAAAAATAGAAATAATCTCTCAACCTTGGAGAATCAAAGCTCAGTGTTACGGAGAAGCGGTAGTTGCATAAATGCTAACCTCCGTCTTGGTAACCAGTTTAGGGCTTTTTCTCATCTCCTTCTTAGCAGGTGAAGACATTTACCACAGCTGCGTTACAGATAAATACCAAAGTGCTAGTTTTTTGTTATTTGTCAAGCAGGTAATGAACTTGAAAATGATCTATTAGGCATATACTAGTAAAGCGTCAGGAGCTGTGTCTGAACACTGAAGTTCGGTTAGACCTGAGGCTGTCAGAGGCATCTTCAATTCTGCAGGAACATCTTGTCCCAGTTGCAATTTGAACACAGGCAACCTGTTTTGGAAGCACCAATAGCGGTGACAAATGGTGTCCCTCAGGGGACCGTATTGGGATCAGTACTGTTTAATATCTTCATCAATGACATGGACAGTGGGATCAAGCGCACCCTCAGCAAGTTTGCAGACATCACCAAGCTGTGTGGTGCAGTTGACACACCTGAGGGACAGGATGCCATCCAGAGGGACCTGGACAAGCTCCAGAACTGGGCCCACGTGAACCTCATGAGGTTCAACAAGGCCAGGTGCAAGGTCCTGCAGCTGGGTCAGGGCAACCTCCAGTATCAATACAGGCTGGGGGATGAAGGGATTGAGAGCAGCCCCGCGGAGAAGGACTTGGGGGTACTGGTGGATGAAAAGCTGGACATGAGCTGGCAATGTGCGCTGGCAGCCCAGAAAGCCAACCGTATCCTGGGCTGCATCAAAAGCAGCGTGGCCAGCAGGTCGAGGGAGGGGATTCTGCCCCTCTGCTCCGCTCTGGTGAGACCCCACCTGCAGTCCTGCGTTCAGCTCTGGGGTCCTCAGCACAGGAAGGACAGGGACCTGTTGGAGTGGGTCCGGAGGAGGGCCATGAAGATCATCAGGGGGTTGGAGCACCTCTCCTATAAAGACAGGCTGAGAGAGGGAGTTGGGGTTGTTCAGCCTGGAGAAGAGAAGACTCTGGGGAGCCCTTATTGCAGCCTTTCAATACTTAAAGGGGGCTTATAAGAAAGATGGGGACAAACTTTTTAGCAGGACTGTAGCAATAGGACAAGGGGTAATGGTTTTAAACTAAAGGAGGGTAGATTCAGACTAGATGTAAGGAAGAAATTTTTTACGATGAGGGTGGTGAAACACTGGCACAGGTTGCCCAGAGAGGTGGCAGATGCCCCACCCCTGGAAACATCCAAGGTCAGGTTGGACGGGGCTCTGAGCAACCTGTGACCTGTAAGCCCAAGGAACAGGCTTTGCTATGGTTTAATTTCTAAGTATAGATACTCTCTAGTGCAATGGGGGGGGGGGGGGGGGAGAAGGTAGAGGATTTTAGGCCCTCTGATCTCAGGAAAACCATGCATTTCTATTCCACATGTAGTTCACGGAAGGAGCTAGACATCCCTGATGAGATGTAAGGGCAGTGGGCATCACACCATGTGCTGTGGGCACGGTCAGTGTTTCTGCCTAGAAGCAGCCACCAGAGACAGGTCCTCAAAACTGCCTGTCAGGCGTGACCATTGCGCAGCCATTGCGGGGTTCCTTTGTGCTCCTGGGATCCACAGCTCCAAGAAACACGCATGAGCAGGGAACAGAAGGGCTGCAAAAAGTCCTTTGATATAACAATGTACAAAGAGTGAAGGCTATTTGCAAAAATCATGCCTTCATATAAGGTCTTGAACTATCTTAAATGGAAAGGCATGAAGTTCTCAGAGGGCTAAGAGTTCTGGAAGTAAAATAAAATAATGTTTTCAATATTTCAATTTTCATCAGTATGGTATGGTAACAGAACTGGAATTTAAATGGTATGAAAAGAAGCAAATGTATTTTTCACATTGACATTAGCCTTTCAATATTCTTTCTTCACCAGTCAAAGCAGAGTGGTCCTGTCTACTTGGTGAAGTCATTTTGCAGTGACGATGGCAAAGGAGTTCTTGGTTAGTGACTCTTTGGCTTGATTTTTTTGTTGTTGTTGTTCTGAAAACCTGCTAGCTTTGCCGTAACTCTACTCTTTCTGTAATTTTCTCAGTGACTTTGGTTTGTGCAAAATTCACTTAATGATATGTTTTGTGAAATCCCACCTTAGAATGTCTATTTAGAAGGTATTGGAGAATTCAGATTTTAATGGGAAGCCATCAGTAAGGTTGACAGAATGCTAATAATGCATATATAATAAGGGAATATGAATTTTTTTTAAATCAGTTTTTACAGGAAGTAGGGGTGAATGGACTTGCAAAGAGATTTCTACACCGTGAATTATCTCAGCGTAAACTAACCCTACCAAAGGAAATTTTGGGGATTAGTGCAGAGGAGGTCTAGATGCACAGATGTCACAGACACCCATGCACTGTACTGTTGTATTTGCATGCTGCTAGCTTGAATTAAGCTCAAGATGAGATTTTTATCTCTCTTGGGTGCAGGCCCATAAGAATACTCAGTTCCCTTAGAATACTGAGGCTGAACTGCATTAAATAAGCTGCATAATATCAAACTAGGAACAAATATAAAGAACTCTAAGTCATGTAGAAGTGCCACACTTGAAGCATATATTTCAGGGAAGGAATTTTGAAAGCAACAATCCAGCGTGTCTTACACTGGTGGCCCATAGAAACTTCTCCTATCCTAGCATTTGTGTTCATAAACTGGCAATGATCACTGTAGCATAGTGTATTTACCTGATTACCTTAGCAACACCATTTTAATAGTGTTCAGTGGCTTCTGCCCCCTGAGATCACCCAAATACCAATAGCCTACTAGTGTTCTTACACCCTGCCCCACTGGCTGGTATTATCTAAAAGCAAAACATTTCTTGTGGATAAAGCCCACGTGCCATTTTCTGCAGCAGCAAAACCCCCAAAAAACAACAAAAAAACCCACCTCCAAAATCCAGAAAGGCCACTTTTCTCACTAACCTACAAGGCTTGTTTGTGTGCATAAACTTAAAAAAATATTATTTAAAAGCTAAGCTGTGCCGCATACTGAGTAGGAGAGGACCAGATTGAGACATCTTACTGAGATGGGGCTGCACTGGTCTGCAAACCATCTCTTCATCCTCTTGTCAAGACCATGGTGGCCATGCAAAGGAGTTCTGGTGAGAAACAAGGTCTTTTGGGGTGAGGTGCAAGCTCCTAAGGTAGAGGGAGAGTTTAGGAACAGAGCCACTGTACAGGCAATGTCAAAGTAGTGCTCAGCGTGTCATTGCGGCTGTTCTCCTGACAGTTGAAGGATGTCTTTTTTAAGTCAGGAGATATTTGCTAGTGCTTTTTCTACAGTGCTGACATTTGACATGGCATTTCAGAAGTGCATGAGCAACTTTGATGAACCTGACTACCGATTTCCCTATATCCCCTGTGACCGTAGCTTCATGACTTCCCACATGTCAGCTGAGTGGCAGTAGCTGGCTCTGTGTGTGTGCTTTTAGTTTGTAGCAAATGTAGATAAAATGAGTCATACCAGACTTCAGTGAAAAAGGTAATACTTTTATGTTATCCTTGGCGGTAGCAATGGGCTACAATTAAGTATGCAGGAGCTGCTGTGGTTCAGCTGATGCATGGTAGCTCATTAATATTCAATGACTTGATCATGTGTCAGAGCCCTCAGTTTTCTTCAGCTCCTTTAAAAAGTCTTAGGCAGGGATTATGCCTTGGGAAGGACCTTCCACCTCGGACAGGTATGATTTTCCCAGGAGTTTAAGCCTGCAGCAGCTGGGGGATGTTCTGCCCTTGAGACTCTGCTGTGAATCACATCTAGGTAAGAAAAAAAATTCAAATCCTACCCTGGCCTCTGGCTGGTACAGTAAATCTGTAAAATTCACTCCTGCTGAGAGGTATGGATCCACATAGACCTATGTGGAATGTAAATCACATAATCCTGAGAAAACTGCCTGGGCTGCATGGGAGAGAAACTGTAGCATGCACAGAATACCTAAGAGGGACATGTGCAAAGGCAGACTCTTCCCCCCGCCAGGTGATTTGTGAGAGTTAACATTCGGTTTATGAGAGATTTAACCGCTGCCTTCTCCCCCCTCAGACTGTTTGCTAACGGCTGGAGGGGAAGATGCAAGCTGCTCCTTGCAGCACAAAAGAACAACAGAGCTGGGTGGCCCAGGCAAAAATAAGTTTTACAAAGCAGATTTTAAAAAGTCAGCACTTAAAACCAGGGTATTGTACCCTTTCTGTCAGCTGAAGTGGCTTTTTATGGATATCAGCTCATGGGGCTTGACTGAAGGTATGCCAGGAATGCTGGATAGGTCAGCTGGGTGCTGAACTGACATGTCCTAAAGGAGTGAGACATGATCCAAGAGCAATACCAACATTAAAACATGTGTTAGGGTGTGTCAGGACAGAAAATGATCAATACCTACTACTTTTAATAGTCCTCAGTTCTGTGCAGTAGCAGTGAGCAGTCCATGAGGTGTTTTATTGATGACACCATGGGCTGTGAGACAAACTCCATGGATAAAGATTTGCAGGTTTGCTTTATGGCCTTTCCAATAAGGAGTAATCTTTTTTTCAATAAGATAAGAATTATCAGCAATCCTTTAAATTATAACAAGTGTCTGAAATATACCTTAGCTAATTTAGCTTTAATAGGAAGGTAATTACAAAGCCAATACATACCTATTGATTGCTACAATTACATTTGCTGGACTTCTTCATCTACCTACTGTTAGATGCACACAGTCTGCGAAATCTTTCAATTCATATTTTAAAGTCTTAGAGGGGGACCTGTATCTTATCAAGGTTAAAGGCATTGCTGCATACAGGAATCCATTTTCAGTTGTTCAGAATTTTTCCTATTTTCTGGGCTGCTATTTTTAAGCCAAGCATCTGCTTTGTGTGGAGTTCTGTGCATGTGCATAGAAAATTTTGTCCAAAATTCTTCAGCTGTTTCAGAAAACTAATACATCAGTTTTAAGAAAAGTATATGATATTGTTGGTGTTGCAGAGGTGATTTACTTTAAGTAATCCAATTATCCACATGCCATGAGGCTTTACATTTGGCAGGGGAAGACTGTGCCTTTTACAGCATCTCACTCCTCATCTTCCCGCAGCAGCACATGTCATCCCATTCTCTCTGTAAAGTCATTCCTTTTTCTCATTTCATTGTCTGCGCTTTTACAGACCCACCAGTTCTCAGGCCAAGTTTCTTTCCTGTGCACGAGCAGGAGGTTTGGCCAGAGACCTCCCAAAGCCCCCTCCCAGGCAGCTGGTTTGACCTCTGATTCTCCGTCCAGCCTCAGCTCCTCGCCGGCACTGCTCTTCACGTCCTGCTCACATTTTCCTCCCAGTCTCCTGCCACGAGCTGCTTTTTTTTTTTCACAGAAACCCAGTGTCAAGTTGAAACCCTCGTTTCATAGTTCTAGAGCTTTGCTGTTCCTGAACTTTACTGTGAATTCCTTTTCCCTACATTTTTTTCTTGTTTTTCCTGGGATGTTTTCCTTTTCTGAAGCACATTCAACCCTGTCTGGATGCTACTAAATTCCTGTAGTACCACACTAAAAATACAGCCTTTTCCCTACAGGAGACCAAAAAGATTACAGAGACTGAAGAAGCTCCTTGCAACTTCACCCACACACCTGCGCAAGGGTGAGGCTCTGTTTGCTTCCTCGAGGCTCACTCCTCATGACCTCATTCAAAATCCTGACTCAGATAAAACTCCCCTTGCAATCGATGGCTATATAGACTAATTAAGAACTTCTGGACTGGAACCAAACATCTTGTTGGAAGCCTAATTAGGGATGATTATAAGTTGATTGTCTACAGTAAATAAAATAGACCTTCTTGATTTTCTTTTCTGCTCTTGGAAAGTTGAGACTGACTGCAGGAAAAACGTTTGTGTTGATGTTGTGTTGTGTGCACGGCTGTATGCAGGTGGCCACTCTTTATGAGTGTTCAACACTGTACAAATCTTCTTGCTAAAAAAAAAAAGAAACAAATAATAAAAAAAACCCCCAAGCATGTGCTAAAATTCACAGCATTCTTTCAATGAATGTGCCTGGGCTCATTTCTCGGGAGACAGGGTAGAAACACCATTGCTTTACCCAGCTGTAACTTAAAAGTTCTTTTGAAAGGATTGGTAGAAAAATTATTATATGAAACCTTCATGAGATTGTAAGTCTGGTCATATGCTTCATTTCCATTACTATTTGAATTCTGTAACATGCTGTTGGTTTTAACTTCCCAGTGGGATCTAACCAAGCTACAGTCCAAGCATCACCAAAGTAACACTGAAAATCTCATAGGGAGTTTCAATGAGGAAAGAGTTTATGGATATTGTGCTTTTTATTAGATTCTGTAAAATAAGATTTAACTGTGAATTAAAAGATGGCAACATAAACAGCCATATGTAAAGAATTCAGTAATAAATGTGTACAGTATGGTATAGTCCCTGTGAGCACAGGAATTCCATATCTAGCACTTGGATTATTATGTAAGAAAACTGGTCTTCCTCAGTAACAACAAATGAAACTAGTTTGTACTTATGCTGATGTTGCAGAGGCCTGACTGCTGATGCCAGGCAAGCTAGCTTGAGTATTTACACTACAATCCGAAATACAAGGATTGTGTGACAAATTTTCATGGACAATACCAAAATACTAAAAATTGTCATTATAACTTTATTTTCTCTCTGCATGACCTGTAGAATTTCATTCATGCTGACATTCATGAAACAGCAGTTTTCCAAAAAATAAGCACAGAATAGTAGGGTTTTGTGCGATATATTTCGGATGTGGTAATCTTTCTCTGACTCCATTTCTTTCCTTGACCAGGTGGGGGTGTTCTTGGCATAACATTTCTCAAGAGTAAGATCCACAAATACGTGGTAATTCTCTGCTGACATCTGAGAAGAGTTGGTTTTAGTCTATGTTCCAGCTCTGACAGCAAGCAGATGGGATCACCATTTTGACTGGATCATAGAAATGGTCTTATTCTGAGAGTCCTTTTACACCAAAGTTCACAGCAATAAGTCTGGGCCAATAGTTCTGGAGCAATGCATTATAATTAATACAATCACTGGACACAATGTGGAATAATTGCCTTAAAAAAAGTGTTCTGTTTAGTGTTTAAATCCTAGCTGGGGGAAGATTTGGGGGAAAAAAAATTAGTATGGTTGGGGTTTTTTTTGTTGTTTTTGTTAAAATTATGGAACAAAATAAGAATTCTGCAGATAGTTTTCTGTAGTCTATAAAAAGTTAGCCTTTTTTATGAATTCAGTTATTTATCCTATCTCTGTGAGTTACTAGGTAGCTCTGGAACTGTATTAATCTTAACTTAATGTTTATATGGATGTATATAAACTTTTATGATTTCGTACCTTTATACCTAAAAAGAGGAAGGAGCAGTAGTTTACAATGACCCTGTTAGACAGTGAAGAATTTTGCAGGGTGGAAAAGGGTACAAGATTTCAAGTAACACAGAAAGACTGCAACCAAGCCAGGAAATTAAGCCAGGGTAGTGCCGAATATAAGACCACCTTTCCTATTTTATTCTCACTCTTAAAGTTTACTAAAAATAGGAGTTAAGTAAATAGCTCAGAGAACCGGTTCACTTGTTCCAGTGCCAAGAAGTGAGCGTCAAGAAAATTCATTCAAATTTTGCAGACCTTTACATTAGAGCTGTGGACTTTCTCTTGACAGTGACTTCTGCTTCCCAAAAATGAAAGTGCTGTCACCTGAAATAGCCGCTCCCTGGTCACACAAATGGGATAACCAACAATAACTGTGGTCACCATCATCATCGTAAGTGTTGAGCATTCCTCAGCTTAAGGGGTATCAGTCCATGAAAATGTGATGGGAAATTAATGAAGAGGATAACAATGTGGATGGAAGGGATCACTATTTTCCTCTTACAAACAGGATTTGTAGCTGAAGTTGCTTTTCCAAATAAAGCATAAAGTTAGGTTTCATGTTTCCTTTGTCCCACACAGTGATCTACCCACTAGCCTGTACTGACCCTTGTTAAGCCAAAAGGCATGTGTCTTCAAGAACACTTCTGTATTCACTGTTGCCTTAGTAAACATTATCACCTTGACAGAAAGCATGTTTCAGCTTTTATTATTTAAATCACAAGCCAGCATTACCCAGGGGATAATATCATAGGTCCATATACACACATTTGCAGCATATGATGCTCCCTGCAGAGTGAGCAATATGAGATTATGCTCCATTTGTGCATATGCAGGAATCTGTGCACTTAGGTCTGCCATCATGTCCATCTACATCCCAGTAATTCTGAATCACTTAACTAATTTCAACCAAGTATAACAGAAGTTAGCAGGAATTAAATACCCAATTTTTTAGGAATAGGTGGCTGAGCAGGAAAGAGATGTCGTTAGTGGTCTAATTGAGTCAGACCTTCTCTGATCACAAGGTTGCAGCATGCTCTCCACCCACTGGAGAATTCACACAGAAGACAACTATTATGGCTGCTCCAACCACAGGAAAAGTTTGAATTGGTATTCACACCAAAGAATCCAACCACAAGACACAAAAAAATTATGAAAAAACCTCAATCTTCATTAGCTCTGCTGCAGATGGAGCTGCTTGTCTCTCCAGGAACCACTCTTTATTTGTGGCAATTTTACCAGACTTTTCGTCTTCCGTTTCATTTGAGCTAATCTCTCTCCATCTCAGCTGGCCTGCTGAGCACTGAGGAACCGAGGTATGACATCCCTGACTGCGGCTTGGTGAGCTCGGCTTGCGCCATTTCAGTGCTAGTGCTGTGCGATTCCTCCACATCCACTCCTTTCCAATCTCTGAGTTCTTTGAGCTATTGCAATGCAGCTGTGGATCAGTGAAGGTTTTGCAGGGAGCCCTTTTACATTTATGAAGGGAAAAAGTGTCTGCAACTCCTTTATTTGTCATCTTTTTCCAAAAAGATCGCCTCCAGTTTCCCGATGTTGGCTAATGGAGCCAGTGAGTTGGTTTTGGAACAAACATGTTTCATCCCTAAACTAACTCCAGTCATCTGAACAAGCTTGGTACAACCTCCTTTTATCAGTAAGGTGCTTTCCCCATCTCTATAAACCCCAGATTTTCCTGTCTTTGTGAATGGCCTAGGGGATCACCCTCTACAGAGAAAGGCAGATATCTCTGAAGAGAGATGTTCATGCCAGCTATTTTTTAGGACATTTTGTAGGCACTCTTTGGCAGTGCCTGTATGTTTTACCAATACAGGGGCGGCTCTAGATAAGTAGATTAGATTGGATATCTAAACTTGAACATAGTTGAAAATGTGTTAACAAAATCTTATTCAAAATATATGGACTATAGCCTATCATGAACATAACATAAAGCAGAACATAATATCCAATTGAGAAAGGAGATTTGGTAGTTAGGTGATTTTTTTATGATAACCCAATCCTCATTGAAGTAAACTGGCATCAGCAGCCATCAGAACCAATAAGATCATGTTATCGAAACACCAGCTAAGGATGTGGACTTAAAATAACATTATTTTATTTTCACTAAATAGAAATTGCTGGGGAGGCAGTTGTGCTCTTGAGAAGAGCCAAGCAAGCTGCCATACTTTCTCTATGCCCATCTCCTCTACCAGCAGGGGAAGAAATGCTGACACACAAAAGTCTTGTGAATCTTAGCAACTAGAGAGGAAAAAATTTCTAAAAAGAAAATCTCTGTTTTGTCCATTAAGGGCTGTTCTAACACCAGGGCGAGATGCCAGTGAAGACAGCCTGTTTCCACCCCAGATGGGAACTCTGTATTCTTTTTGGCAAGAGTAGGCAACAAGATACAGTCCCACATGATGACCATGGGCTCACAGAGATGTTAGCTGGCCCTTCACATTTAATTTGTAGTCGTCTTTACCTCTGGAAGAAGGGAAACCTTTAAGCTGTCATCCTTAAGTTCAAATCAGATGTGCTACTTTAACTAGTAGGTTCTTAAAATCCTCCAAACGCTCAGGTACTTTACATAAGTTACAAGGAAATGGAAACACAACAGTTAATGTTTTTTCAAAGTTATATCTTACCTTTATGGGATCTAAGCAATCCTTTACATCTCTAATTGCAATAAAACCTATTTTATGTTAACATATACAGCTTTTTGTTTCAGATTACTTTCCTAATTATTATGAAAATTGTGGACCTCTTTACACATATTTAATATAAAATTCTGCAGTATATCACAAGTGCATGACAGTACCACTCTAGATTTTGAGGCAGGCTATAGGAGAAAAGCTATAACATACTGAGATTGCTGAGAAATTTCAGAAGACTGCCTATCCCCAAACAAGTTTGGCTGCAGATTAATATCCTTTTGCTTTTGAAAATATGCCTTGGGATATGCAAAGGCCTCGGTCACACTTTTATATATCACCCAAGGGCAACAGCAAGGAGGGCTTTAACACAATTTAGGGGAAGCATCATCAGCCTTTTCTGAAAGATTTCTCCTCTAGGTACAGTTCTAGAAGTCCTTGATTTAATTTATAGATCTGACAGGGTTGGTGAATATAGTGGAAGATATTCCGTTGTGTGTGATGCATGCTCTTCTTTCATAAAGTCAGCTAAATGGAAAGATGGAACCACAGTAGCCCACCAGGAATACTTCATGAGCTATCCAGGGAGATACCTATTATCTTTTAATTTTCTAAAAATCTCAGAATACCAGAATTTCTCCTTTTAACATCTTCACGTGAATGTCAGGAAGGAAAGGACCACTACTGACAGATAAACGATAATATTTTATTACCTCCAATGGCTACTTGTGTACCTCCCAAAATCATGTGCATGGTCTTGGCAAAATGCCAGGCATTTCTGTTCTGTTACATCGCAGCTGGCAAAAAGCCAAAGAATCAGCAGTTTTGGTTTCCATGAGGAGAAAATTCTTCCCAGAGAGTTCAGATGTGATGGGATTTTAATGTGATCCAGGATGTTTCTTAGGTCAGCGAGTCTTTTCTAGGTGGCGAAAGGAAGCGTTATGAAGAGGAAGGCCCTAAAACCTGGCATTCAGGGTGTTTTTCGAGGTAACTCTACCCCTGCTCTTGGCGTGTTGCCCCTCACTGCATGCAGGGAAACTGTATTCAGTTAACAATATCCATAACTAAGGACTTCATAGAGTTGTGACGAATGCAGCTGATTGATTGCTTTTCTCAGGCTTTGCTTGCTCTGTTTTTCAAGTGCAGACCAGCTGCTGGGAAATGGTATATCAATTCTTGCTGTAAGCCACAGCTCTTAGTACCGAGGTTCTACTTCAGCCTTTTCTGAGAACATCAGCTCCCCCAGACTGAAACCATGGACACTGTACAGGGGCATTTGATTCATTTTTCTTTTGTATTTTAGGCAGTATCTGTTAACATCCAAATTATTCTCTGCTTCCTGCAATGCTCTCTAAGATAAGAGTGGTTCAAGAATGTCTGTTTGTGGTAATTAAACCATCATGAAAGTTGCAATGTCAGGAAATATATGGTTCTCCACTCTTTTTTCCCCTTCTCTTTTTTTTTTCCTCTCTTGCCAGCTACTTGTCTATTTATAGAAATATGCCTCACCATCTACTTCAGAGGCAGTGACATGGAGAAGCAGATATTTAGAGGAAGTCCATTTGCTTGACAATAACATCCATTACCTTTATCACCAGTGGAGACCAAAAAAGAATCGATTACAGTACTTCACTTGGGAATGACTAATTGAATTGTGAAATATACTGACACTCTGAAGTCACTGTGGTAAGCTAAATACCGGCACTCGTAAAAGGCAGGAAATGTAGATCAGATGCTGATTCACATGATTTGAGACTAGAATGCATTTTCAGTTTGTGTTGATGCTCTAAGCTTGTCTAATTTCCACCAAGTCTTATTAATCAAGGGTCATGGAATTAGCTCAGAAGAGAGAACTGCAGAGGATTTGCACCTGCTTGGTTCAACTATGAAATTAGCTCTAAGTGCTGAATACACCGTGTCCCATCCTACAGTCAGAGATGAGTTGTCAACTCCTTATTCAATCATAGAACCACTTAAGTTAGTCATTTGACTGGCTTTAGTGGTACATCTATCATAGGTACTCTATTATCCTTCTCCACATGTGCTAGCACCTTCAAATCCTGCAGGTGATGGCAGAGAACATAGGCAAGGGTGTTGCTGGATGGCCTCACTGGGGGTGTGCTCCGAGTCCTCATCCTGCAGCAGTTCAACCGCGTCGTATATTACTGTACATTGAATAGCTCCACTGAACATCCCCCGGGGACTGGAACTTCATCATCTATGCTGCTAAATTGTTAGGAAGATCTTTGGCACGTCTTTAGCTGGGGCCAACCTCCCTATTCCAAGTGCCTCAGAAATGGTTCGGAAGCTGTCACAGAGTGAATAGGCAGGAGGCACTTTGGGTGAATATCCTCCATTTGGGCATTCACACTGAGTGCGATGATCTCGATGCAGGTTTTACTGTGTCATTTGACCTTGGTGACAGAGAACAGTATGAGCCTCATTTAATTTACTGGTGCAGACATTGTTTCCATGTTGCAACAAATAACTGTTCAACATAAAATACTGGAACTCAGGAAGTCTAGCCCAAGAAATTGAAATTTTATATATATACTACAAAATTAATCAAATAATATGTTAATATTATTCAGTTAATTCAGATATAAAAAGCTGCACATGGATATAATATAATTATTATGCTTACTTAGCAACAAGCATGTGGTTCATTACTGAAGGAGACTTGCATGTGCTCAGGGGATCCTTTTTTTCACATTCCCCCGAGCTCCAGGAAGGAAGAAGGGGTGACCTTCCTGCCCTGGTGGAATCCACCCTACAGACACATCCAAATCAAAAGGTAGCTTTTATTTCTAGGGCTTTCTGAAAAGCTTCTGAAGAGGAAAATGCTTTGGTCTTTGAGATGTCCTAGGGGCCTGATCCAAGCACTTTGCGAGCAAAGAGAATTGCTGAGTTTGCTACAGAAGGTGAAATCTCAGTGCCATTGAAATAAATGCCACCATGTGCTTGATCCACTGAAGTCAGGATTTCAGTCCATAATACTGAAGAAATCTACTTCCATATCGCTCAGCTTTAACTCTTTGAAATAACAATAGTTCAGCAACATACTTCAGTGGTAATGTACTCAAAGCTGCTGCTTTTTTTTTTCCACAAAGGAAAGAAAAACACACTCTACAGGTATACTTATTGAAACTGGTTACTAATTTTTCTAATATATTTTATTTAAATCCTAAAAGGACTGGCCTTGCTTACAAAGTGAAATAAACTATTAGATTCGCTGGATTCTCCCCTCCTAAATTGACTCAGTCTCATTTGTATCTAAGCAATTTGTGACTCATCATGGTGTCAGGAAGGAATGTCCCTATTAGAACTGGTCAGGTTATTCACTATAGCAGAAGAAAAAAAAAAATCAGGAAAGAAATGTGTGTTTATGACCTGTGATCTGAAAAAGAGAAAGTTTGAGGAGTAGAAAGTAAGAGATTGTTTCTACTACTAAGCTCAAGGTGGAGGCAGGGGGAAGGGAGGAGGAAGAGGAGAGGTAAAAAGGGTAATTTGCTGCATATCTTTAGTCCATATTTACATTGCTAGATGCTTTGATGCTGGGCATCTCATGAGAAATGGTATTTTAGGTACAATCTAACTGGCACAAGTACCTTTCCTTTTTCAGGCAGGATCAAGGAGTAATTTTACATACTGAACATTAAATAACATGTACATGACCTACTGGATGTCATGATGCTATTGAGTGGGACTCAGCACTAATTCTATGTCAAACACTGCTGAAGAGAGTAGTGTCCATAACTTAGATGGACAAATAACAGGGGAAGAAACTGCTGAAGCTGAAGTAACTTGCCTATGGGCAGACAACACCAAGTTGGCAGGACTGGGGATTAAACCTGGTTTTCTGACTCTTAATCCCATGCCCTGCTTGTTCAGTGGTAACGGGCAGAAATGTAAAATGAAACAAGAAATTGCAACAAACTTCTATATCTCTTTTCCCTCCTCTTTCCCTTTTCTTGCCTCCCTATTGGCTTAAGGTAAAGTTTTTATTTAAAAAATTACTTCCTACCCAAACTGATTCCATAAACCTCATTAAAATAAGCTTTGAATCAACCATGATATGATTTTGTGTTAGATAATTTATTTTCAGTAGTTATTTCTGCTTGTGTATAAGATTCAATGTGTTTATTAATATATGGACAAAGCTAAGAGGACAAAATGTAGCTTCAGAAGAATAACTTAAAGAATACAGACTTGTTAAATAGAGATGCCAGGTCATTTATGCATGCAAACGTGGGGGACATAGCAACTCTGTATTTTAGAAACAGGTTTGCACATATGGTTTGGATGCCTAAATACACGTGTCTTAAATCTCTTGAAATTCAGTGAGTTTAGAAAACTTTGATGTCAACCTGAAAAATCAGATTTTTTTACAAGTTCTTGAAGTGTATACAAGAACAAGTACACATTTTTTCAGTCATGTCACACACGAAAAATGACATGCACTCCAATCTCATTTCCAAGGGTTTACACCACATATTTTCAATGCACCTGTTACACAAATAAAAATTGCACTTCCAACTGAAATTTTGTCTGACTATGTCCACATCTGTAGGAAAAGTTGGCTTGCTACTGAAAAGTCAAATGCTAGAGCCTGAGGATGGTATTGAAGAAAGCTAACATAGATACTCACTTTTCCCATATTTTCAATTAAGTAGAGGATGAGCTTCTCAGATGAACTTAATTTTGTACAAAAAGGCAGTCATGAATATAGATGCACTGTGGGAAAAGGAGTCTGGCCAATTAACTGGAATGAGATGGCCAGGAATGCAAACTGTAATTCCTGCAAACTCCTTTGGCAGCATCTAGTTGTAAGTTTATCACAATACAAGAATGATACTTGCCACAGGAAAGTCTGTTCGTTTGTGTTTTCTTCCTGTAAATCTTTATGCTAGCATCAATTTGCAGCACTTCCATTTCCTGAAAAATTACCTTTAGTAATCTCATCTGGGAATTAAACCCGTGTTGCTGTCAATATGTTTTACATTGTCCATAAGTGATGGCAAATGTGCAGCGTGCAGAGACCCCAACAACTGCTTAGAGCCTTGACAACTGCAAAACAAAGATGTTCTCTGCTGGCCTAAGCTTGCGAGAATGAGAGAAGTGCTGGAGCCAACCACATACTTTGGGACTTTTCCAACTCTGGCAGGAAAACCTTTTTTTTTTCTTTTTTGGTAACAAATGGCACTAATGAGAACAATGAATTTTAGCAATTAGGTTAAGAGGCTTAAACAAACAACCTCACTAGAACAATGAAAGATGAAGATGAGAATATAGATTATTGTAAGCTTATTGTCATTGTAGACTGATAATGGTTTAGTGGGCTATCTGGCGTTATTATAATTCATTTTGTCACAAGTTTTGTTCCAGAGCTGCCCATTTTTCTATCTGCTGTTCAGATTTAGAAGCAAATAAGCTGTATAACAGAACTGGAAGAAAGTAAATCTGAGAGCTACTGGGGGGTGAATTGACTGCACAGGAAGTAAATTCCTTGTTCAGTCAAAGAACAGCTGTAGTTTTTACAGAAAGGGAGCTCAGTCCATGAGTTAATGTCTCTAAGCTTTTGGAGAACAGCGTTCAAATCCCTGCTCTGCTGCACATTTTGTGTATGATCTTCAACAATTCAAACCTCAGTTTCCCGTAGCTAAAAACTACAGTAAAAGAAAAAATTGTCTTGCAGTTTTGCAAAGCTTATGACATGCTCAGAGAAGACATAATGAGTTCATTTAAATGTCTTATGAACCCCTGTAATATTTGAAAATTACCCTACTAATTGGCTTCAGCTGAAACCTGAAGGATGCTCAGTGGAAAGCCTGCCTTTGCATACAGGCTGGTGTTTTCAATGAGGAATCAGGTTTTTCTTTTTGATTGACATTCAATCGTTCTTTACAGGTGAAGTTGCTATATATACCTTTTCCAAATTGGCCCTTTTTTTGCTGTACAGTCAGTCATAGCAAACATATTTGCAAAGAGATTTCATTTTTAGAACAGTTAGTAGAGAAACCAAGAGGCACACTTCCACTGAAGTGGGGACAAATTCATTTTATTCTTCAGGACAGAGACTGCTGTAATTGTAAAAGTCAGCTTTGCTGATAAATTTCTTCAGGAACAAGTGGAGCTTCTTTCCATGTTTTCAAGCTTCCACAGCAGTGTAACAGGATGGGTTAAGTGATGGATAAAGGTAAGAGTGGTGTTGGACTGGAAATGTGCTGCTTAAAGACCATTGATTGCAATTTGTCTATATTTAAGGTGAGAAAACAGCAGATGTATCTCAAATATTAATTATTTTATATTTATTAATTACTTCAAAGTGTCTTCAAAAGGGTTCAATTTCCTAAGGCAAAAACAATTTGGGGAACCTGATGGAGAGGAGGGATTGGACAGGAAATTTAGGCTGATAATGGGTTTTGCTTTAACATATACTTGCTACATACCTAAACCTTCCAATGATTGACATGTGAGTCTCTAAATTAAAAAAAAAAAAAAGTCTGGTTACATTAAGAAGTAAGGCAACCATTAGGAAAAACAACCCACAATGATATATAATATGTAGGAGTACCTATGCATGTAACTTGGAGGTTAAAAAAATACTGAAAAGAAGATGTGAGAAGCTAAAAATATTGAGGGGAAATGTCAGCATAATAAAATGTAGTTTTTAAATGTATATTGGAAGAAAAGTATGTCTTAACATAGAATTGTCTTGATGTTGGAAACAAATCATCAAATTCTTATTAGAAGACATAGACTAGTTAAAATTCATAAAATAGCTGGATTCCTAGAAACAAAATACAGATGATGTATTTCTACCATATAAGAACAGCAAACTTCTTTCTGGCTTATGGTCTGAGGGAAATATAAAGCAACTTTAAGTAGAATTAAACACTTTTAATTCAGTGGACACAGGCGGTTTGCATATAAATTGCTCTGGGAAATCTTTAATCCTGATTTTAACAAATTCTGGAATACCAGGAAAATTCCAGAAGACTGAAAGTGAACTTATGGTGTGCCAATATTCCAAAAAGCCTGACAAGATGACTGGAGTAAGTGTAGGTCAATTAGTCTGACATCTGTTCCAGAAAATATAACAGAAAAGCTGGGAAGAGAATCAGCTGAGAAATAATTAAAGGATAGAATAAAATTAATTCCAGACAACATGGTTTTATGAAAAGCAGATCATGTCAAAGAAATCTCACTTTATTCTTTGATGAAACTGCAAGCTTGTTTGAGTAATCTGATTTTTGTAAAATATTTGAATTTAGCAGCACAGGATGTTCTGATTTAAACATTGGCATCATATACTATTAATAAAGCAAATGTTTTATGAATTAAGAACTGGTTAAGTGATAGATCTTAAAAAGAGATTGTCTCCAGGAAATTATCAACAGCTGAACATACTTATAATAGAGTTTCATGGGGATCAGTAGCAGACCTGATACCATTCAAAGACTTCACTGATTATTTTTGAAAGTAAATAATAAATCACTTACGATAACATTTGTAATTAAAATGGAAAAAAAAAAAACCCAACTTGGTAAAATAGTAAATAAGGATAAAGCAATGAGACAAGATGATGTGGATCTTTTAATAAACAGGACTCTGAAAAAGACCTAGGGTTCAAAGTGAAGGAGCAACCTAACGTGAGGTCTCAGCATGGTAAAAGTGCTGATAATTAGTTCTAACTGTAGCCTGTTTGCGAGTGCAACTATGCTGTTCTCTGGATTCAGGCTCTTCAGCGTGCAATCAGCTCTGGTGTCTCTGTACTGCACTTCTCTACACTTCCTCTTCTCCTGGTTAGTATAAACTGAGACAGCTCAGATGCCTTGGATGCCTCTGCCAGCATGATGCCCTTGATCACAATCACAGTACTTTCACAGGGAGAACGTAATGGGTATTAAATAACCCTTCAATCTGCGAGGAAGGAAGTAACAAGAACCAATGTCTGAAGTTGAAGACATGCACATTTGTGTTAAAATGTATTATAGTTAGTGTATGCACATCACTGGAAGAAATTATCAAGGGAACGGCCAGCTTAAGTGCCTTTGGAAGCATATAATTTTGTGAAAGGGATAGCAATTTCCATGAGACCTGGGTGAAAAACACCATATAACTTTCTCAGTATTGCTTTTAAGAACAGCGACCTGGTAGCAATTTTTGTTTACTGCTCAGAACAATCAGCTTGCTAACACTGATTTTGGACTGGAGCAAGTTGAAATCTCATACTCATGGACAGAAGAATATAATATGTACAGAAGAATCTGTAAAGCAAAAGTTCATAATAGAAAGTACTAACAAGTCAAATCTGAAACTCTGCTCTCAGGCAACAAGCCTGCTGGTGGGAAAAAAAGTCCTAAAATGGCCCATGGTTAATGCTTTTCAGATGACAGAAAGGGTATGACCTTGAGAGGTCATCCCCTATCTTAAGTCAAGATCAACTCCCCTGAAAGCTGATTAAGAGAAAAATGAAATGCCAGCAATGTTAAGCTCACAGGTATAAAAAAATGTCCTTGCTGTAACAACATAAATGGCTTCTAATCCAACTGAACTCCCTCCTAACCCAGGCATCTCAGAGAAATAATAGCACCTTCTCGTACAAACTGTGAAAGTGTGACCCTTCCAGAAGAATCCTTAAAATTCTCCAAATGTGCTGTTTTCTCAGAGACTGCAGATTACAAAACCAGAAGACACTGCAGCTAAATCTGTGTGTTTGTAAGATAGTTTGGGTGAAGGATTAAAGAGTGTCCTGATCCTGATTCAGCCCGGCTAGTGTGGAAGTGCTGAACAGGTTGTATTTCAAGAGCAGAAGAACAATGAGATCAACTACAAGTGACTGAACTTCCCAACATAGACAAGGCTCCTTATTGGGAATATGCTCTTTTAAATTCAGATTTATAGGGGGATTCTATAGTCAGTACCGTAACCTGCCTATAACCCTCCTTCTTCCCACTGCTGAAACAATAAACCTTCCAGACTCCAGTTCCTGTAGAAACACTTATCCTATCTGACAATAGTATGCTTAAGGATCCTTAAATTAAAGGTTATTGATTTGGAAAACCACAAAGTAGTTTGCAATTAAAGAGTGATATTGAAATATTTTCTTGGTAAAATGACTTTAACCCCCCCACCTTTTTCAGTATTTTTTAGCTGGTGTATGTTTGTACTATACACATCTTCAGTACAATTTCATTTAGGGAATATTGCCATAAGTTGGGCTAACTAGGGGAGCATGCCACAGGCAGTGTTCATTTTCCATTATGAATTATTTTGGGATGTAGACTAATGCTCTCCCATTAATGATTTGAATACAAGAAATATTGGAAGAGATATCCTCCATCTTTCTAGACAAAATAATGTAAGAATTAAAAGAGTTCTGATACAGCTGCTTTGGGAAATATCTGAACTGTTACTTGTGTAAGACAATGATTTACAGTCTACTCAAATTATATCTTACAAACCCCAGCCAAAGACCCTGAAGTTGCACAAACTAAAGAAATGTAGAATTTGAGCACATTAGATCAATTTAAATAAGCAAGACTTGACCTAAAAATAGTAATACCATCGGCCCTTTCTGCTCCCACTCGCTATCAACCATAGTGGTGGTCAGTTGAGAATAATGTATTTGGCTCCATGGGTTTGAATTTACAAAGACTAAGAAATTGAAATGACTTTTTTACATTTTATATTTATTGTAAGTGAGAACAAATTTTGAAACAAGGAATGTAGTTCTATCATAAAGGCACTTGCACTGGCACAAGGGATTAGGTGGGAAGAAGAAGTCGGGGTAGGGAGCGAGCAGGATTAGCCCGTCAGCACAAGGGTAGATTAGCTCAAAGCAGCTGCGAAACCTCACCTGAAGTCTCTCTGGTCAGGTTAGTCTGCGCTGGAGCCCAAACTCCCTGGTGGCCTGGCTTGTGTCCCGAGCAAGGGGAGCAGGTCTCCAGGCAGGGGCCCTGTCTTACGTGGGAGCTCTAGCCACACGTCTGGTATAGGCACAGTTGGCTCAAGCCCAGGCTTGATCTCAGACTGCTCCAGCAAGCAGTGCAGACATCACGGTGCTTCACGGACACTCTTCTTATGCTGTACGTGATGCAAACACACAATGAAAAGATTGTGCCTGACCCAGTTTTAAAGATCTTAAAAGACAAGTCTAAAGTGAAAGACGGGAGGTGGTAGAAACCAACAGATTCAGCACAAACAGTGAGATGCATGGGAATTGCCACAGGAACGCCAGATCACTTGTCCTTCCATTAACAGCTATTTATACACAAGGTGAGAATCTACCTTTAACAGTTAACATACAGCATGCAAATCACTTTTCAAACTCAGCTCACACAGATGATGTTGTCATTTTCTCCCGAGACCGAAGGCAGTACAGCAGCAGCTTGTGTCTCCATAGTGCTTTCTGTAATGGACATCACAAGCATTCTCCTTTGGGATAGTGTCCGCATTTCCTCTTGTTTGCTTTGCAGTGCCAACCCCACTAATGGAGCTCAATAAACAACTCTGTGGCGACAGGCTGGAAGCAGTTTATAATAAACTATGGGCACTGCTTGATGAGAAATGTTAAGAAGGTTATATGTTTACTATCAAAATTCCATAGCTGGATGATCAGGAGGATGGACAGCAGCCGAAATAGCCACTTCCCAGCAACTGTGGTGGGTTACTTCTGCTCCTTTGTGGGCTCACCAGAGTGTCTTCCCCAGGGTAATAAAAGCAGGTGGAGGAGACAAAATTGAAAAAGATGGAGGAGAGGAATTTAAATAGTCTCTCTGAAGGGAGACATGCATTGCTTTTGCTCAGGTAAAGCAAAACCTCAAGCCTAATGTATCAAAAGAGAGGAATATGCAAAAGGCCTCATGCAGAAGATGGAAGCATTCTTGTAGACTTATGTTGTATTAACCCTTTCCCTTGTTACACTGTGTTACTGACGTGGAGATTAAATTACTCTTTGCTTTAAGAAAACTGTGTTGGCTCATCGATGACAGGCCCTGAAGGGAAGCCTTTAAGCTGACTCAGGACGTGTTCAGTAAATGTATTTCTCAGTCCTCTGCAGCGTGGATTGAATTTACCGCTCTGCTCCTCTTCACAGAGGTTACCTAAAATATAGTCCTTAATAATTCTGTTGGAACACTACTCATGTTTTACTATAAGCACAAGTTTATGTTGCTGTAACTTTCTGATGAGTTATTCTGGCAAAAGCTCACATACATATTCAGTTACATGAGTGCACAATTATCAGCATAGTCTTGTGTCTACACTAGCTATCCTCATCTAAACACCTCTATACCAGCACTTCTTCATTGCCTTGAATTGTAGCCATAATGTGCTGAATACAACACTGTGTGCTATGCTGCTGTCTTTCTTGCCTGAGGAAAGAATTAACCCTGAATTTTTAACTTGAACCATTAAAAGCCAAAGGTGTTGAAACTGCAGAATGACAGCTTTTCCTCTATTGCTCCAACCTTCTGCATCACACTTAGCTTTATAGAAGTCTTTGAACTTAAGAGTTCCCTTTGGTGTAATGCTCAATAGAAAGAGAAGAGGCTTCAGCTGTGAGTTTTCTTCTGTCTGCAGACTTCAACAGTCCTGAACGTTTAAACTTCACTAAAAGTTATGCTGTCGATTAATTTAATATTTATTTAAGCACTGTAGTAAGATTTTGTTATAGAACATTTGCATTTTTGCTGTAGGCTTAGGGCTTTAGTGCTCAGATGTAACCATTGCGAAACCAAAAGATAACTACCAGCTCAGAAGATGAAGCAGTGGACATCAAGTAAAAGGCCACTGGCCAGCAGAACATGAGAACAGAATTAACACATTTTGAGAGGAGAGCTGCTGGCCTCTGGGGAATGATACACAGTTCAGTGTTTCTGTCACTGCTCCAACTGGCTGACCTAGATTGGCTCCAGACCTGGGAACAGCTTGCCCGGTTATCAGCCCAGAAATGAATGCTTCAGCAACTGAGCATATGAAATAGAGAAGAAAGAAAGAAATGTGCTAATGAGGTTTTATAGAGAATTTTGTGAGTAGGATTTAGAAATAATGAAATAATGCATCAAAATTGGTAGGACCTTGCGGGGGGGGGGGGGCGGAATTTGGCTGGGTTTGGAAAGTGCTAAAGTTAAGAATTTAGAAAGTAGCAGTCATTAAATAAATAAATAATGAGGCCCACATAAATTTGTGGTCCCAGAGAGGAAAAATGAACAAACTTTCCAGACTTACATCATCAAGGGTACTACAATGAGTGTTAGTAATTATTAAATATACTTGCTGATTAATTGGTGGCCTGTTTAGATCTGTTTATTTGGGAAATGCAGTGTCTCATTCTAAATCTGAATAAGGTGGCATATCCACTCGGGGAATGTGCAGCCCATGTAGAGGGGTTGCCTCAGTCTACAGCTGTATAATTACATCAGTTCATGATGTAGCTAAGCAATTTAGTTCCTCACGGGAGGAGTAATTAGCCAGTGAATAGAGGTAGAGCATCAGTTCATGTATTGTGTGCTCAAAGACCGAGAGAAAAGGCATATAGCCTTGCTTATTTCTACACATAGTGTGTAAGTCTTTATTAGTTATGTAAAAAATGCATGGAAGCTCTTTTTTCCTCCATTGCCTGAGTCACCAGAAAATAAAGTATTGAGAAATACAATAATGCAGAAAGTTTCCCAGCTATGTGGAGAAGTGAAGAACCCAGGAGAAAAACAGAGTGTAGCCTCATGAATGAATAATGCTGAAAGGCAGAATATGGCAGCAATATATGAAAGGTAGAATATGCCAGTTCTGTTGGCAGAGGAAGGACTCAAGACTCGTTTCCTCAGAGTGGAGGGTGCTGCAGTAGATGTCTCATGAATGTAGGTTGGTCATTGCTGCATCTTCAGGGCTTCATTCAGTAGTAACCTGCAGCATTGAGGTACTCAGTAAGTGGATCCTGGATGATGCTTTCCTCAGCCTTTTGGGGGCTGCATTACTGTCTTCAGGTCTTCTTTTCTGTCACCCCAGCTTCTCCTGAAGTTATGACAGCATTTGCTGCCTTAAGTGCTGCAGTCACCTCTGCCATGGCCTGGTCTGGTACCCAGTGAGTCCTAGCTGGAGGACTGAGCGTAAACCTGCTTTATCTGTGAGTAATGACACAACAGGCCAAGCTGCGTATCCAGGGCAGCAGAGCAAGAGGTTGGATCGCATGTTTGGGACCTTATTCTCCTCTCCTCCCTGCATTTAGAGTAGAAACTCAGCTTTAGAGAGAGGGACTCACTAACTTGGCTTTAGGCAGTCTTTTCCCCCTGGGTTTCTGCAATACCACAATAAACGTAGGCAGAAATAGGGAGAGGGAAATATGAAAATTTTGAGCACATCCAGAAACAAGGCAGTTCTTATAGGATGCATAAAATATGAATGTGTAAGCAAAGCGAAAGAACTCAAACACCTGCAGTGACAAAGGCTCTTTTGCAAAAATACTTTTCAATATTTAAATAACCATTTCTGGTAGCCTTTGGGGTAACAATACAGCTTGATTGCTGGCCATTCCCTACAATGGAAAGTTAAGGGGCATCCAGTATAATTTTACTGTAATAAATAGAATCTGAAAAAAACAAACTGTAAGGCTGCAAAAGCAGACTGTTTTCCTGAACTGCTTTGCCCTCTGAAATATTTTGATGGCATGACATACAGTGTTTATTGTTTTATATGTCTTTATAGCCTTCAGCCTCTCTCTCTGTCAACACATTACTCTTCAGCTTCATTGTGCTCTTCTCTCTTCTCTGGTGCCGTGGGAACATAAAGCAAATGATTCTACTGTTCTCAGCTAGAAATTGTTTTTCATTATAATTTCAAGAGGGGCTTTGAAGTATCTACTTAGGCTCTCATAGCTAATAAGAGACAAGGCAGTTGCTATGCTACTTGTTGATTAAATGAAAAACAGACCTGATAAGATGTGAAATCTTCCTAGGGAGGTGTTTCTCTTATGGAGATGAGTACCGAACAGTTAAGACCTGAATTGCAAAGTTGTATGTCTAAGGTTAAATGCCTAAATGGTCACTTTAAGTTCCCAAAGCAATGAGCTGGCTATCTGGAGCCAGAGTGTCAGCTGGTGTAAATCACCATTGACACTAGCTAAGCATTTGGGCACCAGGGGCTTTGAGGCCAGAATGTTCGTTTTGTATTCCAATCTTTTAAAATCCTAAATTTTCAATTAAGAACTAAATGAAAAAAAGATGTATTTTTCTGAGGTGCAATGTGACAGAAAATTCTAATGACACCCAGGAGAAGAGAAGATCCTCAGCTCTGCCAAAACCAGTATAGTATATTTAAGCCCATAAATAACATGTAGTTTCATACCTATAAGTCACAGTTTGAAAATGAGTTTCTAGGAAAAGCTCCAAAATACAATTTATGTTTCTGAAATAGAATATACACCTCTAAATTCAGGACAGCAGTCTAATCTAAAGCCCTGAATCTGTTTAGACATTGGAAGTCTCTTAAGTATGTTGTACCCCTTAAGTCAGACTTAACACATTCTGAGAGCACGGAGTTCAGAATAAAATATAAGTCACACTGACTTCCACTGTGAAACACAATAAAAGGAGGTGCCAGAGCAGTTTATTCATTAACCATTTTGCACAGTGAATAGAATGTGTATAATTTAAAATTTCATACTGAAAACTGTGACTCTATTTTTTCCCCTTACTCTTGAAAATTGGCAACCCTGCAGCAAAGGATGTAAGAGCCATGAGACCAGAGAAAGAACAAGTAAGAGAAAGCATGATTTTGTAGTCCAGTGATTTAAACACTGTTGGGAGAGAACAGAAATGGTTCTGCTCTGTACATCATTTCCTTTTATGTGTGTTTGTCTGTTCAAATTGAAATGCAGAAGCAATCCACAGCAGCAGAACAGAAAATGCTATTACACCTTGTCTTACTTTCTGTATTTTTGGTCTCACACTTGTTAGCCGGACTGTGGTTACCATGTGAACTGCTTGAGGAGTGGTGAACGTCCCTATAAGCTTATGGTTATCCTCTTAGAGTAGCGGAGATCTGAGTTTAGTTCCCTTAAGCTAAGAAGGGCTTTCTTCTGTTCCAGTTATCAGCAGCAAAACACCTGATTTTGTAGCTGCTCACAAATCAACAGAGTTAGCAAAGGTCTGCATTCTGGCTTGACTGAGGAGCAAACATCAACTATACATGTACATTGGATGTCAAAGCTCAAGACAGAGAGAGATGCACATTTTCAGATACATTTCTGTCTATCTCCAGCTGGAAGAAGAAGCCGGCTGCTGTCAGCACCCTTCTCTCTCCCATATGTGAGCGGCTGATGTGTTTTCCACCCGTACTCCAAGGAGCCTTGATTTTAGGTGACACATTACTGTCTGTTGCAACATATGTCTTTCTGTGATTGGGGTTCTACACAGAGGTCATCAAGATGTATTATCTACCATACTTATTTCATCCATATGGTGTGTCAACATTTCAGTGATTGCCTTAATAATATATACTAGGTGAAGAAGTAACAGCTCACTATCAATGTGTTGTTAGACAGTAACATTGGACTTTTTCTGAACAGACAAGTTTCTGAAAGCAAAGATACTTAAGACGTTAGAATAATAGGAAACTTATTCTATTAACTCATGCTTTCTGGAGAGGAGGTGAAAGTAAGGAGATTCTCCTAGGGCAGCAGTGTCCGCAGGTGTTTCCATTTTATACCTTTTCTTCACCTTTCTTTTCATTTTCTATTTCATATTATGATATGGGGTTGTTGTTTTATTTTGGTTTTTTTTTTTAATAGCTTCCTTTATTTAAAACATGCACATCCTTTAACAGTTAGATACAGAGAAATAGATCAGTAATTTCAACCTCATAAAAGGAAATTATGCGCAGGGATAATTTTTTGTTTATTGTTTCAGATTTTCTTTATTGCACTTGGCAATTTCATCCAATCTGTGCACTGAAAAAAAGAAATCTTGTATTCCCCAAACAAACAAAAATTCCAGTTGCATGGTAACCAGCCCACATACTAAGCCCTAGAAATATCAGATCCAGAGGGCTCAGGACTTTGCCAAAGATTCAAAGTGCTATTAACTGATTTCTTCATATGATAATAACTGCAACGGGGATTTTAACCACTACACTATACAAAAATGATCCTGTAGCCAAATTCTTTGCTGTCACTGAAGTCAAGGGAGTTATACCATTGGAGAAGAGGATTCTAGCTCTTCCCAAGCAGTTTGTCCTTGCACAGCCTGCAGAGGGGAGTTTGCCTCCATCAGAGAGGGGAAGTCTCACCAGGCAACAAGCTCTTTCTGTCAAAAAGGAACTTCACCTTAAAGACACTGTGGACTTTAGAACCACAAAGTAAGAGGGCATAAGAATGAAAGGCATGGGGGGAGCCAAGAAGGCCCCTCAATGTTTGCCATTCTTCTAATGTTACGGAAGAAAAAAGACAGACACAGCTGCATGATTTTCCTCTGGGCATTTCACATTAACCTGATAATTTCAAAGGTTGTAGTTACTTTTGCTTCCCTGATGATGTGGATCCACTGGAGAGAGATTTCAAGAAGCTGGAAGGAAGTCCTGAAACTGGTATAAATGCCTTGCTAAGGATCACAATATAGGGAACTATGATCAGAAAGATCTTCATTCCTCTCTTGAGTAAGGAGAAAAGAAGGCCCCAAACCAAAAATTTCTTCAGTTTGTAATGTGTTCTCATGGATAACAAACTAACAAAGTTTCTTATTCATAGCGTGTGGTTTCTCCACAATCATGAACTTAAGAAAAAGTGAGATGACATCAAAGTAGTCATTGAGATATTCTTGATTTTCTGCCTAACATTGAATGCACCTTAGACTGTGGCTTTCACCTCAATGTTTCATCCAATTATAGTTTTTGATTCACTTAAATCCTCAAACTTTAATCCACGGACAATGGCTGGTAAGACACTGGGGTAACAAGAGTAGTGTCTATGGCAATGTAGATATTGTGTATTGAAATCAGTATTGTGTGTTCAACAGATGCAGCTGGAAATACCTGCCATAATACAAAATTTCAAATAAGGTAGAGATCATTGCTGAATTCACATTTGAGTGGGAAGGGAACACCTGACTTTCAATGACAAAGTTCTGAGACTGTGTTGGTTCCAAAGTTGTTTCATTTTGAACAATGGAGTCCAACCACTGTTTTTCAGCTGTGTTCTCAGCCTGAACACACACACACAGTATTCAAGGGGTACGTTTCTTCACAAGGGTATGAACTCCAGAAGAGAACTGTTAATCTTTGGGAAGACTGGCAATTCAGTAGAACGACAGTGATGAACCTTTGCTGAAATGAGCCATATTTCATTCACGCATGTTGGTTTGCTCTCTACATGCCCCCGGTTCTGTGAGCAACACTCAGTCCTCAGATTTGCCACAGTTCAGTCTGACACAGCTGCTTGTTGCAGTCCAACCGATGTGGTGTTTCTCATTGCCCCTCCATCTCTCCTTCCTGTGCCAAGTCCTTTACTCACTGTATTTTTGACTATGTGGACGTGACAGAAAGCATCTCTTTTCACATCTTCAGGTCTGTAAATTTGTCTCTTGATTTAGGTCTCCTCTCTCTTTCTAGCCACAAAAGCACCAACCAGCCCTAGTCCCAGTAATACAGCTAGGCTTGCCCAATCTGTCTGGACCCAAATCTGGATGGCACAAGGGCAATCATCTCCTGCTCTGTGGTTGTCACTGAAGGATCTATCCTACCTGTGCTCTCAAGGGTAGACTGTCAGACTCCTAATGGTCTAGTTTCAACTGGTATGGTTGCTTGACCTGAAAAATAAATGGATGAAACACAGACTCTTTGGTACTCTTGGAGCAGATCTGCTGCTGGAATGAGACAGGATTCAAGAGAAGCAGCTGGAGTCTGGTATGTAGGATTTGCTGGAGTAAAGCCAAGGAGCTTAGTTAATAACTCAGCAAGACAGACTGCTCCATCTTCTAATTGGCTGACAACTTCAGGCCCTAAGTGCCCAGTTAGTCATACAGGGACCACCACAACTGGTCCCTGGTATGGAAAAGATCTGTATTGGTTACAGCCTTCATAGTTGGTTTATTCTGTCAAAAGTGGTTGAATTGATCTGTCTCTTTGCAGACAAAACACAGGTTGCAAGTGGCTTGTGGGCTGCAGAACTTCTGAATCAAACCATGCATCTGTCTCAGTCTGAGCGGCTCCATCTTTATAAACAGCCGGTGTGAATTTCTGTATTGCTTTCTCAAGATAATATCAGACTTGAGGTCCGGAAAGCCTACAACCTTCTATATTGTCTGTCTTTAAACCTGAGTTGGAGATAAAACAGCATATGTGATACTAGGCAAGACTATCCTGTTCCACAAAAGTGTCTATACTCAGAAATTGTGGGTGTCCAACCCGTTGTAATGGATAACTGTATCTGATTATAAGGGCTCCTTCTCTAAGACTTATCTTACTTGAACCTTTGCCTTTGACCATTTTGTGTCAGAATTATGGTCTGAGTTGAACCTCACTTAAAACCAGCAGCCTGTAAGATCTGTTAGATAATAGGAAGTTAAACACTTTGCAGCCAGATGGCCAAATCTGTAGAAAACCTCCTGCAAAGGACATGCGTGAAAACCAATGCCCTTGTGACGTTCATGTTGACAAAGGATTTGGGGGAATGCTGCCTTAGGAAAGATGTATGTGTGTGCAGGGCACTGAGGTGGGAAAAACAACACTGAGGAAAGAAACACTAGTCACTCTTCAAACAAGCACTGAGAGCCTGACCCTCCAAACAAACAAACAAACACAGCTTATCAAGAATGATTTTTTGGGGGTAAAGTGCTGGCTGAAAGAGTCATGAAACTGTTCTAACAGGAAGAAGTCTCCTCTTGTTTGCTTCCTCCTAGGTTCAGTTAAACAGGGCTTTGTACAGTCTTTGTAAATAAAAGAGACTGGAGAAACACCTGATTTTAGCACTCATATCTCCTCCAAACTGAAAAAAGCTTCAACGCTCATTTGTTTTGCTAACCAGGAAGGTCAAAGGAGGGACTGTGGAAAGTCCATTATGGAAGTGAATTGAGAAGAGACACAAAATCCTTGAGTGTCAAACAGAAAAGGATATATCTGAATTATCCCTGTGGAAAATTCTGGCACTGGGGAACAGAGCAATGAAAGAGCAGGAAAGCCACTAAGGCAGAGGGAGGACAGGCAGAGAGTGTCTGCAGCTGTATATGAAATTATGTGGAAAATAAGGGAAGAAGGGAGGTCATGGTAGTCTAGAAGAGAAATTATGTGCCAAACAGGCAATAGGTCTGGGCAGCAGGGATGATGAGGAAGAGACTAATTTTGTAAGTATTGTAGAGAAAGAAGCAGCAGGACATTAGGGTGGGAAAAGGGGCGAAAGAAATGAAAGGTGACATGAAGGTTGAGAGCCTGAAAAGAGAAAGAAAATGTTTCAACCTCCAAAGATCCAACGTGATTATGCAGCTGTCAGCCCTGCCCCTTTAATTAAGTAATTGATTAATTAAAATAAAGCACTTAATCTCTCCATTTACATATTATGCCTCCCACTAACCAGCGCTGACTGTGGGGCCCTCGTCAGAAAGCTCCTTCCTATTTGAATTCATGTTGGTTCCCAAACATATTACATTGTAAATAGGAAATGACAACATTGGCTCAGTGCCCCAGTATCGTCACAGCATTGCCATATGTCAGTATCATGCTAAACATAGTAAGCAGAAGACCCAACAATATAATTATTGAGGACATCTGTCAGCAGCACAAGCTACATCTGGGATTAGTAGCTGTAATACTGGAAAGACCTATAAGAAGCAGAGAGGAAAGTCCTTTTGTGTTGGCTTGGATTTTCAAGAATACGAGCCAGATCCTCAGCTGGTGTAAATTTAAGCCATTCAAAGAAGCTAATGAATCCAGCATCAGCTGATACTAGCTAAGAATCTGACACTGAAAACGAGGCCAATGTCATTAAGTACGAGATTTAATATTTTCTGTGTAAAGGTAGAATGCCTCAAAACAATCTGAGTTTACAACATGAAAGATCATTTACTAGTGGAGCCAGCAGGTACAGACTGTCTTTTATCTCAGATCTGAAGGATTTTGGACAAGTTCGGAAAGCTCATGAAGATCATTAAAAATTCTCTTTAATGTTCTTTGTACATCAAGCACGTAGTAGTGTAATTTTATATTTCAAATAAATTATAGGCAGAAAAAAAGAATCTTTTGAGCACATTTAACACTCACTAAAGATTCTTCATCCACAGCAGCGTTTATCTTGTAGTCTGCACAGGCAGACTCTCTGGTGAAACCAGTGACACATACAGATTATACCTATTTATTAATCTGAGGGCAAGCTCCTGTTGGGAAGCGAAGTAGCTGCATTAGTGAAATGCTGCATTTGAGTTAATATCCCCTGTAGAAATCATATAGCCATGTTTGTGCCATGCTGTGCTCATTCTAACATACCATAGCTCTCAGCAAGACTTAATATTTCAAACACCAGGTTGTTCTAATATTGGTTATATGGCATCTGGGCTGGAGGTTGTCCATGTTTAAATACATGGCAGAAAGGCTTCACTCCATGTGTCTGTATACAAGCCCTGAGGATTTCCAGTCAGTTCACAGCCCTATCATTTAAGCACCACGTATATGATGGTGAGTTGCATCACTCTCTTCCACAGAGAAGCCAAAGGTATTATGCCTAAAAAATGTTGACAAGCAGATTTTGAGCAATCACAAGAAAAGTTGCTTTCCAAAGAAAGTGCCTTGTGATGTATTAGATGAGAAATACAGGAGAAGAAAGGTTAATCTCCCCCGATAGAAACTTTTCCTGCATGTGTCACATAAAACTTTTCACTCATGTACACTGCAGATTAACGAACAAGGGCATCTTTGCCCTTCAGTCAGGTTTGTAGTCAAGAGAAAATGAGCTCCTATACTGATCTCTCTCCCTACTTTTAAAAATTATTTGCTTTGAAAGATTTGTTTGAGCCTTAAATCCACAATCTGTATGTAACAAAGGATTACAATAAATGCAGTAGATTACAGAACGGACAGAATGTGGATGGGTTTTTTTTCCCTAAACCTGAGAAAAATCCTTCCTAATGTCAATATGCTGAGAGTTCTGGGGGATCTAAGAGAGGTATGCCTCTTAACCTCACTCATTCAGCAGGAAGTTCACTAAGACACTTATGCTTATGGGTGTATATATGTGTGCCTATATATGAGCTAAGTGTTTAAACTCTTCCTGTAGTCAGTGAAGATACGGTCCATAAAGCCTGTAGGTCTAGAGAGTGATTCAGCTGACTAAAGGGTCTACTTTAACTTTGATGCTTTGAATTGCCTTCCTGAGGTGTTTATTGCTCTCCCCTGACTGTAGAGGAAGCATATGGAGCCTAACGCCCTAACTGAATGCCTCTACACATTCCCACCTCCCCCCAACAACATACCCTTTCCAGGCTGGCAAACAAGATAGCAAATTAACTGAGGTTAAAAATATTGGTTATTGTGATGAGAGATGAAGAAATGAATTCAGAAGAAAAATAATCTGATACAAACCTGTGACTACACCCAAACCATCAAAATATTTTCATTTACATAACATGTAAAGAGCATTTTCTTTCCAAGATTCCGTTGTGCCTTTTCAAGACAGGACAGGAGGGAAAAGCATGAGCACTGAAATGAAGAGGGGCAGGAGAACTGAATGTACATTTGCAGTGTCTTGTTGCTGTTGGTGCTCTTCAGTGGTGTGAACACTGCTTGAACCTTGTGTGAGTGTGATGGATGAAAGCACATGATTATTCATTGACTGCATGTACTCTTCTGTCAAAGGCAGGGTCTGAATGAGCAGTTGGTTTGTTTAATTTCATTTTCTGCATAAAACAGAAAAAAAATCCTCTAAAATAATTTCAGTCCTCTGGCCTCACATCAGTTCATCCTCTCCTCTTCAAATGACAAAGGAGCTGAGAAAAATTTTCTTTCAGGTTGAAAAATAACAAAAAAACCCCCCAAACCTGACACATTATTTAGATAGCAAGGGAAAATTTCAAAAAATTAAAAATGGAAATTTCATATTGTTTCATTTTTCAGGAATTTTTTCCTCACATAACTGAGAATAGCTGGTTTTATTTTGGTATTAAAATGTGAGACAATACAAATGGCTCAAGCCAATGGCCTGACCCTGAAAACACAAATTTATCTGCATCAGTAAACCTATCCACCTCACTGACATTATTTAATTTTGGAAAATCTCTGTCTTGAATAATAGTTTGTAGGATCTGTTTCCAAGTGGGGCTGAAGTGAGACTCAGATACACACCCTTAGCTTGGGGGTAGATTTCACTATTACTGTTGAGGGAAAACACCCAGTTTAGAAAACTATTCTATTTCTTTCTAAAAAAAAGAGACAGTTTAAGAAACACAGACATACAGAATGAATAACTTATTTTTGGCTGATTGCAGCTCTGTAGTGAATTTTGATGATCGAGTTGAAAATAGTGCTCGGATGAAAAGGAGTCCATAATGGAAACCATGCAGGAACTTTAACACTACCAGCAGTGCCAGTGAGTTAGTGCTTTGCCCAGAGAGCTCAGAAGAATATCAGTCATATGGGGAGCCATGCACCTATTGGACTTGTTCACCAAATTATTAACTTCAAAATCTATAGCCTCAGTTTTGTGAGTTTAACTATGTTTGAATGATCTGTGAATTTTAGGGTAATGTATATTTAACATGCATTTCTATAGGAACTATTGGACCCATACAGCTTGTCTTTATTTGCAATGCTATAGACCTTATGAGCATTCACTTAGGTGTAGCATATTTAATTTTTTTAATGGGCTAATGCTTGTTCTTTCAGGAGACTTTCTCTATATACAAAGCAATTACTTAAACCAGTGCTTGTTTAGCTCACCTAACCAGAGCAGTCACGTAATCTTTAGGCCTTTTCATATCTTGCCAAAATTTTTATTAATGGAATAGGGTTGTTCCTGTCTTAAATATTCTTTTACAAATGTTTCCAGGCAGAACAAGAATGTGAATAACATAGTGTTCAGCAATGAGTTTTGAACAGATTCGTATTCTCCTGTCTGATTTTTGATAAGGGAAATACAGTAGCCACTACATAGACCACATTTATACCATTGCACTTGTTTTTTGTTTAAGGCAGTTAGCTAATATTTGTGTTCTTGCAGGGAGGATTTGAGGGAGAAAGGGAGGATGGAGCCAGGGGTTTTCTATGTTCACATTTCCAAAGCACTCTTCTTATTTTTACTTTGGGATCATACTGCAAGGCCCGGCTGAAATTTTTACTTCCATCTTATTTTCTCAATGTCCTGCTATAATGTTTTGCTGCTTGGCTTTCTTCCTCTCTTCCACCTCATGAGTGCATATGCATGCACACACATTCACACAACTATATCAAACAACAAAGAGCACTTAGATTCCAACCTTTGTTAAACCCCAAACTGTACATCCTAATTCACACCTAGAGTCTCACATGCAACAGCTGGTTTTCAGCTACCAGTTTCACAGAGGCATTTCATGGCTTCTTATGGCAGCTCTTTCTTTATGGAATTAATTCAGTTTCACACAACCCTCAGGATAATGACATTTACTAAAAATAAATGAATAAATAGCATCATTATTCTATTTCTGTATTTGTAAAAACCAGGGACTGACTCTCATTTTGGTCAAGCCCATCTAAAATCATAACAATTCTCCTGACATCAAAGGAGCTACCTTCAGGTCAAAGTGCTGTAAGCTAATAAAGAATTTGGCCAGACCGGGAAACATGTTATTTGTGATTAAGCTTGTAAAAATGAAGCAGTCACAACCCCTTTTCTACTGTACATTCAGTAATCAGACTCATGCCTGCTGCATCTAAGTCCCTGCCAGGGCACACTAGGACATGACTAACACCTATTATATATTCGTTTATTCCTCACCTTCCCAGGCAATAATCATGTGCAATGACCAATGGAGTATTTAGAATACACCCTATATACTTATACTAGTCAAGGTAAGGTCAAAGATGTGCAGATTGCTTTTGCAGCAGGAGGTGGTGAGGTTTGTTGTAACTCTTCGTTCCCGTGGGAATTTATTTCCCACTTTGGGTCAACTCCGAGGGAACTCTGTCTCTTGCACTGACACAATTACAAATGTTTTACCAAAGCAGCTGCTGTGGCTGGGAAAATTTTAATGTGCCAGTTTTATGTGTGTTTTCCTCTCAGGACGCTACCAGTGGGCTCGCTTTGCCTTTACTTTTTCCTCCTTCACACAAAATGAGGTCTTGCTTAATTTTGCGCTTCCTTCTTTTAAAGTAAACTTAAATCCTTCAAGTTTTACCAGTGGAAATGTCTTTATTTAATACTGCACCATACTGAAAGCAGCCCCTCCAAAGTACTGCTGTTTTCTACCTCATTAATAGAGATGATAATCTCAGAAAGCACCACTTTTGGAGTTTTACAATTGTTGTAAACTAACCATCCAAAGGCATTAAATGCAGAGGAACATAAAAATATTTCACAGCAGGAAAGCAGGGAGAAGGAAAGCAAGCAATGCAGAAAAGCTAAATATATAGGGGAAATTTATCATAATGGAAGAAACACAGTGAAAAAAAGGGTACTTGAAAATAGAATAACATTCCACATTTGAAAAGTACAGCAATTGTGATAAAAGCTCATAAAAAGTAAAACGTAATTACAAGGTACAGAATTTGAACAAAAGAGATGCTTGAATGGTTAACATGCTGGCTTTGCTCACTGCTAGTATTGTTATTTCAAAGTGGTGTTGAACAGCGCTACAGTCAAGTCTATGAGGAAGATTACAAACTCTTAGAGCACTACCTGCAACACAGAACATTATTTGTCAGCAGACTGGTCCCAGGGTCTGATTTTAAAAAGAGCATTTGCATAGCTCTGAACATGCTTAATTTTTATAGCAACACATTGCCTTCAAATTGGATTAATTATCGCAGTGTTTTACGTTAAAAACTTGTGATCTGATTCTGCAATTAAAAAAAAATTATATGTTGCTGCTTAGGTACAGCAGATTCCTTTCATTTTCTTCTACAATGAAACACTTCAGTACAATGGGCTCTGAAAACAATTTTTAATGCTGACTCCTCTGCATTCTAGCTTCATTTGTGGAGGTACACAAGCAGCCATAATAACAGCCTCAAATGTAACTTTCAAAATACACTGCTTTTGTACTTCAAAAGACATATGTCCCCATTTCTTTCTTATATGTCTTTTCTCAAGCCTTTTATTCTTCACAAAGCAATACAGAGCTGACCTGACAAAAATACTTTTCTTGACAGAGTAATCAAAATTATGCTGCCTGAGTAAATCTGAGAGCTATTTTCCTGATAGTGCTACCTGGGAGCATAAAGGCATATATTTTGTTTGTATCTCTTGGAAAAAAATGTGGACTAGGGTGTAAAAGAAGATAATTATATTTAGACCTAGAGTCTTACCAGTTTTTTGATCTTCAAGGTAGCTCTCATCTCAGATGGAGACCCACTGAATTCATTAAATGTACATAAGGGCCTTGAGGACTATAATTGTAATGGGGACCAAGATGCTCACCTGCTTCACCCAAAACATCCCAACACATGCTACCCTGGAAGGCAATGCAGTCCTGGGTTTTGACACCCTCCAGGTGTCCATACTGCTTGAAGAGTAAAAGCTGGTAAGTGTGCTGTGAACTTATTTCCCAGAGTATCCCCAGAAAGAAAGAAAAACTGGTATAGCTCCTTTTTCTCACTTATTCACCCAGAATGAAGAACATGCTCTGTGATGTAGAGGGCTCACTCTCATCTGCTTTATTGCATTCCTGTTATTAGATAAAGGCACAAAAAGCAGTTCTTTAGAACAGCCTCCTTCCGCCAGCCCACAGCTAAGGGAAGTGGAACTCAGCACAAGAGGGGCAGATAGACATTTCTGAGGGAATGTAACTACTATAAGTCTTTATACTAAAAAAAACCCCAAACCCCAACCCAACCAAGTAAAATCCCCCTTACCAAGAAAAGCAGCTTACCTGCCTTTGCAGCACCTTGTCAGAATTTATGTTGCATCCTTACCCCTCATGCTGGTTCATCCATGTGATGCTCAGGTCATCCAAACCTGTCTGGAGTGGCATACCTGTGTTTTCTTTGCGTGAAAACAAAGGATGGGAGGGAAGAGCAATTGAGTTTCAGCAAGGCCAAGGCACACACTTGAGATGGGGATCAGACAAAGTCTAGACAGATTCCTTAGCGTTTTTTTTTTTTTAAGATTCTTTAATACTAACCATTTGGTCTTTATAAAACATCCAAAATGTTCTATGTATTAATATCCTTTGCGTGAAGCTTCAAAAAAATCTCTGCTTCAGATTCTGCTGTTCTGTTCTGAGTCTGTTATTGTAATATATGCAACATCTTCTCCTGTTTCTTATATTATTTAAATACAAACATTAAAAACATTCAAAAAGACTAATTGGAAAAATACATGTCTGAAAAAATGTTTATAATTCATTTGAAGGAGGACTGAGAGTAATGCTATGTGTACTTATTTATAAGACTTTAGTAAATGAAGGACCTTCAGATGGTGACTCTCTTTCACATCTTTCATTGCCTTGTATAAACTATCTTGCACTTTAGGAGGGACAGAAGTTCCCAGAGTTGGACTCATGCATGAGTGAGTGGGGGGGTGATGGGAGTCTCTGTGCCATACACAGCGTGCCATACTCAACCGCTGCTGGCCACCTTCCCCACACAAATCAGATGACAGCCCCACAGTAATGTGGAAAGCAGTAAAGCTGATCAGTAGGACTTTGGTCAGCTGGTTTAACAATGCTGCCTTTAAATCCTGTATTGTTAAACCAGTTATGTATTAAAAAAGGCTCTATGAAGACAAGCCTGAAAGATAATGGCTTGGATAATGGGTCAATAGTTCCAGAGATTTTGAGAGACATGAGTCTATGTCTGGAATTTATACACATTCCTGGTATTTTCCCATCTCAATGGCACAGTAAAGCTGCTTAAATAAAAAGGAGTGGGGGAAATCAGCCACACCAGATGATTCATGTATGCTTCTGCCTCCACTCAACTCATATTTTAAACAACATCTCATTGAAGTATATAATCAAATGCTTATATATTTTTCTTTATGGTATTGGTAAGCAATGGTCCCTTTGTCTACAGCCTGTCTCATAAATATAAAGTCAACTGTTATTTCAAGTTGTATTAGATCTAGGTATAGGAGACCTTTGTTAACCTAAATAGTTTAAAATTCTCCTAGTTATTACTAATTTTCTTAGAACCCTGCAGTTAAATTTACATTGGCAAGTTCATAGATTGCTCTTTGCCAAGAGAAAACTCATATGGAAAAAGACGTTTCACATCCACATAACTGATGAATATGTCTGATAAAGCAACTGAATAATATATTATCTTTAAAATATGTATGTTTTCACTCTGTGAGCGATAGTAATGTTTAGGTAGTTTTAGCAGCAAATCTCCTTAGGAAATTGGAGGTGCAGAATCAAAATGTTTTCTACTGTCATTCATTCTATATTCTTGTCCTCTCTTCGAACAACCTGGATACCAAAATGCAGCTGCCTTGGTCTTTGTTCTCTTTTGAATTTTCCCACTTAAAGTGTATCACACTTATCACAATCGTGCTTTTTGTTTGGGAAAACATTTTCCCAATGCTTTTTATATTTTGTTAGAATCATGCAGAACTGTATGATTGTGGAAATTGTGTTATTGTAGAAATTCAAAAGGATACACACGAGACACTTCAATGAACGCCCCACATACTCATATAGAAAACAGCAAAAAAGAAGGACTATCAATTAAATCCGTGCCATGCCCCAGGTGAGAGCTGAGTGATCATACCATCATCCTCTATGTGTATATTTTCTTTTTATTCAGGTCTTATGATAAAATAGAAGAATCAATAGAAGAATTGCCCAGAGGGCTTCACACTGTAAAAGACAGTTAGAAAGATGTGGATCTAGTAAACCCTCTGAATCTCTAGTTTTTAAAAGGGTTCTTTAGAGCTGAAGTGTAGATCAGTAGCAAGCCTGATTCAAAAATGGGATCTGAAAACAGTTGTAAACTTGTAACGTGATGAGGGACCTCATCTGGAGACAACCTCAGACAAACTGTGCACAGGACATCTGGCATAGATGTGATGAACCCACCTTGTTGGGCACTTGCAACATCTGTTGTACATTTGAGCCCAGCAAGCTCGACTTACTTAACCAAAATGCAGCACACTGACCGGTGATCCACAGGGTGACTACGTTTTGTGCTTTCAATAGGCCTGGCAACCACCACCAGAACATGTGAGTTGACCACCTCTGCGATTTCTGAATGTCAAACAGTCTAATCAGAGTCATTATTTTGAGTGGTGCATCAAGTATTTATCTTGAACAAACATATTTAATCTAGCAGGAGTGGTAAGAGGCTAGGATACCATTAGTCCCTACAATAAATCAGACTGCAGACTGATGTGTCCCAGTCTTGAGCTGGAGAGATGGTTCTGACTTTCAAGTGCTTTAACTTTCATTCTCAGACTTCTTCCGCATCTCATTCCACGACTTGCTGTGAAAGTAGGGCAGTTGCCACATAATCAAGGAATTCACCAAATACATCTCATTGTCAAGGAGTTTTTCTTGATATCACCCTCTCGAATTGCTCCAGTTTTATCTCCATGTAGACACAGAAATAGCTCCCCACTTCTTTGATATTTACATTATAAGGTTATTTGTGAGCTATAGAACTGTCTACCATTGTTCAAATACATATAGTTTAATCAGCATTTCAAGAAATGGGCTCATTGTTTCCACAGAACAAGCATTACTTTTTACAGTCAGTTATAGTACTGATAGAAATTGTTCAAATATCAGTGACTAATTCCATCATCAGTTCACATTCTGGCAAAAACATTATAAAGTTTATTTATATATATACTTATTTTTCAGTCAGTTCTTGCAGACCAGATATCACATTCCTTTGTTAGTTGCTACCTGGCCAGAGCATAATTTTTTTCTTTTTAATCACTTTTCATTAGCAGATTCCTTTGGTCCCTTTGAGATATATTGGAGGATATTAGAAATGTGCGTAATAGTTATATATACCATTATGCCTGAATAACTGAAGGGTACTGTTAATTCTCCTGTTAAAATATTCACAGCTTTAACTGAAATACAGTTTGTATAACAGATGCAGCTCACTTACCCACCTTAGTCAACTGTTTGCAGTATACTTCTGTGATTTCTCATTAGCTAGCACGTCTGCCTTCTGCCACAAACTGACTTACATTCCTCCCATCTGTTGCAAACTCAATTTAATTACCAGTCACTACTATGAACACAACAACAAATACTTTTCTGTATGGAGGGCCTGCCCTTTTCCCCATTGTAAGAATTTTTGTGAGGTAACGTTTTCAAGTAAGATTTTCATAACAGAGTAGTTCAAAAGATCTATTTCCTAATACATCACTTTTTTGTTAATGTTAGGTTCTAGATCCAGTAAGATCAATCAGTAATTCAAATGAAACTGTATTTTCATACAGATTTATACGATTAATTTTTTATTTGAATGTTTGCAAAATGGAACATTTCTTTGGACTATTTCTACAACTGTAATTAAGTTAGAGATTTTGCAATAACTCAATACTGATGTATTGCATGCATCACAACATTGTCAATTATTAGAATTATCCGAACTAGAAAAGCAAACAGAAATGGGAGATCATTAAAAAAATTAATTATTATTAAACTAAAAGGAAATTAACTAAACCCCAACAATCAAGACATAATGGAAAAATAAAACGGAACACTTTAACAACATTCTAATCTCTGTTAACTGATTACCACTCCTAAGAATCAAGAAGAAAAATCTGAGCTGTGTAGAAAGAATCATCATAGTTCATTTGTAGACTAGTCAATTGATATGATAATGGTCTTTAAAATTATTTTTACATATACTAGCAACAATTTACAAAACCAACAAAGCCAGTTTTTTCCCATTTAAAATGGAAATTTTGAAATTAGCTGTGAAAATATTAAAACTGTTTTAAAGTTGTCAGGCTTTTTTTGTGAACATCTGATGCTTGTTGGCCAGCTGGATTAATTTTGGGTTTTTCACATATCAACCTATACTATCTGTATTGGGTTTATGCATTAAGGTTTTGGTAGTGGGGATGTGGCTGCAGAAGCTACCCCTATGTCAGACAAAACCAGTTCCAGCCAGGTCCAAGATGGTCCCACTGCTGCCCAAAGCTGAACCCATCAGTGATTTTGGCAGCACCTCTGTGCTAACATATTTAAGAAAGGGTAAAAAAACCTGCGCAGAGGTTGCGAAAGGAGTGAGAGAATGTGGGAGAAACAGCCCTGCAGACCCCCAGGTCAGTGCAGAAGGAGGGGAGGAGGTGCTCCAGGCGCCGGAGCAGAGATTCCCCTGCAGCCCGTGGGGAAGACCATGGTGAGGCAGGCTGTCCTCCTGCAGCCCGGGGAGGTCCACGGGGGAGCAGATATCCACCTGCAGCCCGGGGAGGACCCCACGCCAAGGAAGGCTTCTGGTCGGAGCTGCAGTCCGTGGAGAGGAGCCCATGAAAGAGCAGGTTTTCTGGCAGAACCTGTGGCCCATGGGAGACCCACACTGGAGTTATCTGTTCCTGAAGGACTGCACCCTGTGGAGAGGACCCACGCTGGAGCAGTTCTTGAAGAACTGCAGCCCGTGGGAAGAACTGATGTTGGAGAAGGTCATGAAGGACTGTACCCCATGGGAGGGCCCCCAGGCTGGGGAAGAGTGTGAGGAGGATAGAGTGGCAGAGATGAAGCATTATGGACTGATGGCAACCCCCATTCCCCATCCCCCTGCTCTATCTGGGGGAGGAGGTAGAAGAGTTAGGAGGGAAGTTGAGCCTGGGAAGAAGGGAGGGGTGGGAAGAAGGTGTTTTCAGTTTTATTCTTATTTCTTACTATCCTATTCTGTGATTAATTGCCAATAAATTAAATTAATTTCACTAAGTGGAGTCTGGTTTGCCCGTGATGTTAACTGCTAAACGATCTGCCTGTCCTTATCTTGACCCATGAGCTTTTCCATTGTATTTTCTCCTCCTGTCCTGTTGAGGAGGGGAATGGTGGCTTGGTGGGCATCTGGCAGCACCAAGGTGAACCCACCACACTACATCTGAGCAGTATTTTTTGAAAATAACTCCCCTAACTGATTTGAGTGTTATGCTTAATTTCACAAAATGCATCCTTGTTTCTGTTTGCTATTATTGAGAACAAAGTCCTTCAATCTTACTTCCCCTAACTGTTCTTAATATACAGCAGGACATTAGTGACATCCCTAATTGGTAAGGTTGCCTGACATTGTCTTTTAGACCCTGCTTTGCTTTATCATTTGACCAAACTTCATTTAGTATGAGATGTCCCCTGTTAGCTCTCTTTATACAACCAGTCTTTTCCTTCTGGAAAATTTCACCTAACATGGTCCAAACTTTGGCCAGGCAAATGTATTGGCTTGGCCTCATTAAACATTCTGGCAGCCCTTCCTCTGCAATGCTCATAATCCTGCATTTTGGAGTCCCTGAGCTGGGTCAGATATGAGCGCTAGCAATGATTGTAGGGTATCATGTGATATGTTGGACAAAAACCGAAAGAAGGAGGTAGGTGAACTCAACATAAAGATGGAAGATGGAGGTTGGAGAATGTGGCTGGATATCAGTGGTTGAGGGGAGAGAGAAGCAGATCAGATGGGGAGCCAGGACTGGTGCTAGGATAACAAGAGGCAGAAGTAGCTAGACAGGGCTAGGAACGATGACTGTTTTGGACGAGTCTGCTAATGGCTAAGCAAGAGGCCTGGGCTGAAGATTGTTGCAAGAGGAAAAGGATGCATCTGAGTATTTTAGCTTGAATATTAGCACTGGCAACCAGTTTAGCACTGGATCAAGAGTGTACTTTTGAAAGAAATCTCCTGGTGGTCCCTGCTACTTTGTTCTGGTTCACAGGATACAACACACATCGTAGATTCCTTTCAGATTAAACTGAGAAATGCACTACAGAACTTCAGTTACTGTACGTCTGCCTATGCACTGCTGAGACTTTTGGCCCAGTAGGCTGTCTGTGGCCTTCAAGCCTAAGGAGCAAGGTGGCTTGCACTTATGCTCTTAGACTTGGCCTGAAGACTGTGTACTCACTATGCATAACCCTTGGCCTGCATCTTCTCTGGACTTCAGGTGACTTTAAGTCCTAGAAATTACTTTTGGGTGAGAGCATGAAATGATGTGAGAGTTTGCCAGAAATATGTTTTTATAGCACCCCTGTGAGAACGTGTGATGCATATACTAAGACATGGCACTGGGAGAGTCTTGGGAGTGCAAGGCCTGCAGAGATAGGAGGATGGTCCTGGGCAGAGGAAGCTAAACCTGGTGTAATTAATGTTCATGTTAACTGGCTGGAACATGCTTTGCTGTGCATTGCTCTATCGCTTGTAGCTGGGTTTCCTTGGGGAGAAAGCTGGTTGGATCATTTCAGCAAAAGACAGGAGAAATGAGCTGGCACATAGCCAGCGCAGATAAATGGGGGACCAGATCTGGGAGCAGTTGCCAGATCTGGAAGACAACTGTTTGATAAATGCAGGTGCATCCCAAAGCCAGGATGTGAAGAGGCTGAGTACATGACAGGGGACCAAGAAGCACAGTAAAGGAGTGAGGGGATTGAGAGGACTGGGACAGCATCTGTAATGAATGGACAAAGAAGAGGCAACCACTCTTTGGGGAAAAGTCAGGGAATCTGAAACATTAATGAAGTTTTTGTAATGCCTTTCTTCATTTTCATGTTATTTTATTATTCCCCCTCTAATTTATTTGCCTTCTTTATGGCCTGAACTACTGCAGCCCTTTCAGTTTCTGTGTCTATGAAGTGTTTTCCAGGTCCCTTTGTCTGAACATGCACAAACACAACAGACACATGAATGGCTTAGTCTGAAGAAAGTCTGTTTGGCTTGCTACTAAATGATTTTTGCATTACCTCCAAGAGTCAAATCTATCCCTGGATTTTCAGTGCTTACCTTTCAAAGAAAAAGCTTTCCATCTTCTCTGCTTTAAAATACAAAGTCTAATTTTTTTTTTCCCTTTTGAAGGGAAACTTGTCCACGTTTATGCCTCAGGCTTCACCTCTCCGTTCATTTATTGACAACCTGATCTTTTAATATTTTAGATTGCCTTTACTGGCAAGCTCAAGAGAGGAACAAAAAAGACGTAGCGTCCACTGAGAATGAACTGCTTTCCTACTGCTGATCCAGAGTAGGGCAAAAACACACTAGTGGTATGCTTGCTGCTATGAAAAGCTTACTCGACCTAGGACATCCTCAGATAAGTCTGTCAGAATATAAGCCTTAGTAGCAACTTAATATTAACAGATTATTGAACAAAACTTCAGTTGAAAGAAACACTTCTATGATCAGCATTTCAGCAAATAATACCCTTTAAGCTACATCTGATGTGATGCTGAAATTTGCAAACTCACCCTTCATTACTGTTTGAATGAGTAGACAAAGACACAGTTTAAACTTATTTATAAAAGTCAAGGAGGAGGACAAGTAGATGGGATATTAAAAAGCAGTGTGAGGCAGTGAGGTGACCAGATTTCAATTGTCAATATTTGAGTTTCTTTTCAGGCATTTGAAAATCCAGTGAAATTCCTACATGCAATCAGTCAAACTCTTCTAGAAAGTAGAGATGGAAAGGGCACCTCTTCTTTTTGAGAAAAAATGCTTTTCTTTTGTATAGATCTTGTCTGACCTGATTTCTATATTTGACAACTGTTTGTTTATTGGCTCTGAGGGTGTTGCATTTTGAAAGGAGAGACGAGTAGAACTTTGCAGCTCTGTCTCAAACTGTATGGATAGATTTCAGCTACCTTATCTATCACTCTAGCAAATCTACATTTCATCCAGAGAACTTCCACTGAAAACCATGATTGGATTTTCTAATACAGGCCTTGAAATGTCTGTGTGTTGCACCATCTGGCCTTTATTTGTGGGTTTGTGTAATAAAATGCTTTTAAAGACCACAAAGTACAACTATAATTACCCATTTTTAATTTTTTTCATTTTAAACTTTAGTAGAAATCAATTTGTTTAGGCTTAAATAGCTTTTTGGCACAATTGCAGTATTTCTGTAAGTGATGACATTGCATGTTGCAAACTGGCTGTGCAGTGCTGACACCAGCAAGTCCAAATGCCAGCCAATACTATACACAGTAGTAGCCCTGGGACAAGGATAGCAAATGAGCATGTATCTAATTAAAGTTCTCTGATAGGATTAATCAGTTGACATTTTGCCACATAAATCAATAGCTGGATTTTCCTCCCACCAAGAAGCCTCCTTTTTGCTGAGGAAGCTATTCACTCTTAGCTAGAAAGTCAATGTTTTAGGCACATGATTGATTCACCCTACATTTTATGCATTCAGATTCAAAATACAAACACCAGATGTCTTTCTCTACAGTCCTAAACCTAGATTTGATTGGTATAATCCACTCAACACTGCTGGAATTCAAACCCTGTAAACTTGGAATGACCTATGGATCTCTTCTATCCCATCTCAAATGTAACCTGTCCAGTTTAGCAGGTACAATATCAGGTGATTTAGACCGCCAAGAGGAGTACAGTAAGACAAGGACTGTTCTGTCACTTAATAGCTGCCACAACACTGAAGCGATAGGCAAAGTAACCTCACACTGGGTAGAACCTCATTAAGAATGACCAGAAGAAACCAGGCCGCTCTCCAGATTACAGCCTTCATCAGCTGGACCCTCCAATTAGTGCAGGTTACTCGGAGCTGGTACTTGTTTGAATGGAAACTCTTGGGCTGGGCCTGAGAGGATTTGGCTTTTAATTAGGTAATTATAAATCCCTAATTATAGGCTGATAATCTTTCTAATATCTCTTCTTAACTTTGGCGCCAACTAGACCAGATGACTCAGATTTATCCTCATCCTTGAGGAGAATGAGATTTTTCTTCCAGAGATAAGAGTTGTTGTCTGTAGATCATGAGTGATTGGGTGTAAAGATTACTAGTATTTCTTAAGCTGCTTAGACAAGGCATTAAGGTTCAGTTTTTTAAATTGTAAATAGTGAACATATTATAATGTGCTTTCTATAGCTGAATGTGAATCTGTGGAACAACAATACCAAAATTTGTATGAACATTAGTATCCATGCATAGTAACTGTTATATTAAACAACATGATTTTTCCATGTAGGATGTAGAATTTCACAAAATTCAATAAAAAGCTATTGTAAACAAGAGGAAAACTGGACACTTTATATACATACTTGAAATGTCCTGCTGTTTCTTTAGTGAAAGCTGGCATTAGTGAAAGATAACAGACTGTTACACTTAGGGAAACTATTCACAGGACCAGTTTAGCTTCAGGAGTCAGTTAAATCCATCACTTCATCACAGAAAACTTAAAAAATACCAATTTCACCCCCAAATTGAGTTTAAGGAATATAAAACCAACTTAAGAATCAGAGTAAAATTCAGAGAATAATCATGGGAAAAAAAGGGAGATGTAAGAGGGATTTTAAAAATAATATTAAGGATTACTCCTTAGAAAAAGTGACATAAATTAAAGAGAACTCAGGCTGAACAATGGGGCTAAATAACCCTAAAATTAAATGAAATGTTTAGTTTTGGGTCACATGAACTGTATTTGTTTGCATAAAAACTTGAAATATTTGTTTGGTTTTGAAAAGGCTTTTTTTTTTTTTTTTCCTGTTCAGATTAATTCTTCAACCAATAGCTGAAACCCCTGTGATTTGGCTTGGTGAATACTTTCTGATGCAAACCTGACGTTGCTCCTCCTGTAGCATATAGTAGCTTTAGACTTATGCAAACTTATAGGACATAGATCTTATATGCCGAGGCCTCTGTGTCAATCTCTATAGCTCATCCGAGGCCTTGACTGATTTCAGCATTAATACACCCCAGCAGATTATGCTTTTTAATTGTTCTCTGAAATACACTGAAAAAGTGCCTTCAAAGGCTGAGGAGCCTAATAGGCAAAGAGATTTTGCAGTCACCTCCAAATGAAAGCTGGAGTAGGGGACATGAACACCATAAACTGAACATGAAGAAAAGAAGGCATAAACAAGAGAAAAGGTGGAAATGTATGTGGAATTTACTTCCTCTAAATCAGCTGTGCACCTTGAAATCAGGAAATCCAGCTCCTGACAGATATTACAGTTTTACAATCATTTTTGAACTATGGGATGAAAATGCAGAGTTAAGGTCAGCAAACAAAATAAAGAATATTGCAGAACTAATTCACATACATAAATGTGAATGGGTGCTATAACCCATAACATACATGGGTGTTACTTCATGTTTATGACCTCCCTTTGGAAGCTCATCCAAATCACCAGGAAATAATTCAAATGAGGGAGTTAAATTTTTCTTTGCAGCTCCCTTTGGATTCAGTTGAATGAATTTGAAGGCAAAGTCTGGTTATAAAAACTGCATTGCACTGGTGTATGCATATATAATTCTTATGAATATGGACAGAAAGCTATAGTTGTTTCATAGACAACCTAAAAAAATTTCACAGACTCCTAAAATGAATCAATTTTGGGAATAAGAATTTTTAAATGGTTAAGAGTCTTTTTTAATTAGGCTTGAGCTAGGTTTCTGGGTGCCTGAATTCACAAAAACTCACTACCCAAGTGGCAGATATCTGACTTTTTAAAACTGTTTGTAAAGAAATGTTATGAACAGAAAGGTAAACAGAAGATACCTTTTCACACCCGGAAGAGTCTACATAGAATGGTTTAGGTTGGAAGGGACCTTTAAAGGTCATCTAGTCCAAACATCACAAGGTACATAAGGGGACACCACTTAAAAATCTACATTGTGCTTGTAATTTCTACTTTTTTCATAACTCTCGATGCACAGTTTTGGATTAGCATTTTATTCTGCAGAATTCTTAGAAGAACTCTAACATAAAATAATGACTGGATAGGTGCAGTCTACATGCCTCATTTTTTACAGTTATGTCCATTGACATGAATGGTGTGACATATGATGAATTATTTTAGACCCTTCTTTGTAAAACCTTTTTTTTTTTTTTCCTGAAAATAGAAATTACTTTTAAATAGGTGGGCAAGATTATCAAGTGTTAAAATTCTTTTGCAACTCTTCTGATATCCATCCTGATACCCAGCTTATGGTAGCCAAGAAGCTGGCCCACATTAAGAAGATGCAAAATCTACAACAGTTGTCACCAAATTACTAAATGTGGTATGTGCCAGGTTGTTTCCTGATCATTTCAGAAGCTTTCCTTTTTTCTTTTTTTATTTTTTTTAAATCAGTTTTGGACACACTTTCCTCTCTGGTTAACCTCCCTCTTACCAGGATGAAAAAGGCATTGTCCTCTGCTGGAAGAGTTATGTGATGAGGAAACCACTTCTGCGGGAGACAAGCTTGTGGTTAATTTTCTCCCTGTGTACAGAGCAAAGAAAAAGCTTTCTGTAAAGAAGAATTTAAAATAGGATTTTCATGAATCATTGTTTGCTGGACATGCCAGGGAAATCTAAATTAAGGAAGACATCCTTTCACTTAGTTAGGGAAAACTGCAGTTCATAATTCTTTCAGAAAGACACAATGGCAAACATTGTACTATTTAGATACTGAAAGCCAAACCAGATTAGATTAAAAACTGGTTAGCTATATTTTATAATTCTCCAGGAAGTGCTTTTTATGAGAATTGGAGGGAAAAAACTTAACTGCAGTAGAAATGATCAGGAATTTTTGACTACATGGATTTTCATTGGAAAAGATTAATGTTCAAAACCTAACTTTTTATAGAAAAAGGAAGGTTTGGAAGGAATTACTTTTGGAAAGCTTCACAGTGTCAAAAAGATATTTCAGGCTTTATTACAATTAGATGAAAACTGCAGAGATCAAGAGCCTGGCCGATGTCCCATAGTCCTGAGGCACAGGAAAACAGACTTCCAGTGCAAAACATGTATGACATGGAACATGAACATAGATCTGCTATATTCCAGGTGAATGTCCTAATGAAAGGGTACATATTCAATGTTTTTCTTGCTCAGACAATGTTATTTTTACAAGCTCAGTCAACTCCCAACAGGAGAATTACACAGCTGCTGCTCAGTAGGCTGGTGCTGGGTCATTCACCTGAAACACGGGAGACTGAGCAGTTCCCTGCTCCAAGAAGGCCAGAACAGTAACTTTCTGCTGTTTCATAAAAACAAAGGGAGGTAACCTAATTAATCAAATCATCATCATTATTACTATTAGTGTAACTGAAGTTGTTAACTATGTCCAAGACATCTCTAGACTATAATACTTCACTAGCTTACATCTTCCTACAATAAACTGGGTTTTCACCATTCCTGCCACTTTGTTTATCTGGGAAATTGTTTATTTCTTTGTTGATGCTGTGAATTTTGAAATGCAAGAAAGATGAACGTAGTTGTCTGAGGGAAAGTTGTTTACTGAAATTAGAGCCCAAAGTAAAACCAAGATCTGAAGGATTACATCCTGGCAATTTATGTTTCATTTTTGTCTAGAACTGGAACAAAACTTTACAGAGGCTCCTGGAGGAATGACTTACAAAGCCCTCAATGATGAATTAGAAGCCCTCAAATTAGAGGCATTTTAAATTTGAATCAATATTATAGCTATGCAATCATAAGTCTTAGAAATTTTTGAAACATAATAAAGCCATGAAATAAAGTTAACCTATTTTTTTATTAATAGTCTTCAAATTTACTGTTATTTTACTTACATTTGAACTTCATAGTCATCATCTGAATCAGAAACAGGTATTCAGGAAGGACTGGCAGGACATGAAAAAACAAATGAATCCCATCATTATTAAATTTTGATGATTCATTAAAATTTTTTATTAACTCATCCCTTAACTCGAACCTTTAGTATAGTTCTCTAAATTCGTATAAAATCTTGAAAACCTTAGAAATGTGATTAGCTTTTTACTTGAAGTCAGGAAAAGCTTGGACCAAATTTTATTTTCATTGGATACATTGAGTTCATTCATGGCTATGACTAAAAATTTGAGAAGATGCAAGTCCATAGGGATGAGAAACTAAGGGGTCAGATACTTGCAATTTCATTACTCGGCTTTGAAAATACTGTACACCTCTAATTACTTTCTTCTGAAGATTCTTGCTTGGCAAACAAAGTAAGTCTTAGACTGACAGTCCCCTACACTGAATGAGTCAAGTGTAAAAATTGTATTATTACATCCACAGTGGTATTAGGGTGTAAGAGAAAAAACATTTGCAGAGAAAATTAATTGAACTGTTGCTACAGAGGGGAAAAATGAGGGCTTTGAGCAAGCCCTTTTTTAGTGCTCAAATAGAAGGAAATTAAATACATGCTGAGAATAATAACAACTCTATTTTAAACTTAACTGTGGTAGCAACTAGCCAGTTGGAGAGAAAAGGGCAGTTATTATCAGAGAGGAATATTAGCAGAAAGAAAGTGATAAAAGCTGTCAGCTCTGTGAGTTACAGATGGTGACATAAGAGTTAGCTCCTGGAGAACGACAATGCAGGGAACACAAAAATGTTTGTATATGCCATGAAAATAACATGTCTTTAGACCATGGTTTTTAGAGACATCAGAAACATTAATGCCAAAAGCCATCTGTGGTAGATGTTTCAAGTATTAAGAGGTTGAAGAAAGACTAATTATTTTGAAAAGGTTTTCTTCCATAGTCCTTCACTGACTGTGAGCTCATTTGGATGCATAGCCGTAGTTTTGCAGATGATTTTAGATGTATTAGCTGAAGGATGTTGCATTCTGGTACACACAGGTTTAAGTCTGCTGGATTTAAATAGTTCTTTCAGTGTTGGGAGCATTTTTTTTGGTGTCTGTAGACAGGTAATGGCAGGATTTGCTAATATAGAAACTAAGAAATGATCCTGAGAGATCCTAAGATAAGACTTTCATCATGCAGCTTGAGCCCTTTACTAGGAAATCATGATTTTCCAAATTCTTTTAGGCATTATGGTAAGCATTGGATTTCTCTGTGGAAACACTCAACAGCCAAACCACAGAAGCTTGCTTTAAATTCCACTGAAGCCAGTTCACAGCACTGAATCAGGTCTCAAATTGGACCTAGATATAATCAGCATAATTAAAAGTTGAATTCATAAGCAAGGGGCAGAACATAACTTCATAACAAATAAAGGCCAGAGAAACCAAGATGAAGCAATAAAGAAGTCTGTTCTCAGTGTAGCAGTCTTGTTTCTGCAGTTCTTTTCCTACTGGTTTATATCATCCAGCTCCTGGGAAATCAGGTGCTTCCTGCCAATTGAAGATCATTAACACTCTGAAAACAAACACATGGTTTTCTGTAGATTCTTGTTAGCATAATATTAAGGCTCTTGCTTTATGGGAATACATTTTGATCTAACCTCAGACAGGCAGGCGCTCCAATATGCCTTTTTAGCTTAAAAGAGACAAATGCTTAGTTTATATCAGATCATAAAGAAATCAGAATAACACAGAAAAGAAGAAGAGAGACAAAAATGAAATTCATCTCATCTAACTCTGGACATCTGTAGTGGGAGACATCTGTATCTAACCTAATAACCTCCCCAAGCTCCTTTTATCATAAATGGAGAGGAAATAGGTACTTTTGGTACTCTAAACAATTAGCTCAGATGTCAATGCTTACAGTGTAAATGTTTACATTTATTCAGGTGAATCCCACTCTGAATTACTATAACATGTAACCTTTAAGTTATGATGTCATGCCCTTAAGTCTGAGTTGATTTCTGTGACTTCAAATCAGCAATGTACTTAAGCAATGTCCTAATTTTAAGCATATAAATAGTCCTATAGAAGTCAGTGGGATATTCACATATTAAAGATACACTTCAGCACTTTGCTGAATCAAGGCCTATGTGAGTAATGTGCCACATGTGTTTTTTCTTGCAATAACTCTGTTACATCACTTTACCTTTAGGCAGTAATTTCACTGTACAGTGGAATGAATGTTTTCAGAAAGCTCTCTTAAATTTTTAAGATTTTGGCATTTTTAGAGCAGATGCTAGTAAATTAGTAAGGCTTGTATTCTTTCCTATACTTCATAATAGCACTGAAATCTAATAAAATATAATTCAATGTTTTGGCTATGGCATTAATTGAACACTAAGGCCGTTTCCATCTCTTAGTAAGAAGGGTTCAAAATATAATTAGAGACATACTAACTTTTTTTCCCATGTTTCATGTAAAAAAGATGAGCCCAATAATAACACCAGTTACCAAAGTAGTAAAGATCTTTTCAACCATTTAGCAGTTAGACAGTTCAACACATCCATCGCTCATCTATGTAATTTCTAATCCTTAAAAGCATAGATGGCCCTAACAAGTTCTTAGCGTATCTAAATTTTTTAATGGTTTTGAAGCTGTCCTTAATATACAATTTATATGATCTCATTGAAGAGAGCCTAAACCTGGAGCATATCTTAAACTTTAGATTTTTTACGTGGATTAGTCTTCCGGTTCAGGTGAAGGAAGACAGCTTGGTTATAGTGAACTGCAACCTGAAGTCAGAAATTGTGAAGAAGGAAATCCTGCCCGAGGTGTTTGATGCTCTGTTTTGATCTCAGTGGACATCTGAACAGAACACAACATTCTGGGCTCAGCAGCATACCTGGCCCCTTGGATCAGGACGGAGGAGCACTGCCAAGAACAGGTCGTCCCAGCCCCACTGCTACTAGGGAGCTTTAAGCTGTTCAGCTAGATGCAAATTAAACGTAAGCCTTAGATTTCTGACAAATTCCCGACATGGCCTTTGGTAGGGTAAAAGCTTGGCCTCTTCTCCAGCAGGTAAGGAACACTGTTTTGCTTGTAGTTAACTCCCATATCAGTCAGCTACTCAGTATATTGAGATCTTCCCAAACAGGCCTCACTGTAAACTATTTTTATACCAAGATATCCTGTAGCAGTCTTTATAAAAATAAATGAACTAGTGACATTAAGCTGAAAGGTAAGCAAAGGTGCTGAGTGTTAAACATATTAAGGGGGGGGGAAATCTGTTAATCGTTTTATTAATGTTTTTTTTTCTGCAGAAATCCTTGAAAATGCTTGTAATTCTTTGCAGCTGACAGCCTGCTGATTTTGCAGAAAGAAGAGCTTTTTGAGTCCCTTAACTCCAAGTCACAGTTGTTCCTTGTCTTGACTGTTGGAGAATTAGTTCAATAACCTCCCAAATAGTAAGTGCCTATGCTCTTACAATTTAAGCATAAGAAGGTCTGCATCTGAGAAAAATTACAGTCAAACAAATACTACATTGAAACACAAGCTTAATGACTTACACTGAAGCTGTGTAAGGGACTGTCAAAGTCATTTTGCTGCCGTATGGATTTTTACAATGCTGTTACTTCACTTGTTTCAACAGATTTAGTCCCTATTTGAAGGATTCCCCTCTTTCACACACACTAAGCGGCACTCAAGCATTCCCAGGCTCAGGGGAAGCAGCAGCCAGGGGTGAGGCTTTGGGTCTGTGATCTACTCTGTCCTTTTACCGTGCCTATAATAAAGCCCACGAGGCCCAGTCCCCAACTGTCCACTTGGTCTAGCACTAGTGCTCTCTGAGGACTGTCATGGTGGTACCTTTTCAAAACTCCCGGGGGGAACCTCCCACTTCCAGGCACACCTCTGATGCACGTCTCCAAGCAGACTGGATATTCCCCGCTTGGGGTATGCACCTAACGGCCACAGGCTCCTGTTGCCCAAGTCCACCAATGCATCTCCTGCAAGATGTGTTGCAGACGAGCAGCTTTCTCAGCCAAGCCAGCCTGTTCCTGTGCCCTCGCTCACTGCTCGGAGCACATGGGGCACCAGGTTGTCCTGGCCAACCCTGCTACCCACACCACAACATGACACCGGCCACGGGGTAGGCAAGGACTTTCTAGGGAAGAGATGTGTTTTGGACCACAGGTGGAAACAGGAGCACATTCCCTCTGCAACAATGAACAGAAAGTTATGCAGGGACACCATTCCTACCAAATCCCTGAGGCTTTTTGGCTTTCCTGAACACTGTGCTGAAGCACCTGATGCTTCTGCTCTAGCCAGCCACCAGGACCCGGCTTGACAGCTGACCCAGGTCTGACTAGCAGTTGCTTCATATGATCTGCAAGTAAGGAGAGCCGTTCACCATTTTGCACGGTTGTACAGCTCTCCAGCACTGAATCTTCTCTCCTTGCTCTGCTGCTTTTATCCTCTCCCTTCCCTTCACCTTCGAAGGCAGTGAAAGGTGTACTGACAGCTCAGAAGTGAGTAAAAGTATTTATCTTTCCCTTCCCACCAAGAGCCATTGCTTGGCAGAACAAGCAATTGCACCTAACATTCTCACAGTAAAAATTAATTTGATAAATTTAGGTTATATTTTTAAATACTTTGTGTCTTGTTCTGATTTTCTTTACATTTATATCTTACTAAATACATCTCCAAATTTTGGCATGAGTGTTTTTGCTGAAGTGCTAGACAGGCTGAGGTTCCTGTATGAAAACACCTATGACATTTTTCACTGTCTAATGTTTTATGCTGACAGAATCATTCTGCCAGCTTTTTTTTCTGTGGACCAACTGCTTCCAGAGACACTGAAAGAACAGACTCCAGGGTTTCAGGTTACAGAAGTCTGGAATAGCCGTATCGCACAAACAGTCTTCGTACACTTCCTAGGTTGTCTGAAAAGCCGTGGCCCTTAACATACTGTTCTTGAACTAAAAAGGCTAGATAAGCCTCAGCCTTCCTGGTGGTAAAACAAACAAACAAACAAAATTAAAATTAAAAAAGTAGTGTCAAATCATGTTTATTGTGCAGCGTGAGTGTGCTTTTCATATTCATGGAGGACAGTGTTAAACTTGGACAGTGAATTGTGTTAAGTAAACTTTTTAAAGGCAAGATACCACTATAAGGTCAAGTAGTTAGAAAAATGAGAAATTTTATTTTATTTCATCCTCTGCTTTCTATGAACCATATACAATAGTCAACCTTTCAAATGTACTATGGTCTCACATGCATTTTTCTTGGCTCTGTCCTCATTCTTGTTATCTGAACGTTATATTATTCTGTGAATCAGCTGTGGATAGGCCCTATTATCAGAGACCATGGTCCGGACTTGATGAAATAAAAGATGAAATGAATGATGAGATTGAAACAGACTTGCATCCTCTTTCTTTTTTTCTGTTTTCCTAACTTTTATATTGTAGATTTTTTTAAAATTTTTTCTGAATCGAGCATCAGTATGTGTTATTCAGTCTCAGATAAAATATATACATTATACCAGAAAAAAAAGTATTCTCCAAAAATCCTTCTTTTGCTACTTGAAGTATAATTACCTGGTCAATCTTAAATCCTAAATTCACCATAATCTCTTCTACACTCCCAAATTTCAGAGAATTTACTGGGTTAATTCAGGTCACTGCCTTTATAAATTAAATCTGAGAGCAACGGGAGCAGTAAACGAGTAAACAGGAATAAGGTACAGAGCAGACAGTTACAGCAACATATAGGAATTATGAATGGTTTGCCAGAAATACCAATCTCATGTAGAGACAGGAAGAATTACTGCGGGGTACATATTCTCACATGGAGAAGAATGGAAGAGAGAGTTCTTATTTCCAGCAAAGAAGAGTGGAAGACAGAATATTAAAAAAAAAAAAAATACTAATTTTGACCCAGGATTAAAAAAAGAGATGATCAAAGCAGCTAGCAGCCCTGAGGTAGTGACTGCATGGTTTTAGGACCATGCCATCATATCAATCCTACACCTGTTTTAAGCCCCAACTCCCTTGTTATCACCACACAATCTCCCTGTGCTCTGTGGAATTCACGTTTGTTTTCATGGCTAATGGGCATGGGTAAACGCCAAACTCTGCTTCAGTTTATGTTGGCATCTCTCCACTTTGCAATGAGAATGCAAAATCACTAATAATCCTCCTATGACCTTTCTGTAGTTCACTGGACTTTTGCAGTTGGCATCTTTTGCAACTGCCACTATGGACTGAGAAGGATTTAGAAATTTTAGCTGCTTTTGGTAACTGAGGACAAAGGAATGAAGGTGGGATTTCCCTGTGGAAATCATTATACTCAGGGTGGTTAACCTTGACACAAAACCAAAACAAAAATGTGGATGTTGGTGGTATAAAAGACATGAGCTGGCAAATGAGGCTAACTTAGAAAGTATCATTCCTTTAGGGAGCAGATTGGGCTCAGTTTCTGCTTAGTTAATAGAGATCCACTCAAAACACGGCATTAGTGACATTCAGAAATCAAACACTGCCAAAATGAATGTAAAATGCTCTCAACATACAGTTAGAACATTCTTAAAATTAAATTCAGCACAGCATTACATCACTAGGTACAGGATATTTTGGGGCTGCACATTGTCTGTCTGTACTTAGTTATACCAAGTGCAAAGTGAGATACACAATGTATTTTGTGGTCCTTCTAGAACTTAAGCAGTATATTATGATGGCTGGAAATGGCATTCAATCTGTTCAGAGAGGGCTATGACTTTTTGATAACCACTGCAAAAACGTTAGGGAGTGCTTTGTTTCTCAAATATAGACTGAATTTTACATTTAGAAAGTGAACCCTGTTGTGTTAACTCTCTTCACTTTGTTTTCAGTTAATTCAGGCAGCTTTGAGTAAAGCTTCAGAGGGGAAATGTTGACTGTTCTCTTAAATCTGAAGAAATACAAAAAAAAAGAAAGAATCAGGAAAAGAGATAAAATCTTGTTGAAATTGAAAGGGATAGAAATGCCTTTCTACTATCAGCAATGGGTTTGGTTGTGAGCTGAACCTGAATGTCGGATGCAAGCACATCTATTTGGGATAGTGAGCCTTAAAAGACCCAGATATCAAGACTACATGTGGCACCCCATTGTGTTATTGCTTTGCCTGCTATTTGTTTACACAGATTCCTTATAACTTCACCACCAGTTAGGTGCAGACTTATGTGAAATGCTCTTGGTCATGTGTTCTTACACAGCCACAGAATGCAAATTCTTTGATAGATGGTTCTTGTGGTGCTTGGGATGTGGAGAATACAATGGGGTTTCTCCTCAGTCTTCTCCTTTCTAGACTAAACCTATTTGCTATATTTTCCCTAATATTGTTACATTTGAAGTATCTTTTTATCTCTCTTCTGCTGTTTTTGACTCTATCCAATTGGTCTACCTTGTTTTTATAGCAGGGTAGTCAAAACTGGACTCCATCTGAGGCCTTATGTATGCAGGATAAAGTATAATTACCTCCTCTATGTTACTTGCTACAGCCTGTTACTTGTTAATAGCATCACATTTTTCACCTGGATTTAGTTTGTGAACCACTCTAACCTCCCTTCCTCAACCTTTCCTTTTTTCTAGCATGCTGCCTAGCTAGTTATTCCTGATTTTCTGTTTGTGTGTTCAATTTCCTCTCTCAACTGTTGCCCTTTTTTTTTCTCCATTTCATCGTGTTGCTTTTGGACCATTTCTCTAGTTTTTCAGTATTGGTTTGAACAGTAACCACAGCTTCCAATGTGCTTTCAGTTCTGTGTGACTTACAAATGGTATGGGTAGTCTCTGTACTGTCATTCATGTGTTTAATGAAAGTAAGGAATAGAAGAGGGTGCTGCAGAAATGTGTTGCCAATTTGTGAGAGAAATGTTGACGACTTCTCTTTGAGTATGTTTTTTTTCAATCAGTTGTGCATTTATCAGAGTCATTTGCTCAAGAAAATACTTCCTGCTTTGGCTTAAGAGAATGTCATGCAAGGCAATGTCAAAAAAATTTACTAAACCCAGTTGGAATATATTACTGCTTTCAGTTTATTTAGCAGACCTTTCCAAAAGGAAAGGAGGTAAGATATGTTTTTTACCTTCTCTTTGCTCTCCATTTGTTTCTTTTTTGCTCATTTGTGCCATCTCTCTGTTTCTCTTCCTCCTTCTCAACCTCGTAACCCAGTGGGTTTTGGTGAACTGGCTAAAACAGAAGTGATACTAAATGGAGCAAAGGAGAAAGTGTGCACCATAACACAAGGTAGCACTTCCATAATGGACAAGAGGAGATGAATTCAGCTGATTTGTTCAAAACCAACATTGAATTTGGAGACAAACTCTACTAGCTTTAATCATAGTACTCTGTACTTCACATACTCCTATTGAGTTCAGGGAGATGGGTATCTTGGCATGTTTTGCAAGAGCCTTGAGCAAACTGTAATGCAAAGAATCCTGAGTAAGTAACGTCTGCATTTGCCCAGAGAAGTGTGGCTGTGCAAGTGTTTAAAGGGAAAGCAGACTAAGAAAAAGATGCTGTGTAAAATGAATGTTTCTTGATATTTAGGAATACTTACTTTTGATTTTTGCATTATTGTGTGGCAAGTTTACATTTCATCCAGTATATAATGTTTAGTACTGATTTACCTATCTCATAAAAGTTGCCTCATACCTATGTCATTCTCCCTGTCCAAGAGCAAAAAGCAAGGTGACATTCAGTGAGATGAAGAGTGTCAAATGTCCATCTGATGCAGAAGAAATGCCTTCTGCAGAATGCAAGATGATTCTCTGGAAATTGCTGCCGCAGAAGATCACAGTGACCAAGGCTTTTGTAGGTGACCTGACACACAGATGAATAATAAGGAGACAAACTTACAACAAATGATGATAGCAATTTTGAAAAAACTTTTTAATTTAATGTCTCAAGATTTGGAAAAAGGACTAGTCTGAGAATTAATGAAAAGGGCAGACTAATGGGGACTACAGAGTTTTCAAACTGTAGCTCTGGTTTAGATGGACTTTGCATCTGAGCTGGTATGACATTTCAGCTTCAAAATCCCCACATTAAGCACTGTGAAGAAAATTATTAGCAAACCATAAATGCCTTATTTTACCTCCAGTGTACAAAACCAGCAGCATAGAACCAAAGTTGTTTGCATGACTTAGGATAAGCCCGTCACCTGAGCCTCAGGCTCTGGGTCCTAATTTTGTTATTTCCTTGCAAATAGCAATGGTAGCTACTGGATCTGTGCTGGATGGTTATGTGTGTGGTTGCAGCCCCAGCACCTCTGCCTAGCTGTAGCAGCTGCACAGGGTATTGGAGAGGCTGCATATGATTCCTGAATAGGAATCCTGCTCCCTATTTTCTTGGAGAGAAATTGTCAAACCATTCAAAACTTACCAGCAGTTCATCAGCTAAACTAGAGATAATATGGTATGATTAGCTTCCCTGATCCTTAGAAATTTGCAAGAAAAGAGCAAGAAAACGGTTCAATAAATTAAGATGTGACTTCTCTGAGGTTTCAGTGGTATAACTAATATCAGATTATGGCATGGTCTTTATTGATAAAGGAACTTTTTAAAATTTCCAAGGTTATCAATGTTTCCGAAGCTGTGGAAAGGAAAAAGCCAAAGTAGCTGCAGAAATATTGTCCCACATTTTGACCAGATGCCTTTTAACACAGATTCTAAAACAGACTTTAGCATATTTACTCTCTGTGAATAAACCTTATTTTCTACATGGCAATAACAGAAATGAACTCAAGGGAAATTGCTCACATATGTCAAGAAGTTAATGTGCCCCTTCACTTTCAAAGGATTGGCATCAGTGTAAATTATTGCTTACAGGTGTTAAGTAACCTCTTTGATGGGTTTTTTAATTGGCTGACTCACATTTCTTAGGAAGATAAAAAGCTACTGTAATAGAGCAGTTATTTAATTAAAAAGAACTAAAGATTTTCACAATAAAGAAATGGGTGTGGATGGGTGATTTTTGTTGAATGCACTTGGGCCAAGACTGAAAACAGTTTACCAGGTATTCTTTTTACCTTTCTTTTCCACATTGCTATTTGTATCACATGCTTGAATGTAAATTTTGTTTGAGTAAAGACTATTATGCTGATTTTTTTTTTGTCATTTGGTTAACACAAATAGTGATATTTAGAAAGTGTGTAGGTACTTTCTTATGATTTTAAGTTCTTCATGCAACATAGTCCTTCAGACTTACTGGTTTGAATTGTGTCCTAGATATTTTGCTTTCTGCAAGTTCAATGGAAATGAAACTTCAGTCAGATGTAATACACATGGACAAATTCCAACAAGACTCTTGCTGCTGTATTCTCAAAGTGATCATCAAAAAGACCCAATTTAAATAACTTCCTTTTCCTCCAAGTCCAAAATTTGTTAAAACATTTGAAAGTGCAAAAGGCAAAAGCTAATTCTCTCTTGTTTAAATACCAGTAATTTCCTACTGAATTAATTGCTTTCCTTTGTAGTGAAGTAAAGATAGATAAGAAAATCAGTTTATGAATTTCATACCTCCAAAATATATTTGCAACAATGCCTGTAATTCTTTGCAAGAAATTTTATGATGGAAAACTGTAACAAATTTATGGTTTTCTCTCCCCTTCTTTAAGACAATATCCTCCTTCCCCCCAAAAAGGAACATATAAAGTCCTGCTGCTGGTTTGCACCGCAATAAAGCACCCAGACACATAGTTTTATCAACTGCTAGTATGCCTTTAACAAATCACAATTAAATATTAACAGCCCATGGAGCAGCATGGAGGGCTCTGCAATCCTTTGAAGGCATATTTGCCAATTAAACAAAGTCTGACATTAGACTAAAGGTGGCAAGGATCCAAACCAGAGAAATGAAAGTCAACCACTTCAGTGGCATTCATTAGCTCGACAGACATTCTTTGTGTGGCCTGTTTCTTTACTACTGCCAAATCCACACCCTGTTCAGGAACTTACCCAGGCTTAGATAAGCTTATTATGGAAATAACACTTTGTCACCCTTTACAACTTGCTTCTTGTTAAATTATCTTTTATCTTCTTTGTAGTATTTGTCACCTCTTCTTGGGTGCCCCTTGTGTGGCCAAATGGTATTGTGTTTGATTTGGAATAATCAGGTTCCAAAGGTTAATTGAAGCTAATAGGATAATACTTTAAAGATTCCCTCTTCAGTATCATCACACAAGAGTGGTTATGCAGAGACATTTGTGCATATACACCGTATTGTTTTGTTTGGCAATGTATGAATGTTTACATGCTCGCTTGGGTCATCTGGTAATAGGTGCTGATGGGGGTGAGAAGGAAAATTTGGATGTGAATTCTCTAGCCTGTACGTGGCCTTTGCAAATTTTTGTCGCAACTGCAAACCCTGTGCTGAAACAGCAGAAATGCTTAGTGTTGCCTCTGTGTACTGAGAACATGAAAGGGAAAGAAGGACCTTTTCCACCAGTCCCTTTTCTGTTAGCTGACAGAAAAGCGAGAAAACCCTGGTGTGGAATGCTGAGCACCCTGGAGTAAGAGGCTGTGCTAACCTGAAGTGTGCATCACCCATGAAACCTGCAGACTGCACACAAGCATGTGTCCCCTTTCCTTCATTTTGCGCCTTCAGAGTTACCTCAGTAAAGGGCTCTTCTTCAAAGACTTGATCTAGCTTCTATCTGTGCCTGCAAGAATATCCACACAAAGAAAGTGATTTCTGCTTTTGTGCCTTGAAGAGATAAAGATGTAGGAAGAAAGAGTGGAATTCAGTCTCCTCAGAAACTGTTCAAAGTGGTAAAGGCAAAACTGAATATTACCATCCCCAGCAGGTCAAGACAAGGCTTGGGCTGTCATGGCAGGGAGTAGGAAGAGGGATGGTGCTAGCATGGAGAAAGAAAGGAGGAGAACTGGGCTTGTTGCTCCTAGCAGAAGGTACAGAAGCAGCCCATATAAAGACTTTCTCCTGAAGTGGTCCTGTTTCTGCAGCAATAGCTAGCTTTGCACAAACCCTGAGCCCAGCTTTAGCACAGACACTAAGACACCCGGCCTGTGTCCATGAGTGACAAAGCAGGCACCAGGGCTGTTTTTCTGCATCCGTATGTGTATTTTGCCTATGCATATCCTAGCCTGTTGTTGAGATCTACATTTTAATACAGAGTTGTTCAACCTTGCTGTGCTATACACACATCTTTGGACATTCTCAGCTCTGCAGTTAAATACTTTTTTTTTTTTTCCTGGGCTGAAACACTGCATTTCATTTCACTCATCCTCCCACACAGAGACAGAGAAACAAGATATCCATCAGTAAGTAACTACAAAAGACTAGAGAGCCAAGTGAAGAGAGAAAAGTAATTTCTCAGGCAGATACTTACTTAAATGACCATCATATTTTGAATGGTTCTTTGTATTTGTCATATTTAAGCTGATGCCCTAGTCTGTGTTATTATAATATGTGTCTGTTGGTTCCCAGGATTTATAATGACATGAAACGTTACTGGCACAGAAATTTAGAGATTTTTTTTTCTATATTCTATATTTATTCGTGTATATACATCATGCATATTCACTGTAGTCACACAAACTGCATTTTCCATAGACACATACAAATGTAGCTTTCACTGAAGCAAGAAAGAACAAGAATATTTCAGAGTTGTATTGGTCTGCTTAGGCCTCATCATAGGCAACAATGAAATATGTCTCATTCAACAATATTGCTGCTCATATCTCACATATTACTTCAGCTTCTCTTTCACTGTTTCAAAAAAAGGGCCTATTTAGCATTCCATACACTGGAAAATTCCTCACCCGAAATCACAGGAGTATTCTCCTGCCTGAGACAGATATGAGAGAAAGGGAATTAAAAAATAAGCTTTCTTTGTGAACATCAGGAAGAAAACATCCTTTTTCCTTGCTCCAGTAATGCAGGCTTCCTCTGAAGTAGCCGAACCAGTGCCTCAGCAGGTGTCTATCTGCCTCGAAGTTGCTGGCGCTGTGCAGATTTGCAATAGTGACGGGTTTTGCTTCTAATCTGCTGATTTTGACATCACTCTTACTGCTGATTTAATGACCCCACTGTCATAAATAGGATTACAGACCCCAGAGGTCTAATTCTCAGCTCCTGAATACACTGAAGAGTAACAGTAACTATGGTAAATAATTACCTCAAATCAAATCAAAATTACAGCCTTAAAATTTGAATGCCAGAAATGTTTGTTCAGTGATCTGTACTGTGGGAGTCATTTGTCTTTATCTAGCTCCCAAAGGAACAAGATGGCACCCAACGAACAAACGCTGACGTCACAAATAGCGCCTTTGCAAATATAGTATAGAAGGCAGCACTGAAATCAGCTGGAACCAGCTGAAAGCAGTGGTTTTGCAGTGGGAACATGGCTGAACTGTGACTGTTCTGTTCCCTCAATAGCTTTTTTTTATCTTTTGGACTTGGGTAAAGTCAGGATCTGATTCTCAAAGTACAGATGTACCATGCAGTTCTCACAGAGTGCAATGGGAATTAAATAAATGCTTTGGGAAGCTAATCTTTATCAGGAGAGTTAAGGCTTGTTCTGTGCTTGCTTTATGACTCTAATTTACAGATACTGCCTGATTACCAGGATGTCCACATGGGATGTTTGGTCACCTGGATAACTAAAATAAATATTCTGCTTTTATGTCACTATTTGCATGCAGATTTAAAATCGTGGTTTGTAAAGGAGGATATTTTATAGAGTGGAGTGAAGTCATTTACTAAGAACCTGAGGAGGTTAGTAGAAGACCAAAGGATGGGACTCAGGTCTCCTACCTGTTACCTGGTGTCTTCAATCACATTGCCTCTTACAAACATCAGCCAATTTTCAGCTGTTGTAAGTTGGGTTGACATTAGCGAATGCGATATGCTTTAGGATACATACATGCAAATTGTTCAGGGTATTTTCTAGCATTCATCAGCAATGCTAAGTAAATGACATTTCTAGATGTGATTAGCTCTGTTTATCCCCAGATACTAATGCACATATGTAAAATAGATGCAGCTATATATTTTAGCACACACAAACATGCAGTCATGAGCACATAAAAACAATTCCTGTCTCACACAGATATGCATGCACATATACCGCTTGTGGCAGATAAAAATAAATATGCCATAGGGAGGGTTTTTGGATGAACATGTGTTGTGCTTACCTTATCAACATGATGAATTTGATTATAATTTGTGCAGTACTACAGAACTGTTTTGTAAATGAGATTAAATACCATAAAGGTGCTTATATAGATTCTATATAAGACCAATTTCCTATACAGAACAGCAGAGTTAAACCAAAGGAGGCAGGAAGTAGTCAAGCAGGAGAGGGAAAAAATGCACAGTTAAGCAAAAGACTTGAAAAATTAGGCAGCAAAGGAAAGAACAAATTGAAAGCTGCTTAGATTTACTGTAGCTGTAATGTGTGTTCTGCTTATTTACATAAGGTCTATGTGATTATCTTCTCTGCTGTTCAGTAAGAATAGTCCTTACTGTAGTATCTGCTGCAACACATGGTACTTTTGTTATCTCGGCTATGCAGCCCTCTTATTAAAGAAACACACTAACCAATATGTAACGTGAACTTTCAACCGTTCACAATGTTTGGAGACGAAGAATTTATTCCACCACTAGCAGTTGCAAAGGGCCAAGTTTATATTCCAAAGTGTGCAGATTGTTCTGTTTTTATTTTAGGCTTTGCAAAATTTTTGTTTGTTCTTCTTTTTGTTGCTGTCTGTTTGAAAATACAGGTTCTCCATTCTGGACTTCATTTTAATGCAGTTCTGAGACCAAATATTGCACTCTATTACTTGCGAAACCAAGGCCTTTTCATGAAAAAGCTGGACTCTCTTCTGGGCCTTAATTTCCCTCAAAGGTTCTTTACTCACCCTGCATGCCTAAATCGCTGTCTTAAATGTTGTCCAAGTATCAGCCTTCAACATTCATTTGCTAAGGAAGAAGCTTTCCACTTTGCCCTCTTTCTGTTACAGTGGTAGATTGGATGTATATCTGCTTGTTCTTGTCTGTCAGGGTGGGTGGGTGTGCCTCAGAAATCCCATTTATATTGTATCTGGTATTTCGCTCACCTACAGGAAATCCAGCACCATATTCTTAACTTCTAATCCTGAGATCGATACTTCTTTGATGACCCATCTTTCATTTTACCCATGGCAGGCTCTGCCCAGTGCTGTAGACAGAAGGGGACAGGAGTCGGGGTATCTACAGCAGTGGTCTGACGCAGCACTGGGTCAGTTCTGGGCCAAATAACAATTTATTTGTAGTTCCATTGAACTCTTATTTTTTATACCTGTGTTACACTGGGGCTGTTAAGTCCTTGCTGGTCCTTTACAGAAGCATCAGTTTGACTTCAGGTAAACGGCTTTATGCCAAAGTAAAGGAAAATATCTTTCAGATATTGGCTTCTTCCTCGTTCATTCTTTCTAAGATTTACCATAGGTCAGAATGTGTAGTATGGCATGACTCATATAAGCACTTATAAATAAAATATGGAGTTTTGTCTGGTAAAGTGGCTTCGTCATTTTCAGTTTTCAGGTGATCTCATTTTTTCAGATTTTTTTAGACAGGACAAAGCTGGAAAGCAATTTTTTCATAGTCCGACAAAGAAAATTATGTTCTTCTATTTAGCAAGACAACTTCTTAGAAAGAAGTTATTATTCCCCCCCCCCCCCCTTTTCTGCCCTATTAAACTGTCTTTATCTCAAACCATGAATCTGACTTTTTTTTCCTGATTCTCTCCCCCATCCCACTGGATGGGGGGGAGTGAGCGAGCGGCTGTGTGGTGCTTAACTGATGGCTGGGATTAAACCATGACAGGGAAACATTTTCCTGGTTAAGATTTTTGTGAGGTTTTTTGCTTTTAAATATTCACAGGTTCTCTAAATGTCTGAAGAAGTTCCCATTAAAAATCAAATCCTTGACATAATTAGCAGGTATTTGCTCCCATAGAATCTCACTTTAAAATGTGACCTAAAAAAGTGCAGGTGTTTATTATATTTTTCCTAATCAACATCTGATTAAACACTGGTTATTGTGGCTAGGCACTAACTCCCAAAACAGGGCTCTACCTAACCATCTAGTCCATATCATAATCATTCATCTGAGCTTTCCTTGTGTAATGACACCTACATGTACAATTTTGTTTTGAAAAGTACAACTGTATGGCAGTAGTCTGCACTCATTCAGTTACCACCAACTTTTACTCATAGAAAGGAGAATGAGTGTGTGCATTTCTAGATATGTTAAAAATAACATGCACATTTTTTTGCTGAGAAGAGCAGCATCATATGATTCTAGGTGGGTACTCCGTTACAGATTCTTACAGAGAAAGTAGTGCTCTGTCTTTCAAACCATTTGTGCTTCGTTCACTTGAAAGGGCTTTTTAATTTCTTTTTTTAAGTTTTGCATAGTTAGCACTTGAAATATACAGGAATTGTGGCTCAGGTCCCATAGGGGAATAAATAAAAGACTCCAACATATCCTGTGGTGGCAGAAGTCTCTAAAGCTGTTTTAAGGATTTCTTCTTGGCAAAGCAATTCGCATGGATATTAAAAAAAAAATAAATGCTAGTCTTAAACCATCTTAAGACCTTCATGCTACATCAGATGAAGGAATTTTGAATTCACCAGTGACAAAATCATTAATAGGTTATCCATCCTTCCATGATGAGCGAGAGCTCTTTGTACTGTCTCTCAGACTGCTCTATGTGGGAGAACAACATTTCACACTTTCATGATTTCTTCTTGTTTCTTTTCCTTCCCAGAATGACAGGACTACACTGGTGAAATGCTACTGAGGCACTAGAAATTGGTCAGTCCATTGTTTGAATATGAGGTTGGAAAAAACAGCAAGATATTGTTTAGTAGTTAGGTGCAGGAAATATTTTATCAACTCTGCAAGGAAAAATGAAAGATTTTACCAGAAAAGATGATAAGGTAATTTTTATCACATATATGACAAATCAATGGTGGGATAACCCTGGGAGATGTGAAGCATTGCAAAACTGCACAAGTGCTGAAAAGCTGCATTTGGGAGCTCTCAGCTTTCAGTTATAAGGTCATTAGTAACTCAAAATGAAGAACTCATAACAGCTTAGAGTAAATGTTTACTATTTAACTAGCCTGTTGCAGGGCTGGTCTTCAGTCCATGTGTCTGGCCACATATATACTATTAAACTGTCTTTTCCTCCTGGTGGCCATCTTCATGCTCTCTGTTGGGGGCTAAATCTACACATCTTTTCTGGTATCAAACACAATAGGAAAATTAACCAGACTAATTGGTCCATCAGCTAAGAATGTCCATGGACCACTACCCAAGAAATCAAGAAAAAGCTAACATTCCTTCAATCCTGTCCATGTCTGAACAGGCAAGTTTTCCTACGTTGAATCAAATTTAGTCTCAGACTCCACTTCTGGTAGTGCCCTATAACCAACCTCCCCTTAGAACCCACAGACCTGGGTGTCCTGCAAGCTGCCTGGCGGGTGATGGGAGTAATGCCACCGTATAGTGACTTGGCACAAGCCTCCAGCTTTTGTTCTTGATTAATGAAAACATTCTTGGAAAATGCTTTTGCTTTAGTTCATCTTGCACCGGTCCAAGAATTCCTGTTCAAGTGGCACAATATGAATGCCCGCAGCCATTGCTCTTAATCATGGCCCTGGTTCCAAAAAACAACAAAAAAAGAGCCAGAGTCCTATTCTGTTATTCCTGGCTGGGGTGCACTGTTGGCCAGCCAGCTTTGAACACTTCGATTTCTTCAGAAAAATGTATCAAACTTCTCAATGAGTGCATGCTAAAGCATTGGGTTTTGTTGGTTTGGGTTTTTTAAGTAGTAGTAGTAGTAGTAGTGCTATTTTCAGTGAATGCTATTCCAGCAGAAAGGACAGTCTGGCCAACAGTGTTGTCTTACAGTTTCTCTGACTGACCCTGTTCTAACTAGCATGAGCAAGGGAGACTCTGGATTGGCAGTGAGAAGTGTTATTTTTTTCTTCAAAGCTTTCTTTCTAACCCACAGTGTAAAAAACACCCTGTTCTGTTCCTTCTCTGCCTCAGTTTACTTCAACTATAAAATGGAAGTGATAATTTCTGTTGTAAAACACATCTGTGGATGGAAAGCATTACAGAAGAACTAATTACTGTTATGCTTAAACATTCCACCATTGCGATTAAGTGATTTTTATGCCTTGATAATTATATTTCACTAGGGAAGAGTGGGCAACCATCCATCAAACTTCCTGGCTGTGACTGAAATTCTAAGCTGACAGAAATTTTGTGGTACAGTCATTGATAACCATAGTTATGAATAGCTCTGAAACAAAGCTGTGAAAGAATTCACAGCCTCTTCAGATTGACACTATTTATAGCACACCCCAGGATGAGGTAAATTTCAGTCACGTACAGCTTGTTTAAAAGCAGAGTAAATTTTTATCAGTCTCCTGAATGCTAACAGATGAAAGACTGTGTTCAAATCTTTAGGCCTTATACAGTAGATAGCATAGCAAGAGCTAATTGGTGCTGCTGGCATCTGGTGTCGAGGTTAACATGAAATAAAGCTCTTTTACAAAATTATTATTTATTGTTTTGTACAGATGGATTTGATTTGTAGTTTGGAAGTTTCACAAAGCATCTGTAGTACCCAGAGGAAAGTAAAAGGAATAGAATAAATAGAAAGTGTAATAGGTACATAGCATGGTTTTAGAAATACATCCACTTCAGACAGCTTCACTTTACGTACAGCTTCTGAAGTCCTTACTTGGCTTTCCTTCTTACTAAATCAATGTTGAGCAAGGGCCACATGATTTTACTGGTAATTAGGTAATAGCAGTTTGTTCCAGGCTTATATGGAACAGAGCCTCATTTTACAACTTCTTCCTTTCATGCCACTGGGATTTTTGAAGAACGAAGATCTCAGTAAGCTAGGAGTTGCAAAATGTTGGCCAAGGAGTAGTCATATCTTGGTCTGACTACAATATGGCTAAAATAGGCACTAGGCCCAATGTCCATCCATGCACAAATGTACACTGTTGTCCCTTACTGTGCCATGACAACATCAGAGCTCCCACCTCATCCAGAAAGCCCTTTTGTTACCTTGATTGCCTTGTGGCAGAATTACACCTTTGAAAGTCTCTTTGGCAGAAAGTGGAGTACACTTTGGTTCCCAGGAGGACAGATGCAAAAGCCAGATCGACCACTGATGATAGCAGCAGTCAAACCAGGTATTGCACGGTGGTGTGGAGACCAGTAGAAAGACAAAGCACTGCTCTTGCAAACAAGTGCCACTGCAATGTGGAGTGAACCTTACTTCAGTATGACTAAATTTGCAGAGGAGGAGTGCAAATATATATTGCATAACCTTTTACAAATGTACAGAATTGTAGCTTTCTGTGCAATAAATAATGAATGACTCAGGCCTGGACTTCACCGTTGTAACACAAAGCACTTTGCCATTGAAAACTTGGGAAACTTCTACTCCAATGGTGTTGAAATTACTGTATAAAGCATCTAAGTTCCCTAGATATTGAAAAGGGAGGCCTGGATGCCTAAAAATAGGATTCACCATGCCTAGCACACAGAATGGAGTGGAGTCTCAGCTAGCAAACAGAAAATGCCTGAGAGGAAAAAGCTCTGTTTATTCACCTCCTCTCCCCACCTTGCCCACTGGCAGCTCTGTGGTAGGTACTTATGTGAAATGAGGATTCGGAGCCAAAAGCTGTTTCCAGATTCCAGGCACCAGCTTCATACATTTCCATAGAAATGGCTGGCTTACTTTCTTTCAAAATATGCAATCGGTTCATCCTACTCTTTCCAAACTAATCTAATGGTTAAAACATTAACCTCCTCGGCCTGAAGCATTCAGAGCTGCACCTCCTGCTCCCCTACCCAGCAGGTGATGGATGAGTGCTGGGGTGAGGGGAACTGTATTTGCCACTTCTCCTCCTGCATCTGGGCCACTCTGCATTGTGGGGCAGACGGCCCCATGGTGGGAGCTGCTTCTATAAGCCCGCAGATAGAGGAAAAGATCTGAGCAGAGTTGAAAGCCCAGGGCTTCATTCTTTATCAGGAATGCCCTACCTACAACCTTTAACCTCACTTGTGTATTGAAGCCCTGTCTGGTTCATGTGGGCTATTAATATGGGCAGCATGTAACTCTTAAGCATTAACTTAGGTGAACTAAGATATTTTATTGCTATCCTTTATGTGTGAACGTTTGTCATTCTATACCTCTGACTAACTTTAACAAGAGTTGAGGGATTCACATTGAGAGAAGAATTAAACTTTTTCCAACGAATGACATCAATGCAGCCCTTGGCACATTTTCACAAATCACTTTTCTGTGCTACATAGTAGTACTGTATGGAGAAATAAGGGCAAGCTTTACTCCTGGAGTTCACCTGGCTGCCCTCAAGACTCCTTGGAAATGAGCTGGATAATCCATCCCAAGAAAGGGTGCATGAAATAATAGCTGCTATAGGCAGTGAAGTTATAAAAGTTATTTATTTCTCTCATAATAACCCTAGTTGATTGGGGGGGGGGGGAGACCAACTGAAAAAAAACCCAACGCTGTACAATAAAAGGCTCACTTTGTGCATTACTGTAATTTCATTTAACATCTAGACACCCATATGCATTTACTGTTTTGCTGGGAGGGTTTAAATACCCTGAGCTAATTATAGGACAATATTTTCCAACTTACAAGGGTTAAATTGAAAGCACTGCTAATGAGATACTATTCCTGGCTATTAAACTGAAAGAAGAAGGGTCTATTTAATTATAAAGTATGTAAAAAAAGCATAATCATCTTGCAATGTAACAGCTCTCATCTGGTTTATTATTTTTGTGCACATTCATAAACACTGCCTGGCACATTATTGAATTGTTTAACATTTATGTGAATGTATTTATTCTACAGAATAACAATATTGACACCATGGGTTAGCCTTCTTTTTATTTCACCAAGAATATTTCATATCTACTAGACATAGTTTGTCCTTTATCAGACGTAGAAAATAACAAAATGTGAAGGAGGTGGGAAAGACAGGAGGAACTATTGATCTTGTCTACCAATACCTCTGTATGTTTTCATGTAGCCATTTAAAATACTAATTCATTTCGCTTTAAAGAACTATGAAGTGTACTGCAACTAGCAATTCTCAGCAACCTATGAGATGAACTAAAAAGCAAATTATGTTTTTTTCCTCATTCTAACTCAGTTACAAAACCATTTATAGTACAGGATGCTTTTCCAGGATGACTTGTTCAGTAAAACTCACATTTCCAAAAAACTGAGATGTGAACAACTTTGAGAACTAATTACTGAAAATATGCCATGAGTTGCTTGGATGTCACTTACTGAAAAGCTTTTAATCCTCTTTTTCACAGCAGCCACGTGACTTTTGTTAATTCTTTGCCTTCTTTCAGCTGGCAAGAGCTGCTGGGAGTCATCAGGTGGCACTGGCTGTACCCACTGCAAGGCTACCGTGCATAGAAAGGTTAGCTGTGATTGAGATATGAGGCAGCTGAGATGAGCCATGGAAGGGATGAAGGTAGAGGAAGGTGACAGCCGTAGTTTGGCTGATATGCAGGTACCATGTGGTTAGAGAGGCACAAGTAACTCCAAAGTTTCAGAGCACATTACTGACCCACTGTGTAGGGTCTCTGGCAGATTGCTCGAGACTTCTTGCTGTGGCAGCTGTCAGCAGATAAGTTGGAGACGTTTATGCCTATGGGTTTAAGGACTAGTTTGTGAAGTTAATTGCATACCTAATAGAGGCCTTTCTTGAACTTCTTGAACACGCTGAACTTCTGTGAAGTAAGCAAAGCTTTTGACTTGAGGGAAGATGTACACATCTTGCAGTAGATCAAAGACGGTGTAAAGTATATATATTATGACTGTACTGGGGCATTATATATCACTTCAAGAGGGTGAAGTATCTTAACTCTTTATCTCCTGGATTTAGAAACTGAGGGTTTACTAAACTAGATATTCTGAAGGTCACAAGTAATTACCAACTGTCATTAGCTCCCTGTTAACAGCTTTTTGTCATAGAATTTCCTTGAATTTTTAACAGAAAGAGAATGCAAATATAAAAAGTAATTGTTTATAGTTATCTCATGGGCCTACAATTTGAACCACTATTCTGACCAGTGGAAGATGCTATTCATCTTATTGGAGCAGAACAGAGATAAGGGCCATAACTTCATGTACGTAGTTGCTCACATACATGCTGGGAGGAATTATAAACAGTTGTGACTATTCCGTTATCTGGAAGTCAAGCATATGAAAAAGAACTGATGTGTTCCTGTCCTTCTGTCTTCCACCATCTCCAAAAACATACAGGTCCACATCTGTCTATCACTATTTTCCAGCTGACTTTCATTGATTTTTTCTCTTATTAAGCCACTAATTACCATTTTAGAAGCTACTGGCATACAAGATCATGCTGCTTCATGTCTGAGGCTCTTTGATCCTGTCCACATCTGTCACTTGCAGCAGCTGACTACTGACTGGTCACTTGGAGGTGGGATAACTCTTTGATCACCTTGTCTGAACTTGCATATTAAGAAAAGAAAAAATCTCCCTAAAAAGCCTGCCCTATGAACAGGAACATGAGGAAGTGTTACTCTAGATTAGCAAGCCTACGTGTTCATGTTGGGAGACTGGAAGAAGAGCTAGCTCTCACTAGATTCAGTCCAGGTTTTCCAGATCCCACTTTATGCAAGGGAAAAGGAGGATGCCTAGGATTTCCTGGTAGCTGCCTCATTTGAAAAAAAAAAAAAATTTTTTTATGGAAGAGCAAGAAATGGAACAAGTTGCAACATAGTCCTCATATCCTGTTAATTACATGGGAAAGGAGAATACACGGTTAATATTTCCACTCACAATCCTTTTACCTATTCTATTTCCCACCTATGTCATTTGCTTAGTGCTCCTTACCTTGTTTTTTCATTTCTCCCAGCCTGTTCCTGCTGTCTGAACTGTCTCCCATCTTCTTGCATCTTTTCCCTCTAACCTAGCCCACAGGTTTGCATCCTTTTGTGTGATCCCCATCTTGAAAGCATTTGCATGTGGATTGTAGTTTCTTTTTGAACATAATTTGGGCAGTTTTATGCTCTACAGTGATTTCATTTCCCCATAAGGAAAAAAAAAACGAACCCAAAAAAGTGCTTTGCTAGAGGCACAAAATATGTCTACATTGAGCAAGTGGTATGACCAAACTTAATAGATGTGTATCTGTGAAGCAAAACAGTACCGATGACCTGATGCCAGCAGTGAATGTATTTCAGGGCCTTTACTTTGGACTAGTTCTAGTCTGACTCTGCTGCTTAAATACTCATTAGCCGTTGAAGTGCATTGCATGTTCTCCTGCAGTACATCTTCCAGTTTAGTTTCATCCAAAAGGAGTACAGTTTGCACACACTTTAAGACCACTCGGTAATGCAATCCAAAGCACAATAATGGCAAGGATGAGGAGGCTCACTTCAAAAACATGTTCCTGGTCCAAGCTAAAACACTAATATAGCTGCACCTATACTGCGGCAAAATCTTTCCTCTCCCTTCCCTCTTCTACCCTAAACTCTGCTTTAGTATTCAGATGAACCTGACACAGCCTGCTCCTATTCAGTGAATATTGCATACTCCAGTGGAGCACCTAGCTCTTAGGGAAAAGGATAGTACATATTTCTTTTGGTAACTATGTCTATGAAGGCTCAGTGTGATATGTTTTGTTTTTCCTAGTCCTGTTCCTGTATGGAAATGTGATTTTCTTTGTCAATATAATTTTTATTTTGGCTCACGTTTCAGTAAAATAGAGAAAAGATATGGTCCTCTTAAAGCACTTCTCTAGAAATCATGGAACTATGGCTTTTTTCCCATGTGCTTAAGTATGTTGCTTAATTCATTTGGGTAAAGACATTGAAGCCATTTATAAATTTAGATTCTATTTCAGCAATACTAAGACCCATTATTGATTACAAAATCATAATTATGATGACTGGTCAGAAAAGACGAATGATGATTTGCAAAGTATGTCATGTTTTTACATTTGTTATAATTGCATATTCCCTAGAATTTTTCATTCCACTTGGAATTATGAGAGTTTGCTTCAGGTCTGACGTTCTCCCTATGGCTTTTTGAGTGATATCACTGGCTTCAAAGAAAACTTCCCAAGGAGACAGAAATGTTTCTGTGAAGATGTGAGCATGTTAAGATTAAAAAAAAGTTCATTATAAAATCAGAAACAGTGATACATACAAGGCAACTGCTGGGGCCACTGACCTTATTTTCATGTTGCTGCAGGCAAGCATTTTAGGAACAATGTTTTTCCTAAACCAATTCAATATTATATGTAGTTCAGCTTTTTGTTCCCATTACTGCCATTGGAAAATTGCTCTAGAATCTCACTTATTTCTAGGTGAATTAATTTTTAATCATTTATATCTAGTTGTTCTCATGCCACACAGTTCTTCCCAACCTGATATTGAATTGCTAGAAATATTAATGGAAAACTTTGTTATTTTCTTGCAGCTTTCAGCCCTCATTTTGACAGAATAACACAGCAAACATCACCAAATGGTGAAAAATTTGCTGTATCATTTTGTAAAACAGCACAAATACTTACCTGTCTCAGCTGATTTAACTTAGAATCTCATTTACCTTTTCCACAGGAACAGCTTGCTGGTGGTGTAAACCTTTTGTTAATAAATGTATGTCTGAGTCCTTCTCCTCAGTTATTTCTAGTTGATGAATATCTGGCTTATAACAGAGATGCTTTTTATTAGTCTCTAAGATAAGTTGCAGCCTGGACTATTGAATTTAGTCTATTACTCTGATCCTTGACACCATTCTGCTATTCATCCTCCCTGGTACTAATCATTAACTCACCTGCTTTTTGGACACTGAACCCTTTGATGCTACTTCTTCCAGCATCACCCATTGCCATCTCTTTCTTTTAAACAATTCATGTCCTATTTTATAATCCCTTATTGTCGTCTTCTTTACTTTAATCTCCTACAGGCTATTTTCAAAAATTGCATAGAGGAGTAGAAATATATGTCCTAGTTTCAGCTGGGATAGAGTTAACTGTCTTCCTAGTAGCTGGTACAGTGCTATGTTTTGAGTTCAGTATGAAAAGAATGTTGAATACACTGATGTTTTCAGTTGTTGCTAAGTAGTGTTTAGACTAATGTCAAGGATTTTTCAGCTTCTGATGCCCAGCCAGTGAGAAAGCTGGAGGGGCACAAGAAGTTGGCACAGGACACAGCTGGGGCAGCTGACCCAAACTGGCCAACGGGGTATTCCATACCATGTGACGTCATGCCCAGTATATAAACTGGGGGGGAGTGGGGGCGGGGGATCGCCGCTCGGGGACTACCTGGGTGTCGGTCGGCGGGTGGTGAGCAATTGCACTGCGCATCATTTGTACATTCCAATCCTTTCATTATTGCTGTTGTCATTTTATTAGTGTTATCATTATCATTATTAGTTTCTTCTTTTCTGTTCTATTAAACCGTTCTTATCTCAACCCACGGGTTTTGCTTCTTTTCCCAATTTTCTCCCCCATCCCATTGGGTGGGGGGGGAGTGAGTGAGCGGCTGTGTGGTGCTTAGTTGCTGGCTGGGTTAAACCACGACATGTACATTTTTTTAATCCACTGTTTCATCACAGAAAGCTATCAGAACAGTATGGCATAAGCAAAACTTAACAAATCCATGTTGCACTTGATATGATTTTTTCATTTATCTTTAACTACAAACCTATCAAAACCAAGTTCAGGTTTGATCTTGTAGTTGGATACACAGCTTTCCTCTGCTTAAATATTAAGTGCTAACTTGCTGTTCTCCAGTTCTCCAGTACTACTCTGAAAGACTTAAAAAAATTATTAAAAACACTTGCTACCAGATCAGCAACTTCAGAATTCTGGAAGCTTTTCACACACTGTTGTATTAAGCTCCTTGATTTCTGCTTTTAAATCAATATTTTAATTTCTATTTCAATGCCAATTCCTATACTTTCATTCACATCAAACCATCAGACCTCTGATTCCAAGTTCAGCAGAACTATGAATGTTAAAAATTAAGAGGTAACATTCATTTAGTTTTTCAACCACACCTTGAAGTATCTCTACCTTTTAACCAATACTCACTGCATAAGAAATTCATTTTTTTAATTACCATCTCTCATTTATTTTCTCCTGTTTTAACTGCAGTTTTTAATTAGGTTTGATTCCTAAGAGTTGTCATTATGCTCTTTCATGCTGTGGCTTCAAAATATTCATAGAATTAATCCTGAATGGATCATAGAATGGTTTGGATTGGAAGGGACCTTAAAGATCATCTCGTTCCAACCCCCGTGCCATGAGCAGTGACACCTTCCAGTAGACCAGGTTGCTTAAAGCCCCATCCAACCTGGCCTTGAACACTGCCAGGGATGGGGCAGCCACAACTTCTCTGGGCAACCTGTTCCAGTGCCTCAACACCCTCACAGTAAAGAACTTCTTTCTTACATCTAATCTAAATCTACCCTCTTCCAGTTTAAAGCCATTACTCCTTGTCCTATCACTATACTCCCTGTTAAAGAGTCCCTCCCCATCTTTCTTCAGGGCAACCAAGTTGGTGAGGGGCCTTGAGCACAAGTCTTATGAGGAGCGGCTGAGGGATCTGGGGTTGTTCAGTCTAGAAAAGAAGAGGCTGAGGGGAGACCTTATCGCTCTCTACAACTACCTGAAAGAGGGTTGTAGTGAGGTGGGTGTTGGTCTCTTCTGTCAGGTGTCTGGAGATAGGACAAGAGGAAATGGCCTCAAGTTGAGGCAAGGGAGATTTAGGTTAGATATTAGGAAAAATTTTTTTACTGAGAGGGTTGTCAAACATTGGAATGGGCTGCCCAGGTAAGTGGTTGAGTCACCATCCCTGGAGGTATTCAAAAAGCGAGTGGACAGGGTACTCCAGGGCATGGTTTAGGAGGCATGGTTAATGGTTGGACTTGATGATCTTGAAGGTCTTTTCCAACCGAAATGATTCTATGATTCTATGATTCTATGATTCTTGTCGGCTCCCTTTAAGTACTGGAAAGCTGCTACAGGGTCTCCCCAGAGCCTTCTCTTCTCCAGGCTGAGCAACCACAATTCGCTCAGCCTGTCTTCATAGGAGAGATGCTCCAGCCCTCTGATCGTCTTCGTGGCCCTCCTCTAGACTCACTCCAACAGGTCCATGTCCTTCTTGTGTTTGGGACCCAGAGCTGGACACAGGACTGCAGGTGGGGTCTCATAAGAGCAGAGCAGATTGGGAGAATCACCTCCCTCAACCTGCTGGTCACGCTTCTTTTGATGCAGCCCAGGATACGGCTGGCTTTCTGGGCTGCAAACACACATTACTGGGTTATGTTGAGCTTCTTGTCAACCAACACATCCAAGTCCTCCTTCGCAGGGCTGCTCTCAATCCCTTCATCCCCCAGCCTGTATTGATACTGGGGGTTGCCCCTGACCCTTGTGCAGGACCTTGCACTTGGCCTTGTTGAACTTCATGAGGTTGGCATGGGCCCACCTCTCAAGCCTGTCAGGGTCCCTCTGGATGGCATCCCTGCCCTCCAGCATGTCGACCGCACCACACAGCTTGGTGTTATCAGCAAACTTGCTGAGGGTGCACTCAGTCCCACTCTCCATGTCGCTGACAAAGATATTAAACAGCGCTGGTCCCAGTACTGGCCCCTGAGGAACGCCACTTGTCACTGCTCTCCACTTGGACATCAAGCCATTGACTGCAACTCTTTGAGTGTAATCATCCATGCTGTTCTTTACAAAGCAGTCCTTGTTTTGTTTTGTTTTGGTTTGCGTTTTTTTGTTGTGTTTTGTTTTATTTTTGCATTTCTTGTAGATATTCTGCTTATTCTTAAATATCTTCTGTGATGCAGTAAAGTCCAGGTTTAAAAGCTTAGAAGTTAGTCTTCTATATCTGGGATAAAGGCTCTTCATAGATTTTGTACCTTTAATAGAGAGAGTTCTCAGGCTTACACTGCAGTGAAGTCTATATGCTCATCAGTACAGCTGACTTCGTTAACTAGGTAACTTAATTTGTCCTTTTGAAATTGAGAACCCGAGTTATAGCCATACCCATGAGTATCTTTTAATTTCATTTGAATGAATCAGACTGGGATTGGCTAATCTCTAATATTTTTCTTTGAATATCTCTGAAGGTCATGAACTTTCAAAAAGTAAGGCTAAAATAATCTCATTGATGCCTTCGTGTTTATTTGATTGTTTTTTTCTGTAAAGGAAAGGGCTCAGAAACAGTTGAGTCCTATCATTATTAGCACCATTTGTCTTCCTCGCTATACTTGGAAAGAGAAGTCATTCATGCTACAATTCCAAATAGTATTTAATGACTTTATACATTATTCAAGTTCATCATTAGGTTCAGAGGCACAGAACTTGTGCTACAGCTCTCTCCAGGAATGGTGCTGACACAGTCAGGCTTATACTGTCTTCTCAGTGAATGTGGTTACATCCATATTTCATTAGTCTACTTTAAAGTCAGTGTAAGAATGTGAATATATTGATCTACCAGTTCTTGCTTTAGTTATAGCTTTTCTGAGCAACACATACCCTTAAATACCTCTGTCTCAGTCATGTTTCCAATTTAACAATGTCTGTCTTGTCCTGTAAAATTTGCTGTCAGTTCTTTTTCAGTATTGCAAGTTTCTCCACTGGATTCTACAAACATTTCCATTATTTCCTAGTGATCACACCATTTTCTCAAGTATATGAGATAAGTTCTTTTGCTAATGATATTGCCTCAGATGAGTACTTTTCCAGAATTATTAATAGTGGTATTTGGGATGTTTTTCTGCTTGATATTTGTCCCCTACTTTCTGGCATTCCTTTATAAAAAGCCATGACATTGGCCAGCTCCATTGTATAAATTAATGGAAAACTCATTGAGATGTAGTCCCTAGTCTGTTTGAAAAACATGCAGATAGAGTATATGACAGGGAGGGTGTAGAAAGTTGCAGTTCCTAATTTAAAGTAAGCCAAGCCCAAGACAAAGCCTGAAGCTGCCCAAATATATGCCAAGGGCTGTGATGTGCGCTGAGCACAGTCCTTGCTCCCAGTCTACAAGTTGTGGAAGGGGCCTGGGAGAGGATTAGGTGCCCGGGGAAGAATGGTGTTCCCCATGTGTTGTGGTTTAACCCCAGCCAGCAACTAAGCACCACACAGCCGCTCACTCACTCCCCCCCCCCGCAGTGGGATGGGGGAGAAAATTGGGAAAAGAAGCAAAACCCGTGGGTTGAGATAAGAACGGTTTAATAGAACAGAAAAGAAGAAACGAATAATGATAATGATAACACTAATAAAATGACAACAGTAATGATAAAAGGATTGGAATGTACAAATGATGCGCAGTGCAATTGCTCACCACCCGCCGACCGACACCCAGCCAGTCCCTGAGCAGCGATCCCCCGCCCCCACTCCCCTCCAGTTTATATACTGGGCATGATGTCACATGGTATGGAATACCCCGTTGGTCAGTTTGGGTCAGCTGCCCCAGCTGTGTCCTGTGCCAACTTCTTGTGCCCATCCAGCTTTCTCGCTGGCTGGGCATGAGAAGCTGAAAAATCCTTGACTTTAGACTAAACACTACTTAGCAACAACTGAAAACATCAGTGTTATCAACATGTTTTGCATGCTGAACTCAAAACATAGCACCGTACCAGCTACTAGGAAGACAGTTAACTCTATCCCAGCTGAAACTAGGACACCATGCCAGATGACCACCCTGAACAGAGGCACTTCTCCATTGGCAGTCTCGCTGGCCTGAAGGTGCTGTTCCTGCTCAGCGGTGCTCAGTGACCTTAGTGTGTCAGAGAATCTGGACATACAAGATACCTGATCTAAATGGCTGCTTGCCGCATACTGTAGTTCAGCACACATGCTCTAAAATACAACACACAGACCGATGTTAGAGAAGAAAAATGACATCAAATGCGAGAGGCACAATCGGCCACTGCAGCCAATCCAATGCCCAGAGTATGGGTAGATGTATTAACTTTTCCTCTGCTTCACTCAGTGGTAAAATACAAGTAGCTACTATGGTAACATCACATGGTACATTTGTTATCTCTGAACGAGAATGTGTTGAAGGAAGTAGCAGATCAGTATGCCATGTGTGCTTTCATTTTCTGGAATGTTTTCAAGGGAAAACATCTGTTCAGATATTTTTCCTGGGATTATGGTTTTAGTTAAAAAAATGTGAAGAGGAAGGGATGCAATTTTCTCTCTCTGCACTCTTTTCTCTTCTATAAAATTGCAAGTTTTTTCTAAGAAAATATAGCTCTTGTATCCTATACCATGCTGTTTTCCTTGAGTGGACTCTATTATTTGTATCTTTAGTAGTTTCTTTAAATGAGTAAAAAGCTAAATGTTCCTTTGAACGCTTATGTAGGGATATTGTGGGTAGGTGGGAATGGAAGGTATGGCTGGGAGGTTAGCCAACATCTTTCTGTACTAGCTGGAAGCATTATTTTAAGATGTGAAAAGTTTTATATACCTACTTATAACATTTCATAGAAAAGGTGATCTGTGGTTGAAGTATTGACCTGGAATTCAAGAAATATGTATTCCATTCTTGGCATTGCTACTCAGGTGTCATCTGCGATGCTAGGCCTGTTCTTTAATATTTGTACGGTTCAGACCTTCCCCATATGATATCCACATTCTTGGTTTTGGATGGTAAACTCCCTGGATTCCTTTCACTTAACTTCAAACATCTGCAGTATAGACATTTACATCTGAACAAGCTGTCTAGACTTCCTTTATAGTTAACAGAAAGATGTAGAGATTTAGGATGCCATTCATCTGGACAGTTTTAGGCATCTAGGTTAGACTAAGATAAATTGCACCCTAAAAGTGCCTTTTTTTTTCCACTAATCAAGTTACAAGCAGAAATTCAGACTGTATATATCAAAATTTAGACAGATGAAGCCTACCTTTGCGAAGAGTGCTATCTGTTTATTAGTACACTAATCTGTGTATTAGTAAAGCATCTTCACTGATGTGCCCCTTTGTCACGGCTGTGGTTTCTGTCTGATACTTGAACACAAGCTACAATCAAAAAGTAAACTGTAGGAGGCCCCAGTGTTCTTTCTTTCCTAGAGACCAAGGCAAATTTCAATCAAACAGGCACACAGATGAGAAAACTGGTTGAGAGAAAGTAAAAAAAAATGTTGGCCGGAATCCCAAGCATTAGCTTTTTTAAATACTAAAAAATAATCTTTTTATCATTGCAAAATGTTTTTAGAAATTGTTGTTTGAAATAATATCTGCAGCACTGGTCAAGTACTTTAAAAGAAAAAGAATAGTTTTCTTTACTAGAAGATGCCTGTTATTAGAAACTGAAATGTCTTCTGCTGTGAAAGGTTTTCAGTTCCATGCCAGGATGTCTAGCTGAAATGCAATTGATAGAACCTGATTGACAGGGGAGAAATGTTCAATTAATTTCTCCGTTCATGGGTACGTACTGCTATCTGAGATGCCCTAGTGTCTCAGATGCCCTGATGGGGCAGGCAACCAGTACAATACAGGACCTATGAGAACTCCATCTGGGAGAGTGCCTGGAAACCAGGTGAAACACACTAGACATCTAAAATAGTACTGAGATGCTTAAGTATGCACAACTGAGCTGGGCACACAGCGAAAGGATAGCCACGGTTCCTACATTAAGCGTTGCTTTTTAGATGCTTAAGTAAAGTAATTAGTCTCTCTAAAAGCCAGACACATACTGTTGGAATGTTATGCAGAAGAGAAAGTTAGGTCGGAGGTTCTGAATTGCCTTATCTATGTTTTATCTCTTCCAAGTGACTGTAGGAAGTTAAAAGGACAAGATCTGGAAATCCTGCGCTTTGAAGGACCAAAGTTAGGATATGACTCATTTTGCACTTCCACTAAAGTTAATGGGGAGAGGTGCTTCTAGCATGAAATACAAAGCTTATATAGGCAGAGGAAGATGTCTTACTCTGGAAGTTAATTTATTCTTCCTTCTGTGTCTAAGGTTAAGGTGACATCATTCCATACTATGTTAGTAAGAACCCTCTCACAAATAAAAACACACCAAAGAAGTAAGAGAATTGAATCTGAGCTGAATCTGAGACAACCTTAGGACAAACTGTATCCATTTCTTTCAAGTCTTTAATCAAATTTTAAAAGTAATCCAGATGCAAAATTCAAAAGTTTCTGAAATCTCAATAATCATGAGATACATTAAACATTTAATCTTGTTTTGTGCACAGTTTTGGCACAATTATCTGGTAACAAAGGCCAATTTTGTGAAGATTTGTAGCTAATTTTCAGGTTAAGGAGCTTCAAGTTTCACTGGAGATTTGCATCTCAGGTTAATCACATCCACGTCACCACTCCAAGAAGTTTGATGCCTTTAACCAAAGGCACTGAAATAGAATTAGTGAACAAACCCCAAACCATAACTTAATTCCAAAATTTTATCTTTAGGCACAATGGTTTAGAGAGTGCATCTTCATGGTAGCTCCACTGACTTGAAAGGTATTGTAATGTAAAGAATCTATGAAGAAGCCAAAGAAGTTATCTTCTAATATACGTAGGGTCAGTTTAATAGTAACTAGGACAAAAGACAGTGAAATAAACCTGAAATAAACCTGAAATAATAAATAATAGAAATACAAAGAAAAACAGTTTTAAGGAGAAAATATAAACCAGAGGAGCAAGAAAAAGTAGAATGGCTCTGCCCTTGACTACACTCTCAGAACATTTAAGATGTCATGGGACAAGAAGACTCAAGATTTTTCATTACTGTATGAGCCGAAGGAATCTGGGAAAACATGCTTACTGTCCCTAAAGGATGGCAGATAAAAGGACATTAGCTGTTTCTGCTAGGAAGGTCCACTGCCCTCACAGCAGTAGATGCTGCTCTGATTTCTCCCTTTGGGACAGTAGCAGCTAAGTTTGGCTTTTCAGGTTCTGGCACAGGAAAAGCTGGAAATGGGACTGTGGCTGTTTTGCCACTGTCGATAACCCACTTCCTTAAATGACTGCCTGCTTTGCCTCTGCATAGAGCCAGTCCTGGTGGGAGGGTTTAGTTTAGTCTCAGTACAGGAAATACTTTAAAACTCCCTTGTTAGTCTTCTGCCTTTGATGTCAATCTCAAAATTCCTACCTTTCCTGAGGACTGTCCCATGCTGCTGCACATTAAAAGCTTAGCTTTCTGTCAGTCTGTGAATATCTGCAGGATCAGATCTTTTCCTGGTAAATGTTAAAAGAGGAGTTTTCTCCTGAATAATTTTTTACATTTTTGCATACTGTGCATTGAAAGAAGCGGGAAAGATTTGCTGATGGCAACCAGGCTTGGGTTGAGAAATAATCCTCTGCAAGGCTTTTGGAGGGAGCTGATGTACAGAGATTCAATGCAGACTGAAGTTTCATGTCAGACAGAGATATTGTGAATCAGGTGAAAATGGGGATAGAGCCTAGATAGAACCAGCATGAACTGCCTGAAAAAATGGAGAGCTGCTTTCTGTAACTCATCCATATTCAGTTCTATAGATGGACTCTATAGCCTATAATAGACTTCTTTTATGGGATCATGTAAAAATATCCCTGACAACAGATGGACTTTGAGTCAATGAAAGCTAATTACATTTTACAGTTCTACAGACATGTAAATTTGTTAGGATGAAGGAAAGATTTTGGAACCATGCACAGTGTTTTTATTGAATCTATATTTTGAATAGCAACCTGACAATTTATTGGGCTTATGTAAAAGCTAATATCATGATTGTTTTCTTCCCTGAGAAATTCACTTTCTTCCTGTAACCTGATGTCGGTTCAACACATGCCTGTAATTCCCATTTATGTGCTGATGTGCTGCTCTTGGAAATGAAGCAGTATTACATTACAAGTCTTAAAAGTCAGAATGTCCATTTCTGGGGAGGTGATATGGTGTATATGGTATATTTAGTCTCTATCAGTTTAATTAGGATAAGTGTCCAACACTGGAAAAAAATGTCAGAATATGAGAAATGCCCTAGTGGGTCAGATCAGCAGTCCTTCTAACTGAGTATTCTGCTTCTGACAGTGCCAATGTGACATGCTGTTTTGGGAGAGCACGTGAGCCTGGTCACACTCTGTAATTCATCTCCCATCAAAATTCGTTTATAAGGAATGGAGAAGACACCTCTCTGCTTGGTCCTGTCAGCATTGATTTATGAATCTGTTGTCCATGAATTTATCTAATCTACTCTGAACCTGCTAAAACTGTCCTCTCCCACAACCTCCTATGGCCATAAGTTTCAGAAGTTTAATTAGCTATTGCCTAAAGAAATACATTCCTGACAACAGTTCTAATCCATCAGGATCTTACAGAAGGTTATTATATCCCTTCCAGCCTTTTTGTCTTGAAACAAAAGTTTTCCAACTTTTCTAATGTTTTCTTGTAAGGCAGCTCTTCCATCACCTACTTACTCTTCTCTGTACTTTTTCTAATTCCATTATGTCCCACTTGATATCACAAACCCACATACAACACTGAGGAGGTAGATGCACCAAAGGTTTTATATATATGCAAAATGATGGCGTCTGGGTGGTGTCCCTCCAATGATATCTGATGTATTGCTGGCTATTTTTAACTGCAGCCAAACACACTTGTGAGATCTTCCTCTTGTTTCTTGTTGTTCGCATGATATTCAACTATCCAAGAGATCTTAATTTCATCTTCAGACTTGGAGATGTCACTTTGCACTCCTGTTGTCAGGTCATTGTTATAGAAGTTGAAAAAAACAGGTTCTAAAACTGATCTCTGAGGGACCATACTGTTCACTCTTCTCCATCCTGATAAGTAACTATTAAGCCTTACGCCTTGCTTCCTATCTTTTAATACACTTTCAGTCCACGCTCATGGCAAATGAGTTTTCTAATTAGGTTTAAGTTTCTTTAATGGTATTTTGTCAAAACTGTTTTGAAATTTCAAATACTTATTGTCTACTTAATTTCCTTTATAGGTTGACACCCTCATAGATATGTTCATTCCCTGGTTGCGTGCTCTGAAAGGCTTCCAGTCTAAAGAAAAGCATAACTGTATCTGTTACCTTAAGAAGCTGAAACACAATGCTTCTCTTTAAAAATTTCCTACTTGCTCATTTGTCACTCAGTTGGGCCCATTTATTTAATTATAGTAGGCTCAAGGCAGAGCCAGGCTCTGTGTGTCTCTGTTCCTACAGAACCAAAGACAAAGTTCCAACTCACAGTTGGGACTCTTGGGAAAAGCAGTAGTTCAACAATATCTAAATTTCATGTTAGGCTTTTTGTCAGTTCATCTCAAAGCATTCATCATCTCCCTTCCCAGGGAAGAAAAACGAAAGGGGGCAAGGCATTCAAGTGGAAGAAGCAGGAGCTGAACCCAGGTTACCCAAATCCTAGCTGTACTACACTGGGCTGTCTCCTAAGCCCAGGGATCCTAAGTGTAAATGTGCATTAGCATTTTGACGACATCTCCTCTCCTGTCTTTCCATTAACGGTGAGCTGAATTAAATTCTTGCACCTGAAGAATGAAAATATTCAAATTCTGTGGAAATTCAGGTTTATATGCATTTCAGAAATTTTTTCAGTTTAAGTTTATCCCGTGTCTTTAAGACATTTTTTTTACTTAACAAGTTCCCAATCTTCACATTTTCCCCATCCTCAAGCTTCCTATTTACTTAGCAAGCCTTCCCACCCCCAACACTGAACCAGCTTTTGACTGCTTCACACTTAATCAGCATTCCTTTATTAAAAAGCTATTAATTAGCTTCTCAGTGGCCCAATCTACTGACTATTGTGACAATTGTAAGACTTTTAGAGCTTCCCCCCCCACTTTGTTGACAGACCATTGGACTTAGAAACAGCACCACAAGGAATGCGGGCTCATCTTTGTTTCAACATACTTAAGGTGCTTTTATCTGTAGTTTTGCCTTGAACAAAATCCTGTTCAAATTGTATTAAGCCCCAGATAAACCTCTCTTTCAGATTATGGTTTCCAACTGAACTCCTGTGCACTGAAGAGAGGGCACCGAATTCTTGATTGTTTCAAGAAAACCTCTTTGAGTAATCCCTTGAGCTTGCCTACAGGGCTTGGATTTCCTAATGGATGCTTTGATGACAGGAGATAAGAGCCAAAGGTACCTTTATTCTCTTAGAAATTGCTCCAAACAAACAACCTCGATGATTAAAGCTAATAGAAATACCTGGAAGATTGATAGCTTGCAAAGCATTGCTGAGTGAATGAATAACTTCCCCCTTAGTTCCAAAAGCTAATATTAGTCCACATTTGCTCCCTTTTAAGAAAGTGCAACGTTTTTTGTATGCAGAGTGTTGATCAGGAACAAACAGACACCATTCAGCTATTATTTGAATTTTAAACAAAGCCTCCCTACTTCAGCTATTGAGGCAGCATTCTGCATGGGCCCATTTATAATAATTCAAACATGGCACAGGGAGGGTCGCTAGAGTGAAGTACATATAAGTGTGAACATGATACTCTTGTAAAAGTCTTTAATGATGTGAATGGGCAGCACACTATGGTATTCTATACAGGGGTTTTAAATTGCACAAAGGGCCTGTAAAACTTCTATATCTGTTCCCAAGCAATACACCTAGCAGAGAGTTGAACAAATGGAAACCAAACTCTGCAGCAAATAAAAGTCTTAAATTTACAATGCTGGATTATAAAACGGTGTCTTTCAACAGCAGCTCTGACTTATTTCATGTTCTGATGAAATCATGGTTTGCGAATGCCAAGAAATTCAGCTGTAAACTTTTGGCAATAAGTAGAATCTCCTTGGAACTGCTGCTTTTGAAAACATCTGTAAGTAAGGAATCCACTGCAGAACCAATAAAAGGGGCTGAAGAGACCAAAACTTTCACTAACACCTCGTAACACAGGCAGTGCTCTGAGTGCCACCAAGCCCTGCTCCCTGGTATGTGGGTTATGTACATACCAGAGTTCATTTCCAAAATGGGGGTTTTATGATTCCCAGTGTCACAGAGCATGCAGTCAGAGAGTGTATCACATAACAAAGCAATCTAACAATAGAGCTGCAAACAGTTGAACATTTGGTTTTGAAGTGATGCAGCCCAGGGGTGGGGTGTTCAGATATTGAAAATTCCTCAGCTTGCTTTCACACAACAAAAGCAAAACCTTAAAAGGATCTGCTCTGATTGAGTGGTTTAAGGAATTTCCCCTTTTATAACCACATTGAGGAAGGATCCAAATTAATCTCATTTTCCTTAAAAGACAATGGAGTATGGAGTTAGGAGTCACAAGAGAAGCCAGGAGGTTTCAGGGAGAGGAGGGTATCGGTATGTTTTGACAGTTGAAAAGGAAATTGTGAACCGCTGTTGACTCAGAGCTTCCTTCCCTTAGCCCAGCTCATCATCTGGCCTTTGGAGTTCAGCTAAAAGGATCTAGTGAAATGGAAACAGAAGTGTGAGGTGAGATTTAAAATTAAGTTCTATTCTCTGACTCAGGCTTGGGTGTTCAACAGCCTTTAACGCATCTTCTCCAGAATCAGCCTTGGGAAAGAATTCTGATATGGAGAAGGCACAGATTTCATTTAACTCTTTTTCCCCCTTGTTGCACTTGTCCTCCATCCTCCCCAGTACAACCTGTGGTCCCCACAGAGGATGAGGGTTCCCAGACAAGACAAGAGAGAGCTTGAGATCCTGTGCTCTGAGCAGCACTGCTCTGATTACATCTGAAATGTAGTGATGAAATCCTTTCCCTGTCCTCTGCATTGTGGGCAGGGAAAAGGCTGCTTTGTCCTCTCTTCTCCCTCCCAGTTGCCTGGTCCCTAGCAAACCGTAGAGTCCCCTGCAATTGGAAACAGTGCAGCTTGTTCACTGATGCCTACCCAGCAGGAGGGCAACCATAGCTCGTTCTGCCCCCTGCATCAGTACTTCGCAGAGAGCTGAATGAAATCCATTTTTTCATTACCATTGTCACCATTTAATAAAGCATGATGAAAACAAATTAAAGATCATATTGAAAGGAGTCAAAATAATTTTTTTCGTATTATTTTTGATGACTGGGTTGATGATGCCACTGCGTGAGAATTTGATTTTTTTTTTCTGAAACAGCCTTGATTTCATGCTGTGGGACACAATTGTACTTTTAAAGACTTCTTTTTTATGTAGAAAATCAAGGCAATGTTTCATTTACAGCTCCCAGGAGTTCAGGTTTAGATAATCCCTCTCTTCGACCAGCATGTCTTCCACAGAAAAGGGGTTATGGTGTGTAACAAAGACTGTTGACTTGATAGCATCTGAGGTTATTACATGTAGGATGATGACAGCCTAGATGATCAACAAGATCTTTTTTCCTTTCACAACCCCTTAGAAGACTGGGGCACAGAGCTCCCATCCATCTGGAAAGGTTTGGGGAGCACAGTCCCCCAGGCCAGGCTAGAGACAGGGAGGCTGGATGGAGAATGGGATTATGACCTCCACGCAGCTTTTGGGGAGTTCTAGGTAAGGCACGTCTCAGGCCGAGTGCAGAAGTGCTCTCCCTTGTGTTATGCTAAAACACGGCAAATCCTTGCCTTTGGAGGATGCTCAGTATGACAACGCAAATCTTACTCCTCTGAATTTACACCTCTCTGAAGGCTTGTGCTGGAGGCATTTGAAGAAAAAATCTGTGGCAGTCTTTCAATCAGGCACTGGGTCATGCCAGGTTAATCTGACCCATGACTCCCTTCATCCCCGGCAGGGAAAAAATAAAAGTCTATCCTGGTTTAAAGTATTCAGTAACGAAACATTTCAGAAGAAATCCAAATATATGTAGCATACACTGTTCAGTGACAGTAGGAAAGGTATTAAAATATTACTTGGCTGACAAGACTTTATTGTGATGTGCTTTAACTTGTGCTTTCAGTTTGTTTCCAGTCTCCTGTTTTCTTTTCACTTATGTAGTGAACTAGGAGCAGTCATGCTGACCCACTGCCAGTATTTCTTAATTCTCCTTAATGAGGACAACCTCCCTGCCAAGTCTGATCCTGAAAACCTACATAGCTTGTGAGTATGAAAAAGGTTAGGTAAGTATTTTAGAGATGTTGAGTTATTAGCAACATGAAATACAAATAAATATGGTTTCTCACCCCAAATGCTAAGAATTGTGCCACGTAAATATTTTTTAAAACCTGCATCTCAAAACCCCTTAATATTAATTGAAATAAAAAGTTATTTATAAAGGAGCAAGTTGAAAAACAAAAACCCAAACCAGACGTATTTTTTGTTAGCATACTTCATTGTGTAAATAAATAGAGAAATAAGGATATGATTTCATGTCTCATGGAAATTAACAAGTGCTAGTCAGAAAGTAATTATTCAATTCAATTTTATGATACATTGTCAGATTTCAGCATCCTCTTTCTGTTTCACATAATCAAGAAACAAAATTACTTGTGATCCCTCAGAAACTTGACACAGAAATTATTCCACATACCAACAACCACACTAAAGAACGTGAGAAAGAAAAAGCTCTATTCTGGAATAATCAATAGCTTCCTAGTTTGCTTACTCTTCTAAAACTCGTGGCTCAAGTCCTTGATCTGCCCCTTTCAAGCCCCAATGTAAATGCTGATTTCCTGTGTCAGGGTACTGTGTCTGAAACCATTGCCTTGCTGGTTCTTCTGGGAGCAGAGAAACAGAATCTTTTTTGAAGTATGTTTGTGAAAAATAGTATGTTCTCAACATCAACAAAAGTGGAACGGGCCTGTAGCTACAGCTGAGCTTGGGAAACTGCTGGAAGGACCCTATGGATCTTGGGATTTCTCAATGTCAGAACAGAGTCCTTCAGCCCTTTGAAGGCTCTGACTCACATTTGTGAAGATAGCAGTGGTGTCTGTCACCCAGTCCCTCCAGGCACACACCCCCACTCTCCTCCATGAACAGAAAGAAAAAGAAAAGTGAAAGTTAATGTTCCTTGATATCACCGATACTTTTGCAGCGCTTCTTGTTCATACACACTTATAAAGAAGTACCGCTGCTTCTCTCTGACTAGGCATGTTCCTAGACAACTGTCACAAGCACTTTGCATTCACAGCTCATCTCTTTTCTAGTTTTGCATCCACACCGTGTGTAGTGTTGCTGTCATGCTGTGGTCCGTAGGGTGAAGTGGACGGCCAGAACTCACTCGCTTCCTTGTTCATGGCCAGAAGTGTGTGCTGCTCCCCAGATAATCCTGTACTCCTTGCAGAAACTGATTAAGCAGGCATTGCTGGGAGGGGAAGGCCTTTGATGCTCAGTTGGTTTCCCACATCTATAAGCCACCAGAAAGAAGGAGGTAGGGAAGAAATTATACCAATAAATCTGTGCTATCCCATACAGAGAATTTTTGATGAAACTTCAGTCCATCACAAAGAAAAGGCATGAGAGATGAGTAATAAAAGAATAAGCAGGTATGCGAGTTTATTGTCATTATCCCAGCTGATGAGTGGGGGTGTACTAAGTCCTCAGCTTTTGTCACCACTGATGTCAGCTCTTGGGAGCTGAGGTAGGCCACTGCTGAGGGTGCTTGAAAAATCCCACCCTACGAGTCAAACAAACTATATTAGTCTAGTGACCTGTGTTTGAACCCACTTGCCTTTTAAAAATAAACCTCTGTACAAATCCCAAAAGCAGCATATGGTTAGTTCACATCATGGACTAATAATAGCTTACATCATCTTATTTTTAAAATCAGTCCTTTTTTGAATTATGGGAACACCAAAAATAGTGTTGGAAAATTCCAGAGCCTACCAATCCTATAACTTAAAAGTGGCCAATCCTTTTTTTGAACCTATTTAAAAAAAAAAGAAAAAAGAAATCCCAACCTCTAAAACTACAACCTTTGTCTGCCAAGTTTCAGCCTGGAACACATTTTTACAGCACTTATAATCCCCTGAACAAACTAGGTTTATAATGGAAGTGCTGACAGACCTTCAGCTATTCCAGCTATCTTAATAGCTCAGCTGTATTTATTTTTCATTACATTTAAATATAATTGGTTGAGGTTTAACTCTAGTTCAATTTGATGAGAACCTTTTCATTTAAATATCAGTTCTGGGAAATGGGTCCTTTCTTGGGTGCCTTTTGGAGTTATTATGAACATAATTTTGGGGTTGCTTTTTAGATTTTTCTTACGACCCCATTTGTGTGGCTTTCCTTTTAATTCAAAGTGCAAGAGGAAAAATAAGCATTCTCATGGAGCATATGGTACTCAATTGTGGTTTGAATCCTAGTGTGAGGAACTCCACTAGAAGTTTCACACATTCTGTCTTGGTCTCAATTAAGAAATATTTGAGCTGGCTGGGCACATCAGTGGAAAAGCAATGTGCTGAAGTGCATGGATCCTTGATGCTCTCCTGAACTTCTTTTGATAAGTCTGAGTGGGGACAAAGTGAAAAGAGGCAAAGTGTGAAACAACTGTGGAAACCCAGAAATGCATATGTTGGGGATTGGTGGTGGAATAGGTGTGGGATTAGCTTAAATATGAGGTGTCTGTACTCTCCAGATTGAAAAATATTTTTTTCTGGGTGAAATATGACCAAGATGGAAGACCTCTGAAATTGAGAATTAGGAAGCAAGAAAAACGAACTCAGAAAAATGACTTTAAAACACCAAATCTAGCCAACTGTTATCCCATAGGGAGAAATACCTTCTGAAGTGAGAAATGTGGGATTTGAACTTTATGTTTAACTACTGTCATACATAAAAGGTGATGGCAGTGGGGATAGAGTCATAGTTATTAATACGATTACTGATATTAAGTAGAAAGTAGAAGTGTAAATTTAAGGGGGAATCAGTACAATAATTTTTATATCATTTAGAGGAACCATTTCAATGACTGAGTCCAATATTTTTCATAATATAGGATAAAGAACCACATCCACTCTATTCTAAATGAAGACTTTAGCCTTTTTTTAAGGACTGTGGTCTTTTTCTAGAAGATGTGATTTAGATAGGAAGACTTAAAGAGATGGATAATCCACTGGGGGATTTGTCCCAATTGCTCTCCTTCTGGTGAAAAGATTATTTCCAGTTTTTTGATCTTTTTATGTCTCTGTCTGCAGAGTCTTCAGTATCTCTTTTCCTTATGATTACATGATTAGTGATTATATACAATCACCATTTTGTTTGTTAGCTTACTCTGCTATAATGTAAATAGGCTAAAGTCCTTAAATCTTTTGCCAGCAAAGATATTTTTCCAAGCCTTGAAAAATTTCTCAGGGCAAGGACTAAGGTGACTTTCTTAGCTATATTATTGCATTGGATGTTCACATTGATTTGGTTATCCAAGTGATTTGTAAAGCCTTTTCAGAATCACTGTTTCCAAAGACACAATTTCACATTTTGTGGTATTGGCACCACTCTTGAATATGAATCTACCACTTGCCTGTACTGTGTCAGGAAACATGCTTGACTGCACTCACCTTATGAAGCAATCTAGATAGTGTGGTATATAGTGGTCTTTCATTATCAATTTCTGAATTATTAACAATAATTGAATAGAATACTTTCTTTCATATAATTGGAAAAATATTGAATTCCAACTGGATTAGGAACAAATCTCTATAGAAAATAACACTTTCATGATTACCCATTCATAGTTAAAATGAAATATATTTGTCTACAATTTTACTTTTCTTCACATGATTAGGTGTATTTTGGGGTAAGCGGTATGTCATAGAATGTGAAATGAGAGAGGCCATTGGGAGCTGGGTAAGTTAGATAAATCAAAGGAGAGAAAACAGTATCTGGGGAAAAGCAAACAAACCACTGTATTCTTGTATTTACTCATGCAATTCTGAAACTTGCAGAACCTTTTTGCCCACGTATAATGAGAGTATTTGGTGAAAAAACTGATCAATATTCCTTCTAGTGACAGTGACTTTACTCTCAGAGTGGCAATGCAATTTGAGAGTGAGAAGAAATTAAACGCTAAGGTTCTTCAGCTTGGAGCAGAGGTGATACGGAGCATAAGAAAGATGTGCAAAATCACAATATGAAAAAGGTAAACTCAAAACAATTACTAAGCTTTTGAAGAATATGAAAACTGCTAGGTGAAAGGGAACTGCAGAATAACTGAACAGAAAGAGTAAGTCAAAAATAAATACTTTATCAATAGTACATGTACTAACTGTGGGATGCATTGCCATAGAAGGGTGGTTGTGGAGGCCAAATGTTTAAAAATATTAAAAATTTAATAGTAACAGAAGTAGTTATTAAAAACAATCCAATTTTCCACTCAGAAGTGTCTGATAAGAAATTTTAGGTAAAGAGCTTTCTTCTACTCCTTTTTTCTTATATCTGCCAGACATGAGATGGCTAGATGGTCTCTTAGTATGACCCATTGTGTCAATTTTTGAAGTCTTATGTATGAGAACTTGCTACTTAACCTTTGATGAAATCTCTTGCACTTCAGTACATCAATGAAACACATACTATACCTGACAGACATACAGAAACAGAGCCAGCTGTTCCCTGGTAATCACTAAGGTTCTGTGTTATCTAATAGAGTTCAGTAGGGGTTGACTCATGCACAAAAGCTATTACAAATCAGGATATATAAAAGAGTCTGTAACCAGAGAAAATAAGCTTGGGTGTCTAATATATACTGTACAGCTGACCAGAATGCAAGATAAAGTTAAACTACAGAGCTTCCAGAGTACATTATGTGTTTGGTACAGGAAAAAAAAAACCACCTAAAAGCTAGTCAATAATACATAAGATACAATTTTTTACAGAGCTTGGTATCACTTTGTTGGCAGGAAGCAGAAAACAGACATTAAATCATGGGCAAAAGAGGAATGAAAATAAAGGGATGTGGAAAAGAAAATAATGAATGGAAGAACTGGTGTTAAAGCAGAATAAGTCTGTATTACGTCCACTACGCTTGTATCAGCCAGTTGGTAGCCACACAAAGAGTGAATGTAAGCAATTAGCATAGTCCCCTTTCCTTAGCCAGATTTACTATGTTTGTGTTCTGCTCATTAACACACCCAAGATTTAGCCTGGGACCTTTGTGATTTGCAGTCAGCAGTTCTGCGGGGAAAGGCAGAAGGTCAGCCTACACCTTGCCAAACCAGGAACTTTGTTATGCCAATCTCAGCTGGTCATTGCTTTTTTCATCCCTGCTGATGCTTGCCCCACATCAGCTCTGGGAGAACAGCAGAAGAATCAGGAGAGTTGCACGTGAGTGGGCTGATCCAGCAAGAAGATTTCTGGGCTGGGTGGTGATGGGAGCTGTACCTGACTCACCACCCATCCATCAATGGGGTACTGAGGCTGCCAGCAAGAGCTAGAGCCTAGAGCAGGATACCACAGATTTCCAGAGCTGAAACAGAAATTTTAAGTTTTGATGTAATTCACAAAGATCATTGAGCTTAACTGGGGTTTTTTTTCAGGTTTTTTTTGGGGGGGGGGAGTTGTGTGTGTGTGTGTTCTTGTTTTTTCTTTTCTTTATGGTTATTGAGATAAACATTAAGTCCAAGGTTGTTTTATTGCTAGGAAAATCAAAAGAAAAAGTAAGCTTGTTTCTGGAGCCAAGAAAAATTTTTCAATATGCTTCTCACTTCCTGTCTGGAATAGAGTCAGTCACAGTATTATCACTAGTTGATAATATATTAGTAAAGCTGTCTGAAGCTTATATTTTCTTACATTGTGATAGTTGGTAATATTCTGATTAAAAAAATAAACGACAATTTTTTTTCTTTCTCAAAGTATGCACCCCTGTGGCACCAGTGAAGTACTGTCCAAATAGATGTCAAGTTGGGGTTTTTCTTCCATTTTAAAAGCTTCCCATTGTTAGAGAGTCACACTAACTTCCATGATGCCAAATACTTCACTCAACAGAACTACTTGTCCAGAGCTTATGGCTACAGGGCAAGTGCAGCATCTGCATTCTCCCAGGCATCCCAGGTCTGCCAGGATCATAAGCAAATGACTCTCCTCATCGCAAGCAATTCTTCTCCTCCTTTTACATCCCCAAATATATATTTTGAGACATCCAGGGGAGCACCTGGGTTGGTTGCTGTAGAACTGTGAAATCCATAGAATATCTCCATTGCATTTTGACTGACTCTGTCTAAGACCAAATACCCACTCCAGCCAGTCACCCATACCAGTGCTGTTCAAGCTGGGGCTGGCAGAACTGCAGGGCTCCTGCCACCTTTAGCTGTGGAAATCAAGTACCTCACGTAGGCAAATGTGGAGTGTTGGCATTATTCAGTGTCGCTGATGCCAGAGCACATGATGACACAGTTACTAATTCAAACTATTTGATTGTAGCTTACTTTCCTCTCTAATGCAATCCTGATGCAATATCATAGCTTTCTAGGAAGTAGCCAAGCAATGCTGGATTATGCCCCTTACAGCAATATAACACTAAAAAGTTATCAAAAACATTTTAGTATTTTCAAGTTTTCAGGCATTAGATGCTGCAGAGAAAAATATATCATTTTCTTTGTAGCACTCTCGACTGGAAAAAAAGCTAATAGTCTACTGACAGTACAAAAAGCTACTATGTTTTTCATACTAAAATGTATAATTTTAGCTGTGGCTGAATCTTGAAATACATTAGTTAATTTACTGATTGTATATTGATCTACTTAGATAATATTGTAGTATGCTTGAATTTTTCCTGCAGTCATCACCATGTTGTTTTGTGTATCTTCATATTTTTAACTATAAGAACTTTCAAAGGTTTTCAGGTTTTTTTCTTAGATCCCATGTAAGATTCTTCTACAATAATTTGCTCTACTTCCATGCTGATGTTACTGACAGCCCGTTATAAGTAAATGAGGAATTTCTTCTGTAAAAAGTACATTAAGACTTACTGTCAATTAATCATAGAATCATAGAATGGTTTGGGTTGGAAGGGACCTTAAAGATCATCTCGTTCCACCCCCCCTGCCATGGGCAGGGACACCTTCCACTAGACCAGGTTCCTCAAAGCCCCATCCAACCTGGCCTTGGACACTTCCAGGAATGGGGGAATCCACAAACTCTCTGGGCAACCCGTTCCAGTGCCTCACCACCCTCACAGTAAAGAACTTCTTTCTTACACCTAATCTAAATCTACCCTCTTCCAGTTTAAAACCATTACCCCTCATCCTATCACTACATGCTCTTGTAAAAAGTCCCTCTCTGGCTTTCTTGTCAGCCCCCTTTAGGTACTGGAAGGCTGCTATAAGGTGTCCCCAGAGCCTTCTCTTCTCCAGGCTGCACAACCACAACTCTTTCATGCTTTCTTCATAGGAGAGGTGCTCCAGCCCTCTGATCGTCTTCATGGCCCTCCTCTAGACTCACTCGAACAGGTCCATGTCCTTCTTGTGTTTGGGACCCAGAGCTGGACACAGGACTGCAGGTGGGATCTCACAAGAGTGGAGCAGAGGGGCAGAATCACCTCCCTCAACCTGCTGGCCACACTTCTTCTGATGCAGCCCAGGATACGGCTGGCTTTCTGGGCTGCAAACACACATTACTGGGTTATGTTGAGCTTCTTGTCAACCAACACATCCAAGTCCTCCTTCGCAGGGCTGCTCTCAATCCCTTCATCCCCCAGCCTGTATTGATACTGGGGGTTGCCCCTGACCCTTGTGCAGGACCTTGCACTTGGCCTTGTTGAACTTCATGAGGTTGGCATGGGCCCACCTCTCAAGCCTGTCAGGGTCCCTCTGGATGGCATCCCTTCCCTCCAGCATGTCGACCGCACCACACAGCTTGGTGTTATCAGCAAACTTGCTGAGGGTGCACTCAGTCCCACTCTCCATGTCGCTGACAAAGATATTAAACAGCGCTGGTCCCAGTACTGGCCCCTGAGGAACGCCACTTGTCACTGCTTTCCACTTCGACATCGATCCATTGACTGCAACTCTTTGCGACCATCCAGGCAATTCTTTATCCACCAGGCAGTCCATCAATCAAATCCATATCTCTCCAATTTAGAGACAAGGATGTCATGTGGGACAGTGTCAAACACTTTGCACAAGTCCAAGTAGATGATTCCATTGCTCTTCCCTTATCCACCAATGCTGTAACCCAGTTGTAGAAGGTCACCAAATTTGTCAGGCACGATTTGCCCTTAGTGAAGCCATGTTGGCTGTGGCCAATCACCTCCTTATTTTCCATGTGCCCTAGCGCAGTTTCCGGGAGGATCTGCTCCATGATCTTGCCAGGCATAGACATGAGACTGAGTGGCCTGTAGTTTCCCAGACCTTCCTTTTTTTCCCTTTTTAAAAATGGGCGTTATGTTTCCCCTTTTTCCAGTCAGTGGTAGCTTCCCCAGACTGCCACAACTTCTCAAATATGATGGATAGTGGCTTAGCCACTTCATTCACCAGTTCCCTCAGGACCTGCGGCTGCATCTCATCAGGTCCCATGGACTTGTGCACCTTCAGGTTCCTTAGATGGTCTCAGACGTGATCTTCTCCTACAGTGGGTGGTTCTTCATTCTCCCAGTCCCTGCCTTTGCCTTGTGCGACTTGGGCAGTGTGGCTGGAGCATTTGCTGGTGAAGACTGACGCAAAAAAGTCATTGAGTACCTCAGCTTTCTCCATGTCCCGGGTAACCAGGTCTCCCATTTCCTTCTGGAGAGGGCCCACATTTTCCCTAGTCTTCTTTTTATCACTGACATACCTATAGAAGCTTTTCTTGTTGCCCTTGACATCCCAGGGCTTTAGCTTTCCAAACCTGATCCCTGGCTTCTCAGACAACTTCTCTGTATTCCTCCCAGGCTACCTGCCCTTGCTTCCACCCTCTGTAGGCTTCCTTTTTGTGTTTGAGTGTGTCCAGGAGCTCCTTGTTCATCCACGCAGGCCTCCTGGTGTTTTTGCCTGCCTTCTTCTTTGTTGGGATGCATTGCTCCTGAGCTAGGAGGAGGTGAACCTTGAATGTTAACCAGCTTTCTTGGGCCCCTCTTCCCTCCAGGGCTGTAGCCCATGGTACTCTACCAAGCAGATCCCTGAAGAGGCCAAAGGCTGCTCTCCTGAAGTCCAGGGCAGCAAGTTTGCTGTGCCCCCTCCTCGCTGCCCTAAGGATCTTGAACTCCACCATTTCATGGTCACTGCAGCCAAGGCTGCCCTTGAGCTTCACATTCCCCACCAGCCCCTCCTTGTTGGCGAGAACAAGGTCCATCATAGCACCTCTCCTTGTTGGCTCCTCCATCACTTGGAGAAGGAAGTTATCATCAACGCATTCCAGGAACTTCCTGGGTTGCTTATGCCCTGATGTGTTGTCCCTTCAACAGATATTGGGGTGGTTGAAGTCCCCCATGAGGACCAGGGCTTGTGAATGTGAGGCTGCTCCTATCTGTCTATAGAGGGCCTCATCCGCTCGGTCTTCCTGGTCGGGTGGCCTGTAGCAGACTCCCACTATAATGTCACCTGTCCCTGTCCTTCCTTTAATCCTGACCCATAGGCTCTCAGTCAGCTCCTCATCCATCCCCAGGCACAGCTCCATGCTCTCCAGCTGGTCATTGACATAGAGGGCAACACCTCCTCCTTTTGTCCCCTGCCTGTCCTTCCTAAAGAGCCTGTATCCTTCCCTTCCAACACTCCAGACATAGGAGATAATTACTATTATCTTTTCAAACATATACCAAATGGTTTTCCTGTTTGAATGGGAAAACTAAGTCTTTTAGTGAAGATTTTGACTTGTTTTCGAACTGTTGCTATTAACAACTTGAACAAGTAAATGTACTAAGTTATGTTTAGATCCCGTTATGTCATCTGCTGAGTCAATAGATTATCCAAACATATCCAGGTATATCCCATCCTTAGCCTGCAATAAATACACAGGATAAAATAATCTGTAGCTACCAAGAAGTGGTATATCCTGTCTGCAGTCTGTAAGCACAGCTTTATGGTAATACATTTCTATCCATCTTTTTCCATTTTAGTGGCACTAGGACTCATTCCATACAAAATTTGTAGAAAAATTAAGAATACGTTGGTTTTTCAAGTGCTATACCTTTATGCTATTATACACAACATTGGCTTGGGGAAATGAAACAGAATTCAGCAAAGATAGCTCAAATGCAAACATTCACAAGTCCCCGTAGAGGACTGAGCATTCACAGTAGATCTTCAGTTTGGAGTTCTTTGCCTCACTGTGGCCATATTCTTCAGTCTTCAAGCACTATTTTTAACATAGGATTTGAGGGATTTTCCATCACCATTTTATCAAGGAATTTTCTACTTTAATATTTGTCTTTTATCAAGGAATTTAATACTTCTCTGTCTTTGTCCCAAGCTTACAAGTAGTCCATTTCTTGTTCCAGTTTCAGCACATGCTTTGAAGTCCCGTTACTACTCACCAGCAGACTCTAAAAGCTTCAGTCCCCTAACTACTGACTTCTGGGTTTGGATGAACATTTTCAAAGAACTCCATTAATGCCTCCGCCTTGAAAGTGCAGATACTTACAAAAGAAGGTGGTTCACATCTGCTTTCCTGAAGTCCTACATGCAGAACGCACTCAGCTTTTAGTATGCCCTTTTAGAAAAACTCTGCTGAATGGAATTAATTGCACTATTGCCTTAATGAAACTTTCTATATTGTTCTTTCTCATATGTTGTTTACTTGTTTTATAGATGCCAAAACAGAAGCTGAAGACAATTTCACATTTTAAGTTGTGAAGTCTCAAATAGGAAACGGCATCCAGGCTGTTTATTTCAGGTACATAATTCCATCACTTCTAGGATACATGCAAAGAACATTTTGTTGCTATGGTGGTGGTAGTTTTGTTTGTTTGCTTGGTTGTTGTTTGGTTGGTTGGTTGGTTGGGTTTTTTTATTTTGTATTTCATTAAAAGATCTGATTTTATTCCATATTCATTCCTTCAGTTAAGGAGTTAATCAGCAGGCTTAATGCTTAGATTTGATGGAATGATGCTACCATCTTTTTTTCATGAGAAAAATTAATGAAATAAAGGCTGTCCATTACAAAAAAAAAAAAAAAAAAAGATGTGTGGTCATTTTTTCTTCTAATAGTCTTCAGTTACATAGAAAGCTGTTGCAGAGAGGAAGGGAATAAACTCTTTTCTATGTCCAAATAGCTATAGCGAGAAGTAATGAACTTAAATTGCCAGCAAGGGAGTTAGACTGGATACAAGGAAAAATATTTTCTAATAGTAAGGCCAATTAAGCATTAGATGGTCTAGGGAGCCCACAAAACATAAATTATTGGAAGTTCAGAGAACATATTGGGCAAAGTATGATATGGCTACCATTTCTTCTGATTTCAGCAGAGACAGATCTGGTAGATGACCCCTTAAAATTCTTTTCAACTCCATTTTCGATCATCCTATCTTTTTTTATATTTTGTTCACATTTTATATATCATTTTCCAAGCTTTTGTATTGACAGTGCTTTGAATTTATTCACAGCTTGCCCAACATGAAATGTCTTTTTGGCTTACCTTTAACAGATGAACCAGTTATAAGCTGAATAACTCATTTATACTAGAAATGTGTAATACTTTCATATAGCTATCTGTATGATTTTGCAGCCTGTAATCTAGCGTAAGATATTTTGGCAGAGTAAAATGAATTAGTTCACCTTTATTTTCCTTTCTGCAAGATAAATAGCACAGCAATGCTTTCATCCTTTTGAGGAATTTTCAAGGTGTGAATTTTCTTTTTAAATCTGAAATGAAGGTGACGAAACAAATTCAATATCACGTGGTAGCATTCAGGAAACAGTTCTGTCACTTACCAGCCTTGAGAGGCCTTAGACAATCTTTTTTTCATCTTCTTTTATCTTTTAGACTGCAAGCTTGCTGGGGCAAGAACAGTCTTACTTTGTTTACATTATACCTAACACAAAGCAACCTCATTCTGGGATTCTGTTGCCCATTTTTCCAATGCACTTTTGCACTAAGGAAATAAATGCCTAATGACATAGTATCAAGCAACCTGCGATGAAATATAATCAAAATGCAGCGTGTTGCCAATATATCGCATTCTCAGAACAGCAGTAAAGAATAACATCTCTTTCTCTCCTTTTCCTAGATTCTAATGCATGCACTGACTGTGTGAAGCAGCTGTACAAGGCTTTGAGTGTTCCCATGAAAACTGCCAGGAAAGCCCCCTGCACGCTTCGCAAAGAGCAGTGCTGAACAACTGCTGCTCGACTGACTTATGTGCTTTGTCTTATGCCATACACGTGGGCTTGCAGACACAGATTTTTAACTCTGATGTAAGCAGAAACCTCTGTGACATGAAAAACTTCCATCGAACAAAGCCTGTGTGAAAGCAAGTTTCCAGTAACTTTTGCTATGCCTTCTTTTAACTGATTCATGAAAACAGAATAGCAACAAACAGCATTGTGTCATTACTTGTTACAGCATGGAAATGCCTTCGGCACCACAAAGGACAAGAAAAGGCAATCTAGAAGAGACATGATATAGATATAATACACTGGGAAAACTTGAGAGTTCATTTAGGCCCTGATCCAAGTATCAGAAAAGTCATTAGGAATTTCCACTAACTTTTCTCACAGTCTTTTGAACATGTATGTTTTAAGTTACATCTGCCTTTCCTTCCCTAGCCAAACGTAGAGTGCTGTTGGACTCTATAGGGAAAATTATTAATCACTTCTTTTTTCTAAAGGTGATAACAGTTAAATGTTAACATTATTATATCATTATGTATCTAATTTATGACCATTGCCCTCTACAAGATAAACTATTTTTACCCGCAACGCAAAAAGCTAAAGGAATTGTGACTGCTATACCATTGCTTTAACAGCAACATAATGAATTAATGTAAGTCATTAATTATTGTAACTCATTAAGAGTAATTAACATATTGTGGCACAAATTTGGATCCACATTACTGCATAAGAGATGGATTAATTTGAGTCAATTCATTCCTTGGTGTAACTGAGATAAAAATCAAGACCACCAAGAGATTAGAAGACTTTCTGGGTATTAAAAAATTCTTTCTATTTTGTTTTTATAGGTCTTTGAATTTGTGCACTATCATCTGCCTCTAGCTGGGTGGTCATTTTCCTCACTGCCTCCCTACTCAACTGCTGCTTCATGCTAAGGAACTTGCTAGTGGTGCACTCTTCTCTCAGGCACAAGGGTCAGGCAACTAGGGAGCAGATACTCTTGTGGAGAAGGCTGCTAGTTCGTTGCTCTTTTGTTCCAGTCTAAAGTAAACATACATATTTAAATTTAATTAGAACTCTTTGGGGGGGGGGGGGGAGCAGAGGAGAAAGTTATATTTTCCACCAGTATTCACTTCAAACTGAAACAGAAAGTAAAAAATTTTGTGAACTGAAAAATTCCTAGTTTTGAGTTGGAAATGTCAAAGAAGAGAAAACAGATTTTAAATCTAATTGAAGGTAGTCAGTATAATAAAAACATATTAAATATAGAACAATTCTTTTGTTTAGATTCTCCTGAGCAGGAAAAAAAAGTCCAAAAAAGTTAAAGCAGCATGACCATCTTTTCCAAAGCTAATATTATGTTAGTTTTGGAAAAATCTGTAAACATTAATAATACTTCATTATTGATTTGACATAATAATAACTTTAAAAACCCTATTTACAAGTCTAGCATTGTCAGATAATTCTCTCCAAAGAATTCCACTGACTGAAAATGCAAACATTTCATCCTGTTTCTCCTTCAACCTCTAAACTTCTGTCCAAGAAAGTCATCAAATTCAGGCTATAGTATACTAAAGGAAAAATCAAGTTCAAGAGTGAAAATTTTTTACACAGCGTGCACATCTCATGCACCATTTCTATGTCGTTTGAGGGATCTAGTTCATGTGTTGAAGTGGGAGGGAAGGGACCGATGACCACAGTTCTGACAAGATGGCACCGAAAGAGCTGATAACTTTCAGGTAAGATAGATGCAAGCTTTCCAACTGCAGGAAGAATTTCTGGTCATTTACTGAAAAAGAGTTTAATTTATTTTCGCTATTTCATACACAATAGGATGAGGCAGGTTAAGCGTTTACTTAAAACCCTGGGAGGTCAATAGAAAGCATTGGATCCACAAAGAAATACAAGACCACAAGGGTGGATTTACAAGACACTTTTTTCTTTATATTAGCTGTCCATTTGCAGTCTTACTCTAAGGAAATATGCAGCTTATGGTAGTTTCACCAAGACATACACTTCTTTGCATTGACTGTAAGGAAGAGCATGCAGGAAGTAATTTACCACAGAATAACTAATGAATAGCAAGTTTATAAGGTAGTTTACCTTACTTACAGGCTTATTTGTCTGCAAGATCATTATAACCTGAACCAAAAGGAAAGTCTCTAAGGACCAGTTGCCCAAACATTAAGGTCAAAAGCCTGAGTTAAATTAAACCTCTAAAAAAATATTTTAAGTCCAGCTTGCTAACTAAAAGGGCTAAAAACATGCAGAGGTAATTATCAGTGATTCAAAAGTTATTGCTAACATGGTGATTTATAGTTGTGTTCTTCTGAGTGCCTCTTTACCTTCTTTGCTACACAAATAAGGTTATTTCCAGAATTGTTCTAACCTAATTAAATCTCCTGTTATCTCTCAGCCAAGCATAATTCACAACCTATTCTACCAACATCAGCCCTGGCAAACGTTACAAGGAGTATGCAGTGGAAAACATTTCAGTGGAAAACCTGGAGGATCTCAGCTTTCTACATTCAATTATCTGATATTGTGATGAATTTAAGGAGAGAGAGAGGTAGAGATAGAGATCACTATGTGATAGGAGCTGGTTGGATATAGTGTTAATCAGTCAAGGACAATTATGTTCAGTAAAGGTTGCCATAGGTGAAAGATAAAAGTAAAAAAAATGAGGTAATGTGAGAAGCAGCAGTAAGGAATAGAGTTTCAGACCAGGATTGCCACTTAATCTTTGATCTGGTTATTGTTTGGATCCTATAAATATGCATATTGCTACTATCTAAGGATGTATACAGGAAATTTTATTACTGATGCTTGAGAGAGACACATAGCGAAAAGGGCATACATCCACAGAAATTGAATTAACAGCTTCCGTGTCACAGAAATGGAATTAACAGCTTCCGTGTCACAGGCATTTCAAGTACCAGCTACCATCTCTTTTTCCTGTTTATGCAAAACTAAACCCAAGATGTGTAACCCTTCTGCTAGCTGGTACTGGCAGCAGCCAGCACAGTGTTTACTTTCACAATCCCATCTCAAGAATACTCATACCCCATTATGGGAAATGAAAAAAAAAAAAAAATAGCCTTTTCTTTTCCTAAGTGGTTATTCCCTGCATAGAAGCACACTTGAGTATGTTAGAAAGAACTAGACTGAAAAGAAAGAACAGAAACAAAAAACTATGGGGAGCTCAAGTTTATTTATGTAGTTAAGAAACCTCAAAATAGTTCACGACTCCGTTTGATGCCCATCCTATCAGTACGTCCTTGAAGCCCTAGTATATGTGTCAGAGTGGGTAACCCTGGTAATTCAAGAGCCATTCTCCATGCCCATCTTAGCTATCCCTCTCACAGCTGCCCTCCCTGTTCTCCTAAACTTGGCTTCAGAGTCTTCAGACCCCTAGGTGTTTATACCCTTTACTTAAAAAGATTTATCTGTCCAGCTGGTTGCTGCTAATTCTAAAGAATGAGAGATATAAATTAGGCATAACTGACTGTTTCTTTCCCTGCTCTTTTCCATGTCAACTAAAGGCAAGGGAAACAAAAGGTTTTCTCCTTCACTCAGTGCTGTTGGGCTCATGCTGGCTCTGAACCTTGCCTACACTAGGTTTCTGGGCACAGGAAGACAGCAAGGATATTTTTGTGGGGGTTTCGACCTAGTTGAGGTTCTCCCTTCAGATGTCCTTGTACTTTCAGGGTATTGCACAGGGATTGTATTGTGTGTCAAAATGAGGCCCAAAAACTATGCTGTGAAACTAATTTTGAAAACCTGACAGGCCAAGTCATTTCTCCACAAGGTTTGTCTGGGAGCAGGTGTACATTTTTATTTAAGTAACTGCCATCGCACTTAGTACATATTAGATATGTATCTGAAGGAGCAGCAGGCACTGAATGAAGTTTTCAAATCATCTTTGGTTATGTAAGAACTTTCAATGCTTTGGACCTTAGAGCTTGGAGCAGGACTGAAGTGAGGGAGGGAGGGAGGAAGGACAGAAGGAAGGATAGAAGGATGACATATCCTCTCAGTTCAACCTTTTCACTACTGCTACACAATCAACAAAATTGTATTCAAAAAGGAGAGCATCCTTCAGGCATTCAAAGGGCTGTTTCTGGGAGTACTGGTGAGGAGCCACTTTTCTGTATGGTCTCTGCACTGAGGCAGGCATGGATTCTCATAGATTTTAAAGTATTTATTTTGTGGGGTTTTTTTCCCGAATTCTTTCAAACTAGAATAAGCTTTCGTAAAGGGTTTGTGGAGAGGAAGAAGAGTGAGTAGAGAGCATCAAGCTGTCAAAATGACATGTTGACAAGGAGAGGACTTAGCTTACCAGTGCAGCTAGTTCTGTAGCCAAAGGGAGAAAGACTGAGATAAAGGATCTTTTTCCTTGCTGGCCTGAGGCCCTGGAAGTATGCTAGGAATGCTGCTGTCCTTCCAGAGGAGCTGATTCAGTTTCGCTTGTGGCAGTTTAGTTCCCACTGTCATCATTCTCACAGTGACAGTTGCCATAGTGAGTGAGAAAGTGCCTTGCCTGGTTTTGGGTACTAACACAAAAGGCTGCCTGTCTCTTCTGCAATTTGGCAGGAGCCCCTCTGGTGCGGGATGATGTGTAGTTGTGCACTTACTCGCTGCAGACCTCGCTGGAGCTTACCGGCACATTCCTGGAGAGAGCAAGCAAGTACAAGCAGTGCTGATTGGCCATTTTCCTTAGAGGAAACCTACCACAATATCTGCATTTGGCCCGTGTGTTTTACCAGCTGTTCCCCCAGCACATTATAGACTTCACACCTGTTTTGCAAAAAAAGAAAATATTTGTTCATTTGAACGAAGCATAAAATGACTCAGCTGGCCACCAAAGGTCCCCTTGCATGAAACCTAACCCATGTTTAAGAAGTCAGCAGTACAGAACAGCCCTTGGGATGCAATTCAGTGAAGAATTGCACTGCTCTTTTTTTGGGATCCCAGCTCCCCAAATGGAATTTAGGACACTTTATTTTACACCATTAATCTCCCTGTACAGCAAGAAACCTAAAAAAGGCAATCTAAAAATATACAGATTTTAAAAGGGGCTACACAAAGCCTTCGTGCTGCCATTTAGCACTACCTAAGGATACAGGCTTTCTCTGTTGTGAGGTTAGATGCATCCATCCACTCGAGAGCCAAAAAGTGCAGAAAGTTACTCCAAAAAATATAGTAAGGATTTTTATTTCATGTAAGTGACTAGTGCTTTTCCTTCCAAAACACAGTACACTAGCCCTGCTCAGTGTAGTATTTTAGAGACTGGGCCACCTCCATCTACCAAGAAACCCTAGTTTCTATCCCTTCTTTAGACAGAAGAGTTCAAACCTGTATTGTCCCACTACCAGAGGAGCATAACCACCAAAATAAAGGTTTCTCATGGGAAGAAATTGGGGTACTTCCTTAAAAGACCAGTCATTTACCTGTAATGCTGTAGTCAAGGGCGAGATGCACAAACATTCTGAGATGAGCACCAAACCTGGAGAGAAAAAGCTGGTACTTTTCCCAGTGGAAATGAAAGGGTTGGCCACCACTGTTTTTTCTGCGTCTGCACCTTAGCATGCTCTGAGAATGTCTCCACACTAAGCATTTCAGAGAACTTAAACTAAAGAATATTTTGTTTCTAGCCTCTGAAAAGACGCAGGTGCCAGCCCTGAGTCCAATACTCAAACCTGATGTGTTGAAGCGTTTTTAAGTATATATAAAGTGCAACTCCAAGGAAATCAGATTTTTTTCTTGTCGTTGCAAATTGAAGTGCTGTTAGCATTTATCTACCTCTGGATTTGGGCAACAACTAGACAAAGGGGTTATTATTCTCCAAGAGGAGATGTTGGTTGAAAAGAGCTTGAAAGCCCCTTTAACACCTTTTTTTTGCAAATCGAGTCCTGTCAAGCCTGACTCATTTTGGAACACCTAACACAGGTGCTTCTGAAAATATTCTGCTTTTCTGGTTTTGTGTAGATTGCTTCAAAGAAAAAAAAAGTAGAAAAAGCAGAAGAAAGATACACCTTCATTTTACAAATACCTGACCCAAAATGGAACAAAAGAATGGCCTCATGCTTAAGGCATTGAACTGTTATTCAGGAATGACCTGGAGCAAGTCATTTAATCTGTCTATACCCTGTTTCCATAGCGAAGGTCTCTTTTTCTTCCCCAGCAATTTAAGCAGTAAGCTCTTCATGAGAGAGTTTGTTGTACTTTGTGCCTTTCTGCAAGAGCTTCTAAGCACCACTTCAATATAAAGATATATAAATAGAATATAAACATAAACCTGAAGAAAACTTTACAATTTTTATGATCAGTTCTGGGGACAACAGTTTAGATTTTGGAAAAACAGGTTTTCCCCTGAATATATTTTTGCAGATGTTGCTTTAGATATATAAATCTAATATTTCAGCTTACAGTATAATTTGCACACATCTCAGTTTCCTCCAGTCTTAAATGAACACTGCATAATCTGGAAGGATGATCTAATGTCATCCTCATTTGGTGACAGTTTATTATGGGCTATATTCCCTGAAAGCATCATTATTGGAGATGTTATTATTACTGCTTTAGAAATTAAATTATCTCCAAGAAGGAGCTATACATATAAAATGGAATCAAAGCCTCCTTAATCTTCAGCAGTATTTATGTTATAAATTATCTCAGGGACCCAAATTAGAATGTCAAAGGAATTTGGCAGCAGAAAACAAAGGAAGTGCATGAACCTCCCTTAGGACAAATCTGATAGCTCATACTTGCATGTCAAATAGGCACTGCCCTTGCCATATAACAATCAAACCCCAGATCCTCAGCTGGTGTAGGTTATCCTCTCTCTACCATTGGATCCCTGGCAGTTTACACCAGCTGAGAATCTGGCTCACTTGTAATTTATAGAAAGGTTCCATGCCTCAGACTATGCAGCACAGTGTCTTTATCTTGGGATTCTCATAACAGTTGTGATAGCTTTTACTGAAATGTGGCAATTAGGATTTTTGTGCTTGGAAACAAAATTTTGTTCTTTAGCTTATGTCAATAACATGTAGATGGACACTCTAGAATTTTCATGGTTTAGCATAAAGAGCAAAAATAAGGTAAGTAAGTGGGCAAGTGGGCAGGAAGGTCATAAACCACTTTCTTCTCTTAAGGAAAGGTTCTTATTTCTGACTGTACTGAAATAAACTCCACTGTGTATTAAGTCTCCCGCCAGTGTATCATCTAAGAGGAACTGCACTGAATATTTTATTAATAAAATCAAAACTAAAATAAAAATTTTATGTCATGTACAAATAACATTAAAATTGGCAACATTCCTATTTCCACATTGTTTCATGTTGAGTCAACTGGAAATTATGCTCAAAGTTTAGTATTTGTGAGAGCAAAGGAAGATTGAGATAGGCAGCTTGGCATACCTTTTTTTAATATCTGCTATTATCAATGAGAACAGAACATGCTGCAAAATAGGCAGGACTCGTAAATCTTGTTTGCCACGCAAGAATGGGGAAAAATAGGGAAATGCTTCTGAAAGTTGGTAGCAAGAGGCATTGAGCTTTATTCTGAGCAGCTATATTCCATCATTTTTACTACAAAGATTTAAGCATTCAACATAGTGGCTTACAGGCTATTATGGTGCCTATGACCTATGTGCCCAGCTCTGAACATCCAGGGTTAACATGGTCACGTTGGTTCTGTACAGATAAGTTAAGGAAGGCAAAGCTCCACACGGGGACTCACAACAGCCTGTGTGTTGGGTGCTAGAACACATCAACCAGCCAACAGAAGTTGCCAAAAGGAAGGGTGTATCTGAATTCTGCCTCTTAGAGGTATTCACTTCCCTTCCTTGACTCTAAGGGTATCTCTGAACCTAAGATTTGGAACCTGAAAACACTCCTAGAATGCCTTCATTTGGAGAAATATCAGGATGTGGCCTTTTGCTCAGTAGTCTAAAGGACAATGTCTTTGCTACAGAAGTGGGACATTGGACATCCACGTCCTCTTCACCTTGAGTGGGTTTGAAGTTCTTGTCAGGTGAGTACTGCCACCAGCTGGCTATGCAGTTCCCTGGACTGCAGTTCACCCTCCAGTTGAAGATTGGCCACTCTGTGTACCCTAGAAAGAAAGATTTTTTGGATGCAGTAAGTAGAAAAAGATGATGTCCATCTGTCCCGAAGTGAAGCAAGTTCTTCACCTCTGATTATTATACTCATTATGGAATCAAAGGAAAGGCGACTAATACGACCAAATGTGTAAGAATGAAAATTGACACTGTGAAAAGGAAACCAAAATTCAGAGCTGTGAACTACTGAAGTTAGGAAATTCAAACAACTAACTGGAATCCGATTTCAGTATTCTGCAGGAAGATCCTTATGGAATTACAAGCCTGGCAAGAGGATTTCATAAAATGCTATTGTGCAGGGCAGCAGGAGGCAGCGGTGTCTGGAGCATGGGGTACAGTTCTAGTTCCTCAGGTGCAAAACAGCTAAATTCAAAATGAAAAAGACATAAAGAAGAGCTACCAAGATGTAAACTTGGAACACCTCACTCTGGCTGATCTGGGAAAAAGGTCTAAGATTGTTGCTTCTCTAAACATGTCAATAAAGTGAGTACCAGGAGGAGGAAAGACGGATTTTAAGCTAACAGTGTTGGCACAGGAACAGATGGATGTAAACTGGCTGGAAATAAATTATGCTGAAAACTTCACTACTGCATCAAAGGACTGAGGTTCTGGAACAGCTATCCAGTAGCAGTTGTAGAGGCAATTCTCCCAAATCAAAATAACAACAACAAAATTAGTTTTTAAGAGGACTTTGATCACTTCATAAAAGGATTATCCACCATAGTTGCCTCAGGTAACAGGGCATGGGTTTCCATGATCCAAGAGTCCCTTTCAGTCTTGTGTTACTGTGAATTTAGAATTTGTTACTAAAATAACATAAATACCTTAAGGTAATTTGAATACTTAAGCAAATAGCTAGATACTGTTCCATGTATCTAAGACTGTTCATTAGCAGCACAATAGTTATCCCTTATCTGTATTTAAAAGGAAATGGTTTTCCATTTCCCACCGTTAGTCTTTCCTCACTGTCTGTATTAATTATTAATGTCTGTGTTTTAATTCTTTTTTCACTTTTTTTTTAAATGTGTTGGATGCCAGCTTGGTTTGCCCAAGGGACCCTGAGAGATGGATGAATTAGCTGCTACTATTTCAGCTAGAAAGCATGTTCTGTAACAGATTCATATTTTCTGTGGATCAAATGCAGAGCTCAACTTGTAACAACAACCAAAAAAAAAAAAAAATCAGTGGCCAGCAAGTTACATCTGAATCTTTGTGTGCCATACAGAATTGGCATACTTCCTTTTGTCAGCAAATTGTATTTTTTTCAAGCCTATAACACTAGCAGGCACAAGTTGCTTTTGAGCTTAGAGAAAGCTCTACCCTTCTTCTGCACCCTGTTAGTGCCTAAAAGCTTCAGTAACAGCTTTGTGACGGTGGAAGTACAGCAGTAAAAAATGACCCAAAGCCAGCAGTGGCTATATGGGTGGCTGCTACACATACTTACTAACACCTCTTGTCTGGAAGTCACTGATTACCAGCAGAAACGAGTGGGAAGCACGCAGAAAAGTGTGTAATCAGATTACAATGCCTCCTTGTAGCTGGAGTTTCTTGTAACCCCTGACCATGTTTTGTTTTCAGCAGCAAGCTCATTGGAATCACATTACCATTTAACATAGACGCAGTTTGCTTTAGCCATAAGCAGCTGGATCTTGAAACCTCACATTGGCCCATGTGTTTATAGTCCTCAATGATTAAATCTTTTTTTTAATTATTATTTGTACTACAAACTTCTTCTCAGCCACTTTTCTAAGATTTTCTCAAGCTTCAGAAAGCTAAACATAATGGGAAAATGCAAGAAGTCTACTACCTGGTTAATTTTACTTCAAACTGCAGTAAACTCACCTCCATCTGAAGAAAGATATGATAATGGGTAGTCATCTCCTCTCACTTATGTATTGTATTTCAGTTACAGCAAGAAATTACAGCCATAATGGAAAGGAATGGAGGTTGTCAGGGCTGTGAAGAGAAGGAAAATTACTGATTCATGGGCTCTCTAAAAAATTGGCAGCCACTGACCACTGGTGAGCCTATGTTGTGGTTTAAAAACAGTACAGCTTATGAAGCTTTTCTTCCTATTTCATACATTTAGCACCCTTTTGTAATGTTTACACATTCATAGGCTAATACTAGGTTTATGGAGGAAAATATTTTAACTTCTTTGTATTTTAAAAAATATTTCTATTTGTCTGCTTTCTTCTCAGAGCCAGTTATTCTTCATATAATTTGTAATGCTGTTTTCCAGCAGGAAAAAAAAAATAAAACAGAAATCCAATAAGAATATTTTTGTCTCATTAGAGAAACTGATATGAACAAATGAATTAAAAAAATGAGCTAATGTTCCATATAATATTTTTAAATAGTTGAACCTTAAGTGATTTTTGAACTCCAGGTTTTCAATCAAAAATCAACATTTGTTTATTAAAACTCCTGAGATGGAATAGAAGGCCATATTCAGAGTCTCTGGTTATCCTCAAGCCAGCTTCCACAAAGAGCAACTTTACACTGGTTTCATTCATGTTAAACAATTTGGCAGGGCTGTCTTCATTTAATTTTATTTATGTCATTTTAATTTTATTGTCTATATTTTGTACAAGTTTATTAGTGATTAAGAAATACTGGTAGCTAGTCTGGATTTCATTGTAACAACAGATTGCTGCCTACAACTTTCTAGTAGAAATTATTGAAATTTCCTAGGTCACGGGAGGTAACTCCGTCCTTTAATCTTTTATATAAAGGGTTAAATTCCATTCTTGAAACTCAGGATTTTTGTCTCTGCTATTCCTATTGGAAGGATGTGTTGGATTAGTCTGCTTTGATGGTTTTAAAGTATTTCTTGCCTCTTGACCAGTTTATATTAATTTTTTTCTGGTGACAGCACTGACCTTTAATTTAAATAGTTTCATTTTTCCCCCAATTTCTGCATTTGTCATTCTGTTGAATCAACAGTGATATTACCTTTTCTCTTCCTTAATTTTATTTAATGGAATAAACCAATTTTCTCCAATAACTATCTATCCTTCAAATAATCATTCCCTTAAGGTTTTTATAAGACCTGCTCATCTGTCAGTGAGAGGTAGCATTTGACCATTAAACACAGAACAAAGCCAAAGTTTCCTCTCAGAGAAGGATTTCCAGTCATGCTCTTCCAATGCTTTCCAAGCCTCAGGTTAATGGCCATGTAGAGGAGGTGAAAAAGTGGTTTCAGTTGATACACCATTAAAACCAGAAGACAGATTTCAGGATTGCCTAACTGTGAGTAATGAATTTATGAACACTAAGAACTACCCCTAAAAACCCAATGACATCTGGAGCAAGCCAAATAAGGTTTCTGCTGTTGAAATCCTTTGTATGATGTTACCTCTGAATTCCTATAGCTGACTGTGTTTTTTGGCTCTGGTTTCCTTCAGGGGCAACGCAAGTGTCTGTAGTTTAAATTAAGACGTCCGTTTTTGGTAACTGCCACACCGCTTCTAAAAACTTCTTCAATTACCTCAGATACAACCTGACTGGATAAGTCTTAAGTCTGATAAGAAAATTATAAGAAGATGTATATCTGTATTTTATTCTGATACCTTGTCCACCTGACCGTCCCAGCATTTCTCCATGTTCTATACTCTGAATTCATTCTACCACTACAATGACCACTTTATGTTAAAAATTTCTTAATGAAATAGACACTTTAAAAGTAATGGGTTATTCAAGAAATGAACAAATTTACACCTACTGAATAGTTTTATTATTTCTTCTTATCAGTCACATCACACTGGAGTGCTGCTGGATAAATACAACCTCTTGAAATAGGGGATGGTTACATAATCTCGATGGAGAGGAGTCTGGACCAGTCAATAAGCCTGTCATGAACTTATCAAAGGGTCAAAATCAAAGGAATTGCCAAAAAGAGGGGCATAGTGGGCACCCCCACATTGGTAAGTGTCTGCTGCTGACCACCCAGTCAAAAATAGATGGATGGATAAATCTTCTTTAAGCAATTGGAAGGAGTCTTATGATCACAGGCCCAGATAGCATAGTGGACTTTAACTTCTGCAATATTTGCGGGAAGGACAACTCCAGGTGTGTGAAAGAATTGGTTGGATTATGGGCTTGGGGGGTAGTATCTGATGGTTCAAAGCCTAACTCATGGCCAACTGTGAGTAATGTTCCTTATAAGCTGATTCTGGAGTCAACGCTCTTTAATATCTTCATCAAAAACCTGGATAATGGACTGTATTCAAGTTTGTAGATGGCATTAAACTGAGTGGGAACAGCTGATGTGCTGGAAGACAGGGCTGTCTCAGGTTCTGATGGATCTTGGTTAAGTACTGGTACAGGTTACCCAGAGAGACTGTGGCATCCCTATCTTTAGGGTTTTTTACATGTGGCTGACTAGAGCACTGAGCAGCCTCTTCTGACTTTCAGAAGGAGGTTGGACTATATGATCTTCTGAGTGCCCTTCCACCTGAAACTGTTCTATGAACATATTATTAACTTGGTGGGGGAAGATAACAAATCTAAACAGGTTCTGATATTTTTTTACTTTGGGTTTTGTGAATTTCTGGAAGACTTTTTTTCTGTTTCTGATGGATCTGCCAAATGTGCAACACAAACAACTTATTTTTCACTGGAAAATATTGGGATTTAACAAAAACAAATTGGAAAACCTGAAATAGATAGAAGCTAGATGAACTAGAAAAGGCATAGTTTTTGCTGAAGGAGCTGGCTGAACTGGATTTTAGAAAAACTCTCCCAGCCCTGTCAATCAAATTCAGAATGAAGCCTTCTTTCATAGAATCATAGAATTTCTCAACTTGGATAGCACCCATAAGGATCACCAAGTCCAACTCCCTGGTCCTCGCAGGACTACCTAAAACTAAGCCATATGACTAAGAACATCATCCAGATGCTCCTTGAACTCTGACAGACTTCCCTACTTCGACCACTTCCCTGGGGAGCCTGTTCAGTGACCGACCACCCTCTCAGCGGAGAACCTTTTCCTAATGTCCAATCTGAACTTCTCCTGACACAACTTCATTCCATTTCCTCATGTTCTATCAGTGGTCACCAGAGAGAGGAGAACAGCACTACGAAGTTTGACTGAATACAGATAGCTTCTAGCCTGCTTCCTTACCACACCTTCACAGGCAAAGGCTGGTTTTCATGCTATTTCAACCCATTTCTTAAGTTAAAAGGTGTTGATAAAACAAATGCATTGCATAACCTATTTTTTATAAACAAGAGATTTTGTGCAAATATAAGTACCTGATAAGCACTTAGGCTTTGGGGTGAGTCTATGAGTTGAATTACAGCTTTGTATAATTCATGGTTTGTTCTCACTAGTCTGTTCGCACCTTGCTGTGTGGAAGTTTACAAGTAACTCCCTGCGGTGCAAAATGCAAATAAGCTTCATTTAAAGAATAAACTCAACGTGAAGCAGTGCATTATGACTTTCCTAGAAAATAAGATATTCTGCAGTAGTTTTGATACTGAAAATGCAGCCAGGTAGTCATAAATTATAGAACTTTCAAAAACTTCCCCTTTTATTTGCAATTCCTTTTATTTGTAGTGTTGCAAGCCTGCATACGTCAGTACAGCAAAAGCCAAGAAGCCTCTGAGGATTTAAGCAGTATAATGTATTTAACAACAGTATTTCAATGTAGGGAAAAAATAGGCACTTTTTACTACGATACAAAGGAAAAGAGTGTGAATGAAATAAAAATACCTTAGAAATAAGAACTATAAAAATAAAAAGGAAAACTATTACTTTTGAAGCAAAAAAGAAATGCATTTCTAAGTAATCTTTAATTTTGAAAGTCCTGGCATCTATGCACAAAGGTTGTCTCTTCCCACGTCTGCCTAGAATTTATTTGCAATGGGAACATTTTAATTCATTAGTACTATCGTACTAGTATCCTAACTAATGAGAAACTTTGATTTTCCTATGACAAGAACTGCAAATAAAAAGACAGAAGATTATGAGCTAAGTGTGGTTAGTTAGACAAAACCATGAATTAAGCCTTCTTACTTAACTTTAATTAGGGCTAGAAAACTACTACCCTAAACTGTCAGAAATAATATGTGTGGTTTGTTTGTAATTTGATTGCACTTCATATATTACCTAAACTAAGACAGTCTCAACTTCATCTAACTTGCTGGAACCACATTGCAGTATGCAGCATGAAAAAATTATACAGAGACGAACAAAAAAAAGAGGACTACAAAAGACTAATAAAGTGGAGAATGTTTGAAGAAGTTAACTGTAAACCAGCAGTACAGAAATCATCAGGCTAATATGTAAAGTAATGTGTAATAGGTAAAGTGAATATCTAGTATCTTGAGCCATCAAATGTGTAAGGTTCTGTTTACGTAGTTGGGGTCTGTGTCTGCAAGAAAATTTTTTCCCCTAATTAGCTGGTTGAGTCACTCTTGAACTAGGAAAAGGTGACGCTCACTCTTTGTACAGTCCACACCTGTACTATACTAATTTTGTGCATTTTAGAATAACATTTGGGGGCAACAACCAAAGCTTTTAGCACTTATTGTAAAGTAAGTCATCCCATGCATTATTGCCCTGAAACCCGAGGCAGTCTTTTCAAAATACAAACACAGGAAGAGCAAAACCTTGAGATGTCACCAACTCATAAGGCACACAGAAATGAGCTCATAAAAGCACTGAAAAGCTGTGTTAGAAAGTCAACCAAATTTTAACCTGTAGCTTCTCTAAGGCCAATTTACATGAGCTACATAAATATCAGATATCATCAAGAACATTAGAAAAATATTTACCTTGAAAGACAAGCCAACAGGCAAAGACACCTACCTTGTGTAACACATTTGAAATTCAAAGAGGAGCTTCTAAACCCAAACTGCACCAATTAGTCCAAGAATAGATATATTAATTTTTTTAAAACCTTTGTTGCAGGCTTAGTCATCCCAGAAATCCCTTTGTTTTCACTCCTGTGTGCCCATCATGCCCGGCAAAGAGATGGAACAGGAAAAGCCACCCCTGCCCAGGTAGCGAGGACATGTGAGGAAGGTCTGAGCCAACTCCAGACCTGAAACAAGCTACAGGGTCCTGACAGCATGGAAACAGCTACAGCTGAATCCCTTCTGCTTATTTGCCCCATTCCCTAGAAGCAGTTTAGTAAGCTGAATTTGTAAGCCATGATTTGAAGATGCTGCTAGGAAAATGTTTGGATTAAATTTATAGAATTCTTTAATAAATTTGGCATATATTTACACAGAACTAAGTAAGAAGTGTGATGTCTGCCCTATGCTCTGTTGCATGTTGTGTCATTTTAACTTAGAAAAACAGAATTTCTACCTAAAATTGCAAACTTTGTTAAATGATTAGATCTAGTTCATTTTCTGCTATTCTAGATTATCCCTCTTAGAGAAATTTTTGTGCAGTTAGTGTCTGGAGCAAATCTGTGGCTTCCTTGTAGAATTCCTGTGTGACCTTGAGCAAGTATTTGGTTTTATCAAATAACACAATGCTCTGACTGAGCACATGCTAATAAAACTTCCCTACATCATAGGCAGGCTGTGGGAATCAACAGCATTAAATACCTGAGGTGCTCAATAGTCTGGTGATTAGGACCATATAAGTAGTTCCATAGTCAATCCCCCTATGGTTAGAACGTTGTCAAAGTGTGTGCTCCATGTATCTGTGTCTGATGTGATATTTTCCTAGTACCAAATTATCTGGAGACATTACAAGCAGAATTGTGGAAGGATCAAAACCAGCTCGAGTGGCTCACCCAGTCCCTTGTTGCAAGATAAAATGGCATGCAGCTGACACAAAACATCTCAAAGCCCTTGATTTGCTTTAGTGCCTTTTAAAGTACTTCTTCTGAAGAAGGAATATATGTGTGCACACAGGAGTTATTACCAGCTAAAAACTGTCTGCTGATATCCCACGTTAGAACACTGCATGTATCTATTCTAAAATCAGATGCGACATTGAAAAAATATTTGACAGAGGTATGGTTGTCTTTTGATCTTTATGAATTCCTGACATACTTCTACTGATCATGACCTTCCTGCTACTTTCAGAGGTGTACAGAAATGAGAACCATCCCTTATGTGCTGCCAATTTTTATCTTACCAGTGAATAGTGATAATTTTTTTCTTTTTGTACATTTACAGGGGGTCACTCATAGGCCTGTATGGGATTTTTAACTACATCAACTGAAAGAAAACATAATAATATAATAATGATTATTAATGTAACGTGCAATGCCTGGTCCTATAAAACAAAGTTAAGAAGCTTGCTGTCTTGTACATTAATATTGATTTGGAGATGAGATCACTTTCCACAGAATTTAATGCAGCTTTGGTCTCAATTGCCAGTACAATTCTTAAAGTATGTCCTGTTTTTAAGAATAGGACCTTTCAGCTGCGATAGAGAGTTCCTCAGTGGTTGATCTAAACCGCTTCATACAGTAAATATGGGATCGCTGGAGCTGTTCCAGTTTTGCAATGATGACGAGCCTGATAAGCAGATGGGAGACACATTTGTAGATGCTCTTCACTGCTTCTCTGTCAAAGCTTTTCGTTTGTCCACTTACTCTTATGCTTGCTTCTCCTGAACAGAGATTCAACCCCAAATAAAAATCATCTGAGAACTTCTGACTGAGGTAGGAGCTCATGTTTAAAAAACTAACCAATATGGCTGATGGATACCTATTTTGCCTGTTTACACCCCTTTATGTGAAGAACTGCAATGCTGTGGTATGTCTTCCATATAAGCTGTGAGTCCATCAGTATCTGATGAAAATCATCTGCTGTCTTTCCTAGTAAAGATTTTTGTGCATTCTTTCAGATCGTTGACAAAGGTGTTATATAGCATAGCAGCAAATCTGACCCCTGCATGATCCATTAAAACATATTTGTTCTGTTATACCTCCCTGTGTCTAAACTAACCAGGTTTTAACCTACTCATTTGACGACAAGTTGCTGATTTTGTTAATCACCGTAACTTCTTAACTGAAATGTTGACTAGTTCCAAATTCAATACTTTGTCAAAGTCCATTACAGCAGCAGTCTTGCTTGTAACAATCAAACATTCAAACTTGTGTTTGATTTTTATCTGCTCAGATAGGATTTAGTTTTTTTTTGTTTCTCTCTGCTCATTTTCATCTAATTCTGTATTAAACAAATAATCATCAGCCACTCTATTTTGCCCTGGGGTTGATGTCAGGCTAATGGACTCCTTGTTATTCATGCAAGTTAGCTGAAATGTTAACAAAATGTTAGTTTGCTTTTAGTCTCCAGAACTTCTTCAGTTATCTTAGAGTCAATGAAAACCACTCCCAAGGATCCTAAGGGCTCCTTTTCCAGTACTTCAGCTTGCTGTAGACAAATTATCAGTTCTTGCTGACATAAAAAATTTCTAACACAAGTAGCTGCTGTTTAGCATCTTCTGAAGCTTCCAATTGGAAAATGCATGAAAAGCAAAATATAGTTGCCTTTCCACTTCCTTGTCTTTTTAATCCTTCTGACCAACAACACAAAAGAGAAATTGTATATAAAATAAAATAGATATGCAAACTTTTGGAAGGCCTTAATTTCCTTAAATTTGATGGTCAAGAATCCTACCTGTGCCTTTATTAGTTCTAAAATTCTAGAATATTAATATCAAATTAATTACTGTTATTAATAATGTCTTCTTTTTTTACATTCTGTACACACTCAGTTTGCTCATGTGTGCACACACATGTGTGAGAGAACTTTTGCATATATGTGTGTGGAGCTGCTTTCACTTCCTGTCAAAGTCAGTTTGTGGTTTCAACCACTGTGGCCTTTCGCAGATGTGAGAATGTGGATTTCTGAATACCTATTAAAGTGTTCTTAAACAATTTCTGATTATTATTCATATGTTTTTAATTAAAATCTGCCTCCTGCCTAATCTGGTTCATAATTGTTTGCAGCTTTTTGAAACTGGCCCTTTGAAAGTATCAAGTGTGTATAGCACTCATTTAGACTTTCTTCTTTTTAATGATTGCAAATATAATTAAAACAAAATCACCTCTCTCCCATGCTAATGACAATCTCTTTGAAGAATAACTAATATCAAGTAAATTGTTAAATATCCTTTAGATTTTTGCAATTACATTCTTATCCCTGATTGGTTTATGTGAATGCCTTTGAGAAGAATTAACATCTTGTAATGCAGCTTGGGTAAAAGTCAGTGCAAAGTAGAACCATATAAGGAGCAGCAGGAGCCAAGTTATTTCTGAGATGAAAACTGAAGGTCAGTCTTTTTCCTAAAAGACCTGACTTTTTCTCAGTTAGGGTTAGTTTTGTTGGCTGAGTGCCGCACTGACTACTGCATGGGGTAGAAAGAACTTTGGGTCATTTTCCTGCCCTCCACACTCATGGGCCACTAGCATGCAGTTCAGCTACCTATATGTTTTAAAAGTTGTGAGGTTTTAAAAATTGTGATGTTTTAAAAGTTGAGAGTCCATCTTCACTTTTCCCTAAATACTGTAATACCTTTATAATCCTCAGCATCAAATGAAGAAATTATGTTTCAGATTTCAAAAAGATACATCAAGTCAGATGTTAAAGTGGTTGGGTTTTTTTCTTTTTAACCAAATCCATGAAAGCTGGGAACTTGGATGAGGAGGACAATCTTCTGTGATATCATAATTATACAATTATGTTTGTTCCTTCTGCTTTAGGCCAAATACAAAAGAGCTCTCACAATTTTATCTTATAGTGATAACTGGCAACTATGTTGTGTCAAGACCATTCTGCAGGAATCTGACATGCATGGAGAGCAGTGGAATGGAAAAAGTAGGGTTATTTTTCCTCTGAAATATCTGCAGTTTGGGTAGATCTTTTGATTATTTATTGAACTCTGAAAGGCAGAAACTAATGGTACTGTAGACCTAAATAACCCTAGAGACATCAGCGCTTGGCAGAAAGCTTTCACAGAAAATCTGTGCTTCCTTCTTACACCTGACTGCAGGTTGCATTAATTTCCAGCAGTCCCCTCAGCAGGTTGGACACGGGCAGATCTCCAGGTCATACTGACAGTACCATCTGACCTTCTCTACTCTTCGCCCAAAGGATTTTGGGCCTCACAAGCATGAAGTCTGTGGCATCTACTGATAAAGGTGTCATCAGCTCACCCTCTTATCTGCCTGGCTGTGATCTCGCAACTGCTTGCTACAGACAGACCTCTAGCATCTTCCACGGAAATCTCTCCTTTACAGTACAAACATGACAAAATGAAGCCCACAACTGTAAAGGAAGCTACAGTGGAGGAAACAGGTCGGTTGAACAGACATGGATGGTTTTTGCCACACTTCTGTGTCTTTTGGGTATCTTTATTGTGTCTCAGGTGCAACGCAGAGGAGGAACAGTGGCTTAGAGCACCACAAACCTCCATCTGTCGCACAGTGGGTGCCTAAAGTAGGTCTACCCTGCTCAGCAGTGCTTGTGAGCAGAAAGGGTAGATATACAGTTAAACCCGTATCCTGGTCTTTTGTGCTTCTGCCTATCTGACTTGTATGTCCTTGAATTGATCACCTGGGTGACCAGTGTGGGAAATGCAGGTAAGGTGGGGACCCCGGCTCTGTCAGCCATCACAGCTCTCACGGAGTGCCACAAGAGGTGCAGGGAGCAAAGCTGAACTCGGAAATGAAAGTCTTAATCTCTGCCACATAAAAAAAAACAACCAGGAAAACAAAACCAAACCACATTATGATATCATTCGATATAAAAGTTTTTGCTTCAACTTTCTTAGGACAAAATTAAAGTGTTAAATTTTGCAGAAAAGTGTAAGATTTTCCCACAGAAAAATCCTCACTCAGCTGTAATGAAGATATTTCCCAGTTCCTTCCATCTCTGCTACAGCTTTCTGCACTTTGTCTGTGACTTAACATTTTGAGAGGAAAAAAACCCCCCCACAAAACCTGTGGCTTACTGAGTCACTTACTGGCACAAGGCCTTGTTTAAATATCTTCCTGAAGTGGTTGGCTTGGCGCTCCCTATCTCTGAGGATTTCTAATGGATCGTACTGCCTGAAATTAGGCCAAGCAGTTTCCTCAAAAGAATTGAAGCTTTTTAAATGGTTACTACCATTTCTTTTCAGTTTAAATTTAACAGCTGATTTCATCCATGGATTTGTAATGCTCTTCCCTTCCCCCTGTCCAAAAAAATGGATTTCTTCTTGTGCCGTATTACATCGTCTCTGTTCTGAAAACAACTGAGAAGTTCTCCAGCACCGTTTCTAAACTCATGGATCTGGTATTCACCCGTGAAACAGGTGACTGCTGCCTCAGTAACACAGCATCAATTTAATAAACCAATATTTTCAGCAAGAATATAATTCCCTGGAGGATGGTGAAGCAGTGGAGCAGGCTGCGCAGAGAGGCTGTGCAGGCTCTTTCCTTGGAGGTTTTCACACCCTGCATAACCTGGTCTGACTCCATAGCTGCCGCTACTGTGAGCAGGAGATTGGACCAGATGCCTCTGGAGGTCCATTCCAGCCTGCATGATCCCACGATCCTTTCCTGATTGTCTGTGCAGCAATCGGTTTGTTTTCTTTTAAGTACAATATTAGAATTCATTTCTAGTTAAAGGTCTTTGTTCAAATCCTTAGATTCACCCATGGCTTCCAAAATACACAGCTATGCAAACATACATCACTGCATCGTCAAATTGCACTTTGGGGTTTTCTTCATGTAAAATTAAGTTAATTATCAGAGCTATCTCAACAACTGTTGTCATCAACATGCAGCGTTTATTCCCTTCTCTTAGCAGTTCTCAATCAATTCAGCCTCCAGCTTTTCCACTTGCCTGGCATCTTTTCTACCTACATGGTCCTACTGATAAACAGCAGTAGCACATAACACAATTATATAAATTGCTGTTGAGTTGGAATGGTGTTTTGCCACAATGAAAATGTTCCTCTACTTGTACAGATTCACCCTTACCTTTGAATCTAATATTTTCTGACACTGTCTGGGTGACTTTAACTAATTTTTTGTAGATTTTGTAGATTTGTAGATTTTTTTTTGTGTTCAAAGTGAGTGTCAGATTTTTCTTGTGGCAATTGCTTCTCACCTCAAAAACATAAAGTAGCCCATCTTATAAAGGTATTTACAAGAATGAGCACATTTTCCAACTCTACAGGAATATTTTCCTTGACGTGCCACAAATTAATATTTTTCAGGGAAACTGAAAAGATTTGATTTCCACTTGAGATGCTCCTAAACAATTACCTTTATAGCCCTATTGAGAGTAGGGACATTAAATAAATTATAAAGGGCCAAGTACCAAAGCCCTTGCTAAGGACTTGATTGCACAGTAATGGCAGAACTGCATAACTCAATGTACTGACCTGTCCAAGGGGTCTATTTGTAGGAATTCCACTTCCATTTTTAAGTTCAGTATTATATATGGAAACACTATTCCTAAGAAAACTCTCACTCTGAAATTTTCAAAGATGAGTTGCTAGGAATTCTGTTCTAGGAAAGAAGTATACATATCCATACTATGAGGATTTGTATAAATTCAGGGTTTGCTGTTTATTTCAATCTCACTACTTCTCATAATTTATTTTGCAAATTCATTTCAGTATATCCTCCCAGGAGAAGTCAGTGCACTGTTTGTATCTTTAGTGTTTGCTATAAAATTGCATTTACTCATTTTAGGCAAGCTAGAAACATAACTGGTGATGCTGCAGAGTTGATGCTGAATTTTACTTAAAAATACAAATTAAATGTTATTGGAAAACACAAGTGTAGTGAAGGTATCCCTGCAATATTTGTTAAAAATAGTTTTGAATTTGGTACTAAACCAGTTTGAGTTCTATATAGAACATCTAACATATTTATACTAATTATGTTAATATGCAATTACTAATATAAAACCATAACAAAATCCTGGACTTGTGAAATTGGTCTGATTTTTGGCATTCATTTCAGAGAACCAAGATATCACTCTGTGTGGATTTCCAAAAGAATACAATAACCTTTTAAAAGTGATAACATATTAGGTCTTTGCAAATTAATCAGTACTTCAAGATATACTGTAGAAGGGGAAAAAGGTCCTTAGTAGGTTTCTGTGTCTATGTTGTGTGTCAACAGCAAATGTTCTAAACTGTAAATTATTTAAAAGTGTAGCACACTATGGCATCTCTTTAGGTTCAGATCACTGAATTTGTAATGCAGTCAGCTCTGTAGACAGAAACATTTCTATGTGATACATGCAAAACATTTCTTCACCGAATTAAGTAATGTAGCAAATTGTATGAACTCCAATGGGACCACATATTAGGCTAATCTAAGCTGTCATGGAGTCATGGACTAATGAAGAAAGGATTGAAAGAATTAACCCAGTTTCTCTCCTTCTCTTATCAACTGTCACTGGGCAAGCATAAGTCAGGGGAAGGTACTCAGTATTTGATTCTGCCAAACCTACAGAAATGCATAATATGATTATTACTTGTCCTTTAAATACTGTATGTGGATATTGTGTAGCTTTTGTTCTTTTTGGTCTGTCTCAAAACACTTTGCAAATGGGACAAGTATCATTATTCTTTTTATATAAAGAAAATACTGATTTTGTTATATGTCTTATTATTTCTTATTTCTTTTATCTTATATTGTAAAATATATAAAGAAAAAACTCTTTTTAAAAGGAAAATAATTCAAGCCAGAGAGAGGAAAGGTGTCAGAGTTCTCCTTTTGACAATGGGACTATTCATATTATTACAGTTCAGTGTTTCTCTAAACAGGGAAGAATCAAGGGTGTGATTTGCTTCCATTGAGGCATCAGGGTTGTGGTTGTGACTTTTCCATCAGGCAAACCCAGCACCACCTTGAAGGCATGAGTACATTTGCATCATATAGCTACAGTGAAAAGTGTTAAAACAGAGGATCCATCTTTTTTTTTCTTAGATATTAATAAACCTTCTCCCATTAGGGTAGCAGCAGGTTAGCAAGAATAACAAAACCTTTTCAGCGTGTTGAAAGAAAAAGCCTTACCCAGTCAGTAGCTCTCCTTTGCAGCCATCCCTCATGGCACTTAAATGTCATTTCAAACTTCACTTCATCACCTTGGTGAGCTAATGCACTCTATGGCCTCACCAGATGTGTTTCTCTCAGAAGCAGTAAGCACTTTACGTGGCTTCACCCTCCCACCCCCCTCCTGGGAAACTGTCTTGAGAGGCTGTTTATATGTTAAATTGCAAGGGAACTATGGATGAGAAATATCAATTCTGCTATGGCCTATGAACTGATCTACATTTCTTTCAGCTCACTGAAATGGGGTCACATAGCTAGAGACACACAAACTGGGGAGGAAGAAACAGTGGATTGCCTATTGTAAAACTGGAGCCGGGTGCCAAGGATATACTTGACAGAGAAGCAAGAGAGAAAGCAGAATTATACTGGTAAAACTATATACAACACATACCCGTCTCTCCAGATACATCTACAGTCAAGATTTGATTCTCTTCTGAAATGTATTACCTACTAGTGTAAATCCATTGACTTTAATTGCATTTATTTCTGCTTTTTACCAATCTGATGGTCAGGTACTGGTGCCCAATCATTGCCTCTTCTAAGATCAGTACTGCTTTTCTGCCAAGTAAAGTAGGTCCTTTGGCACTTTGAGGTTGACTTCTCATAAAATCATACAATTGTTCAGGTTGGAAAAGACTTTCAACATCATCGAGTCCAACCGTTAACCTAACACTGCCAAGCCCATCACTAAATCCTGTCCCTAGGTGCCACACCTACATGTTTCAAATACCTCCAGGTATTTAAAGACTCCACCACTTCCCTGGGCAGCCTGTTCCAATGCTTGACAACCCTTTCAGTGAAGAAATTTTTCCTAATACCCAATCTAAACCTCCCCTGGTGCAACTTGAGGCCATTTCCTCTTGTTCTATCACTTGTTACTTGGGAGAAGAGACCTACCCCCACCTCGCTACAACCTCCTTTCAGGTAGTTGTAGAGAGCCATAAGGTCTCCCCTCAGCCTCCTTTTCTGCAGGCTAAACAACCCCAGTTCCCTCAGCTGCTCCTCATAAGACTTGTGCTCTAGACCCTTCACCAGCTTCATTGCCCTTCTCTGGACACGCTCCAGCACCTCAATGTCTTTCCTGTAGTGAGGGGCCCAAAACTGAACACAGGACTCGAGGTGCGGCCTCACCAGTGCCGAGTACAGGGGAACAACCACCTCCCTGCTCCTGCTGGCCACACTGTTTCTGATACAGGCCAGGATGCTATCGGCTTTCCTGGCCACCTGGGCACACTGCTGGCTCATATTCAGCCGGCTGTCGACCAGCACCCCCAGGTCTTTCTCTGCCGGGCAGCTTTCCAGCCACTCTTCCCCAAGCCTGTAGCGCTGCATGGGGTTGTTGTGACCCAAGTGCAGGACCCGACACCTAGCCTGGTTGTATGTCCTACAACTGGCCTCTGCCCATCGATCCAGCCTGTCCAGATCCCCCCGTAGAGCCTTCCTACCCTGAAGCAGATCAACCCTCCCTCCCAACTTGGTGTTGTCTGCAAAGTTACTGAGGGTGCACTTGATCCCCTCATCCAGATCATTGATAAAGATATTAAACAGAACTGTCCCCAGTACTGAGCCCTGGGGAACACCACTTGTGACCGGCTGCCAACTGGATTTAACTCCATTCACCACAACTCTTCCGGCCCAGCCATCCAGTCAGGTTTTGCCCAGCAAAGAGTGCACCCGTCCAAGCCATGAGCAGCCAGTTTCTCCAGGAGAATGCTGTGGGAAATGGTGTCAAAGGCTTTACTAAAGTCTAGGTAGACAACATCCACAGCCTTTCCTTCATCCACTAAGTGGGTCACGTTGTCATAGAAGGAGATCAGGTTAGTCAAGCAGGACCTGCCTTTCATAAAGCCATGCTGACTGGGCCTGATCAGCTGGTCATTCTCTACGTGCCGCATGAAGGCACTCAAGATGATCTGCTCCATAACCTTCCCTGGCACTGAGGTCAGAGTGACAGGCCTGTAGTTTACCGGATCCTCCTTCTGGCCCTTTTCGTAGATGAACATCACATTTGCTAATTTCAGTCAAGTGGGACCTCCCCGGTTAGCCAGGGCTGCTGATAAATGATTGAAAGTGGCTTGGTGAGCACTTCCACAGCTCCCTCAGTACCCTTGGGTGGATCCCATCTGGCCCCATAGACAAGTGTGTGTCTAAGTGGTGTAGCAGGTCACTAACCATTTGCCCTCAGATTATGGTGGCTTCATTCTGCTCCCCATCCTTGTCTTCCAGCTCAGGGTGGTGGGTACCCGGAGAACAACTGGTCTTAACATAAAAGACTGAGGCAAAGAAGGCATTAAGTACTTCAGCTTTTTCCTCATCCTTTGTCGCTATGTTTCCCCCCACATCCAATAAAGGATGGAGATTCTCCTTAGCCCTCCTTTTGTTGCTAAGGTATTTGTAGAAACACTTTTTATTGTCTCTTATAGCAGTGGCCAGATTAAGTTCTAGCTGGGCTTTGACCCTTCTAATTTTCTCCATGCATAACCTCACAACATCCTTGGAGTCCTCCTGAGTCATCCCGCCCTTCTTCTGAATGCCATAAACTCTCCTTTTTTTCCTGAGTTCCAGCCAAAGCTCTCTGTTCAGCCAGGCCGGTCTTCTTCCCCACCAGCTCATCTTTCAGCACATGGGGATGGCCTGCTCCTGTGCCTTTGAGATTTCCTTCCTGAAGAAGGTCCTCAGCAGAGGACAGTTGTGGTCTGGGTAGTTTCTGAGCATAGCTTCACTGAATTGCATGTATACATGGAACAGACAGGTGGAGAATTACTAAGCAACTATTACAGCCCAAATCCAGCAGGTTTCCAAAGTACAACACTGCCTGGGAGCAACTCCAATCAAATCTATCACAAGCACTTCTGGTGTTGACACCATACTTTCTCTACAGGATCTTTACATGGGAAACAAACAAACAATCAAATCCCCAATATTGGAACTTTCTTAAATTTTTGGAAGATTGTATAACAACACTGTAGATACTGTCATAAGAGTATGCTATGTCGTCATACCACTACTCTATAAGAAAAAGTTTTAAACATGTAGAAATGCACTTCCTCAGAAGTGTTGAACATGAGCCCTTTATTATTTTCATTATTGCTGAAACATTCTTTTATAACAGCTCTTGGAGTGGCCACCAAACATTCCTTTGCCAAGGCAATTTTGAGAAAACTTATGAAAAAATATTTTAAAAATCCATTCTCTTTGAGATCACTGGACAATAAGTGTTGACTTCTTTGCTGACAGAAATTGTGTTTTGGCGGCAATCCACATGCCTGGAGACAGATTCTTCCATGGATTTGAGATGGAATTGTTTCAGTGTTACCTCCGTTCAAACCAGCTAGGGGCCTGGACCACAGCTAAACTTCAGATTTACCTATCCAGTTTGTTGGCTACTTAAGGTTCGTCATAACTACAAAGTTATGTACAATTCTTTATATCATGCTCATAATTACTGAAAGGAGCAGCACAGAAAACAATGCTTATCAGAAACTTCTGTAAGCTAGTCGTATTCCTAACATCTGGAGTATAATGTATTATTAACAAGTAAGTAAATGAGTAACAGAATACAGGAAAATTATAACAGTTATAACATGTTACCAAAGCAAGATTAAATAGTCTCCAGACTGTGGCATGGTGTGTAGCTAAGCTGATTAATTCACAGGGTCAAGTAGTTTAGAGTAATGTCCTTAAAGGGCAGTGGGGGAAGGCTAGTGAATGAAAGTCAAGTATGGCTTTTTTGTGTTTGCTTTCGTTGTTCTGCCTGGTTTATTCCACTTTTTATCAGAGCTGTTCTGACAGTAAGAATTGTAAAAGCTATTAATAGTAACGGAGAGAGAACTCTCATAGTACTTTACATCTCCTGCATGATCCGATGTGTGCATCCCACGGTCCGGGTCGGTGTCACATGTTAATGCCAGCAGATAGCCCACACATGGGGTCTGGCAGATTTAGAAGGGAGGCTGGAAACAAAGCCACTGACCACGACTGTCATTGCCTTTAAACTGCCAAGCTGGATTATGTTCTCGTTTCACTTCCTAAACTGAGCTGGAAGGAAAGCATTTTGGCTTGCTCATCCCTCAGATGACTTGAACAAAATATATCCATTTTTCTGTCAGCACTTATGAAACAGTCATTAAAATCTGTCCTTGAACACAGGCGTTCCCACTGATTTTACTGGAATCCCAAGGCAAGATTCTCAGTGAGGGTACATCATAATTTCATGAAACCGGTAGAGTTATACTCATTTATACTATCTAAAGAGATAAGCTATATATCTGAGGTTAAAATGTGGCATTTTGTTTCTGAAGTACTAAGAAAAAACACTCAAGGCCAAATTCTGAGTTTTGTTGGATATTAGTGCCTTTGACCAACCTCTGTGTGAGCAGAATTGTGGAAATCATTTTCCAGCTCTCAGAGTGGGACACAAAGGTGTCAGCAGGTATTTACTGCCACAGGGGTTAAACTGACAGAGGCGTTTGCAGCATTTCCTATGCTATGTATGGGAAAGAGTGCAAAGGTAGATAGGGATCTGGGGATGCTGGTCGACAGCAGGTTCAATACGAGTCAGCAGTGTGCCCTGGCAGCCAAGAGGGCAAACCCCATCCTGGGGTGCATCAAACACAGCATGACCAGCCGGTCAAAAGAGGCGATTATCCCACTGTACTCAGCATTGGTGCAGCCTCACCTTGAGTACTGTGTGCAACTCTAGGCCCCACAATTTAAGAAGGACGTGAAGGTACTCAAACGTGTCCAGAGGAGGGCAACAAAGCTGGTGAAAGGGCTGGAAGGCACGTCCTATATGAGGAGCGGCTAGGGACTCTGGCTTTGTCTAGTTTGGACAACAGGAGGCTGAGGGGTGACCTCATTGCTCTCTCCAGCTTCCTGAGGAGGGGATGTGGAGAGGGAGGTGCTGAGCTCTTCTCCCTGGGATCCAGTGATAGGACACGTGGGAATGGTTCACAGCTGTACCAGAGGAGGTTTAGACTGGACGTTAGGAAGCATTTCTTTACTGAGAGGGTGGTCAAACACTGGAACAGGCTTCCTAGAGAGGTGGCTGATGCCCCAAGCCTGTCAGTGTTTAAAAGGCATTTAAGTAAAGCCCTTGATGATATGCTTTAACTTTTGGTCAGCCCTGAATTCGTGAGGCAGTTGGACTAGATGATTGTAGTACGACCCTTCCAACTGAAACATTCTCTTCTCTTCTCTTCTCTTCTCTTCTCTTCTCTTCTCTTTTCTCTTCCATTCCATTCCATTCCATTCCATTCCATTCCATTCCATTCCATTCCATTCCATTCTATCTCTGTGTTGTAAATGATTATTTTCTTATGGCTTACTATACATATGCATCAGTGTTTACTTTTTTCATTCATTGCAGTGCCACAGAATGCTGCTACAAAATCGTATTTGAGATAAAAATCCAGTGTTTCTGAAAACATGATGATAGGAATGTAACCATGGCCACAAGAGCATTCAATTCAGTCATAATTTAAATACAACAAACTGCATTAAGCTTCAAAAAGGGCACTCCACATCTTCTGACTGGCATTTATACTAGTATATAATATGGCAAACTTGACACCATAGACCAGGATAAAATATTATTATAAGAAAACTGATTGAAGTTAATGTCTTCACAGCACTTTCAAATATGAAGCACTGCCAACTTAATGCTAAGAAAGCATTTGGATCGGCATGACATGTATAAGCCAAGACCAAAAATTACCCTTCTGATGAAGTAATATATTTGTTAGACTGTAGCATTTAAAATTCTTTTGTGTTTACTCCAAATGTTATTATTATGGTCAAGCATTTTCAGGTGATCCATTGAATAAATGGTCAATTACCCTGTTGTATAAAATACAATTGCAATCTATCTAGAGCAAGCTTTATTCATTAGCTAAACAAAATGTTATTCCTTAGAAAGCCAGTCATGGCTCTCCTTGAAGAAAGCATGTAGGAAGTGACATCTCACAGCAGCAGCTTTCTGTTTTCAAGTAGATGTCTAGAGTGATGGGAAGCTTTACAGGAATCCTTTACTCTGGATCCAGAGAAATTGATTCTGTGTAATGGGGTGAATTCTATTTAACAAAGTAGATATTAAGTCGATAGATGATTTTAGGAATCTGAATGATACAGCCAAGGACCAGTGACCTTCAGGACAAAGGTTTCCAGACTAGTAGGTTAGCAATTTTTCATGCACTATCGAAATCTCAAGATTCAATCAAATATTGGCCATATTCTGCACTCAGACATCACTAGCATGACCGCAGCAACAGCGGGAAAGAAAGGCAGATTTTGGCAGTAGCATACAACCTTCTCTAAGAGTCATAAAGATTATAGTTATGGAATGTATTTTTTTTGATACACTGTGCAGCTAATCCAATTGAAAGTCTTGCTTTTTAATTTTTATTAATAGTAAATTATAGGCAGAACTGATGGCACTGCCTTTACTACAGTTGTCGAACTCTTCACTACAAGAAGCTATTATCAGACTGCACATACTTTCCAAACTAATCCTTTGTATAATGCTCCATGCTGGGTTTCCTCCTCAGGCTGACTATTTCTGAGAAATTTCAGACAAAATTGTTTTCTCCTTATTACTTTCTGGTAACATTTTCTTTCAAAAGCTGTGTGGCCCTTTTTTCTGGATGAAGGTTTGGCAATTTGACAAGCTGTGTTTACTACTATCCTACAAAATTAAACACGAATGAAGCCAAGGTAGAAGGCTTTGTAACAGCTCTTTCTTCTCAGGAGGGACATGCTTGAGTGTCATAGGCAGCTTTTCAGAAGGCTCGGTCCTTGTTGTGTGTGTCTCACAACTTGCAGTGCTGACCAGCTGTATGCGTGCCAGATGCAGCCCTGCTGCAGTGAGAGGTGGGATTGCCGCTGGCTTTCATCCTCAGAGTCAGCAATGCAGAGTCCAGACCACAGAGGTACAACCTGGAGCATATTGCCTCCAGCATACAGCTGCACTGGGTTCCATGAGACTGCAAAGCTCATGCTGAAATCGTGCTGAATTCAGGCTCTCATAGTGTGATTTTTATCCAGATAGCTGAGATTAAACCAGAATAGGAATCCCAATCATGCATGACCACACTCATACTTTCTGGTTGCAGGGAAGACATGCTCCCAGTGACTAAGCAACTGATGTAACTCTTAGCCTGTTCACCGACCTTCTCAGAATTGGCTTCATAGGTATATCTGAGATGTATCTTCATTTTGGAAATTAGAACTGTTTGCAGTTTAATAGCAAAGATAGCTTGAAAGGAATTCCATATATGCCTGTTCTGATCTCTTCTTTAATGTGGCTTAAGTTACGACGCAGTCCTATATAAGCTCTAGTTTCAGTGTCTTCCAGATGGGCAGTAAATCTGAACACAAGGGAGGGGTTCTCAGCTTCTCTAAGTCAGCACATATCCAGATGAAGTAGCTTGTGCTAAGGGTTATGTACTCCAGGGATTATAAAGCCATAGTTTCTGTAAATGATATACACAAACATGGTGGTTACTTGGCAGTGTGGCAGGCTGGGGAAAATCAAAGGCAAGGAAGCCCAAGCTGGAACGCAGTAATGGACAATTCAGGACAGTGCAGGGAAATTATCATCTATTTCTTTACCTAGTATTTAGTCATTAATAATCACGCCTAAGAAGATGTATTACAGACTTATACTGGCGTGTGCCAGCTAAGATTTTGGCCCAAGAGTAAGTTTTGAAAGAGGCAAAAATAAGTGGATATAAATGTAAAATGGAATAAAATTTCACCTCAATTTTCCATAGCCACATCATTAGTCTATTTTGGTTTTCTGATAAGAGAGAAATTTTTTTACGTAAGTGTCTAGGTTTAAGATGTCTGGACTTCACTAAGGCATTCAGTATTGAAAAATGTGATAATTATGAGCTGGACTGGAGAAGATGGTACATAAGGTACACAAAGCGCAGAAGGAATTAGCCAAAAAGATAGCTCATGATAGAGATGTCCTGAAAGGGGAATGATTATCAGAGAAAGATTATTTGTGAAGTTCTCTGTGGATCACTCTGAAATCTTGATTAATATTTTCCACAGTGACCTATGTTACTCTAGTGACATTTGCTAATGACACAAACATAGGAGGTATAATGCCTATACAGGGATATAAGAGTGGTATTTGAGCACAGCTGGGAACTTGGTATATGTTGTCCACTTTTGAAATACCACAGGCGGTGACTTGTAAATGCTTCTTGTTGCTTACTCAAAGACAAACCAAATGTGTTTGAAAAAGTAGCTGTATGAATAAAACAATGTTTTGATTTCCGTGCTCCTATTCTGTGAACAGTCCAAACCATATTAATATCTGATGTCAAGAGACAACAAAAATAATGACAGTAAACCAAATGAAACTGTGATTCTCATTCAGAATAATGCAAAAAGTGTGTAGTCACTAGCTCTTGCACCCAGACTTGTGGACAGCTGGACTGGATGGAAAAGGATTGTTGAGAGAATTGTTTTTAATGACCTCAGACAGGTAACTGACCTTCGTCCCAGAAGCACACATATTTGATAAAGTGCCATGGATATCTTTGGAGCCTGGATATATAAATAGTGAGCAACCTTACTAAACTGAAAGAAAAAAAAATTCTTGGGCCTGATTGCTTAAGCTATCAAAAGAAAAAGATTTTTCCAATTGAAAAAAGAAGCATCAAAATAATTACGGAGTGTGAAACCCTACAATATTTAATGATAAAAGATTGGACATTCAGAGATGGGAATGACTTACAAAAGGGCATTATGTTGATGAGATCACTAAAAAGAATCAGTAGAGGGAAATTTAAAGAAGTTGTTGCAGTAGACAAAACTCATGACCCATCCAAAAGCAGATGAAAGTGCTGCCAGAACCAAGCATGAAGTGAGAGATCTGACTAGCAATCAAATACTTGCATGAAAAAGGGATAATTGTGCATGAACAGGGTCATATTCAGCCAGGAAAGAGACATGCATAGTAAGGGCCCAGATGCATTAGATTTGCTTTCATATGGACATCATCTTGCAAAACAAAGGGAATGCTTAGCATTATGGAAGATATGCATGAAATGCCACAGCTAATTTGTTTGCATAAGCTTGCCACTAGGCAATTTGAAATGGAAAAAGCTTTGTAGAACAGAAACATTTACACTGATTGTACAGCATTTCTTTAGGCTCATGTTGTAAACTAAGAAACAGAGCAGATGCGACTATATAACTATCTTCATAATTCCAAAGGACGTGCACTAGCAATTTAGAAATATCCTTTCAGGTAGTTATTTTATACTGTTCCACAGATTTTCTTCACTGTGGCATTTGGGATGCTATTGCCAACCTGAGTAACAGAAATTACACAGAATTCAGCTTTGCATGATCCTGGAAGGAGTTTAGTCACATCCCTGTGAGACTCCATTCAACTCTCATCTCGGACTAGTTGGATGTGCCCAAGAAAGAAACACCCCATCCTTCTCTTTAGGTACGCAATCTGTAATGTAGGAAAGCACCAGTAATTAAGAGAGCAGCAACACGTTTTTAGATTTAAGTTAATTTAATGTAAGGAAGTACTATAAATTAAGCACATAACAAAACCTGGACCTGGGCTGAGGCTTTAGAACTAAGTCATCCTCCAGAAATGGTTGGGTTTTAATGTTACTTATTGTAAGGACACCCGTTTGAGAGGTGACTTTCCTGGGAGGAAAACCACCACAGAATTAGGTGTTCCACAACCAAACAGCATGCAATAGCTGGGTTTGAATCAGGACTGTAATACGAAGCCTGGGATTTTATAGTTTACACCAGTTATCCCCCACATTCCTACTAATAGGAGCTGATGTGCTATAGGCAATAGAAAGATGGAGGCTCTGAGAAGGAAAAGGTGGAGATAAAAGGAAAGAAATATCAAGGAACAGCTCCATGTATATTAAATTCTGGGGGAGGTTGTTAGACAGATGCAAAGTTTAAACATTTTAACAAAAAACAGGCCACTCCATGCTCTCTTTGCACTAGTGTGAGAACTTCAGTGTTCTGATACCTCTTAAAGTATTTGATGAGAGACTAATAGCCTGACAGGCTAACACTTCACTTCCTTCCAATTAGGAGACTTTAACATCAAAGCCAAGGTCCTCCACTCAGCAAGGGCTTACTTGAATGAATTATAGAGGAGAATAAGTCCAGTAGTTTCTTGTTTTTTCCCTCGCGGAGACACAGTCCGGCATAGGCTTTAATAAGATGTTTGAGGTCAAAAGGTTCAGGTTCCTCACTGTGAGCACTAGGAAGCTGCCAGAGTGTTTCAATATGTGTGGTGTTTGTAATGCAATCAGACAAAGCTGAAAACTCTATTACACAGTGTCATGTGGCTGACTTCCTTTTGGAGTGCTCTCGTGTATAGTCAACAGCAAAGAGTATGGGACTTCTAGTACGCTATGAATCTTCCACGTTGCCATTTCAGCCTGCTGAAACAAATAATGTCTTCACCACCATTAAGTTTTTGGCTGGCAGGAGGGGTGTGACAGTGGCTTCCTCTGGGATATTTTGTCAGTTGTTTAAGTACCAATTGGTAACAGAGCTCCAGGACTCAGAGGTCTTCATCGAGGAATGATGACTATGTTTGATGTCTGATGTTATTTGACTTGCTAAGCTCGAATCTGTGGCAGAGTCTAAAAAAACTACCATAAATTGTTCTGCCCCTATTTACCTCATCAGCAAAGCAAAAAATATTAAAATCCCTTTGAAGATTTTAGCATGGAAGATGCTTTGTTCCTTCTTTTGGTCAAAAAGCTTTTTAGATGCAGGATATTTTTTCTTGTGCATAATATCTAGCTTTACTTCTTATTTTTTAATGGTTCCTACTGTCAGGACTGGATCTCTCCATCTTTCAGCAACAGCTTTTGTTCTGAAAGAGTTTAGAAAGTACATGTATCATTAATACCCATTTCACACAGAACAGCTGCACCACTGATTGTAATATAGCAATTGTTTGCGGCGATATTACAACGGAATGAGAAAAATGGAAAAATGGACAAAGGAATGTCTTCTGTTTAATTGCACAAGGGACTGGATTTACCTCACCTTGCCTTAAGTCCTCTTTGGTCAAAGGAGAGAGATCAACATCCACTGAAGAGTAGTTAACATCAAAGTTTCCTTCCATACAAAACAGCTAAGGTATAACAAAGACCAAAGACCACTGCAGAGGTAAAGTCAAAGAACTGTGAGACACAAGACCTTTATCAGACATGAAGATGTCATAATTAATACCTTGAGAAGAGATTCTACAGTATAAGGTCCCTATCTTAATAATCAACAAATGTTTAGGTGAAAATTATTTATCTATCAGTTCACTAGTCTCCAAGAGAAACTCTTTGTTGTATCCAGGTATTAGTTTACAAACCACAGTATCTAAGTCCATGCACCCTTACAGACTGCAAAACCAATGCCATCAAATGAAAGTGCTTTTAATTTCGCCCTTCTTGCCCCCGAATTCCCAGGTAAATATATTTTTTTTTTTTGAGTTGGTGTTGGGTTTTTTAGTTACTTTTCTGTTTGTATTTTTCTCCACGTACTCCTAACCTTTGTCTGCACAAAAAAAAATGAACTGAGATAGGTAAATTGATACAAAATATAGTCCTCTACCACCAAAAGCAAATCCAACTGTAGTGACATTAGTTTATTTAAACCATATATATTCCATGTGGGAGGAACAAAAATCAACTGCAATGTGAGGCACTTCGATAGCAATACAGCTGTAGCCATGCAAGTTTTGGAAAAATAGTACTATTTTCATTCATTTTGGTTTCGTTTGGAAATCACAGTTCCTAACTGAAATGCCATTGCTGATAAAATAAGATCTATGTATATTCTGGGACTTGCACTTTTCCTCCAATAACAGCACCCCCTAATTACTGCAACTAACCGAAAAATAGTGTTTTACAAAACTTTTTGCTCAATAGAAATAATGAAATGCTTCTTGACTTTCTCACTCCTGTAAAACAAAAATAATAAACCCAAATCCTTTAAAAATTCTGTTTTCTCAGAGTTTCTTTATGCCTCGGTTCATTTTGTTTCTTTCAAATTTTTCCTTTTTTCAACCTCCTTTCCCTTTCCCAATATACTTATTTTTTCTTTCTTTTTAAAGTTTTATGTGAAGAAAAGAAATTTAAAAAATATTACTATTTTTTTTAAATTTACAATTTAGGATAGTGGTTGAAAACAGTTAAAAGAGTAAGCTATCCCTGAAGGATAGACAGTCAACATGAAGACTTTAGCCTTGAAAAGACTCCTGGCAGTGCATGACTCATTCAGTGTTGACACATCCATAACAGCCACGAAATTTAGCTTCCAGAAAGTTGCATCAGAGATTGTCTCAGAGACATGTCAGGCCAAGTCCAAGGAAAACCTTAATCAGTACAGTTGAATGTTGGAAATAATATCTGGTGTACATAGAAAAGAATAGGAAGATGAACTCGGAGGCTTTTTTTTTTTTAAGGAAAAAGCTAGCTTCTCTATTCTTATTTGTCCTGGTTTCAGCTGGGATAGAGTTAACTGTCTTCCTGGTAGCTGGTACAGTGCTATGTTTTGAGTTCAGTATGCGAAGAATGTGGATAACACTGATGTTTTCAGTTGTTGCTCAGTAGTGTTTAGACTAAAGTCATGGATTTTTCAGCTTCTGATGCCCAGCCAGCGAGAAAGCTGGAGGGGCACAAGAAGTTGGCACAGGACACAGCCAGGGCAGCTGACCCAAACTGGCCAATGGGGTATTCCATACCATGTGACGTCCCATCCAGTATAGGCACTGGGAAGTGGGGGCAGGGAATCGCCACTTGGGGACTGGCTGGGTGTCGGTCGGCGGGTGGTGAGCAATTGCACTGCGCATCATTTGTACATTCCAATCCTTTTATCATTGCTGTTGTCATTTTATTAGTGTTATCATTATCATTATTCGTTTCTTCTTTTCTGTTCCATTAAACCGTTCTTATCTCAACCCACGGATTTTGCTTCTTTTTCCCGATTTTCTCCCCCATCCCACTGGGTGGGGGGGAGTGAGTAAGCGGCTGCGTGGTGTTTAGTTGCTGGCTGGGGTTAAACCACGACATTATTGAAATTTAAGTTCTTGAAAGTCTGTTTCTTTGTTACTAAATAAAAATGATTGTGTAATTCATAGGAATTTATCACACATGTGGCTCCCCCATAGCGGCCCAGCTTCCAATTCTTCTAAACCACTTTTAACGGAGCAAAACATTAACAAAGTTCCAGCAGTTTGAAATTCAAAATACGTCTAGTCATGAGGTGGTCTAAATGCAGATCTTTTATGTTGTACAGTATCATGAAAACATGAGGTGATGGGAGTACATAAATCCTTAAAGACTTTCCTTTTTCCACTAACATGTCTTCAAAGTTTCTTGGTGCAAATATGAATGAAGTTCCAACGACACTTCTATATTTTTAATCAATCTTTAAATAGTATATCTTGAGTCTCCTGACATTCTTCACACCTAGAGACATTTTCAGTTTATATCTAACTCATAAAAAATAAATGTAGATAAATGAAGTGTGCTCAACGATAAGGAATTGAAGAAGGCTCCCGTATGTAGTTTAAGAAAAATGTATGCACTGTGGAGAATTAAATCTAATTAACTTCAACATGGTATACTTTTTGCTATAAAAGTAAATAGATCTTACAAAAAAACCTTCTTATTAGTCATCCATTACTGGGCTAAATGTTGTATTTTAATAACTATAAAGTAATAAATCACAGTTTCAAGACAAAATTAGACAAGCTTTCTTTTTCTTTTTCATTTTTTCTTTTTGAAATAAAAAAGAAATTTCCATAGGTAGATTTTTTAATTAAGAATTCTGAATTAAGATTTTCTTGTGCTTTTGCAGTGTTATATGAACACAGATATGACTTACACTGGTTTTGCCACATATATACTTCTGCAGAGTAAATATTGTGTGACACTACACCAATCAGATGTTTATCTGATAACCATAATTTCCATGTGTAAGTGTGTCTCCAAGATTTTCACTTTAATTCAACAAAAAGTGACCAGATAAACTGAAAGTATACTATCAATAAATCTTCTGTAGGAACAACTTTAAGCTGATCAAGTATATGGCAAAATCCTCTATGGAAATACTTTTGCCTATTTTCAGCACACCATGGAAGTCAGTCTTAGCAAGCTTTTGTTTGCTTCCTTGATGTGGCTGAACAAAAGATCATCCTGAGTATTATTTACAGTCCATTTCCATTTCCATACTAATCATATTATTCCAGAAACTCAGTCTATATTCACTTGCCAGTCCCCACTGGTGAAAGACAATCTTTATTACATAAAAAAATGGACATCAGAATATTGTTTTTGAAGTGTAATGAAATGATTTAATAACAATGTATCTTCATATTTCCTAAATGATTTTAAAACCTTAATGCACTGCAGGGGTCTGCCTCAGTGGCATAATGAAATGGGACAGTTCAGATTGCAACCTGCTGTGTGAGGTCCCCCCCGTGTACGGAGCAGCATGACAGCTCTGTCTCCTTTCCTTTTTATCTTTCTTTTCCTCTCCAAGTGCTGGGTAATATTCTTCAAGAGGGGGATGTCACTCAGTATCTCACACATCCAGCTGGTGATTAATTTACAGAGTAAAGATGAGGTACTTCTTAGAACTAAATCTACTGCTACAGTTTGATCATGAAAGTTGCCAAAAGATTCAATATATAGCTCTGCTAACTATTGGATGTTAGTAGAAATGTCAGCCATTTACTTTTTATAACCAGCAAATTGGCCTCTGCACGGACATATAGATATAAACATATAGCTAGGCATATAGATAAACATATATTTAGAGAGAAAGTGGGAGAAAAAAAGAGACGTGCACACGCATGCTTACATACACATTGCTGACACAATGATTTTACATTGTCTAAGACTAGAGGCAGCTGCAGGGGAAAAATGCATGCAAAAATAGGTGTAAGCAGCATGAAATAACTTCACAAGAATTTGAGCAACTCTTACAACTACGAACCTTCAGGGTGATCTTTGTACAATTAAATGATCTGATACTCACTGTATTACAACTATTTTTCTTTATGTCCTTTGGGTATAATCCTGGAGGCTTCTTTTAGCTGTGGCTGTGGCCTGGACAAAGCAAAAGTAATATCCTAAATAGAAGTAAATACACAGATTGCTGCTGCAACCTCCGAGAGAGAATGTTTGCAGATCAATAGCAATCATGAAGGGAGAAAGCGAGAGCAGTTGTGTCTGGAAAGGAGTTTAACAGGGAGGGTGAAGAGGTAATACTGGCTGACTAAACCTGTTTACCAAATTGTCTCATTGTAACTTTGCCCTGAGGCATAAGTCCATCTGAATCTACCGGAAAATTAACGGCATTGCATTCCAGGTATTGTTTTGCTGAAGTGAGCTGAAGCACCAGGCTTGGGTTAAGTCTTGAGCTAAGGTCTACTAGATACTGCACAAACTCAAAATAGAGGGAAAATTTTACTTCCAAACTGTAGGTAGTCTTGACTAGACATTCAGGGTAAAAATCATTTCACCTAACATTATGGCATAAATTTCTGCATCTCCTAGGCTCCTGTTTGAATCAAATGGGCACTTCTGGGGCATTTCTCACACCTATTTTAGATGTCTACTTAAGGATAAGATGGATTGAACCCTAGAAGTGCCAATTTCTCTTCACTGATAGAGAGGGAGCCTGGGTTGACTGCCTTGTGTATACATGGATGAATCCCTACCTCTCTATTCCTAGAACAGGGCTGCAGCTGAATTAATGTCTCTGGTGGCACGCTCTCTAACAGAGTTGCATTACTGTATGAGTATTAATAATGTAGGTGATGTTACTCTGTGGGGGATGAATACGTGCCTTTGCTACGAGATGGATTTCTTTACCTGAAGATGAGCTAGAAGTTATTTTAAGTCACATCTTATTTTGTATTTAATAGTAACAGTCTAATATGTAATTTTGCTCTGCATGCATTGTATAGCTAGCTTTTCCAGTCTTTGAATTGACACCTCACAATACATGAACACTTCAGTCTACAATGGGCTTAACACAGAGGGAAGAACCTGACCATCAGCAGCTCACCTGCGAGCTAGTGACATGTAAAATAGCACAGGCTTTTTATTACCACCCTGCCCTTCCTGCCCTAAACTGCATCTAATTTCATCATCAACACTGGATTTCGTCTCTTTCAGGGTTGCACTTTGCAAACACTGTTTAAACAGTGGCACATACTACTTTACTGTCAGGTAGGTGACAAAAATGGGAATCTGTTCCAGATCATTTGACTCTTTTGCCAGCTAATTTCCTATGAGATTCTCCTGATGCAAAGGGCATGAAACCAGTCTTTCCATATATTTCAAACAACTTGAAGTCAGTCCCCTAATGGTAACCCTAGATGATTATAGATATTCCATCATATACTCTTTGCTACTCTTCTGTACATGGTTCTAGGACTATGTACATGGTTCACGTACATAGGACTAAGCTATCTGTGCCTGAACCGTAAATGTGGAGATATTGTTTCTTCATAAACTTCTACAGTCCTGTAGACTAGTAGGTAGCTGCATGACTCCTTTATCTGAAAGTACTCACTTTTAAGGGTGATACACTTTCTAATGTTCATTGTTCGTAGGTGCAGATCAGAAGGAATGTGACCCATATTGCTTCATTTCAATTTTGATATTGCCTAATCTCTATTTTCCTTTCAATTGCTGTTACACTTGGGCTATGAAAGCAAGAAGAAATAAAAAAACCCCCATCCTTCTACTGTCCTGAGATAGATCTATTAAAGCCCAAGTAATAAAAAGCTTGAGCTTGACCGTAACCTAACCACTAATAACAATACCAAGAGTAAAGATAAACTGTCCCCAAACTGTCACCTGAAGACCTGATTTCTTCTCTCATGCATATTTGCAGAGATGAACAAGTAGTATGCTTGTAATCAGCTACTTCTTTCTCTGCAGCATGTTCTGAATAACTTTTTTTTGGTCTGAGGGCTAATAGAAGACAAAATGTCTAAATTTGCAATGTTGTGTGGGCACAAATAGACGACTTCAGCCAGCACAAATACAGAGGACTTCAGCCATCAGGAGCTGGATTCCTCTAATCAGCTGGGCCACTGATTAAGATGCCTGAGTTGCAAATATAGACATAGCATGCTTTCTCTGTGCTTGGCAAAAAGAAATTAAAACCCGTAGAAGGGTGGTTCACCCCACTTGAGATGTCAACTGTCCTTTAGAGATGCTGGCTTGCTCCTACCACACTAAGGCAGATGAAGGTGACTTGTGTCCCTCAGATGGGTGTCTGCATTTACATAGAACAACCCCGGGCCTGTGTTTTGAAGCAGAGAAAATAAAATCCCCCCCCTGAAGCTGATGACGTTACCATGATTAACAATACCGCACAGGGTAGCAGAACTGGGCTCGGTGGATCGGACAATAGCTGACTTTTGCAGACTTGGCAGGTAAAGGGGTTTGTCAGAGGAGGCAGCGTGAGTACACAGCTGGCGGTTTACTAGAGGGTATGAAAGTAATTCTCTGCTCAGGTCCAACATGTTCAGGCAGCATCAGATAAGGAAGCAATCGGTATGTTCACACCTGTTTACATTCAAACTATCTGCTAACTGCGGACACAAACCTTCTATCTTCCTACTAAGACACCAAGATAAATTCAGAGGAAATGGAGCTGTACAGAAAAAAAAGCTACTCTTTGCTAAATTGAGTGATTCCTCTAGGCTCTGACCAACAGTTTGAGGTCAACGTAAGCAGGAAAGACAAAAGAGAGTCCCTCAGGGGTTATTCAGAAGCTAAAATAGAAAATTTCCTCAGCTGTTTATCACCTGGGTCTGACCTCCCGAGAAATATATTTTTTTTACTATAAGAAGGTAATGAAGGATTTGGCAGTGAATGAAAGGGAATTCATCTTCCCAGCGTTTTGTTAGTGACACTCTGGGGCTCTATTTCTGACTTGCATTTCCTTTGGAGCTAGATCCTTAGGCTCGTTGGGCTTTTTTTTTTTTTTTTTTTTTTTTTGTATTGCACTACACCCATGAGCAGGCAGTGTCTGATACTGTGTATGTTTGTAAGGTATAACTGGAGCCAGGTTTCACCTGTGATTTTTTTTTCACAGTTCCTTCCAAATAAGCACAACAAAAGCTTTTTTTTTCTTTCTTTCTTTAGCAAATCTGTTGTCATTGAAAGGACTGATCTTGTAAGACGTCTCGAATCCTCCTCTCCCATAGATACTGCCGCAGAAGCAGGTGCTTGGCATCTCTCAGGATCAAACCTTAAAATGCTAGTTGCCATGGTGACTGAATGTGAAAGAACAATAAAGAGCTGTTTACTAGGGAAACTTATCAACAGGGCTCGACAAAGCACCACAAAACTGTAATTAGGGTTGCGTTGAAACAGCTTTATTTCTGCAGCTAAAACTAGGCAACAGCCTTTGCCTTTGATTTCTTCCTGATATTATGCCCTGTATATCCCTTGCATCCCTTGCATAAGATCCCACCCAAACTCTAAGTAGATTATAGCAGAGTAGGCAAAAATTAGCATTTTGAAAAATCCATGAAAAACAAGGCTGCAAAACTGCATGCAAATGAGTACGTGAAAAATGATGCTTTGAGAAGCAAAGTGCTTTGAAGTATCCTACACACCCAGAGGTTGCTATACTCCACAGTAATCTGGAGAAGATCATGATAGTTCAGCATACATTTTTGGATGCAAGGATTCTTTTCATATTTGATTGAAAGAGCAATACCCCAAAGAGCACACAGAGTCCTTTGGTTTTTCATATTTTTTGCTTCTTAGGATTCTGGTTTCCTATGTTTTTAGTAATAGCGTTATCATAGCTGAGAAGTTAAAACAGATATTGTTAATAGCAGTAATCAATGTTGGCTTAGCAGCTCTGTGTCCTGAATGAATTCAGAGGTGCACTGTGAAAAGCATTTCACAAATGCCTGTGAAGGGAAAGTCTTTACACTGAAGAGCTTTTGCTTTAATTAAGCAAAACAGATGGTGCTGGAAGGGAAACAAAGGCACACACAGAGGTGAAGCATCTTGCTCACAGCTGATCAGTGGCAGCTCTCAAACAGTTATTCCCAAATTGTTAGGACTCTGAACCAATGTAAGTCATCAGCACAAATCGTTGTGCACCTTTAGCAGTCAGCTGAAACGCTGTGTATGTGACATGAGTCTTCAGATCAGCGGTCATGTTGTGGATCACCACCGGCCTACGGGCAGCAGTTTGAGAGCTTCTGCATTAGATGCACATCAACACTCTTATTTCTGCACGCAGGAATTGCACACTAAAGAAAGTTTCACTTTTCTGTCATAGCATTCAGGAGGGTATCGGCAGATTTTGGCAGCTCAGCAGGAGATAGTGGGAAGCCTCATGTAGTAGTGTGTCATTTATGTGCTGTGTTACATAATGAGAAAAGTAATGGTAAAATAAAATAAAATTTATTTAAATGAAATTCTTTATTAAGGATGACATAGATAGTGTTACTGCAGCATTCATCTTCACTGTTCTCCCACAAGGTGTTCTTGTGATGCCTCCATTGTCCTTTTTTCTGCAGGTTGTGTTGCTGCTTCAAACTTTCATGCAAGTTGTTCACCACATGACTCCCAGGCATTGGGAAGAAATGGGGAATTTGTAGTACCGTTTCTGTTAATGCACTGTTTGAATCAGTTAAAATCTGAAACACTACCGCTGCTGTTTTTCGGTTTCAGTAGCAATAAATGCCCAATACATTCACCTGAGAATAATTCTGCTGAACGTGTGAAAAGCATCTCTTGCGCATCTTCTAAACCCTGTTTTTATGTATGTAGAAGAAATGAATCATCTGTGCTTCCAGGTAGGACCCCTCAGCAATAGATAGGGAATGATTTTCTAAGAAGGAAAAACTATTTCCTTTGAACATTCAAATCCCTGAACTGATTTCCCTTCCATCTCAATGTAAATCCATAGCCTTTGCTTTGGTGTGTTGCAGCTGGATGACACGGGGGAAGGTCAAACTCTTTGAAGTGATATAACCTGAATTACAAACCAGGTCTTGAAGAGAGCTAGTGGGTGGAAAGAACACAAGCCAGGGCTGATCTCCGCATAAACTGCAGCTGCCGTCAGTGTCAGGAGCACTGAAATTTGTACCAGTGGTCTCTGCTAATTAGCTGCTACATGATGTAAAATGTGTGGTGTGCCCCAGGTAACTGTTGTTGTTGTGAGAAACTAGGAAAGATAATGGTAGCTGTTTCCTGCAATCGTTTCTAATGTTCCTTCATCTCCATCACTCACCTTTCGTAATCAGCAGGAAATCTCAGATGCATTCCTTGTGCGCTGGCTCTCCCGGGCAGGACAGAGGACACGGAGAGAGCTGCCCTGCAGCAGCTGGCGGGACGCAGTGCCTGCTCATTTCCTAGCACGTGTTGAGAGACTTCAGAAGTGGTGTGGGAGGGAGGAAAACATACGTCCTGGAGCAGAAAGAGTTGCCAAGACAGCATCAGTAGGAAATAAGAGAAAGAAATGAAATGCTGGATCAGAGTTGCAAATGGTTGTCCTCTGTAATGCGCTGCTGTCCTCTAAAATTCTACTTTTGCCACTGATTACCTTTTTAAAAAAAAAAGAAAAAAATGGGACTCCATGCCTAAGTGTTCAGTTTTCCTTGCAGAGGAAGCAGAGGCAAAGGGCCGCCTCTAAGATCCCAAATACATGGGGCTTGAGGGCTGCTGCGGTTTCACTGCTTCGTACACAGTCCTGCCTTGTTCCAACACAGGTATTCCAACACCTCTCTACCCCAGGTGAAGTCCTGCCGTATTGGCCCCTGTGAGACTTGAAAGGACACAGAGATCCTTGTGTTAGTCTTCTCATAATGACTTTAACCCATAATGAAGATGATTTCTTATGTCATTTAGCTACACAGCATCTGAAATTAACTTCATGGGAGAAAGGAAGTTGTTTTCTCGCTAGTTCACATGGGGCTCCAGGGGCTGAACACCAGTGACTGTTAGCTATCAGAGGCATACCAAAATGGCATCAAAGCAAAAAGGGTTTGGTGAAAAGAAAAAATATTTCGCTTAAGAACAAGAGCAAACACTGTTTGGTGGGAGGCCTCTCATACTGTTATAGCTGGTTTAAGTTAGGCTTCTGATGGAGAAGGAAGTGTTCAAACTCCCCCTACAATCAGTGGGGGCTGGCGGACACCCCAGACAGTTCACTCCCCCAATTTTAAAGGCACTTTCAAATGGAGATATTTCTTGTCCTCTACAAGTTATGAAGTAAGCCTATATGATTTTCTTAAATTAGAGGCCTAATTTTGAAGGGTGAGATGAATCCCATGCTGTAGAAGAGGCATAGTAAGTGCTCATGAATGAAATGTGTCAGATGCAGTAACTAGAAAACACAAGTCAGTGAGAGCTTACCACTTAACACAATAGGTGAAGCATAAAGCCTCATTATGAATCCTTCTCCAATATATACACATACCAAACCTTTTCACCGCACTTTTTTTTCTTAAAAATTGCATTTTCCTCCTAAGGTCAGGAGTTTCATGAAAATGCATCAGTCTGAGAACTCATTAGGTTCCTTTAAACTGGATGGGCAGTATATAGGGGTGGATAGTTCAGTGGTGCCAGAAGTAAAGTACTTCACTTACCTGCTGGGAACTTGGGATTTTACTCATGTGTCCATTTCTTTACAACCAGTCTTCATATGTACACTCATGACAAAGAAAAAAAAGCATTTCTGAAATGGGAAAAAAAGCATAGAAAGAAGTAAAATGTTACCAATATATGTTGCAGTATGTTGAGTGTCAGCTTGTAAAATGGAAGCTATTACTTCTTGGGGAAAACAATCCAAAATACAGATATTCGATGGTATATAGAAGTCTGTGAAAGTAAGGGCAATACTGATGGACTAAAGCTGGTAGTAGACAGGAAATTAAACATAAGTTTACAGTGCATCCTAAAAAGACAGCCGTGTGGGGCTGCATTCAGAAACACATTCTTGCCTCACGAAAAAAACCCGTCAGATTTGTTAAGGCTTTTCCTGAAATACTGTTTTTAGTTATTGACACATAGTTAACAGATAAAAGCCAGAAAAGAGCATAGAAATGATTGTGACAGAGGAGAAACTATCAGAAAAAAAATGAAACACAATATGTAGTTCCCTTCAACAGCACATTAACTGTGAAAGGGCAGCCCCACTGAATATCAGTTGCAAAACCTCTGGTCAGCCTGGGTAGAGTGTCAACCCTGGCATGGGGGAGCCGATGCAGAAACTCTACTAATATTTGTCAGAAATATAATGTAGGGTGGAGTAAAAGGACAAAAGAGAAAGGAGCAGCACAAGAAGTGTGTCTCAAAGGAGAAATTCAGAGGAGATCTGAGTTATTTCCTGGATTTGCATAGACTTTCTATATGATATTGGCCAGAATCACCAAATTTGTTTTTCTCAACTTCCTTCCTCTAAATAGCTATTTTGCCTGTTAAGATTACAAGTATGATCAGTCTCTATGTACACTGCTTCCTATAATGGGACCTGGTCTATACTACTGCTATATCTTCTATTACTGCTTAATCACTTTCCCTAAGACATGGGGGAATGTAGAACAGAGGAAATGAATGTGTTCTTGTGGTCCACAGGTCTGCTGGAGGACTTGTTGCTAACTTTGTTTAAAACTGGACTCAATGAAATACTGCGAAATTTGCCGTTAAGAGCTCTCCGGCAGTAGGAAATAGGAGACGAATCATGCAACGACATTTCCATCCTAGGGATGTTATGCATAACTGTGTGAGTCTCTCAGTCCCTTTAAACACACACTTACAAATACACTCCCAGTAATCTGGATGGTAGAGTGTTAGCAATCAATCTATGCAGGTGTTTTTTAAAGCAATTTGGAATTATTATTTCTCAATAGGACAGAAATAACTGCTATTCTATTTTTTAATATTGTTTTTCATTTCACTATGAAAAGAAATCCATAAATGACAGCTCAGATATTGTCACATTTTTCTGGTTTTCACATACTATCAAATAATATTTAAACTGAAGGCTGCTAGGTAGAAAAGCTAGTTGTAATTAATACACTATCAAGGAAAATTCATCAAAGCTCCTTTTTAGACTCCTGTATAAATCCTGCAAGTTTCCCTGTCAGTGGTCCTGTTAGGAATTGCCTGGCAAAGATTTAGCCCACAATCAAACATAAAGTTAGAATCAAACTTCTGAGCGTCCTTGTTTTTTTGTTTTTCCCCTTCTTTCACTTATGTCAAGATAAGAAGACAGAGCTAAACTCAGAACTCTTTTCTTCCAGAGGAGGCTGTTTTAACATGTGCATTGACCTCCAGGGAAAAACACACACATGCACACACAGAAAAAACAAAAATGCACCCCCGAGCTGCCCCCCAGATCCTTAGTAAAGCACTAATTCCAGCTTTAATCTGGCCCACATTATTTTCCTGAGCATTCAAACTTCTACAATAAAGCCATTTATAGAGTAAGCAGTTTTATTGTTGCACTAAGCATACTATGCTGTATGGTCTGTACATTTTGAGTGAGCCTAGAAACAACAGTGGAAGAAAATACTAGATTATTAGGTTATACTCCACAATTTGTGTCAACAAATAACTTCTACTTTTCTAGCTATGCTACCTGTCTGTCAGCTGTCAGTGGCTTGCTTCTTTTCTATGAATGCTGGGGCCTCCAAAGTTCCCCCAGGCACACATACATCAAGAAAAATGCTGAGATTTGTCAATTCCGCTAACATCCATTTAGGATTATTGTCAACATTTATAAATCTATAAGCAAAACATTCCCTTGAGACTAATTCTTTTTGACGGTTAGTTGAGGTAGGTCACCCAGCAGGGAAAATCTTGTTGGTGTATAGCAAGGATGTGCTGCCTTCAATGCCTTCTTTTTATCAGTGATCTTTGAGTCTTTTGACTGCTTCTAGGATAGAATTTATCATTTCTATATGTGTCAAAAAGCTTGATTTTGTAATGGTGTCTGTGCATTTATATAGAAGTGCCCTTTTGGGTTTGGACTTGGGATGGGAATGAAGTACAGAAAGGCATAGAAATACCTCTGTCCTTAAGAATAACATAGGGGAATTATTTTTTTTATTTTTTCTTTTTTTTTGCTAAGGCTACTATACAAATACTTCATTTGCTCAGACAGAAAAAGAATTATCAAGTAGCTTGGAAATTGTTCTAGTTTAAGTACACTCAGAAATTTGTCAGTTCCTTAAAAAAAGGAAAGTAGTACTGTATTACACAGGGTAAGGAAAGCAGGTACACACAGAGGACATTTAATATCAACAAATCAGTTTGGTGTAAAGGATCTCTAATGTACATCGGAATTATTCTCAGAGGCATCTCTCTCCACTTTTCTGATTGCTCAGACATATACCAATTTACTAGGTTTACTAGGACAGCCTCATGGCATTTCAGTCAATGAACAAATGTGTTATTAACAAATCCTCTTAGAAAGTCCATTTGAGATCTATACGTAGATCTATAGGTTGAATCAACACTAGGAAGCTAATTCAAATGTTTTCCAGCCTCCCTGAACATCCTTGTCAATGCAAAGTAGCTGGAAACTGGTTGAAAGACAGGTGAAGATTCCCAGTGTGTAGAGCAGTCCTGTGTAGCACAAAGCTTTAGAATATAAATGGGTTTGTAATGGTTGAGGTCAAAAGTTCATTTAGCTCAGTACTCTACCTGCTACAGCAGGAAGAATACAAGGACCAGGCAGAGCAAAGTAATTTGTCATCTGCATATGCTCCCAGCCTCCACAACCTGAGGCTCATGGGCTTCCTGAGCTGGACATATGGGTGTAACAGCTCATTTCTCACATGAAGAACTGTCCAGCTCAGTTTTGAGCCTCTGTGAACTGTTAACTTCAGTGTTCTGTGTTTAATTTCACATCATGTGAAGTAGACTTGTGTGAATCACCGCTATGTGAACCTACCATCTACTTGCTACCTGCTTCCTGGGGAGTCTCAATGAACCTGATATATTTGTTTTTAAGGAGTCTTAAGACTGGCAAAAGGAGAATAGTGCATCAATTCATAGACTGAGAAGACCATGAAGAATTAAACAAACAAACAAAAAAAAGAAAAAGAAAAGAGTAAAAGCACTAGAAGATTTGAGTGTTTAGCTGAATCTGAATGCTTGTTATTAGGAAAAGCAAGCACCACACCTACAAAATTAAAATGTTTTTGAAAGTTTGATGAGTTAGGAAAGAAAAACAAAAAGGTTCTAATACTCGATCCAGTGCAGTAAATGGTGGGTTATATCTGTTTCTTCTTCTGCTAAGATATGCACACTTTTGAATTCTGGTTCTGAAGTGGTTGTCCCATGTGCCTGTTATTTTCATGCCTGTCCAGGTTGGTCTTCAAGCATTCAGTCATGGCTGCTCAGGCTTTCTGAAAATCAGTGAATTCCAGAAAAGGGAAGAGTTATGTGCAATCAGCAAAGCTTGCTTAAGAGTACAACATTTCCCCACAGATAGAACTGAACTCAGTATGCAATTTCTAGCATATAAAGTATGCAATTTGACTTCAGGATTTCTTACTAAGGGTTGTAAATGAACTTAATAACAACTATGAGAAATGCCTGGTTACTAGAGATAAGGAAGCTACCAAACCCAGCGTTGTAAGAGGAATTTAATGAGTTCACATTTGGTTACGAGGTAGCAGGTTTTGAGTAATAGTGGAATTTCTCTGCCTCACCCAGCTAATTAAAATTTTTGCCAAAGGCAAATGACTAACAGTGGCATGAGAGTCCAGCACCTCAATGAAGAAAGCTGGGGTATAGTAGAGAAAATTGCAATATTTGGTTTTGGCACTAGCAGAGTTTATTCTTTGTGCTGGAGTATACTGCCATCTCCTTAGGAAAGTTCTCAGCAGTACCCTAGTAAAGTGCTCAGGCAGCACATTTATGTCTCTGTATCAGAGAGAAAGGGGAATTGGAGCAGAAAGTGAGGGAAAGAGACTTCAGAGCATGGAAAGAAAGAAAAGAGGAGCCTTAGTGTACAGAGAAGGAAAAGCAAAGAGAAAAGCATGAAGAAAAATGACCCATGAAAGGTTAGAGCTCACAAAGAGAGGGATCGTATGTATGGCAATCAGGGGAGCAGAAAGTCTTCCTAGGTTGACTAAGCAGAGCCAGTTAAAAGGCATTCAGTCAAACTAGTGCTTATTAGTCCTTTGAAACCTATTAATCCTGTTATGAGGCTGTGGAGCAATTTTAGAATTTAAACAGACAACTGTATGTCAATTTTTTTTTTTTTTGCCATATATTTTCTTTTGCCTTCTTTCTTTCCTTTCTGTATTTACTTCTTTCCAGTTTCCTTTTTTTTGAATTTTCTCCTTTGCATCTTTCCCTTCTTGTCTTCTTGTCTCCTTTCCTCTCCGGTTTCTTCCTACATTTTATTTAATTGGAGATTAAAGGGGAAAGGCTGTGTGCCCTTTACTACTGGTATTCCTTACATCAGGAGGATGGGGAAGCAAAAGAAAGCTCCTGGAATCTTTCAAGCAAAACAGAGTATTATTGCATACACAGTAGAATAGTTCATAAAAGGAGTTTAGAAAGGATACAGTAAACACCAACATACGCAGCAGAATTTGGCCTCGGCCCACAAGCTCTGCCAGGCAATTGAATGCTCATCAGGCAAAATGGTAATGTAGCCAAACAGCTGTGTGTGCCTCATAGAAGCTGTAGAAACACATGGTCTTAAAAGAAAAAGGGATCTTTCTCTTCTTTAGGTTCACAGACATTCTGTATGAGTCAAATTTTTAGCCTTGCCTTAACCAGATTTCTGTTTTGCACCTGGAGAACTGTGGGGTTACTTGGTACATGGACTCTAGGTTTTAGATAGTTATGATCCACATGTAATGCTGAACCTGTAATTACTTGCTGGATTGTAGTGAGGGACATTTTGTCAGCCTGGACACGTCCCATCCTCTAACTGCCTCAGCTATTGCCATCCCGAAACAGAATGATCCTTCCCTGGGCAACAGGAGTAGCTGCCGTATCTCATCCACATGTGCTTCCAGTTCAGGGGCCAAAGTCACAAGGCACATAGGAAATTGTTCTGGATCAATTTTAGCCCATGTATATATCAACAGGCAGCTGCTTGCATACCACTTTATAAATCAGAGCTGGCATAGCAAAGACATTCACAGTGAAGAATCGGAGGTGCTGTGAAATGCAGGAGCACTACGCACTGTCATCTGCTGGGATGAAAGACAGCTTGCCAATTTACTGTAAGATCTCTATGATCTAAGTGGATGATTGAGTCAAGCTGTCCCCAGCCTGTTAGATGTAAGGTGAAGCCATGAGAGGCTCAGGAACACTTCCCTCCCAATCTGCAAAAAATACACAGCCACGGGCTTAGAAAACCAGCCAAGCAGCATTTGTGGAATCCACAAAGGGCAAAGTGCTATTCTCCATAGCATGCATATTTATTTTGATGTGGTTGTCTGTGGGCAGCAGGGTATGAAATCAAACCACACAACTGACATTTACACTATGGCAACTTCACTGCGGTCTGGCAAGGGGGAGAGACCTGAGTGCGAATATAACTAACTTGTCTCTCGTCGATGTTCCTTCTTACTGCTAGGTGTAAACGAGAACAAGAGCCAAGCAATTGTATTAAGATCCTTGCTGTAACTATCGGAGAATTAATTTTTTTCCCATCCGCTCCTTTTTTCGCAATGACAACAGGATAAATCCTTCTGCGAGGCTGATTAGTGTAAGCACCCTCTGTTTCTCAGGGCCTTGCGTTTGAGGGAAGAATCCGATGTGAAACGTCTATGACACTTTCCTCATGCTAATGAATGTCTATACAGCCTACATACGAGTGAGGGTCTCTATAAAGTAAATTCATACCTGCTGTTCATCAATGTCTATAGCGCTGAAAATGGAGACAGTAGATATGTATGAGTCAGTGTTACTAGCATTTCCAGGACCTCATTAGCCATACGATCCATTTGCTTGCTATTAATTCATTAATCATTTTCTAGTGTAAAAGACTGTTTCATAGGAAAACATAATTCTTTCTATACCACTTGTTCTCATGTATTCTACATTTTAAGAAGGCAGAATTCAGATTTTTTTTACACACACCTAAAAACCCCATTTTCTAACTCAATGAGTTCTGGAGTTTGTCATAATAAAGGACTATTTCAGCTCTTCTGCATATGTTAATACTTTTCATATGAGAAAGAAGACACATTTCTGAAAGGATGGTTAACCATCGGAACAAACTGCTAGTGGATACTGTGTTTCCTGAGCTCTTCAGATGAAGGCTGTAAACCTTGCCAAAAGATGTGCTTTATTCAGATACAAGTTATTGGTCTCTACAGTAATAACTAGAAAATATTATTTGACTAGATCATTTGATTCCCTCTTATATTCTTAAAATAAATTAATAAATGAGATCAGGATTTGAACAGAGGAAAGAAAAGATTCCAGTTTCTCTTTTATAACCTAAATTCTACACATGAATTCTATATATGAAGATGCGTGATAATGCCAATACAATTTGCTAGGCATTTTCCAAAGAGATGTAATGTTTTTGCAAGAAATGTTGTGTTGTAGAATAGTACAAGTTTCAACAAACATGAAAAGGTATAAAATAGGAAAACATGGAATCTGATTAAAACAAAAATTAATAAAGTCACTGATAATCAGTAGATAATTGACAGTAAATATATTTATAAAAATAAGATGATCCTTTATTATTTAACCAAAGGGGGTTTTAATGTTTTTTCACTGAAGTTTATCATAAATATTTCACTGGTGTATGCCCGTGTTTAAATATTTATGGAAGAAGGAGAGCTCTAACACAAGAAATTGGGATTGTACTTAAAGCACTCAGACAGGATATTGGGGATCTGTGTTTAAATACCTACTCTGAATCAAATGGTTAAATAACCTTGTCATTCTTTAAAAGTTCTTGGTTTTCTTCCATTTCAAAACCAGAAAAGAAATTGGAAGCTCAATAAATGAAAATTATTTCCGGCCTTTGCCTGTCAGAAAAATTTCATGGCAAAATCAAAATATTTTATTTCACAAGCCTATGGAGTTTCATTTTGTTGACTTAGGCATTGGGTAGCTACTGGTTTTCTTTGCTATAGAAGTATCTATTTGAAAAGAAAAAGCTCTTTTACTCTACTTACCGTATTTTACTGCCAAAGTAATGATCAAACTGAATGAGGTCTACTTATTCTAGCATCTCTTCTCTGACAGCGACCAATGCTTAATGTTTCAAACAAAAGTACAAGAAAATCAATGGTCAATTATGCCACACCCCTCCCAGAGTGAAAGATATTTTTTCCCCTAATTCTTGTTAGTTAGTAGTTAGCATACACCCTGTAGCTTGGGCTTTTACATCCTTTATGTATTACTTATCTTCTCTGATGCATCTGTGATGTTCCTAGTCACCATTGAGATGTTTAATCTTCTTAAAAATCCTGTTATGTTCCCAACCTTAACATCTTGTGGCAATGAGTTCCACAGATAACTCATATTTCCCCAAAATGAAATATTTCTTTTTTTATCAATCAAAAAAATGTTGCCTTTCAATTTAAGTGCATTCCCCTTTTGTTCCTATGACGTAAGGAAGAACACAGAGAAAAGACATTACTGGCAGAGGAAATAGCAGTAGATCTGGATTCAGTTTACACCTTTGTTCCTAATTTAGGAGGCTTTAGCCATTCATTGAACCAGAAACACTGGTTCCCGCTAACTTCTTGGGTGTTTTGAACACTATGATCACTCCTGTTCTGTCTGGCCAGATTATATGAACTTCAGGTACAGACGGTAGTGTCCTTTGGCACCCATGGTTAAAGCAGGAAGGTGATGGGAAAAGCACTTTCTAACCTCAGGGATGGGGGAATGAATTGAGCTTCGGTTTCCTGTTCTCTGAGAACATCACTAGATCACATTGTGAAGAGAAAACTGGAAGAAAACCTAATTATGAATCTCAGTTAGTTATAGGCATGAGTTGCTGTGCAAAATCTTAAAAGATACTTAATATGGCAATAGCCATGATTTCAGGCAGAATGTGGAACCCAAAAGTCTTTAAGGATCAGGGCATCAATCACTCAGTACTAATATGGATATGTTTATGGGAATAAATATGAGAATAGAATTTTTAGGCACTTTGGGAACTTCAATAAATAGAGGTTCCTTCAGTCCTTTAGTACTGTCCTGCCTGGGCAGCCTTAGAGAGTGTTACGAGAGCCTGTATTTTGTATGTAAATGCAGAAAATAACATTTAGATGTGAGTTGGGTTCTTACATAATTTTGTGGATGTAAGTCCAGACTCATGAATGCATTAAGATTCATAACTCTTCTTTAGACTTTAAATGTTGAACAAGGTTAAAGCCAAATTTGTTGTTGTTTTTCCCTTAATGCTTATAATTTCCATCATTAAATGGAAGTATTATCATGCATCTACTATCTCACAAAGATAGTATGGAGGTACAGTAATGTATGTTTACAATGGATGACTCTCTTACAGTGCAGTAGACCATGGATGAAGAGTGCGTTTGGAATACACAGTATGATCAATGGCATAATAATGGTGTCTGTTTTTTCTTGTGTATTTTTACATGGATAGTCTTTATAGGCACACTGGTGTCTTTATGGTCTCAGAAGTGGTGAGAACAAAAGCAATTTGAGAGTCTCAGGTTTGTAGAAGGTACTCTCTAGTTCTGCTCTGGCACTGACAGGAGGGAGATTTGCTTTCTTACTAGGCTCTTAAGGGGAGCATTGGCTAAGGTTTTGAAAGGCCAAGCACTTCTCTATGCACATAGTTTTGTTTTGTGGGGTTTTCTTGGGGGGGTGGGGAAGAGGAAATGTCTAAATAGTTAAACTGACTAGATACAAAGAGACAGATTTGCAGGATTCGGATCCCATTTAGGCACCTAAATAAGTGGCCAGATTCTTAAAAATCTTGGCATCTGGCAGGTCCCACTAAGACCAGTTTGCTGGGAACAATGGCAACCGCTGCATGCCAAGCCCTTTTCAGAACCTGGCTTTTGTGCCCGACCGGTTTCGGTTCTCTTCCTCCTATATGGTCAATTAATGAGTCCATTTCCCCTGGTATTTGTGTGGGTCTTTAACACATCAATGAGGGAGAAAAGAAACACTTGCTAAGAGGAATTGCGGTAATCACTGGCAAAGGCTTAGGAGCAGCAATACTACTTGACCCAACTTTGAAAGTACTATTCACGCCACTAAAAATATTTGTTAAGGTCTGGTGCTCTTTTAGATAGCCTTCTGCTGGTTTCCAGCCTCCAAATCTGAATGAGCATCCCCTGACACCTACTGAGTTACTGGTCCTGTATGAAATCGATGTATGTAATGCCGGTCCCTGTTCATAACAGAGCCATTGCTTATATAGGGCAGACCTATGCACCTTCCTCTGAGAAAAGCAAAGCTCCTCTGAGCTCTGCTCTTAAGCTTCGTAAAGGAGGGGCCTAGCCACCGTCCGTGGATTCCTGTTACGATAGGATTAGACAAAAAGCTACTACAAAAGATTCAGAATATAATGATACTCCTGATGCTTTCACTTTTGATGTCTTAAAAGCTGTCTTTGCATTATATGCTGCTGGCTCCATTGCAGACTCTGGGGCATTCGGGTAAGTGAACACACAAGGAAAAGGAAAATCAATCTCCAGCCTCAGATAATGGAACTACTGGTGCAGACGGTCACTAAACACCAGTGGTTTATAGGCTTCACTCTAGGGCTTGAGTTGCCAAGGTGATTCCCAGTGGAAAAGAAAGAGGAAACTTATGAAAAAATAAGGATTGTCCTTCTCCTTATTGGGATCATAGGTACTTCATTGCACTGACTTTTAGTATTTGATTGTAGCCTGCTCTGCATTCACAGCTTGGTGCAAATTTGGGCAAGGCTCAGTTTTATTTGTTTTAATTCCACATTCAGTCTCTGCCTCTTTTGGGTCTCGGATATCACAGCTCATACTGGAAAGTGTCAAATGCACGGCCAATGTCCATGATGATGAATTGCAATGTTGTGTGAGTTACACAGGAGCGCGCCATTGTGTGCGGTTTTTCATGTAATTAGCCAGGAAATAGACCTTGTTGGGCACATATAGACTTTGAAAACAGAATTTTTATACTTGCAGCTGACCCTTTCCAGGGGTCTTACTGAGTTTTTGTTATCAACAGCAATAATAAATGCTGATATTCTTATGTATAGGAAAAAGATCAGAACTTAATGAGCACAACTCTATATGTTTTAAACAAGTAAAATACATATTTAGGAAATAAATAAAAATTTGAAAACATGTTTTCACTTCCCCACTTAGCTAAACTGGCAATTCAGGTTCTCATGAATAAAATTCAATTCCAAATTCCTTTGGGTTTCCAGTGACTTTTTCTTTACTCAGACGTGTGTATGTATTAATGAATCTAAGGTTTGCAACCTGGTTTTTAGAATGGCATTTTCAAAAACACTTAGTTATTTCATTAATAGCAGAGTTGGCTCTTCAGTGAACATTTTTGAAAAACCCAGCTTATATGAACTTCCTGAAAGTAGTGAAATCTCCAGCCAGACAACTTGTGTGCCCCAAATGTAGGGGGCAGAAAAAAAAGAGGGATAAGAAAATGAGTAAGATATAAAGAAAGAATAGGAAGACATATTCAGAGGACATCTTTCTCCAGACTTTTTAGCTTCTAAACTTTTTTAAACTTTTATAAATTTTACATACTTTTTACATTTTTTACAGCCATCACTACATGTATTTTTATATGTTGTGGATATGGAGGAAACTAATGGATTATACAAGAATAGCTGGATTAAATGAACTACTAGGTACATTTTGTGGATAAAATCAATGGAATTTCACTACCTTTTGTCACATCACATGATGTATTAATGAGGACCAGAACAATAGTTACAGAGCTATGCTAATTTGTATTTTCAATTTCACGTGGGATTTCTGTGGAAACAAAATTATTTGCTAAATTATTTTGCTACTTGCTATGTAATTTTCATTTATTTTGATACAGTCTACTTAGGCTTGTTTAATTTTTACAGACTTTTAAAATTAAATTATCTTTTATTAATGCATATATTCTGCATGCTTTTCCTTTATTTTAATTGCTTTTAAAATGATATGTTAAAATATGCAGTAAGGAATTTATATACATACATACTTTTATTTGGAGTTTATCAATGCACAACTCTTGGCAGGGCCTAGTTAATTCAGCCTGGCATTTTTGGAAGGCTTTTCTGTTTTTTATCTTCTGCCATTATTTTTTGGGGGGCACCATTTTACACAGATCAATACAAACCTCTGCTCATGTACAGCTGTAGGGAAGAAATCTCATAAGAAGTCAGTACGGTTTCCTACACAGTCGATGGAGAAAGACAGGGTCCTCCAGGGAGCAATTCAAAAGCTAGGCTGTCTTCTCTTCCTCTCCTTCTCCTCTGTCTCCAAAATGTTACTGCAAAATCAAGGCAGTCTAAGGAAAATCAATAATAATGGCCAAGAACCTGAAAAAAAAAATTTCTTACAAAAAGTAATAGAAAGGATATGTATTTTAAATAGATACAAATCAGGGGGCAACCTGATGAAAAGATGTGATCTGAAAATCAGAATGGTCTGAAAACAGTGAAAAGTGCAGGGAAGATGAATAGGAACTTCCTTCTGTTTCCTGGAATAAGAACAAGGAGGTATAAAAGATGGGAAATCCAAACCAGAAGCAGCAAAATGCTTTTGCATGCAGCTTTGTGATTAAACAGTGGCACTTAGGAAGTAGATGAGAGCAAGCTCTTGGCCAGGTTAAAAAATGGATGTGCATTTCTAAGACTGCCAGGACCTCAATTAAGAAAAATAAATACTTCCAAAGGGTTTTTAAACATTCAAGTCTTAAACCTGTTAGAAGACAAAGCGAGATGTTGCTGGAGCTGTTTTATTCCATATATGCTTGCTACAGGGTTTTGCTAGGTCTTATGAAGCAATAGTTTTAGTCCTGATGGAAAAAGGTGCACTGCCATAACCAGCTGGGGCTGGCACTGCGCCTCTGCTCCATATCTAAATAAATACATAACATTTCATGTACTTGTATTTGCTGAGATGTGAGCATTGGCCCCAACATAACACAATGCTGTTTGTATGTTGGATTCCTCCAGCTTCTCCTGTTGCAGGGTTTCTCACATGCTGCTACTTCATTTAGAAGTTCGAGGAAGGAAAGGAAACATCTGGAGCAAAGGCAGAGGGTAAAGAGGTTAACGACTGATGGAAAATACCGTACTTACCTCCAGTTCAGTAGCCACAAGGACTCCTCAAATTCTGCATTCCTTTCCACAGAAGAACTCCTGCACATGTTCACAAAACAATCAGCATTTGGTGTCGAAATGCCAGAGCTCCGTCACTTTCTTGTAGCAATCTGGATGTTAAGGGTTTTTTTTGTGTATCTAGGAGCAGGCTAAGTGGCTACAAGGATGATGCACTGCTTAGCAAGCGGCAGAGGAATTTGGTTCTCGGTTCAATGTGGGAGCTCAGCAGTCCCAGGGGTGCAACACTGATAAACCTGCAGAAACTCTCTCTTTAAGTGCAGCCCCCAAAATGGGCAATGAGCCTTCTGAAATCATCCAGTTTATAATATTAATTCATAATATAATACCAATTTATAATACTTCTTATCTGGGGCACTTCTGTGCTGGATCTCTACTGGTATTTCATTTCAGTAGTGAGGATAAACTCCCCTTGTGCTAAATGATTTTAGAGGTAACAAACTGTGGTTTTTAGGGAAACTGCAATCACTTTGGTTTCAAGCTGCTGCTTTGTCTGTTTAAAGGAAGTTTTATATTGTGCCTTCCCCACGTTCTTTAGGTTCTTTGGAAAAGGCAAAAATGATAGCGTAGTATAATTTAAAATGGAGATGAGCCTTTTTTGCCTTTCCGAAAAACTGCAGTACATTATAGACTCATTTTCTCTCAGTTTTGATTCCAAAATTTCCCTCCTCTTAGCACATTAACTTTGGCAGCCCTGTGTTTTGCTAAGGCAGGCAGGCTGCCCTGGATTTATATTCCCCTCTGAAATCAATAAAATAGTAATGAAGCAACAGAGGACACAGTCGGGCTCTTACACCACAGATTCAGACCCCATGCTGGGTTAATGTACTAAAAGATTTTGCAGCAGCCAGATTTTCATTTAATGAATTTCCTCTTTCTTTCCCCCCTTTTTCCTGAACACCCCCACATTTCGGTTTGCTGCCCTTGCTCTCGTCTGCTTGCTCCCTTTCAAGTGACAGCAAGTCGAACTTTACCAGCTGTTGCAAAGTAGGAGCTGTGCAAAAGATTGTCAAGCCAGGAGGGGCGATGACTGGCTGTCCGGGCATGTGGGACCCGAATGAGCGGATGGGGAGGCGAGGTCACTTGTGTACCTCTCTGCCTGGAAGTTGCTGCCTGCGGATGTGTGTGGTACAAATGGCATGAGCCCCCCGATGCCAGCGGGGATTCGCCTTAGAGGAAAGGTCCCACCAATATTTTTGCATCTCAGGAGACGTCCCAGGACAAGTGACGAGAAGAGGTTGGGGAGTGACGGAGTATGATGCCTTGCAGGGGGCAATGCAAGCAAATGCAGGGCACACTGTGAGTGATCAATAATCAGCATGGTGTGAGAGTAATCAGTGCCAGAGAAGTTAAAAAGCTGCTAAAAAAACCCCAAACAGGTTGCAGTTCAAGCTCTGGTGTTTGAAAGTGTGACTTCAGGGCACTTGGTTACAAACAACAGAGGCGCAGGCAAGAGAAGAGGTGAAGGCTATGTTATAGACTGTTTCTGATGACTTATTGCTACAATACAAGAGTAGCAATTATTGTTGCTACACCCAAGGGTGAATACAGTTTTGTCTTCTCTCTCTGAAATGACTTCAAACTTTGTGAAAATATTACTTCTCAGGTTGAAAACCTCCAAACAAGGCTTGTGTCTTAGGTGAATTTCATTTTGTTAGACATATTAGGGGTCAAAAACTGTCGAAGAATTTATGATCTTATATGACAATGAAACTTTCTGTTTTGAAAAAGTGCTATTTGCTCCCTTGATAAAGGAGAAGAAAAGAGAAAATCCTGTTTCCAGAAATACTCGGAAAGCTTGTGGTGTGTCATCTGCTACATGATTGTATTATTGCCAGCACTATTACATTTGCATGTTTTCCTCCCTACCTACTGAACATCTCTGAATCCTGGGCTTAAGGCTGGCATGCAGGCAAAGAGCAATCCTCTCTCACGTGTGCAGTGACTCTGATACATCAGGGTGCATTTGAATATGCAGTCCGCACACCGGCCAGCTCATATGCACTTGCAAATTCAACATGATTCGGGTGTGTGTCAGAGTTGGCAGATGTTTCTTTTTGCCTAGGAAATGGCAGCTGGAGAGGCAGCGTCCACTTCTGAATTTTAAAAGTTGGCAGGTATGATAGATTTGCTGAAACACTAGAAAAGATTGCTGGCTCTCAATGCCAAATCATGTAAGCAGCATATGGGTGACTGTAATGTGTTTGGCAGTACACATCTTAGCATCTTCTGCTAAGTCTGTGTGCACCACTTCACCTGGCCAGGAGAGTCCAGCCACGCTGCTCTGACACTGCCTGCACAAGCTCTTGGCATTCAAGCCCACCCTTGGAAACATAAAATATACTGCTCTCATAACGGGTCTATCTTAGATATTCCCAGCACTTGAAATGTCTTGTTAAAGCTGACTGCTGACTTTAAAAACAGCTTTGAAAGCACAGGACTAGTTCAATTGTCCAGGGCATAATGCATGTATGCTGTCTTGACTGGACTGTGAATAACCTTTCATATGGATCTATTTCTGCCATCACGGAGAGAATATTTTCATTAAGCTTAATCATTGTCATACATGTTCCCTTGTGTAATCACCACAATGATGCTTAATGAAGCTTTAAATTCCTTTGTGCCATCTATTTTTGCCTATCTTATTTCACACATGCTTTTGCAATGCAACCCAGCAATCTGCACTGGATTGTTAGTGAGGATGAGGAAACCTCACTGGTGAATCTTTAATTCTCTCATATGGCATAGGACCAGAAAGAATTGCATTTGCAGAGTGGAGAGTTAAGGGATATAAACCACCTTCCAAAAATAGCTCTTTCTTTCCATTCACAATAAAGGAAGTCATTCTGGAAACTAACTTTTCTAAAAATTACACAAATAACAAACTGAGAGAGAACCAGGAGAACAAAATCAGGTTGGTAAACTCACTAGGTAGGTACCTGAACTCACCGTGTTCTTGTTAGCTATTCACTCACCAGTCTACGCCAAACTGATTCCCCATCAGAGGCAGATGTCTAGCAGGAGGAAAAATAATCTTTTCTCTAGGAAGTACAGTGACTGCCTGGGAAGTGCAAGATCTGGATTTGGCATCTTCTCTGCCCCTCCTACTGAAGCTGTACAACTGGCCAGAAAAGCGTTGGGGGGAGCACTAAATGAAAGTGCATCTGACTGTAACACACAAAAAAGACTTTGTAGGATGCTGTTCCTTATGCTGCTTATGCATTTTAATCTATGATATTAAAATGAAAAATGCATAAGGAGTCTCTTGAGCAAGACAAGAATCCAACTTCTTTTCCTAGGTGAATTGGGCTCAGAGTTAAATATTCGCCAGTGTGAAAACAAAAAAAGTGTCTGGGAAGTTACGCTTTCTGATGGCATTTAACTACATGTAATTTTATTTAAATCAAGTCTCCCTATGTATGTATGGAACACTAGAACCCAGAGATAAGTTTTAAAAGTAGGTAAAGTAAATGACAGTTTGGTAAAAGTTAAATGTTGCTTAAGTATAAATAAAACAGGAAGTTGTACTATGAGATTATAGACCTTGTCTCTGAATTGTACTTGTGACACAGCCCGCTGGTAACAAATGAAATTCATTGTGTTGTGAGAAGTATTGACATGCATCCTTGTCCTATGATAAACATCAGACAGCCACAGTAGAGCAAATCTGGGTTTGACATCACTGGCATCTTATAAAGGGAGGACAACTGCTCACTCTGAATAATAGATGCCTTTTACATTAAGCTACAAATTATTTAAGTTATTCTGAGAGTTTTAAATGAAACACAGTAATCAGTATGTTTAAAAAAGATTTTTCTTTTATTTCGTCTGAGCAGAGAGCAGATAAAGAGGATATTTCAGTCTTTACTCAGGCAGAACATTCATTATGCTTTAGATAATTTTGCCAAAGTAAGGACTAGCAAAAGAAAGTAAAAATAACTCAGATGCAAGTGAGATTTGCACACATGCTTAGAAAAAATGTAATAAGTATAGTGTATACAATGTGTTTAACATAAGGATATTGCTCACTTGTTTAAAGTTACGCACATTCTCAAGTCTTTGTGAGAGCAAGGACATAAGGTTGAGACAAAAATTACTGTCTACTTTTGTATATCATACAATTATGTTATATAGAAATGCTTGGTATTACTTATCATACAAGTTTTCCATGTGCAAACCATACAATTAAAAATTGTCTGTGTACTTTGGTCCTTTTCAGAAATGTGTCCCACAACAAACTGTCCTGGTTTTTTAGATAATAAGAATAGTGTGCATAGATAGAATTTTTTTATTCTAACTTAGAATTCATCACATTACCTTTTCATATTGGCATACACATGTATATTTGCTCTTTAAAGCATCATTTACTTTCTTCCTTTTTATATAGATGAAAAATAATTTTGTAGCTAAAATTACTTTTTTGGTACGGTTTGATTCAATCAGCTTTCAACTGTACTGACATTTACCGGATGGTCATAAAAAGAAAGCAAAGTGAAAATGACAAAAAGCCCCATGTTTTGCAGAAGTTCACATTCAGTGCATCCAATCTGCAGTCCCCAGAGACAAAGAGCGAAAAGAGCAGGTCTGTAATGCAGCTGCCAGTTTAGTGATCAAACCCAACAGATTGCGGTCTAGCTAGATCTGGTGTCCAGATAAAAATGGTATTCATGCTAACCATCTGCCTACAGGTCAGTAGGGACAAAAATTAAAAATAATTACCTCTAATGAATGAATAGACAATGACAGTCCTGTGTGAGGTACGGTATCATCTCTGTGCATGCACACACACACATATTAGTGAAGAGTGGTTGGGTAATTTTTTTTTAGAATGCTGTCAGCTACAGTTTTCATTTATGTTTTACTTTAATTGTCTCACTCTCTGGCTTTATGTTATTGTAGTTTTAAAATACATAGCTGTTTTCCCTGCAATTAAATTGTGCTAATGATGATAATAATTAGTACCTTGATTACATCCAGTGCAAGACTCAAAAGTCAGCTTCTTACTCCTAAAATCCTACTAAGTCTCAATAAGCAGAATTCTAGACTCAAAATCTTCAAAAAGCAATTTGGACTATCTACTTTCAGGTACAAACCTGAGAAGTAGGAGCCTTGAAAGAGCTAAACTGAGCACTGACTACCATAGCTGGAGCTACATAGAGGGGGAAAAGGAAAGGTCCTGGAGTGGGGTGTGAAGCTGCCTGGGGCTGCAGGGTCTGGCTTTCAGATCCACAGATCCAAATCCACTATTCAGGGTTGCAACTGGCATCTATGTGTCTCATACTGATTTTTTAAGAAAAGGAAGGGATTGTATGTGATGAAGAATACAATAAATCACCAAGATTCATGAGTGTTTCTTCTTAAAAGCCCCTCAAATAGGGCTGGTTTTGCTACAGGGAGACTAGATAGTAGTCTAATTTCAAGAGATTACACTTTTTTGTTTATTTGTTTCTACAGCTACGGGACAAGATTTATTTCTACATTAATAAATACATTCTCCAACCAAAATTATTCTATTGTCTTCTATACTGAGCAGCCAGTACTGACTCATCATTTTGTCCAACTATTCTGCAACCAAATGTGCACTGAAGATATACTCCAATCTAATCACTGTCTGCTTGCTGGAAGTGTCTTTTTTGTACATCTCCATATAAACAAATCTGAGTATCCACGCAATCTATTCAGCTGCAAAGGAGGCCAACAAGAAGTGCTTAAGAAGACGTTACTTACATCTTAATAGTATTCTCTGGGTCTGCTTCCCCATTGTGTTTGGCTGGACCTAATCAGTTGGGTAGGATGTCACTGCATAAAGGCTGCAAAATGCTGCTGTTTGTTTGTACTCACTGTCCATGTGTGCAAATCTCAATGCAGAGTTCAAGAGGGTGAAGGACAATAAGCAGGAAGTGGTGTCAGGTGGCCAGAAAGTTAGTGAAGTGGACAAAAAAAACCAGAAAGAAACTAAAAGTGAGGAAGAACACTCAGAAAGAAACTAAAAGTGAGGAAGAACACTCAAGAAAAAGACAAAGTCAAAGCATATTATTTGCCTCTGCAACAATTTATTGGGTTATCATACATGAGGCTGAGACCGAAGCAAGTTAAAGGACACCTGTGCCAAGAAGAAGCTCATGAGACCCATTATGGGCTTTATCTAGATATAAATTATCTCTTTTCTTCATATATCTGTATTACATAATGGTAAAAGATGAGTTAACTGATTGTAGAAGTCAGGAATGACAGAAAATGTATAAGGAATATGTATGCAGAAATGCATATTTCAGCTTTGATAGAAGAAGCCTAAATTTCCTGACTTCCAAGAAATTGCAGGTTCTTGGAATCAGAGTGAACTTGGCCTCACTATTCAAATTTGCACTATGCAAAAATTCAGCAAGAACTTCTAAGCTCAAGCAGGTGGTTGTAAATTAGATCTTCACCAAAGAAAGATGAACTTGTTTCTCTCAGCATACAATATCTTCACCAAGTTGAGCACTCTGTCTGTGCACAAATTGCTTCCCTAGAGTCTGTTCCTAACAAGTCTCCTCTGAAAGATTCAGAGCTGTCTCTGCAGGCTCAGAAGAGCCCATGTTGCAGAAGGCACCACACTATATAGTCGGCTCCTATTTCGTATCAGCTGAAGTTCGAGGCCAAGCCATTCAAGAGGTTCTGGGCTCATCTCATTGCCTACAGCTCTGCAAGAGCAGCACTGCTCATGTCTGACAGGACTCCGCAGAGATTTCTTACCAAGGTGCAGCCAAACTACTGCTCTATGTTTTTTGTTACAAGGTTGCTTAGACCATTTCTTTTTTTTTTTAATAGAACATTTTGCCATGGAAACCACAGAAATAAAATTTTGGGCAATCAAATCTGTGAAACAACAAAATTACTACAACTTGCAGAACTACATATCAGCGTTAATTTCACAGCTACTTTCAAATGCAAAGCTCACTTATTTGAACTCGTCTTCTCTGTACATTACAGAGAACAATATTTACATATACCTACACAGACATTTATATATAAAACTAAGAAAAAAAACATTACCTATCAGAGTAAATTAGTGATTGTGCATGTGATTCTCCTTCCTGGGACAAGAGGAAAGAATTGCATGTGGCCAATACTATTACATTATGTAATGCAGTGCATACAGGAGACACCCAGGCACAATAGAAACTGAACTGTTATATAAGAATGTGTACATAATGAAGTAGAAAATTAACTTCTTAAAATAGTATTCAAAAGATTATTTTGTGCCTGTCACCATACAAGATCATAATTCCAGAAATCCACAAGAAATACAGCTGAGCTGAAACAATTGTTTGCAAAACAGTGTGGTGAACATGTTCCTGTTCGGGTTTTTTCTTAACATTTCATCAAACAAATCAGGTTGGTGACCAACCTAGCAACCAAATGTACTTGCACATAGCCAGTCCTCGCTGATTTCGGTTAAACTTCACATCAACACAAAATCTAGTTTCCTGGATTCAATTACCATCTCTTGATCTGAAAAACAAACAGTATGCTTAGGTATAAAAATAGGTTAGCAGAATATTCTGATACTCACAGAAAAGGAAAATCATGGAAGCACAATAAAAGCTACAGCTAAACCTCTACTAATTTAAAAGGTATAATTATCCACAAAGCACTTCAACATAGTGACCATGTAGTTACACTAAGAATTATTTTTTTTCTTCTAGAAATATTGGTGTTATTGATCAGTTTTCCACAGAAGAAACAGAAGCGTAAGAACATGCTGATGGTTACGTAAGAGGTTTCAAACTTCTAAACTTTGAATCAAATCTTCAAAACTGAAATTCCAGTAAAAAGAATGTTATTTTTCTATATGACTGCTGACATTCAAGATTTTGCTTTCTCTCACTGAAGTTTGCCAGATCATTTTCTCAAGCATCCAAAAAACTGAAGACTTTTAGAAGTTCAGAATTGGAATAATATTTCCATATGTATGCACTGAAAGAGTAGGTATACACCTTGGAGAAGTTAAATAAGTTAAATAAAATTATAGCCAACAAATTTGGACTCAGAATCACAGTACTCATTTTTAGAAAATTTCCAGCATTTTTTCTTTTGCCTCTCCTGTAAATATGGCACAGATTAACTTTCCTTTCACATGTACCAAACAGTTGTAAGAACTACAGGAATAAAGAAAGGTACCTTGCTAACTTACCTAAATTATTTAGAGCTCTGTAAATATGTTAGAGTTCAATCTCTTCTTTATTTGCTTACTACTTATAATGTGTTCTGATTTGTGCTAAATCATTGCTCTCTTTATGGCTGGTGTAGAGGGTCTTTTCCTACTCTGTGGAGGAAGGAAAAGATTATGTCTCCTTTAAGAATGATAGGGTGTGCATAGACTATTAAAGCTAGGTCGTATTAGCACAATCTAGAAAAAACTTCTAGAAAGTAAGAGATGGTAGGAATGAAGCCAGTTTGCAAAGAGCCAGAAGTTCAAGAGGAGATTAAGACACTGCTGAGAAGAACAAAACACAGACAGGCAGGCTTGGAGGAGGTGGTGGCAAGGAGACTGCTAAAGCTCCTCTCTGTAGAGTTTGCTCTATCTCAGAAAAACGCTAAATGTCAGTAGACTGAGAGCATGATTGCAGGAAAGAGCTCACCCTGCCTTACTCCGTGTGAGTCCATTTCTCTATTTCGAAAGTATCTACTTCTAGATTTTGTTAAAATAAAACTAGCTTTAAAATTTAATAGCCCTGCCCCATGGGTTTGTTGAAAGAGAAAAAGGCTTTGTAGTGTAGTTCCATCTTAAGAACGCTGGCATCACATCTACATATGCTCTTCCTATTGCATTAGTGCTTTTAACTCATTCCTGTCAAAGCTATCTACAAAAATAATCTATGCAGTGGGACAAGTTCTCTTCTTCTTTTGTCTTCTAGTTATTTCTCATGCAAATGTGGCATTTTTTAAAATTTCACGTTACTGCCTCTCCATATTTTCACATCTCTTCAGCTGCTCACTAACCAGGTTCTGATCCTTTCGTAGACTGCACATTTTCCAGGAAATGAAGACCATTTGCCTGAGACAGCAGCTGGCTCAGTGCTTCTAAAGTGGATTTCCCTGCTGTGTAGTTAGCATTTGTCTTTGCAAGTAGTGACTCTGACCATCTTGTCACACAGTGTGCATCAGCCACAATATTCTTCTCTAACAAGGTAATCACTTTGAGCCCAACACCAACTTGCATGTGATGTTGTGGTGACCCCAGAACATGGATTTTTTAGGTAATATTTGCTTTTGGGGACTCAGTAATGCCAAATGATATATGAGGAGACATTTGTTTCCAAGCTTCTGCGCCATGCTTGGCACAAAAAAGAAGCTTAAGACATTTTATATGCAGTGTTACGCATGCTGCCCATCTAAACCTATTGTTGCTCAGTGTCAATGCCCAAGGCAAAAGTTTTGGCCAGCTTCTGCCTGGGCATCACGCCATCCTGACAGATGGGTATGAGTGTAGACAATCAAGAAAGTATGTTTGTTCATCAAATAAGAGTGGCTGGGGCATTTTTCCCAGCTGACACTCTGAAAACAGCTGTCTTCCTTGAGCATGCTTGTTTCTGGTTAAAAGGTCTGTGATATTAGTAATTCTTCTCTGAACTATGCAAACTGTCAATAAATAAAAGAGTCATTTTACAATTAGCTATGGTTACTATGTTTGAGGCTACTTTTAAAGAGGGCCTCAAATAAGCGTTTATTTTTGCTTCCAGAATTAGGAAGTGAAGACCAAGTGTCCATGACTCATCTGAGTTGCAATTAAACGAACTCACAAATGTGTTCTCAGTTTTTTTGCAACACTGTGCAACAGGCTGCCCTCTCTATTGGTTACTGAGGTGACTGGGAACTGTGATACCTGCACTCCCTCCTCAGCTCTGCTGTTGTCATACTCCCTAACCCTAAACAAGATATTTGGTTTCTGTTACCCAGAGAGGAGGAAATATGAAAGATTTACTTTTATTTGCCAATGAAACAACTTGCTTGATTTCATTAAAAACTAGTGATAAAGTCCTTTATGGTCTATGGATACATTTAAAAACCTTTCTTTCATGTTAAACAGAGTAACTCACAAATTTTTGCATTTAGTAATCTTCATATGTAGCCATGTGATATTTATATTCCTGGGAAAAGATTTTATCCAGCAGCAGGAGGGAATGAACAACTCAACATTGACTCATCTACCAAGACAACAACAGTGGTTATGCTGTTTCACAGAGTGTCATAATGATCTATATGCTCAAGATTTTTACTGTATAGCATATAGTGATTTATAGACATCACGTGTTTATACAACCACAAGCACAATGGCTCTTCACAAAATTATTTACTTGCCATTTTGTAACCTTTTTAACACAGCTGGTCAAAATTGTTCCTCCTGTAAAATGGTGATATTTTACTAAAGTCAATGGTTTTACATGGGATTAAATGAATGATGAATGTATCCTAATGTGTCTCAGACTACTGCCACCATGGCACACGATGAGTGTTCTGAAGTCTGTGTAATCCCAAATTGTTTTTGAAAGACACCCTAAAAAAAGACCTGAGACATCAAATTTTAAGGTTCAAATCTCAACAAGCACGTTTCACTACAAAAAGTCCTGTGTCACAATACGAACACTGAGTGCCAGGATACATAACATGCACATATACAAAAATGAATTCACAGCATATCGTGTTTTCCCACACCAAAATCTTTGAGAGCTGAAGTTATGCAGAACGTTTTTTTTCCCCCAGTGTTTAGCAGAAGCAGCCCAAGCCCAAGAAGAGGTAGAATACATGGGGCCACTTGTCTGTCTTCTTGGGATGGCAGCACTCAGTTTCCTAAGGAAACATGCCTCTATATCTATCACACTTCCACATTTGGACCAAAATCTACTTCTCAAAGAGCTTGAATATTTACAGTGAGAACCCCTGGGAATTAAAGCATTAATTCACATGGCTATTTTCCCACAGGTTTAATGGGGAATATCTTTGCCCTTGAAAATCTGCCAGGTCTGAACCAGGCTCTGCAGCATTTATATACTACAGGGCACTCACTGAGTAATCACAGGGATGAGCATGCCCCATTTGGTCCTTGCCATCCCACTAACATATGCAGTTATTGGCTTCACCTGTGGGAGGCAGGCATTCATCCTAGCCCTTCTGCATGTGACAGTGCATAGCGTGTCCACCGGCCTGTCCTTGTCCCCCTGGACTGCCACGCTCCCAGCAGTGCTCTTGCCAGGGGAAGATGCTGACCCACTTCCATTGTAAGAAGTTCCCAATTTCCCTTAGAGTGCTGGAATGGGGGAAACACTGAAAAAGCAGAGCTCAGGTGAGTCTGGAAAGGATACTGGGCAGGAATGGGACAGTGGGGCACTACTGCCTCTCTGGTGAGTGAGGCACAGGCATGCTGCAGTCATTTTGTGAATGGGAAAAAAAAAAAATCCCAGGAAGGGGAAATTAATCCTGTGCATCTTTTTTTTTGTTGTTGTTGTTGTTAGTCAATAAAACTTAAAACTTTTTAGCAGGATTGAGATGATATTGTGTCACTGCACCACAAACATACCTTGGCAAAATGATGAAAGGCCAGCAATTACAGCTCTTCCTTGTCTTTCAGTGATAGGTCTCTGATCCTGGACAAATATGGAAGGGAGAGCTTTTTCCAGGAAGCTGGAATTATCTGAAGATATTTTAGCATAACCATTGAGCATCCAGGAAGAAAAGTAGAGGAAAACATTTATTTTACAAAGACAGAAAAACTTTATTCTTTAATCCCCCCTCCCGCCTCCCATTCACAACTATGCTTAAAAGGGGACCCTTCTCCCAGTTTCATGAGGAAAGTAGCTTCAGGACCACCCAGAGAGCTCTATTCCCTTCCCCTTGTCTAAATCACACAAAGAAAAATAAACAAATGAACACAACATTTGCCTTCTCATCCCTTCTTTTCACTAAAGGGTCAGGAGGGTCGGCGATCCTTCTTTTGCCATCTCTGGACACCCTCACCCTCTTCAACAACCAATCCAGATGGATCATGGCCTTTGAAATCTTAAATCCTTTAATCAGTTTCTCCAACTTTCTCTGTTGGCTCCTTTATGTCACATTCCTGGGCTAATTCAGGTACCTTCATACAGTGTAGGATTTGGATGACAGAAAACACACGGGGAAGTACAAGTCCAGAGATCTGTGCAAGTGGTGGGTTGATTATCCTTAGCTTCATTAAGGTTGCTCAGCAACGTGAGCTTGTATTAATCATGTCAGAGCAGCCGCATCCTGACAAGCTATCTGCACTGCCAGGATACAGACCCTTCCCTCATACTGCTGAGAAAACGTTCCCATGAACTGTTCCTCTGCTGTCAGTGAGGTAATGGGTGAATGGAAATTTAGACTTGTCAAAAATTTCATGAAGAATTATCCTCACTACAGTAATGAGTCCAACAAGAAAGGAACATAGGATGTTGTACAAAAGTTTTTCAGTGACTGCAAAAGACATAAAGAGCAGTAACTGAATTTTAAATAGTATGGCTAGATGATCTAGCTAATTAAACAAGGGGTAAAGAATTCCCCAATAGATAGATCACTGGCTGCACAGTTCACAGCTTTGCTATGCCTGGAAAGATGAAGACAACATATTCTTGAGAGATTCATCACTAAGTCCACAGTCATCATTTCCAGCTGGATTTTTTCCATTTGATAATTTTATACTGTTAATCAGAGCTCATCAGATACTGCAGAAATAGCATTCGAGAACTTCAGTTTAAATTCCAAACAGCTTCCTCGTGTCTTTCTATTTCTTATTAATATGATTATGTTGCGCTCACAAATGTTCTTTTTTTATCTCAGCCATTTAATGATTTCAAATTATGAGCCATTCAGCAGAGCAGCACCTAAAGTAGCATTGCAGAACAAGGCTGAACTCTTCCATGAACTACCCTTCAGCTGTTAAGCCAAAAGGGAACTTCTACAGACTTCCAGATATTTAGTATTGACACTCTCAAGCTACATCTGGGGCTTTAAATTTGGGGCAGGGGTTACTGAAGAATTATTTGGTCAAGTGTTAATGGATTCGTATCTTAGTAATGGCATTTCTGGAAGTGGTTTCCCTTTAATGATATGTAGGTAAATTGAATGGGAGTGATGTCAGCCTTTTAAAATGATGTGGAGGTTTCTCAGACACCTTGCAGGTGATTTTAAGACCCCATCCCTAAAAGTCTGTGCAGATAGCACTGTACCAAAGCCCCCCTAAAGTCAAATGCGATTCTGGAAAAGCTGTAGGGTTTATTCCCTTACTACAAAGGCAGAGAACTTAGTGTTGAAACACTCTAGAAGAGATAGATATATACCCATGTCTGTATACACATCTACTTTTATTGTCTACCACCACTTCATTCTGTACAAAATGAGCTCTAATTATAAATTGAACAATTGTGTCCCAAGCAGTGTATAACTGACACACTGGCTGCTACTGCACCAAAGGTGGAAAATTGTCAGGAATGGCTTGCTTCCTTTTTTTTTTTTTTAAACCTGTCACTTCATGTAGCAGAAAAGAACAGGATGGAATTGCAAGGAGATTTACTTAAAATAAACAAGATAATAAATTAACTCAGACTTCAAAAGACAGTTTTGAAACCTTAGGAAACCTTAGGAAAGGTTTTGCTCCTATACTCTTTGCACAAAGAGAGAAAGTTTCCTATTAATTTGGTCATACTTGAACATGTGAGTATGAAAGAAGCACCTAAATCAGAGAGACAATTGAGGCAAGAGGGGGTTTGTCTGTTTGTTTGTTTATACAATTTTGCTGAGGCTTCGAATACTTTCAGATAAAGAACACTTCAGGTCATTGAATTCCACATATACTCCCACACACATTTTTTTATTAAGTCACACACACTGAAAGAAACCACTTACTGGGAAGGAAGACTACTCTTGGTCCACGGCTCTGCAGGACAAACTCCAGATCTCTGAATCTCCATTAGATTTAATAAGACACCTCAGCTCACTGTTGTCTATTTTTTTTCCCAGCTGTAAAACCAGAACAGTGCAGTTTCACTTGGCAGTCACTATTTACAGTCTAGACTATAAATTTGAGCAGTCAGGGACTGCCTCATCCTATACAAAGTATTAACATGAGGGACTTCTATTCTCAGTTGAATTTTGTTTATGCAGCAAATAAGTTAAATACTATTATTTCTAAGAGAACTTGGGCTGGCCAATAATTTTTAGCAGTTGAACATCTGAAATATTAAAACAAAGAAATGTAACTTCTGATAGTGTTGTGGTCACTAGTTAAATGGCTACGGGTCAATCTGTTAGCTATGGAGAAATTCTGTGTTGTTAATAACTCTAAATGCCACTTATTTCAAGTTTAAAGAGTTGCTGTGTCACCTGTTAAACACACTTGCAAATTTTTACATTGAATTTTCTTTTCTCTGGAACCTGAACAAATTACTTTTAAGATAATGCAAATCTGAAAATCAATATAATATGTATATATCATGTACCGACATTTTAGATCACTATTATTTTATTAATGGTTTATTCATCATACAAATAGAGTATTATATCAGTATAAGTATCAGCTGATATATGTATGTGCGTCACTATATGTATAGCATGGATAAATCTTTCATTTCCATCTCAAAGGTCTTTTCACACAGAAAAGTGGCCCATCTAGTTCATAGTGTTCCTGTTCTTCCTGCTTTTATTTCAACCAATCTTTTAATCTTAGATATTAGGATAAGATTTTACTCAGAGCAGATCATCTGTATCTCCTAGGAAAGAGTCATGTGCTTGTGGCTATGAAGAAAGGGGGGATCCTGATTTTCAGCTGATGACATTATTCTTCTCGTATTTATTCACATAGGGTTCCCTCATCCACTGCCCTTCAGGGGAAGCAACATCTTCTTTTCTTATTGTCCTGGTTTCAGCTGGGATAGAGTTAACTGTCTTCCTAGTAGCTGGTACAGTGCTATGTGTCTAACAGGTGAATCTCAGAAGGTGGACTGAAGAGTTCAAAAAGACCAAGCTGTCCTGCCCTTTCTTTGGGCCGTTGCTTCTATCTGGCAGCTGAAGTACAGTAGTTTGATGGGAGAAAGAAGCTGGAATTATTGGAAATGAGGATCATTGACTTTGTAAAACCCCAGAGAACTAGAGGACTCCTGAAGGGGGGAACTGAGGATTTAGTCCTCTGCCCAGAGTGATATAAGAAGTGCAACTCAGAGCAGACAAGTTAGATTGGGCGTCCTATGACTTTATCGCACTTCCTTAGTAGGGACCATGGCTCTTTCTCTTCTCTGAGCAAGCTGAGACTTCATTTCTTTCAAACCGTCAGGGTGACTTTGTGCAGAGGACTTGATTCCACACCCCAAATTTTCCAGAAAAAAAACCCACAGAGAGTCTGCACATAAAACCTTTTTAAAATAATGTAAATCAAAGTGTCTTTCCTTCCCCCTCTTTCTTTCCATCTCATATACACACACTTTAATGGGGAGTATTGTATTGAAAATACTGATGTATAAATAATTTAATCCTTGAGTTACTCTGAGCTATGAATTATCTGTGACCTTCCTTCCAGCACTTTCTTTTGGATGGAGGAGTCTTTCCTCCCTTGCAACTGCTCTCATCGTGGAGGGAACCCCGTCAGATTTCCTGCCTCTCTGCATCCTCCACGATCCTTCCCCTGCAGCTCTCACTGGAGAGCTCACCCCTGAGACGTTCCCATGCTGGTGGGAGTGGAGGAGGGCAGTGCTCTCCAGCTCCACCCTCTTCCAGAGGAAATGTCATGAGAAAATGTTTTCTTGAGGTCTTTCCTGTTAACATGCTATGAGAATGCTTGCTATCAACTGTGCATTTTTATGGCATTTTGACTGGAAATAATGTGAGAATGTTCTTTCTCACATTATTTCCAGTAGAAAAACCCTGAGAACATTGTTGTTTGTGATATTTCTACAAAATGTACTTAGAGACTGGATGTGACTAAATTTGCCTTTGTAATTGTGGGAGTTTTTTTCTTTCTTCCAGCTGAAATTTGGGCAGCATCTAATGTCTTTCCATTTGAAACATTTCTTTTATCATTAAGCCTCATCCAGACTTGTGCCAAATGAAGCCTTTAGCTGAAATAGCCGATTTGTTTCTTTTGTGCCCTAAGACCTATCCAAACTGAATCAAAGGTTAAGAAACCAGATTAAACTCCACAGCAATTACAGTATTTATAGGATTTCCTTCTGAGATGAAGTTGTGTCGACTGCCCTTTCTGTTTCAAAGTGGACCTACAATAGGGTTGAATAAAACTGTGGAGGAGTAGAGACCTGGAAGAACAAAGACCACATACTGTAAAAAAGCCATTCTAATTAAATCAGAATGAAAACACAAGAATGCCTTTGCTTTCAGAGAAACAAGTAAGCGACCTAGAGAACCTTATGACTTGGCAGACTACACATTTCTTTTTTAAAAAGCAACTCACATCTTTAAAAGGAAATAAATCCTGGAAAAAATATAAGATGTGTCAAGTCAATCAGCTATTTATGCCATTTCCTCCGATCCTGATGTTTCCCTCATGAATTATGCACTTTCAGCTGCCACTACTTACATATGTGGGCCCTTGTGGCATGTTTCCCAGGACCAGCATGTGATTACGGATCATAAAAAATGAACATACACATTGCTCCTTCAATAAAGGCTGAGATGCACAATTCCAACTGCTCCATGTTAGAAATCTCTCTTCTATTTGAAAAATAGCAGCTGTTATTAAAAACATCTATAGCTATAATAGCTGCAGCCGTGAAAGCTAATCACCATATTTTCATTTTAAATTGCAACAAAGGAATTAAGAAACAGATGCCCATTAAAACCGGGAAAGGTAAAGTCGCCACTAAGAGTTTCTCAATAGCCAGAAGGTGGTGCTACATTGTAATATAGTCGCAGGGGGTCAGGTTTGCATCTTTGATAATTTATGCTGTTTGATTCACTTTTTTAAAGCGAAACAGAAGGAGAGATTAAACCATCAAAACTGCGCTGTGGGGAAGTGTTCAGCAAAGGTAAAACGAAGCGTGGAATTTAGTTCCTGGTTTATTGAAATCCCATGGCAGTGGTGGTGTAAGATCGGGTCTTTCAGTGAAAACTTTAAGTTCTCTCTCTGTGTTTCTTCATTGCTGGTTATATCAAACTCTCCTCCTTCCTTAACACTTCTGTTTCATCAAGATCATCAACAACACAAAACAGAAAAATCCTATCATCAACAGTCCTGTGATGTGTTTACTTGAAGAAATCTTTCTTCTTGTAGAATTTCACATAATTTTTGCTCAGAAACTTTCAGCTTTTTCCTTTTGTTGAATAAAAGCCCAGATATTCAGGCCCAGGTAGACACTGTTGACTTTGATGAAACTCTGCCAGGTTTTGCCAGCTGAGGTGGTGCAATCAGCTGCTTTAACAGCAGAAGAGAAAGACAGCAAAGCTGCTGTCACGTTGTGTATACCTGCGCAGTGGAGAGAGGTGCTGTGCAGAGGTAGAGGGCTGGATCCAAGTGATTTAGCTCAGGTAAAGCAGTGTGGGTGCCTTGTCTGCCTGGTTAAACTCCCTCAGTCATGCTGGTCCCCTGGTCTGCATGGATGTGTCTGCATTACTGTTTTATTTAGGGCCATGAGTAAGCTTTTGAAGCAAATATCTGGATTGCCTCCACTTTCTGTGCCTTGCTCTGCATTTCAGAGTAGTCTTGGAGAGAGGGTGCTGGATGACAGTAAATGGGCAGACATGTTGCAGAAGTTCACCCAGTGCACTGCAGCTCCGAGGGGCAGTCAGGACACAGGATTCTCCCCTCCCTCCCTCCTTCCCTCCCTCTCCTGAGTGCTGCAGGGTTGGGATGTAGGGCCTCAGCACCAAATGTTTCTCCCCTACAGATTCAGTCCTATTGATCTACTTTACTGGCTCATGTGGATATAGCCCACGGGTATCTCTGCATAGACTTGGGGTCATATGGACAATTCCCCTGTGTTCTCGGATGAGAAAGATACTCCAATTTGATGTGATTTCTTTTTTTGTGGAAAAAAAGGTCACTAAGAATCAGGCAGCTGCCTCATGGGGATAAAGTTTTGACTGGGAGGAAAATGACCCTGACCATCAGAACAAATCATCTCAGGGATGTGGAAAATCATTGCCAACTAATGCCATCATTGTTGTTTTTTGCATTGCTGAGGCACATTGAAGTCATGGGGTAGCACCCACTTACACTAAATACTAACAAAACCATGATGTATTCCACAGCAATGGAATGACTCTGGATGTTAAAATCTTGCATGGATTAAAGGAGAGACACTGCAACTTCATGGAACAGAAATCCGTTGAGAATTAATGAGCACATAAAAAACACATCCAGTTCAGGAAACCACTGGGCTGAAAGTAGCCGGAGGCTGGGAGAAGAGTGAGGGGGATGGTCAGATAAACCTGCCCTCTTCTTATTCTTTTCTAGACACTGCTTTGACCACTTCTCAGACTGGTCTGGGGCAGAAAAAAAGAGACAGTCCTCTCCCATGAGAGCAACAGCAGCCCCTTTACATGAGATGGGCTTAGGGCTGAACACCTCCCTCCTCCCGATGCTCTCCAGGGAGGTGCCTGTGCAGCTCCCCCAGGTGCAGCTGTAGCAGCCTCTGTGCCCCTGGGAATCAAAAGAGGATTTGGTCCCCTGAGCTTTCAGGTGAAATTTTTCCATCAACTTATTATTAATTGGGGCTAATTTATCCTCGGCATGGCCTTTCTGAGTGATGGCTACTCTCACGTTAGCACTGAACCTGAGAGTATGCAGTGGGTGAGATACCCTTACCTCAGCCATGGAGAGATTATCCAAAATGGAAATCAGAGGAGCCCTTTTCCACAGGAGATGCCACCTTTGCACTGTGCATAATATCTATGACGGGTTGTAGGATGTTTGTGGATCCACTCCAGATTTTTCCCTAAATTTCCAGTGCCAGAAAGCTGCTTCCAGTTTGGTGGAAACATACCAGTTCTGCTGACTGGGGGAGCTAAGACGTGCAAAAAAGGACACAGACTTTGACCCAGGTGGAAAATAAGTAGTATTTTCTTCCCTATGTGGTGTGACCAGCCTTACGTAGAATAACTTCACAAAAACTTTGAGTTCCCATAGAAATAGATATGGCTTCATTTTTGGTGATGTTTTTTCAGTGTAAATATAACTATATATACACGTAGTTATACAGTAACTTTTAAATTCACCAGATGCTTAATGACTGCTTTCAATCAGAAAAGTGGCCCATAGCAGATGGAATATGCCTAACCATTTCCAAAACCATGGAGTTTTATTGTCTTAAATAAAATGAATTTTGAACAATGAGGGGGGAAAACTGAAACCTTTCTTTAACTTATGTAATGACAAAATAGCCAAGCTATTTAAATAAAATATTGTTTAAAGCATCTATAGATCTAAGACCTGTACTGGCAGAGATCATATTCAGCTTGGGATAAGTGCTTGTGTGAGAGTTTCTTATTGCTGGAAACAGAGGCCCATAATGGAAGTGGTGACAGACCTTAAATTAGTGCAGTGCTACTGTACAATAATGTGTATTCTCAGTGCCATATGGTTATGATATGCAGCCGTTTTCCTATGCTGATTATAAATTTGGACTGTCTGGCAGACATTACAGAAGGGAAAGACATCATTGATCACTTTATCCATCCACTCTGGGTCAGCAAAAGATCATTCCTGACAGTCTCAATTTCTATTTTTTAATTATTTGCATTGCTGTAGTGCCCAAAATCCCCAGGCAGGTCAGTGTCCCCTTGTTCTGTGTGTTATACATCAGGATAAGTGTTGCTTGCTTTGAAAATGCAGAGCAGCTAATGTGCAGATGTAATCAGAGGCAAGTAAGAACTGAAGCTGAGGTTACACCATACTTAATGTAAAGGCTACAAATTCTTAACCTTAGCTGCTTCACTTTTGGTCTTTTATTATAACCCAACTCTTTTGGTTTGCTTACCAGGTCACCTTTACTGGCTGAAGTTTCACAAGCATCACGGCAGACCTGGTATGTGGAGAAGCAGCTCCCTATGAACAAATGCAGGAGGGATGTTCCAGAGAAAAGAACCATCACAGACAAACTTAAGTCATTTGTCTGAGAAGCGAACAAGACAGAGTATCACAGGAAAAGCAGTGGAAAGGCAATGTTACGGGACAGAAGAGTGTGTAAAAACATAAGCAGAGGTGTGAAAGACCTCAATGTACAAAATCACTGAAAATTTGTCTATACCATAAAATGGACCTGTGGTAGAAATCCCGCAACTAGTGGAAACTCATGCCGTTAAGTCCAGACTGTATATGTAACACAGCACTGTGCCACAGTGACCTGTCACTGCATTTTCTTGGCAGGGCTTATTAGCTTGGGCACAGCACTGTCTGATGTGGGAACAGAGCATCAGATGTGAACTGGCTCGGGTCCAGGCAGCTCAGTGCATCCGTGTATCACGTGTCCCAGCGCACCAGCTCCGGGATTAGCTTGGACAGACCTCACTTGGGTCTGTTTTAATTAGTCCATAAATGATAAGAAGACCTCATTGCTTCTCTTACCCAGCTAATCTCCAGTTTAATAAAAGAAGTTCTTTCTGATGATCAGACAGGTCTTTTCCTTTTAAAAAAATATTTCATCCTAGTATAAACTAATTGCCTTCCAAAACCAGAGCGGAGTCCTTTGAAAAAGAGACATCCTGGCAAGCCAAGCAACCATGTGTTTTGTTGCCATTTGAGGGGACTTGTGCTGAAATCCCAGCCTCTGTTGCCTTTCTCCTGCTAAGGAAGAAGTACCTCATATCACAAACCAGCAGCCCCTTCAGGCAATTGCCATTTAAAGAGTGGCATTGATGGACTCTGTAAGGAGTCCTATTCAGTGCTCTCTGGCTGGCAGCATGATGTCAGTGATGTGGGCGGCAAACCCCTGAATTTGCTTTGATGGTATTTGTGCTCTTTTTTTTTTCATTTTTCACGAATGAGTGATTCATTTCTTTGAAACAATGTGTTTGGAAAGCCTGCCCTGCTAAGGAATTGTCTACGCAGTGGGGGAGGCTTGGAACATTGTACGTCCTCATGGAAGTACCAACAGGGGTTGTGCCAGATCGCCAGTGCAAGAGGTAACAGGGATGCTTGTATCAAAGCCAAAGCTTCATGAATCAAAGGCGCTGACTCTCGAGCACGAGTGCCAGCATTCAGGCAGATAACCTAGCCCGTGCCAATTTAGGGTGAGAGGAATGCCCCAGCCTAATCCTGTGGATTCAAAGAAATGCAACATAATCAATTTTCAGTATCCCACAGCCCCAAGAGTCTTCTTTTCATTTATAGATGTTAAAGGAAGAAATGAGGGTAATGATGTGGTCTTGTTTCCCAAATAAGAAAAAGCAGAAAATTTTTTACACCATCTTCTACCGAAACCTGATGTTACCTTGGGTGGTTTGTTCTAAAACATAGTGGGGTGAGGGGAAGCAGCACTGGAAGATGAAACTGTGGATGTCAAATCACGTGCTTTGCAAGTGAATCAAGTACAACTCAAATGTTCATGTGGCAGGTGACCAGAAGTAGATTTTGGCCAGTATGAGGTCTGCTGTTGAATAATTCTGTGCCATCTTCAGTAGTAAGCACCTGACACTCGACACTTGATAGCAGGGTGATTCAGACTGCTTAGATTAGGCTGTCTAAGGCAAAACATTATATGCAATGGAGAGAATAAGGCACCCATGAAAAATCATCAAATATCCTACTTGCAGAACGGAGCTGAGGCAGCATTAGATTAAACTCTAGAAGCAGGGTCATGTCTGAGCTTCTGTCACTCTGTCAATGAAGTTCCTGAATTGGACTGAAAATTATGTGCCTGTGTTCACTCAGAAAGAAAATGTGGAATCCCCTTCTGCTCAGAGGTGTGTAATCAAGCATTTCTCATTCCCTTAAAAAGGTAGCTAAAAGACAAGGTGACAGCCCAAGTTTTGCATAAAACTTTTGTGATTCTACAGAGGAGTGTGAACGTAGCTTTGTAGCTTCAGACAAATACAAGGAGCTTAATTAATTTAACTTTGCATTTCGTATATAAAATGTTAAGTGGACCATAGCAATAGCTGATCTCTACCTTAATGAAACTACAGGCTTCCTCTCCTAACAAGCCCTGCATGGGGAAGTCCCCACAGGAAAACTGATTGCCTGACTTCACAGCACAACCAATCTCTGGTTCCAATGATTGATCCAAAACCAGTAGGACAGAGGACTTTGTGTTAGTGGACTCCAATGCCATCATATATATCTAATCAGTGTTTCCTTAACCCTTTCCATAACTACAAACTGCTTAGATTACTTGTTCAGGAAGTGGAAGACCTGACTTCGTCCTCTTCTGAAGTTTGAATCCATAACTCCTACATTACAGAAAAATGCTTTAACCCAGCTCTGTAATATTCTGGATTGGACAGTCTTCTTGCGTTCCGTTAAGAGTAAGCCACAGAGAGGATGTCTTAAATTCAAGATTAATGTTGCTTTATTTCTGTTAAATGTGGCCTGGATAGAAATGGATGCAGATGCACTTTACAGCTCAAACAGAGCGCCTTACCCAAATCATCATTAAAATGGTCTGTTACAGAAACCTAAAGTTCAGTAAGTCGGTGCTCAGATTCCATCTCTGCAACACAGGATGAAATCAGTGAGTTTACAGAGACACTGAAATTAATGGACTCTCCAATCACACAAGAGTAGAAAATGTCCTGTTCTTCTCCACCCCTGCTTCCCTCTCCCAGAAGACAACATATGCAAGAAGATGCTATCCTCAACAGCTGCAGTGCTCTAGTTTTCTAACTCAATTTGCCCATTGGTTTCCTTCAGCTCAATAAGAATAGAGAAAACACTGTTCCTGTTAAACGTTCTGAAGTAGCTCCCCACTTGTCCTGCAGTTATGTATGCACCATATAGTGAGTAAAGACAAGGCAATGCTTTGAAATCAGACCTGTTTCTTATTTTTTGGCTCTGGAACTTGGTATTTCATATGCACTGAGTAGATTTTTTCCTTCTGGTTTTGACAATAAATGCCATTACAAGTCTGAGAAACCTGCCTGGTTGAAAATGTTGTCAAAAGGGCACATACAAAAATTCACTTCCTGACAATCATTTTGGTAGGAAATCCCCACCCCCTTTACTTACTTACAAAGTCATTTTTTATTCTCTAATGTGTGGAGCATTGGATTTTTCAGTGCAAATGATATCAATAGTATTTTGAGTTACAGGAGGAATATCCTTTCAGGAGGAAATGTTCCTGGAATCATGCTATTCCATGTTTTTTTCATAATTTTGATGCAAAACAAAAAAATCAAGTCTTCTGCAGAGCAGAAATTCTGAAAAAAAATCAACCAAGTTGTACCTCAATGATACTGAATTACTATAATGTTAGAAATTAAGTATTGAACATTTAATGTTTATATAAAAGTTTCTGTTATACCTGTGATACTCTATTAACATTATCAAATCAAGACTAAAGGACTTTCTTATTTAAATATATATATATGCCAGCATTGCCAGATTCCTGACAAATGCCTTGGTTTCTACGGAACTGCATTTCCTGGTGGAAGTCAGCTTAGCTCAAAAATTTTCAACCAACTCTAGAATTATAAATAAAGGAAAAGACAGCTGAGGCTGTGATTTTCAAAGCACTAGTGGAAATGAAAAGCATATGGATCCTATTGAAAGTTACTATGATTTGGGTACCACGCTCCCAGAGGATCCTTTGAAAATCCTGAAAGAGTGTCTCAAGCACAGCATGCACTCACTGCCTATTACTTGTTAAAAATAAAAAGTGTATGAGGCACATGTTTAGGAAAACTTGAAGCACTGTACACTGTCTTTAACTTCTAAGTAGCTGGAGGACAGTACTTTCTATTTTTTTATCCTGATAGCTAGTAGGACTTTCAATACTGTTATATGCTGTTCCTGGTGGCTTTTGGATTTCTGTTATATACTTGTATCTCAAAAAAAAAAAACCCAAACAAGAGAAACAAATATATTGTTCTTATGTTAAACAAAGACGAACCACTGCCCAAACCAGAAATGTTTTAGAATTTTATTTGAAATCTATGAAATACTTTGAAATTTTATTTGAAGTCCAGAAAGTGGTGTTAAATCATCAAATGAGATTCCCTGCATTAATATAACTGATTGCAATTCATTCTAAACTTCAGTTGTGTTTCCGTGCATACTAACTTCACAAACACAAAACTTCCCACTGCACTTTTATTCACAGGCTTGTCAATCAGGTGCTCACCGTTCCCTTAAAGTTTAAGCCTTATTAACCTACACACTGGATTTGACTGATGATAGGCCACAACAAACAAAGAGCACCAACTCTCAGGTTCCAAATCCTGTCATCCTAGTTCAGAGGGTCCCTGCAAACCCCCTGGAAGAGATGAAAGGATCACTCAAATGTCTGATTATTCAAACACACAGGCAATGAGGGCACATTGTGGAAAAAAAAAGTTAGTGGAGTCCCCTGCTGATTGAGATATCTTCTAAAAAAATAACTTGGTGCTGATCTTTGTACACAGATAGTGTTGGTTTCTACCCCAGGTCTTCATGGGTTATGTCAAATGCACGCTGGGAACACCATGTGCAAGATCTGAATTGAACATATATTTGGCAAATATTGTTAAATTGAAATCACCTCATGCCAGTGTTGCCCAGATAAGGTAGGAAGCCAGCATGTTAGCTACTTCAGAGGAACTGAAAAATCACCATAATTCTAGCAAGAAGAATTTTTATTTCATTCATTTTCATACGCAATTTCATAGTTTAGGGCTTCTGTATAGGCATACACTTATGCCCTGCTTTGGTATATAACAGAGATTATTTTATTATGAAAATTCTGCTCATTAATGGCCTGGCATGTTGGCAAACACAATTCCTGCTGACTAAGCCTCACTGTATCAGGATTTTCATTACTGTCAATTAATATTACAGCATTGCTCAGAGACCCTACTCTGGCATAGGATCCTATACATAAAAAATAATGGTCCTTTCATGTTCTAAAGTACAAATCTAGATAATAATTATACATTGTAGAAAGCAAAGTAGAGGACCTGAGGGGAAGCGAAGGGTAACGTTAATGAAGAAATATGGAAGGTTGGGGTTTTTTTTTTAAAAAAAAAAAGCCAAAACTCTGGACTTTAATATGAGAGATGTCAAAGGAACAAGAAGCAAAAAAGGACCAGCTATCATGAAGACAGACTATAAAATAGAAGCTGACCTCAGGTTTTCCCCAAAATATTCTCTTATATTCCTGCTTTCCTGCTCTTTTTAATTTCAGTTTTCTCCTAAGTAGAGAATAATAACTGCAGGATACCAACAACCATTGAGCCTGCATGTAAACAGCATTCAGCTTATGACGGTGATGGCTTGTTAGCTTCCCACTGAGCTAACTACCAGTTAGTAAAATGTAAATGACACAATAAACAGAGTTGATGAGAGGATCAGATCATAAGTACAACAATTTTATACAATACCTTTTGAGAAGGGAGAAACAAGTGCAGGTTATAGCTGAATAGTGCAGAGAGCAAGTGGCAACAGTTCTTTTATTCTGTCTACCAAAGCTAACTTTTGTTTTTCTGGGGAAAAAAAGGTATAACAAACTGATGGGTAGAATACTTTTGTCACTGAAAAACTAGTTTTCCATCCCAAAGTGGCAGATTCAAAACCAGCTGGCTTTACTGACATGTCTCAAGACAATGCATTCAAAAAGATATGAAGAAATGAGAGTGATAGGAGAAAAAACAAGGACAAATATCTCATCAGGATGTGACTGTCTCATAACAAGCTCAGTATCCCACTTTTACACAGTATTAAGTCTTCTTTCTGAACCATATTGGTATAAACCAGATTATTTAAGAATATTCTATTTCATATTTTTGTATGATGTTGTATCAACTCTCAAAGCTATAAAAATGCGTTTTGCACTTGTTTTCTGTTATCATTTAATACGTTTGACCATTTCTTTAGAAAATGATAACACTAAGATTTTCATCTGTTTTCTGTGTCAGCTACATCTTAATACTTCTATCCTTTAAGAAGATTCCTGCCCATTCAATAAGCATGTTAAATAAGGGGTAAATGTATGAATAAACTTGTTCTTATATGATTCAGAAGCTCACAGCAAAAAAGCAACCAAGCATATACAAGTAATACGCTGTTCCTCTGGGAATACAATACTTGTACCATAGCTTTGGCTTTATGTTGCAGTGTTGGACTGAGCCTGAGAGATGAATGTAAAAGATAAAGAAGCATTGTAAGGTCAGTGACTGAGCTCCTCTTTTTGCTAATCGGCTTCCCTTGTTATCCATCTAATTTACTAGAAGGTTAACCTTTTCACTACTGCTAGAAACTAGCTACAATTTTCTATGAAATGGCCATGGTAACAAATTAAACTTGTTACTGTTTATACAGCTCTGTAACAGTAAATGATGCTGTAAAAAAAAAAAAAAAATTAAAAAAATAATCAGCAACTCAGCAGCATTTTTCCCTCCCAAGAGCATTCAAATGCAAATGGGTTTACATGAAAAGAGGTACCAGGCCTTCATAGGTAAAATATTTCATGGAGATAGAGCTTCCAAGGCCATGGAAGGAATGCCAATGTCACATATTAATTAAGAAAATATTTAAGATGGGCTGACCTGGAATTTTCCAAGGGAACATATTCCTGTTACAAAAGCATTTTCTTTTAAACTAAAACATCACATGGAGACTTAAAAAAACACTGGTCCAAATGAATTTTAAATATTAAATGCATAGAATATTGTATTTCAGTATTTTTTAAATGTAAAGATTCATTTTCCAGGTTTAAATGGTCACAAAAGTCAGAAAAAAAGCAGAATAGTTATAGATAAGTGGATCAAAACTCATTATGTGTCCACAAGCTTTCATGAGGTTTTTCCTTTCTTCTTGGATCAAGACAAACATGTAAATTTGTTGAAAAAAAATTCCAAATGCAAAAGTTAGTTTCTTTTAAGCTATATACCAAGAGTAAGAATGAAAGAAAAATTGGAATCAGAATGGGTAATCCGAAGATGAGAGCTTTTGTCTACCAGCTGGAAGGTGGAGGGTGAGTGCTTGGTTCCATCACAAGTTATTTTTGTGGCTTTTGCCCAGACAGTTCATTCCATGTTCACCTGTCCTAAATTCAGGGAAGCTGTTAAATATCTAGATCTTAGACAGCATCATTTGTCCCCAGAAGCATGTGCAAGGAATTAGCACTTCTGTTCTAGAGCATACACAGAGGAATGCCCCAAAGCCCCCAGTGTAATGGGGCAGATGGCTACATACTCCTTAGGAAGTGCTGGTCCTAGGAGAAGAACTGGTCCTAAGTTACAATACAGGACTTTAAAGATGCTGACAAGGAATAAATGTCCCTAGAAGGACCACATTCATTAGATGTACCCTGACTAGAGCTAATTTACGTAGGCAGAACAAACAGCAATCACTTTGCATTACATTTTTTTGTATTAAGAAAAGGAAGGTGATGTATAAAGGGCATCCTTTACTCAGATATTCACTGATCATCCCAGTGAGTAGTGGGACCTTCCTGATATCTCCTGCCACAAAGGATCAGTCTAGGGATTAATATCCTAATTAATGTGAGCTCTGCAGAGACTATAGTGATGTAAACGAGGGATGGAAGCACCCTAATTCAGAAGAAGACTGGGAGAAATGCCTATATTTTGCCTTTCTTAAAATATCTATACCAATGCAGAATATTAAGGAGGAGAACATATGCAAACATTCAAAATATTGTGAAGCAGAGCTGCAAGTGAAAACAAGAGAATTCAGACCAACAGTGATTACATGGCATATTAAGCAAATTCACCTCTAAAGGCGAAGTAATTGATGTAATGGCATCAAACACCAAAGAACAAGAAAACCTTAGTGGCAGTTCGAGACTGAAAATTGAACTTTCAATGTTCTAAAAATGTGATCTTTACACTGATAAAGGTAATACGAATTCTTAAATGCAAAAGATATCTTTTCCATGAAAATCTCCAGGGGCGAAGTCTGTGTGTCATACTCTGTCTCAGTGGTGAAAGAAGAAAGCTGAGAATTTTTCTGAAAATGGTAACGAACCATTGGACTTTAGTCATGCCATTGACTTGTCTTGCATCCTCAGTCTATACACCTTCACCTTCTCTTTGTCCTTTAGTTCTTACTATAATACAAATAATCTGTTAGCTGCATCTCTGAAAAATCTTTATTCTTTAGGCCAGGTTTTGTTTTAATTATTTTTCTTAGAATATTATAAAATAGTGGTGAAAAGAAATGAACTATTCTGTCCTTTAATCGCAAGAGTAATTTTTAGGCATTTGAATAAGCCTATTATTTTTGAAACACAATTAAAAGTATAAAATATAGAAGAAAAACTAAGTATTTGTAAGTTCAGTATCAAGTCAAGATGAGGATCCTTAGGCAGATGAAATGGGAAAGAGCTTTGGAATAGTTTTCAAATGAGGCAAAAGGAAAGGATAGAAAGAAATTGTAGGAAAGTGTTCAGAAGCTTCAGTTTAGGAGTTTAGCATTGGATAAACGCTCCCACCCACTCCAGGGCTTCACAAACCTAACCTGACCCTCTGTACCTTCTGAGTGCACAAATTATTAATCAAGAAATAGTTTTGTGGTCTTTGCATAGTCAAAAATTTGCACCAGTTTTGAACTTTTAATTTTGGGGTTCCAAAGCACAACATTTAGAGCTTGGTTTTCATTCTAACCTCAGTATGTATTGCAGGTGCTTGACATCTCTAAGTACTGTGACTCATCATCTCAGTTTGGATCCCCAACAGTTTAGCCTTACTATTTTGACTTAATGTTGGCATTTATTATAATCATGGATAATTATATATAATTATAATTAAGCCCTAATCCTCCTCAATTACACTGACATAAATTAGGCATAAGGCATAATTTAATCAAAATTAATGGATTTACGCTAGTGTAGAGCTGACACAAGGATAAACCCAGTTCTTGTATCTTATTATGAAGTATAGCATTCTAAATATGCCAGAGTAAACCTATCTTATAGGTAACTATTGTTCAGTTACATGAAATGTTTGTTATTCATTGACTGTCATTGGTAACAGAAAGGGAAAAGTGGATTAATTTAGAAAATAAAGCAAAAATTACAAAGGAAGCACTGAAATCTGAAAGTTTTTCAAATCTTGTACATAAGAAAAAACATTTGTAAGATCATAAGGATGCCTATAAAAATTACTTTTGTCCAAAAAAAATCAAAGGAAAATTCATTCCCCTGGGCACTTTAAATGTATGTGGTAGAAATACTCACATCCAGATGCTAACTTTTCAACTGACCAAGAGTGGCCTTAGAGAGGGTGGTTGGGGAAATGATCCTTTACAAAACATGGGATACAAAGCTTATGTTGTTGAAAGGAGAAGCATGTAATCAGCTAAAGAATTCCTGAGAAAGACCGAGGGCAGCAGATACTGAAACCTTGAACTTCCTTACTTCAATGCATTTTTTGCATGCTTCCTGAAGAAAGGAGCAACCAAGGGAATTTATTAACTTTTAACTTAATTAGGTAGATGCCAAAAAAATGTTCATTCCTGGAGCAGTCTATTTAGACATTGCAGCCTTCAAAAAATTGTAGCTCCACTCTAGGACTCCAGTGGAGATTTTTTAAGAGGTTAAGTGAACTTTTTTGTCTTCTAAATATAACAAATGAATATATAAATAGAACAGAAGTTTTAAATGATAATTTTAAGTGCACAATTGCATTGAGAACATATCTAAGGCACAGGCAGTGTGGTGTATATATGCATGTAAGTTTAATTGAGACACTCCATGGAAATCTAAAATAAACCTTTACAAAATAATACAACAGTAAGTTTCTGTGAAATCTGACATATCTATCTATCTATCTGTCTGTCTGTCTATCTATACAAACATACTTTTTTTTCTAACTTTGATTCCTATTCATTGCTCTCTGTGAGAGCATATATAACGTAACTCTACCTTTCCCAAGCAACATTGTGGCAAATCTATAATATAAATTAGAGTTATGCTCTCCCTTGGCTTACTTGTATAAAAATTAGATTTTTTTAAATTTTAGTTGGCTCTTATTGTGAAATTGTTGATGAAATAAAAAAGTGACATTATTTTAAACTTCTCTCCCAATTTATGCTCACAAACAGTTGCTAACAAAAGCAACAGCCCTTGAACATCTACTGTCTTTATTTAGAAGTCTGCAAAAGTACTCAGATTCCCAGTTTCCCCCTAAGCTACAACCTCTGTTTCACAGGTGTCTTCTGTGTCAGTCAACAAAGATGAGGAGATGGTGCTGTCCCTGGCAATGGAAAATCAATGCTGGTATTCCAGCCTGACAACAGCCATAAACTGTGCATGACTGTGTACAGGGCTAAGAAAGAAAGCAGGGTTTTAGGAACCACTTTTACAGCAAAAACAGGCTATAGGTGCAGAACAATCACTGTATGCTGAACCATAATCAGATTAATTTTATTCACTGGGTTGATTTAGAGTATCAGCATTGCAAAGTAGGTTGAAACAAGTCCTGTTGACAGAAAGTGCCTAATTCTCTAGCCTAATTCACCAGCTACTGGGGGTGAATTCATTGGACTACTTCCAAATAAATTAAAATGTGTTTGAATTAAGAACAGACTAATTACAGTAAAGCCGCCAGACTTCCTCAAAGCCGGGGCCTAGAACTCCAAGGCAAAATTTATAAATAATAATTTCATTTTTTTAATAGATTCTTGAATCCATTCTACAGGTATTCTCTGTTGCACCCCTTTTGAGGTGTAAACATTATACAAGGAACAAGACATAAATGAAGGACCTATATCACAGTACTGGGATAATAATAGAAAAAACAACTGTAGTAAATCCCATGTTATCAATCAGAACTGTTGGTAAAATATGATTTTTTTATTATAATTCTCAATGAATGCTACAGTCTTGCACCCCCACTAGCAAATCCTACTATTTGCTATCACTGTTGCAGCCCTATTAATATTGTCATCAGCTGCATTCAGTCCCTGAATCAATAGCTTTAATCATCTTTATGGTTGTTCTTTTATTCATGTCTATTGATTACAGTACCACAGTATAAAACAGCAGGGAATGAAATGACAGAGAGCTATTGGAAAAAAAAAAAAAAACCACCAAAAAAACCCAAGAAGCCTTTGAAATTAAGTAATTCTTCCAAAATGTTCTCTCTGAAGAATTTTGATGCGCCAGGCATTGCAGGCAATTCAATTATTTGTCTAGAGGCCTTAGTAAAGTTTTATAAAGAATATATTTCAGTAAAGTCAAAATGAATTTCATTTTGGTGAAAATTCATATACATGACGATTTTTCTTAACCATAGAAAATAAATAACAGATAGTAACTGAAAGTAACTAAAAGGTTGAATGAGGTTAACCAGCATAATTGAAGGATGGCTTCTGCTCCACTTTTTTCTGTCACTGAACTGTTAAAATGCCCAAATACTTCCTTGTTCATTTTTAAACATAATTACTTAGCATGTCTGAAATCCTTCGGTAGACTACCCATCTGCCTAGAACCACGTGACTGTACATCACTTGAATAATTCCTGAGTTATTCTATAGAGATTATCCTGACTCTGGACCTAGGTTCACAAAGGTAGAAGATGCCCATGTGTTCATTTACTCCTCTGTTTAACTCCTTTTTTAAAGTTAACTCTGTTGTTTTAGTCTTGGGGAGAGCCTTTGCTCCAGCTCCTTACTGTCCAGTTAGGAGACAATCTTGAGGACATGACAGAAATTTTAATTTTCTGCTTTTATCTGCATTACAATACTACCCTCGGGGGGGGGGGGGGGGGGATAAACAATAACATCAAAAAACCAAACAGGAAAGATGTTGCATTGCAAGGATGAATCTCAGAGCTTTGATAAGGTCTGGATTACCTTTGGGCTGGGAGAACTTCTACAGTAATCCTTGCTTAAGGCTGTGTCTGAGCAAATATGAGTCTGTTAGCAGTTTCACATGGGTGTCCGGAAATACTAGGTTCAAAACCTTACAATTTACCTAAGAAAGGTCTCATACATGTTCATAGGAGTTTCAATAGAATAAAAGATTTTGAGATGGAGATACATGCAGATACATAGAGCTTACAGATTATATCCCTTGCAAACGAAAGTGAAAGAATGAAATCTATTTTGATGTGCTGGAAGTCAAAACAGCTTCCTGCATATGATTCATCCATCTCTGTTACATTACACAGAACTGGATCAAAACAAGTTTTCATTTTTTTCCAGATTGAAATGTAGGCGTCAGGGGGCTAAAAGAACAGTTTTCTCTTTTTTTTCCCCAAACATTTTTCCCCTTCTTCATTGGAAACATAATGCTGTCAGCTGTCCCTGCCATCTTCCAATTTCAAGTTCTTTCTCTCCATCTGTGTTCATACTTTTTTTTAACTCTTAATCAGGTCCTGCCTTGTCTTTGTATAGGAATTCATCATCATATGGCACCAATTCAGACCTGTAACATGAATAAAGGTTGGTATTTATCATACCTGCTGTAAAGGAAGTGCCTTTAAAAGGAGAGGGAGCATGTAATTCCCTGCCCTTCACTTTCTCCTCAACCTTTCACCTTTTAATCAGTAGCCATAACCCGAGGAGATCTCACAATGGAAAGGTAATTATGAGGTCATGAAGATGAAAGCATCTGACTTGCATTTTCTAAGGGTACTTTACTTTTAAATTATCCCTGATTTACCTGCATAAAAGGAAAGGAAGTTCCCAAAGATTATTCTAAATGGACTAGACTTTCAGATGCCAGCATTTCCAAGTGGAAATGGAAATGCAATCCTGTTAAAATGTCCTTTGAATATTTCTTATGAAGGAGTCTTCCATTTACCAATATGACCTGACTCATAAATTGAAGATATGTTAATAGACATGAGGGCATGGAGCACTCAAGGGCACTGCTCTATGAAGACTCCACAGCTATAAGACTAGCACATAACTAGCAAGATATTTGGATGCGTTTTCCTAGGAAACTAAGAAAACCACAGAATTTAAGTATTTTTATCTATCAATCAGCTTTGAGAATCTGGTATGTGCTGTTGAGAATTGCAGGGAGAAGTGTGTTTGTAGAACATTGTCCCATTCTATGCTGAAAATACCAGTCTTATTCTGTCTTAATAATTGCATACGTTGAAGGCAGCAGGAATAACTGCAGAAAAAATACTAGTTTGTTTTATAGCATTTAGTATTCAGGATGGTAAGATGGAAAGTTTGCCAGCAGTATCAACAGCTGTAAATAGTAATAATACATATTTAAAATTGTCTTTTAATACATAAGAATGAAGATACTCTGTTCGGATAGTGGTTAAGTCTAAAAACCCAAAGAGAATCAAATAGTTAAACAATATGTTAATTTTAGAGCTATCCAAACTAATTTACCAGACTATTGAATATATGGTTTATCCATCTGACCTAAGCCCTATCAAATTTGAAATGTATCCTCTTTGAGAAATGAGGACTGCTAGAGAGAAAGAGCAGCTCCATCAGACAAAAGGGGGCAAGAGCATCTTTGCCAAAAGGCCTGTTGATCTAGAGAGAAGACTTGTCAGCACATGATGGCCAAAGCATGAGGAGAAGTGGAGGCAAGGAATAGAGGGAGGCTGCCTGGGGGGCCACTCATACTTTCCTGGGGAAAGCAGTATGGCTGGAGAGCCATCTCCTCTGCACCCAACACATGAACACTGGAAAGGAGAGTCTCCTTTTCTTCTTGAGGATTTGACATTTTCTATAGGCAACAGTGTCTTTTCACTGAGTTTTCATATGAATTACTGACTAAGAAACAGACCATATTTCCCCCTCTGATCATAAATAGTACAGAGATACCAGCTTTCTATGATGTTATTATTGGCTCCACTGTTCCTCTCCTAATACTGCTTTAAATTATGTCTACTTGGCTATTAATACTTCTTAAGTTGTTTTTGTTTCCCCTAAGGAATGAACAAAACATTTTCTTTGGACTTTTCATGACAGTTAATGCTAGAGGATGAATGGAAAAAGAGAGGTTGTGATTTGAGTTGGCAAAAGATTAATTATATATTGCTTCTACTGAAATAGGGCTTAATTCCGAGAACTGAAATCACTAGTTAGTAGAAATCTCAGCTCTTCCAGGATCAAGCCCAGACTGTCTACATTTGATAAAGTAATAGTCTTTTAGCAAGTTTTTTAACATGAACAAGAAAATGCTTTGTGCAAAAAAAATTTTCCTTATAATGCTATAAACCATGAGGTCAGCTGCAGTAAATAAATGAAAAGCATGGAGCTTAAACAAGAGTCTCATGTCTCTGGTATTTCCTTGAAATGCCTTGAAATCGTCATTTGATAGCACTACCTCATATTCCCTTTCTGTACATTGCAGATGCTGAGTGTATGTATGTGTTCAGAGAACTGTATCTAAAATGCTACATGAAGATCACAGAAGATATGGACTAATAGAAAGATGAAAAAACTACACAAAACCGATCCCAATATAGCTGATATAATTTGTTGTAGAATATTACTTTTCCATGAAGAAACAGAATGATGAAAATCCTTTTCCTTACAATATTATCAGTTCAGCTGTGACAGGAAGCCCTCTGGATACTATTCTCACAGGCTTCTTGTTCACATTTTCAGATAAAGGGAGTTTCTGATAAGTTTTGAAGTTAGGCGTGATTATTCAAACCAAAGTTTGCATGAATGAGCAATGGTGAGTTTATAATCTGTGCAGCTGGTAATCCATGCCCATATCCCTCCAAACAGAAACAAGCCTCTTAAGTTCACCATGGAACTTGGATGTTTAGTAATTTAATAGGCTTAAGCTTTATTCCTTCAAGGTAATTGTGCAGATACCTTTAATAAAATACACTCAACATTGCCAGCAAACATTCTAGATAAATGAACACAAGAAATGTTAGATGCAACTTTATTATACTGTTAATCCTTGCTGGAAGGCTTCCTGGGCTGTTTGAGGGCAGTGTTAGCAGTGATGATAAACTAATTTACCATGGCTCTTAAGTTCATGTTATCTTTTCTTATCAGCCCAAGGCTAGGTCAGGAAAAAAAAAATTGGAAACATTTGCCAGAGACGGCAAAGTGGGTAATTCAAATGCCATTGCAGAGTGTCAATCAATCCATGTCTCCATAACGGATAGTTTAATGGTCCATTTAATTCTTCAAAGCAATTGAATTTCCACCCATTCCTGATAAGGTGATATACCACAGCAGGGTTGCCAGAATCTGAGGTTTTTTATATGCAAGACAAGTTTTCCACAGTCTAATTTCTCCAACACAGATTGAGCTAAGAGCAACAAATGACTTGTTGTAGAAGGACTTTTGTCCTCATGTTTTCAGAATCAAATAACATCTAAAATGGTGGGGATTGTTGATTTGACTTGTTTTGTTTGGTTGGGGTTTTTAATTGTCTCAAGATAGTAAGGCTCAAAATGATGAATACATTGTGGAGTAAGACATAAAGAACAACATAGCAAATCACCAGCTGTTCCTAAATCTTAGAATGTATGTTCAACTCAGTGATAGTGAGGCTGAGAAGTAAATCTCATTACCTTCATCCTGTGGTGTTTGCTATACCCAGGACCTCTCAGATCTTCCACAGTTTGCACTGGTCTGCAAGATAAAGGATCCTGAGCCTCCTGCTGCCTTCTACTACTCCTTTCTAGGCCGCTTCACAAATTCTGCTCATGCTCATACTCATGTCCTTGTCAAGTCAGTCCATTGCTTGGCTGCAATTGCCTTGATTCTTCTACTCTATTTAAGCCAGGTCAGTTTCCATGAAATCAAACCTACCAGATCAGGAACTACCAAAAAAGAGTAAAACAAGACTTCTAGATGAGGTCCTCAAGTCTTCTGCCAATTTATAGTTCCCACACAATCCTTCCATTCCTGTTGGATTTGCATCTATTATGTGTCAGGATAACCTGCTTCCTATAGGCTATGATATTTATTTCACAATTATCTTCACTTATATATGTTCAAGTGCAGGACCAGGTGAATATAGTTTCTAAAAACTGATGACAGACAATTTCCAAAAGGTTTAACAGAAAATATTATATTGAGCAGAATTGGTACAATTGCAATAATTGCAGATAGACCTGCTAGAATGCAGTTTTCCTATGTGGAAGCACAAGATTCTTTGCTATGTAAGACTTCTACCTCTTAAGCCTATAATGAATGCTTTTGTGTAAATTACCTTCAGCTGAAATATAGTTAATAAATATTCACTCCATCCTATCAATCAGCACAAAATTATAAGATTGTGTGCAATAACTTTGAAAATACTGCAATATATTATCTTACATATGTTGTTACATATTTTTAAATTGTTATAATGTCTAATCTAATTCATGCCAGTAATGTAATAGCAGTCCATGAATATAAAAAACCTTTCCCAGATTAAGATATACTAAGACTAATGACCTTACTTTCAAGAAAAAAAAAACAAACCATTGCACGCAAAAGTTGACAGTGGTGAAATAAAAAATAGAGTTACTTTCAAGTCAATATATATGAAAGGTTTTTTAAAAATGTTTTTAAGCTCTTAACTTAGTTAAATTATTTTTAAAATCTGGTCAGAAAGGCATCCTTCACACCTCAGTGTTGGCTCAGCAGAACTTTATTCAACCTGTGACTTATTATTTTCAATAAAAGTAAAGGTCACACCCAGATTAACACCTTGAAAATGTACCACAGTGTCATCATGACCAAAGTATGTTGTATATCCTTTTCCTGAGATACTAATAAAGGTTGATAGTTTAGGAAAAAAAATTGGTAAAAATGTTCAGATTTTCACAAAAAAGATTTGATTATAGTGTCAATAGTCTGGTTTGCCATGATCTTTTCCCATTGTGGAGCATAGTTCCCTGAGGCTCTGGTATCGGTTAATACTGAAAAATAATATAATTCCAAAAGAGAGGAAATATATACCAAGACTTCTGAGAAACAGTGACAAAACTGAAGATAACAAGAATTTTGTCTTTAAGTGGACTGGGATTTTGTCAGTGATGCATTAGTTTGCCTCACTTGCCACCTTGCTCCAACCTTCTGAAACTGCTTGCTTTCTCCTTTCAGAAAAATATAGCTTGAACTGTTCTATTAAAAAAGCAAAGGCAAAAGCATAACTCAGAATCCTGCATGAGCACTTCCTAAACATCAATATTAGAAATCTGAATTATATACATGTATGTGTGTATATATATAACACTATAGAATAAGACATACATTTATAAAATGGAGAAAGTTAAGTTAGTTTCAAACCAGTGAAATCTAGATTTGGATATGCTTTCTTTGGCTTAATCCAAATTTTTGTATTGGAATTTATAAGCAACTAACACCATTAAATAAGAACGGGAAATCAAATAGAGAAAAATATCAGCTTTAAAGACCTGTGAATTTTTTTTATTCATTTGCTTTATTCAAATAACATTTTCTTGTCTAGATATCAGATTGGCATTTTTCTTTCCTAACGATAATGCTCTGGTTTACAGTAGTCTCATCTTAAATACAGCATTCAGTAGAAGAGCTAGTCTGGAAGTTGCCCCATCATTTTCTTATTTTCTGAGTGCAGCCAAGGAAATATGAGACTAAATTTTGTGGAAATCTTGATGCCTTGTAGAAGGCACACTGAGAATCATTAACATGGGTGTTACTTCATCCAGCAGAAAGTATCATTAGCTTCCTTATTTCTCACATAAGAGTTTTCATTCAGAAGCTATGTGGTACTTTAAAAAGTAAGCTGCAAAATCATTGGAGTTTTACATTAAAGTTAATATCTAAACATGTATTCAAACTTCTTTGTGTTCAAATGTGCAAATTGCTGGACTGCGATATAAGTAAATCCAGTCCTTCCTGCCCATCAGAAGGATATTTAATCCTGGTTGCAAGACTCCTGTGTCCATTGAAGACCACATCCCGAGGCTGCCTGTCTTTCTGGAAGGTTTTCTCTACTCCCTGAAAGGTGTTTGGCAGGAATCACTGGATGAAGTCCTCAGGCCTGTGCTACACAGGAAGTCAGATGAGATGGTCTTAATAGTCATGATGGTTTAAGTCTGGAAGTATGTTAGACTTAAGTCTTTTTAGAGGATTTGGCTTTGAGATGGAAGATCAAAAACTTTACTATTCTTGCCGCCCACTCTCCTTAGCACTTAAGCTTAGCTGACTTTCAGCACAGGTTTGATGTTTGGGGAAAAAAAAGAAGGTTCATCCTCAGTTTATTTGTGACATAAATTCACTCTACCAATAGTGAAATGAAGACCTTATTTTGGGGGGTTCTCTACCCAAAGTTCATGAGTGAAATGAATGCAGAGCTTCATAGACCTCAATAGGGAATAACTCCTGAATTAAACAAACACTGTGGATAACAGGGAACGAGCACTCTTAATGTGCTACAACAACAGGAGAGCTAGGGACTTACCCACATTTCATTGTGGAGTCTCCATCAGGATTAAAGAACTTTGTTCCTTTAATTAATACAAGGCAAAACTTTTACTCTGTGGCTTCTCATCCTCCTCTGTCCTGTTTTTATTTCTTTTTAACATTAGTTCTTTAACAAATCCCTCTTTTCAGGGACCAAAAGCTGATATGTTCTGGGGAAATGCCAGCAAGATGTTAAAGATTGGCACAACTAGCTACTGTCATTCTATCAAGACAATAGGATTTGAGCGAAAGGGGTAGAGTTCTCCATGCAGAATTTAGCTGCTTAATCCTCTCTTGTGGGCTGGCACAAAATCAACAAAAGAAAGAAACCAAATTACCCAGCTCTGCTTTGGCAGATTTAGCCACTGTCAGCAGGCCAGAAGTTAATTCCCTCATATTCTTGTTTGCCACCAACTACGGCAGGCCTTGCTGAGCCAGGTTTCCTGTGTAAATCTGTCAGCTGAAATGATGCACAGCATGAAGAAGGAGAGAAAGGACATGCAAAGAGTGTGGTCCTTTCGCCAAATCAAGTCCCCAGAAGTCAGGGACTGGCACTGGAACTACCTCCTTGCCTTCAGCCTGAGTGATGTTTTTGACACAAGATGAGAAAGATTTATAGTTTCTTAAACCGCCATCACACACACACACACACACCCTTTCTTGCCAATAAGTAAGGATTGTTGTTACATTAAGCTCTGTGTGTGGGAGCCTGTTTCCCTTCTGGCACTCGGCACAAGCTTCCAGCTGCTTAGCATCTTTCTGAGACTCAACAGTGTGTAGGGTATGATATGTTAATAATGAGGACTACATAGTCATCAAGGCCAGTAAAATTGCAGTGAGGGTAGGAAATGCATCATCAGTTTGCTCTGTCACAAATACTTACTGACTAGTCACAGCGTATGGTGCCTTTTATTGTGTGCTCAAACTAAGCTCTTGGGTGGATAATGTGACATAGGGGGAATCAGGCTGTTGTGTGTCATTCATTATTCTCCCCTTTCCTTAGAAATCAAGTAACAACAGTACCGTGAAAGGAGGTAAGTCAGGTGCAAAATATTTGCAACAACTACTCAAATCACACAGCTTTTGGGATCTCACTATGAACCTCAAAATGGATATCATTTCATGAAAATTTTTACTTCAGGAAGTTTCTTTTAAAGCAAAGATAATCTCACTAGTGAAAGTGAGAAAATTAGGAAGAAATATACCATCTACTTACAAGTGAAGGAATATAGACCTTTTTATAAAAGATAATGGTTTTCACATGAAAATCACAAACGCCCAGGGGTTTCACATGTTCTTAGTGTGAAAATGGACATTTACTTAAAGTACTTAATGAAACATGTTTGACAGAATGAGTAATCCTGCAAAAATGTAGATCTGTGTGAAATTCTCAGATAGTCAAATTATGTGTTAACAGTTCTGGTTGCCTTTTTTCTGTACTGGAAGCAGTTTCCACTTATATTAGACCAGTATATGGTGTATATGGTGTACTATGATAACAGTGTATGTCTGTAATGTAAGCAGTATAATTTAGTGAGTGCTGCTTAAGTACTGATAATTTATCTGTTTCAGATTATGTAAGTGTTAAATGATTGTGCAGTACAATTTAAAAAATCTTTTTTTTTTTTGCCTGTGTTGAGACAAATGTTTAGACAGTCATCACAAACACATTTGTTGGTTGTAACAATTGGATGAAATGAAAGGATAGATGAAGCATTGTTCTCCTAATATCTGGATTCCTTTCTTGACTTCAGCGAGCTACTTCTAGCTATAATCATATCACCTTATATAAGTGCCAGACTTGGTAATTATGGCTACTGAACCTAAACATTGATGAGCAATTTCATACTATTCATGTAGGCCAAATCTCGACACAATCAATGGAGAGAACTTATTGCAATTCCTAAATTAAACGAACAGAAAACTAGCACAAAAAGAGCCTCTCATCTATTTTGTTATTTCTAGCTCTAACCCAAGACAGATGTTCATGTTATTAAAAACACTATGGAAATGTTTAATGGAAAATTACGAATGCTCCCAAGCAGGTTAACCTGGGTAAAATCAAGGATGCTACCTAACAGAGACAAGTGCAAGATGACGCACTTATGGGGAAATAATCAACTGCATAAATACAGGTTAGGGAATATTTAATGGACAATATTCCAGTTCTGTAGAAAAGGATGCAGTCTATCACCAGTCATCTCACAATTTTTTGTAACAGCCTTTCAGCACCAAAACTGTATTTTGGAGGGAGTTTAAAAGGGAAGGAAAAGGGTCCAGATCCAACTTTGGCCTCAGTTCTAAATCTAAGCACTTCATTCAAACACCTGACCCAGGAGTGAAATTACTGTGCACTTCCTCTGTAGCTAATGGAGAGAAATCAGCACTTTCAGAAGAACAGAAAAGATTTTGATCAGACTTTGGAGATCTTCCCTAGCTATCTCAATAAAGTGCCTAAATTTGCATGGAATGGATCCAGGTCTAAGTGCCTATGGAACCTGATTTTTAGAAGGCCTGTGGCCTTGTTAGTTGCCTAAGCTATTTAGGCATATTTTTGAACTGTGCTTCTGAACTCACATGCCAGCATTCTACTTAAACTTGTTCAAGTCCCGTAGAGGAGACACAGCAGGCATTTTCAAGACATTGGACGTGTTTACCTCATGCCTATGACTGCAAAGAGGTTTCACTAATGGAAGACAATAAGCCAACTCAAGCATTAGAAACTATAAGGTTGAAATGCTGCAGTGCTGTACTTGCTGAGATGGCAAACTTATTAAGCAGAAAGCCTGAAGTTGCACAGCCCCACCAATAGCATAGGTGGCACTTTTCTGCACCTTGTAAATGATATGTAATGCTAGGGAGGTGCTTACCTAGGTGTGTCTTTTGCACTTTCCTACCTGATATAGACAAACTTAACAGCTTGAGAACTAGTCCAAAGGAAGAATAGTGAACACAAATCCACTCTACAGAAAAGATCATGATAATCCCTTGATCCTTATATCTGTAGACATTCCTGTACAGCTCACCCAGTTGGGATTCATACTTAACGAAGACTTGGAGAAGGAGGGAGCAGGGGGAGGTTGTGTGTGGAAACTTAGTCTGGACATTTTATTGTAAGTTTGACGTAGATTAGAAATGCTTCAGAAAAGCAAAGCAAAGCTTATTCTCTCTGGAGAGATGCCTGCACTCTCATGGTCTAGTCAATAGGAGTGCATGGGTGTAACTGAGAGCAAGTTTTGGCTCACATAGTTTGAAATCTATTTGAACTGCTAAAAAAATAAGTTTTAAAAAGGATTTCCTTCCTGTCAGCAAAAAGCCACAGACATCAGAGGAGCAGAGTCAACCACATGTGTGTTTCTTTTCATGCTTCCTAATCAGATGTAACGATTGCTCACACTGTATAGATAGTTTTTATTCAAGGATGTGCATTCCTGAGTCTTAGGAGCCTGCCAAGTGTAAAAGCAAACAGAACAAGCCACACATGAGGTGGTGTATGCCCTTAGGCTTTCCTGACTGCAGCAGGACTAGGGGAATCTAACAGAGTTCCTCTTCCATCCTGGCTGTTGTAAAGTTCTCAAGAGAAACCACAGATGGCCTGTGTCCAGTAATCATCCTTTTATTGGGCTGGTAAGTTACTTTTCTGAGGGGGCAGAACAACAGCACAAGGAAATGCACTTACAGGGGCTATAAATAGTTCTGTAGAAAACCTAACAAAGATGTCATAGTGTATGACTTAATCCACCATGCACGACGCTGTTATCAACAGTGATTCTCCAGTCTCTGATGGGGGAAGAACGGGAGAATATATATATTTATAATGAAAATAGATGTTAATAAACTGAAGTGCTGAGGAATTATCAAAATTTTTATATAATAAGCTCTTAACCAGAGTCCACTTTTTCTAGGTCTGCCTATGCTACAGATACCACAGCTTTTGCAGATGTAGCTGAGCTATAGTTACTACCACGGAGTAGTAAAAGCAATGCAAAACTTAATAGGAACAAAGTGCCTAACTTTTCACCCTGTTTCTCAAGTACATTTTGCAGCTGTATGAAGCTTTATGTTATTACAGACAGACTGGTAGCATTACCCAAAGTAGATCATTAAAACCTTACTTAACTGGGTATAGCTACATGATCTGCAGTGATTATAAAACCCTATACATCTATATATCTTAATACTGTGCCTTTAGACAGCTTGTAGCTTTGGTTTCTTAAGAAATCTAAAGAAATATATAAATTCATTACTTGGCTGAGAGTCAGGAGAGCTGGGGTTTATTTGAATTCTTTTTTATTCATCTGTGATCTTAAAATATCATTTCCCTTTGTCTTTCCTCTTCTCTGTCAACTGTCCTTGAAGAGGGAAGGTTGGTGCAGACACTCTTTTCCAGAAAATATTTGCATAATGCCTAATAAAATTGGTCTTAATCTTGGTGACTTTAAATCAGTTTTTCCATTTTAAGTCCTACTTCTGGCTGTGACTGTGCTCATTGTTTCCCTGCTGCACACACACAGACACCAAAATAGCATAAAGAAATTAATTTCATTCAGCCCTATGATTAATGTCAAAACTGCCATTAGTCATGACCTCTGCTTCAGGAATCACAACTATAATAAAAATACTTTTCTTCAAATTGGGGGGAAAAGACTTCTCATGATTAATGTTATGTTACACTTTTTCTGCATGCTTTAGCTTTGAGTGTCTTTGTAGCTCCATTCATTCCAAATAATTAAGAGTGAATGGTGATGGGCACACAAAGTGACATCAGGTGTCTGAAATGAGAAGACTGAGCTTGTGACATCACTAAAATTTTTCTCGGCTTTTCATTCTGAAGACATATAAAGACAACAGTTCACAAACATCAAATCCATTCTCCCTTTAGGAGGCTATTAAAACTGTCTGTTCTAAATGTTTGACTCGGCAAAATGAGGTAGGGAAAAACATTACTACAATTTGTAGCTGTGATTATATGGCCTGGAGAATAAATAGCTAAAGAAAATCTAGATTAACAGCATGAGCTATTTTTAATGTGAAATGGACTAAAACTTATTTTAACCCCCCCCCCAAATTTTAAGGTTGAAGAATGTCAGCTTCAGTACAGCCTCACTTTCCTGTACTATAGCATTCTCTTACCTTTGAGCAGTGGATCTTACTTTGTCTTCATGTGTTGGTTAGCTTTATTGAGATGGCTTGAAGTCACTGAAATACCAGTTGTTTAAGGATGCACAATGAATATAGTTCCCAAAATTATGGCACCTGACGCTGCACTGATTTCCTAGAGGAGACACTACAGATAGGTGTCTAATACAGCCACACCATCCTACTAAACAAAATGTACCCAGGGCTGTTCTTAGTTGTGGAGGCCAACTGGCACAGAGCAGTTTGTGTACATAGCAATAAATTCTGCTAGCAGCCAAACTGCCCATTGGGAACAGTTCCTGCCCATATTAAATCCCAAACTGTGCCCGGGAATTTTCGGGGAGTATGCTAGCTGGCTGAGGTCAAAATCATGCCAGGGACCATTCTGACAATTTCACAGTCTAGATCACTGAGTACCAGTACCCCAGAACATTTCTTGGCAGTGTTTAATTCATGACTATAGATGTAGCCCAGGAGGTTGCAGCTTAACTGAGATTTCTTTATAAAGAAGAGGAAATAGGCTTGTTTAGGATGCAATTCATCCCACACCTTCAAATATAGTCATGTAAAAAAGATCACATGAATCAAGCCCTGAAGGTGTCTATTCCTTTCCATTGTCTGTAAAGTGAACCTAGAGAGACTGACTAAGATATAGAAAAGAGTATTTTAGACATCTAAAGGGATGAATCTCCCTCATGTGATTAGAGCAACTAGTTAGTGATGGTGCACAGCCAGCAAACATCTTTGCTTTTCCAGTAAGGCTACCAACTTGGATAGCAGCTTCTTTCAGGCATAGAATCCAGATCCATTCCTAGTTTTCAGATATCAAAAGGCTTCTGTATAGATCAGTTTGTGCTTATTTACGTGTGCAGTACAGGTTTTTCAGGAATATGAAATGAGACGTTATTCTTGCAACTGTGGTATGAAATAATTAGACATATGGCAGTAAGAACTTGCATGAGCTAGAGTAGAAAAGTAGGAACATAAGATCAGAAGAGCACTTTCATGATACTTAAGACCAGTCCCCTCCAGTACAGGCAAATCACAGACATTACAGACAAAAAAACCCTTTCTAAATATTTATCTGTATGAGTAGATATTTGTTCCTGTACTCTTACTGAATGATTGAGTCAAGTAACTTCACTTCTGTGGTTCTTACAAAACTTCTTCCAACTTCCAGCTTAAATTTATGCTTGACTAGTCTGTCTTGTTCTTGTGCCAAGTTCACAATTTATCTTAAATAGTCATTTTACTTCCCTGCTGTTTTCTTCCATAGCATCCTTGTGGAGAGAAATCATATCTTCTCTCAGTCTTCATTTCAGTGAGCTATACCAATTAATGTCTACTGGTCTACTACCTGTGTCTAGTCTACCTTCTATGTGCCTGTTCCAGTGTAAATTAGCCTTTCTTGAACACAGCTTTCAAAAAAACGTACAGTTAAAATTTCTCTAATTCCTTGCAAAATTATTTCAGCTTATTATTTCTTTCAGCTGGAAATAAGCCATCAAATGCATCTGTTGTCATTTGTCTTTTCTGCAGAGACATCACACTGAGACTGGAGGTTATTCTGGTGCTTATTCTGTTCCTTTATTTGAACATAATGAGATCTTTGATTTTTTCTCACATCTGAGGTGTGATTGTTTCCATCTTGTTTGCATTAGAAGCAGGCCTTTGCCCCATGTTCAACTTCTTCACTATTTTTGAGACCTGAGAAAAAAAAATCATATTATTTTGAACAACCCTTTATTATCTTTAGTCACACTCTCATCCTGAGCAGCAGAAGTTTTGTTTCTTCTTTCTAAGGTACTTCCACAGCTGAATAACTGTTTCAATATCTGCAAGGTTTAACTAATCTTTTTTAGCAAATCTTTCGCTTTTAATTATTTCTAAGTCATAAGGTTGGTTTGTTTATTTGTTCATTTTTTTATGCTTTATGATTTCTCTACTTAATCCTTATATTCTTTTTAGAAGACATTATTTATTTGGAAGTTATTTCTTTTACTTGCGATAAAACATCAAGGTAATTTCTGAGCCTATAAAGATATCTGACCTTTTCTTCACATTTCAGTCACTGAGTTATGAAATTTAGTAATAAGTTTTATAAATTCTAAGCTTTATTTGCGTGTGTTCTGTTCTAAAACTGAAAATGTTAGTTACTGACTTACTTTTGTTTATCTGTTAATGTAATTTAAATTCAGTAAGTTCATGATGACTTTACCTAACGTTATTTTCTACACCTATTGGACTACTACTAATGGTAAGATAGTATAATCTTTTTCAAGGTTCCATTACACTTTGGTAAAGTGCTGTGTTGGCCGTCGTGACTATGCTATTATTAGTAGAATATGTTTTCTAACGTTTATCTGTGAAGTAAAATACCGTAATGACTTACTTCTTACCAATATTTATCTTCCTGACAGTAATAAACTTGTTCCCATTCAAACCCCACCTCGGGAGCCTACAGCATAACTGTAGTAATGAGAACCCCTCCTTGCATCGAAGGAAAATCTGTCACACCTGAGATATTTTGACATAAACACTTAAGGTTCAGTGAACAAGCATACTTCTATAAAGCTTTGTTTCATCAGGAATTTTTCTGACCAGCTCCACACACATCCCCCAGATAGATGATATAAACTTTAATCAAACACAGATCTTACAAACAACAACCAGACAAACTACCAAGCAACTGAGAAACAAAGACTTGCTCCTCCTTCCAAAGAACACATCTCATGCTAATTTCAGTGCTTTCTGCTCTTTGGTCGCTGGTTCCTTTAAATTGCCTGAAACATTTGGTAAAGAGGGAAACTATGTGGGGCCCAACTATAAAAAGTCAATGGTAGGCCGTTTTCCTATTTTGAGAGCTTCCACAGAAGCAAACCTTATTAAAAAGCTAGAAATATTAATAGAGGGTAATTTGACAGTATAGGACTGGTGGTAGTCAGCAGTTTAACACATACAAATAGTTCTGCTAAAGTGATCTAAAGTAGGAGGAGGGTGTGTGCATGTATACATCTATGTACACATACACACACATATGTACATACATATATGAAGGATAGAGAGTCTGGACTTAGGAGCTTGAATGAAGCAATGGGCTAATTCATCAGTATTTTTCCAACTGCCAAAACAAGAAGCCTACAAGATGTGACATGACTTGATATGACACTTGACATGAGAATCATAGAATCATAGAATAGTTTGTGTTGGAAGGGACCTTTAAAGTTCATCTAGTCCAACCGCCCTGCAGTGAGCAGGGACATCTTCAACTAGACCAGGTTGCTCAGAGCCCCGTCCAACCTGACCTTGAACGTTTCCAGGGATGGGTCATTGACCACCTCTCTGGGGAACCTGTGCCAGTGTTTCGCCACCCTCATTGGAAAAAATTACTTCCTTATACCTAGTCTGAATCTACCCTCTTTCAGTTTAAAACTGTTACCCCTTGTCCTATTGCAACAGACCCTACTAAAATACTGTCCACAGCATGGCCTTATTGGCTAGCTCTGTAAATGAGAGATCAGGAGTAATCCCTGACAGCAAGACTCTGTAGTGTTAATTGTGTGTCTACATTGCCTAGAACTAGCTCTTTCACATCCATAACACTTCTCTTAGTATCTCCTCTGGATTTCATGTGATATTTCTTACAATGAGAGGTAATTATGAATTTTCTGTGTTTTCTAGTTCAAAATGTACAAAGCATGGGAAAGGTGTGTAGCAGCTGCCAAAATGATGTTTTCATGGCATGAAACTTGGGATATGGTTAGTGACTGGCTGAGGTGACATATAAGGGCATGTAGGAGATGACTGAAATTGCTTTGAGATCGCAAAGCTTTCTGGGAAAATACTGAATGACTGTGCAATAAAGAAAGAGTGAAACCTGGTTCAGGTTCATACATACTGCCTTTTAATTTAAGAGTCTTTTACATTTCTGAAACCCTGTGCAGGCTTGGATCAGTCAACACCAGAGCAAGCTAACAGTCAAGCAGTGTAGACTACCAAGAGTCCTAGACTTTAGGCTGTGCACTGATACTGCTAATTAGTAAAGTAGTATACCCCTTGGCTCTCTGGTAGCTCAGATGTTTCTACTTCTACATCTCACTCCTTTCCATTAAAAATCTCACTCCACTTCATGAAGCAGACTTGCCTTACATCTTTAAAAACTGTAAGACTCAGCTTAAACTAGGTCCACAGTCTTAAGAAAAGGTTCAAGGCTGGAACAAGCATGTTAATTTGGGCACATTTTTGCTTAAACTGATGAGTCCAGAGTTAGTTCCAAGCCAGCAATGACCTTGTGGAAGAGGTCTCTGTCTAAGCTGGGATCACAGACTATATTGACACTTTCACAATGATACTTTTTTGTGCTTCTAAGTAGACAGTAATACATTTCTGTTGTTGACTGACAACTGATAAATGCTATTTACTACAGCTGTATTCTACAGTTTCATGGGAAATAACGAAGGTTATGGCATTTTGGAGAGGTTCTTGATGACTGGAAGAAAGCAAATGTCCCTCATCTTCTAGAAGGATAAAAAGGATGATCTGGGTACCAACAAGTGGATGTAGTTTACCTAGTCCATGGAAAGGTGACAGAGAAAATAATAATGAAAACTGTCTCCAAACATATGAAGGACCAGACTATGGCTGAAACTAGTCATCATGGATTTGAAAAGGGGGAAACTTGTTTGACCAAACTGATAGCTTTCAGTGATGAGATGACTAGCTTCATGGATGAGGGGAGACCAGTGAACATTTATCTCAACTTCAGTAAGGCTTTCAATACTTATTCAAGCTTGGGACATGCTGAATATATCTTGTGCCTCTGCTAGCTGTGTAGGTCCTGGACACAGTATGGAAACCTTCGTATTCCAGTGGTGTTTATGATCCTTTATCACAGCTTATTCATTACTGAGTCTTATGAATTTAGAGGCAAAAACTGTTGTTCTCCTTAATACCTTACATGCATTTTAAAGCAGATTTATGACTGCAAGTCACCCCCTGGGAGGGTATATGTGTTTTTAAGATACTACATACATGCTTTTTGGAAGAGGAGGGCTATATTCTAATATTTTTTGCAAAACCATAAATCCAAAGTAATCATTAATGGCTTTGTTGGATATATTTTGGCTAAAAGAAAGAAGTATTGGAGTTGAAAGTTTTTGTTGCTTTCAAAATTGAAAAAATGTCCTGGTGTAACTATTAGTATACCGTTAAATCACAGTTTATGATTATCATGAATCTCTTTTTAAAGATTAGTAAATCAAGCCATCCTGCTTGAATTAGGGAACTGAGATCATGTATTTGAGATATATGATATCATATATTTTGTATATTTGAGATCATATATTTGAGATCAGAATGAACCAGGTTCTCATCATTTATTATCCGTACCCAGTTAAAGGTTGGAATTTTTGTAAGAAGGAATCATATTAATGAACAACATAATAAAAGATATGACTGCTCTAGGCTTTTAGAGAGGAGGATAGTTATCTCCTAGTAGCACAGATGCCAAAAATCAGCTCGTGGACTGATCTTGAGTAGTAAGTACAGCAACGATCTCCTGGGACCAAGAGATGATCTCATGAGGCAGGTATCCATGAGAGACATCAGCTCTTCCTGACTTCGAAAGTTGGGCAGGTGAGCTAAGGCCAATAAGGATATTAGAGATAACAAACTTCCTTCAGACACAGCAGCTACAGCTCTGCCAGTAAATGAAATGGTGCCAGGGCCCAGGCATCAGAACTTGCTAGTTTATACGGTTAAAATGGTGGAATGGTCCCCAGCAAGGTTTTGGCCTGGGTAAACTAACATTTTCTGAGTGCACAGTTCAGAAGCCATCGTAGGCCAGGAACTGTTCCCAAAACACAGTGGTAAAAAATGCTTAATACTATGGACATGACCAAATAATTTCAGTTGGCCTCTGGACACCCTGCTGTTTATTTCATTGTTCATTTCTCTGTTTGCTAACAGAGATAGATGTAGGCAGTGTCCCTCATCTTCTGGTAACCTTCGGTAATCTTCTGGTAACCTCTAGTAACCAAATCTGAAGGTTGGGCTCAGATCGCTTGCCCTGGCTTTCCACAATTTTGAAAATTTCTTGCCATTTGTATTTTTACATTCTCTAGTGCACCTTCGAGATCTTCCATCAACTCTCTACCTGGTGAATCCTGGGAGTATAACTTTAGTTGCTTATATTCTCCCATTTTTCTATTGTGATATTTTTAAAAAAATGTAGTCTCAGTGGCTGGTGTCACAGTTTTAGGAAAGCAAAGAATAATTTTTTCCACAAACAATAAAATAAAGGCTTTCTCACTTTAGACCTGGCATCCACCTGAGGTCAAATGTGTCTTCAGTAGCTTCAGCTGTATTCTGAGTTGAGGTTTTTGGTGAGAAAAAAACACTAAACAAACAAACAAACTGGAAATGTGTCTGGAAAGCTTTTTGCTGAGTGTCTGATTTTCTGACATATGCTATGTGTATATATATATATATTCATATTTTTCTATAGCATTATATCTATGTCTAATTGATAATATCTGTCTTCAATGTTTGCCAGGTTAAATATCAGTCCTGGTAACAGTTACCTATTCAGAACTCAGTCATCATGTTGTTTATGCACATAATTCCCATTGTTTTCCATAGGCATCACATGACCCAAAACAACAGGATAATTATGTTCCTGGATAGACTCCACTGATTGTAATGAAATTATCCCAGATTTACACTGGCATAACTCAGAGCAGAGGTTGACCTCACAGTCTTTATACAAGCTGTGTTTTAACACAGTAAGAATTTGGTCAATCCCTTTCAAATATAAAAAATGCCCTTTATAATAAAAGTCATAAGACTTTAGAGCATGACCCTCAGTTTTAACAATTCAGAAGCTCCCAGGGTCCGTCACCTCTTTAAAGAACGAGGATAAATTCTGACAGCTGAATAAATATAAAGGGTCTAGTGTCAGTCTGAGGAAACAGGTTTTCATTTTGTCACAGATGACTTTGGTTCACAGGTTCTCAGTGGAAAGGAAAGTCAGCATCTACTTAACACAGGATTATTTGTTGTTCAGAACAGGCTATGGACAGAGAGAAATAATCCCTGCCCCAGACTTACTACAGTACTAAACAGGCAGCGACAGAATAGAAAACTTTTTCATACCAAATGCAAAGTGACAGATTCACCTCCTCCCACACTTTCCCTTTTTCTCTTCGCTAGCCTCCCACACACACTTATACGGTATTACACTTTCCCTTATGCTGCCAAGATAGCTCAGCTCGCTTGGCTGGTATAAGGTTGCAAGACAGTTTCTGTGTCACTGAGTACCTGTTAGGGATTTCTATGTAAATGTGACTTTTCTTATCTTGGAGGGTTTTGTGTTTTTTTTTAAGTAGGACTGTAAACCTAGAAATAATTCTACAGCCATTCCCTTAGTCTTTATTCAGTGTTTAAATGTACGTCTGATATTTTCTATTAAAACTCTCCACTTTACAGTATATTCAAGGAGTTGGTATTTACTTTCACCATAAAGACATAGCAGCTGACAATTTCTGCAAAAAACCTTTGTCCTTTTCTCTTATGGATGTATATGAGAGGGAAAGATGGGTTTCAAACCCTAATGCTGAAGGAGGCCCTTCCTTTTTTATGGATATTTTATTTTATAGTGGACATATGCTACCATTCTTCTCCTTTTCTTCTCCCTCTGTCTCTATTTTAACAGAGAATAGTGAGACAACCCTCCAACTGAGGGTCTTAAAGCTCATCAGGGCATTTGTAGCTGGAATGCGTCAGAGAACAGGGCTTTAAAATTTTTTTATTTTCTTCAGCACTTTTTGCTACCTGGCTTAGACATCACCCTGTTCATGTCCTCCTGTCATCAATGCCATTGTTCACCTAACGCTGTCCAGGATTTTTAAGAATTTTATTTGGATCTGTGGTTTCTGCCCCCATTTGGGTTTCTAAAGTTTAGGTGCTGCACTGCTTTGTGTGGCAGTGTCCAAACTATTATGTTAGCTGCTATTATGAAATAAGCATTAATGACAGAGTTGTTGTAAGGCATGGCTGCCTTCCTGTACAGTTTACAGCTTCTGCAGTCACATATGCAAACATGCATCTTGAGGCAGGCAGCCAAAAATCTACCTAATGTAGACCATAGTAAATAATTCAGAAGAACTAATTTATTTCAGGAAAGAGCCATGATATGGCCATGAACAATATGAAACAGAGAGAGGCAGAATTCACTGAATATATTATTTTCTACCGATTATTTGTTCAGCTCCAGCCAGCACACATCATTCCTGATTTGCATTACGACAGAAAAATTAATATGAGTACAGTCACTCTTTCTTGTATCTTAAAGTCTTTAGACCATGAAAAATATCCAGGAATGTGTGTGTTCTTTCCCACAACAGATGCTAAATAACAGCTTGTAAGTAAAAAAAATGTTATCAAAGTCAGTGGCTCAAAAAAACGCATGTGATTTTTTCCTTTGAACACATTTAATATATAACAGAAGATTAAAAATTATGAAGAAGGAGGGTTAAGCTATATATCAATCACAACTTTGATTATGCAGCAAACAAACGCTAGCAAATGTTAACTTGATACAGAACATTTTGATCTAATAATATCTCTTTGCTTCCAAAACTTTAAAAAGTATGTTTTAAAGGATATCAAAGGCCATAGGATTCCTTCCACCGAACTCAGATAGTCCAGAACAGCTTCTCAATCACCAGCAATGGTATGGTAAAGTAGGACAATTCAGCTTGGCTGTAAGTCAACCAGTGGGCTTTCCAGTAGATCCATAGCCACCCACAGCTGGAGAATAGCTGAAGGAAGGGTACATGGCTAATGTAAATGAGACAAACAAGCAGAGTAATAGGAGAGAAATAATTGTTTACACATGTTGAAATGCTTGCATTTTATGTTCAGGATCCACATATGGTACATTTGTGCCATAGAAAACAATCAGGTACATTTTACTACCAGGTTGTGTGAATGCCCAGAATCACTGAGACCTCCATGAAGTCCTCACTGATTTTTTCCATTACTGCTCCTCACATTTCAGGTACTAGTATTCCACATCTCTGTTACCTTAGATGGTCTGGTGGGGCCATTGTATACAAACACAGCTCAGGATGGGCCTCAGATTCAGTAACGTGGTTGACAGTCAGCAAACCAACATCTGTCCTTTAATAGGGATGGCACTTTACATCCTCATTTAAGCCCCGTGCTAGGCTAAGCACAATGGCAAGAATTAGGTTTTGCTGCAAAACACACAGGAAAAACTATATCCTAAAGAGAAAGGAAGTGTAAAATTTATTGGGAAACCAAGAAAAATATTCTGTCTTACAGTGATATTTTTAGGTAGGTTTTCTTCAAAAAAATCAGGTCAATGAAAGCAAATAATTTATCTTTGTTTCTGTTTGTTTTTCCCATTAACTTTTGAACATTCTGAACAGTGTCAATCAATCTGACAGAGAAAAAGAAGTTTTGCAAAGCTCTTAAAACACCTGTGAAAACATGGTCAAAAAGAGACCTAGAAGTCCTTTTCAGTGCCCTGATGGCAAAAGAAGCAGCAGCAGAAGTTCGTAATTCAGCAGACACCAGATGCCCAACTGCAAGTGTCCAGCCACTGGGAAATTTCAATCAGAGCTTACAATGAACAGTAGGACACAAAACCCATATGACACCATGCTTCACTCAACCAAGATGAGTAAGTAGTCTGTAGAGCTATTTCTGTTTTGCTATTTTTTTTTCTTTTTGATATCAACAAAAACATGCTCAGTCCCATGTAGCATGAACTATTTTATTTAAATTGTATTTAAGACATCTTAAGCTTTAAGAGTTTGAATGATGAGCTGTAGTATAACCAGTATAATGTATTGAATTTTGATCTTTTGCAATTTCTCTCCCTTTACCACTTGATGATCTTTTTTCTTGTTGTTTTCTAAAGTGCACATTTAGTAAATTATTGATATTTTATGAGAGATTCACTGAAATTTTTGTAGCGTACTTGATTCATGTTATGGACTGAGTAGATTAACCACTAGAGGATATACTTACTGGAAATTATATTTAAAGATTTAAATATGTCAAGGGAAGACAGTAATAAAATAAATAGCTAAGTAGCTCCTACTTACAGACTCTTTACAAATATGGTGAATCACAGTCTCAAAGACAAAAGTAAGGCTTTTGGTCTTTCTACATGTCATTGGTATTTTATCAGCTATAGTGCAGGATCTAGCACAGCACAACACAGCTCTGTAGTTCAGGACAAGAAATGAGGATCAGTTGATGCAAATGGTCTTCTCCTAAAATGTTGATAAGGCACTTATTAAAACATAAATGTACCATTCAGACCAAATCCTGCTATTTTAAATCAACCAGAACTTTACTTTTGTTTAATAATTTAAGAATTAAGTATCAATAATCTCAAATTTCATGGGAAATTTCACCCAAAACAAGGATTATAGGATTGGGCTCCATTTTTTTTTTTTTTAAAGTTCAATTTAAACCAAAAATAATCTATGCCTAATTACTCTAAAGGGAACCATATATTTGGACCCTGACAAAAAAAGGATTGACGCTTATGTTTAAAATGTGAGTATCCCAAGTTTATGACATAACGAATTCAAGGAATTCAAATAAATTTCCAATGGAATGTACACAGACAGATTTGGGATTTTTTTTTTTAAAAAGAAGGTTTTCTGTCATATAAATTGCAAAGTGCACTAACATAATAGCCATGACATGTAATTCTGAATTACTATGAAATTCTTGCATAATATTTAACAAATAGTTTCTCATCATTTCTAGCCAAGCTGGAGGTATCTTTGAAAAGAGTTTGATTAGAATGAGCTAAAAGGCATCTCACCACCACCCACTACTACTTTCTTAGCTACTATTGTTTTTTTATATGGGATCGCATTGTGTGAACCAGAAATCTGCAAGATGCCTAAAGTCACCACAGTTTCTTCCAGAGCACAATGGTATACCTACTGCAACAAGTAATTAATCTTGGGCTCAAGATTTCCTGATGGGAGCCTATTGACCCCAGCACAATAGATGAAAGTATTTTATCCTGTGTGTTCCCCTACTGACCCCTTGTCACCTTTTTTCATGCACTGTCTGCTCTCATACCAAACTGAAGAATTCGTCCTTCACTCTGATATTCGGGGCCTGCTTGACCTTCTTTTGCTCTGTGGAAGGCGATTTCTTGATTTTGCTTAAGAAGATCATTCGGCAAGAAAAGTCTGGCAAAGTTTTACCATAAGCTGCAACAAACATGAATGAGCTCAGAAGTTAAGTGTCAGGGATGCCGGGCTTTACTCACACCCCTGATCCCAGATGGTTTTTAATGGGGAGCTGTGGCATGCAGGAAAGCTTCATGCCATCTCTACATCCACTGGGAGGAAGGCTGGGGAACCACTGGGTGTGCTTGGGACTGACTCTGCAGAGCAGCACCAGTACAGGTGCTCACAAAACTCTGTTGGGGTCCTTCTGGGATGGCTGCTGCAAGCTTGGAAGATGAGCCTTTGAGCTGTCTGGCATGTTAAATACTCATAAGGGTGGATGGAAAAATGGCATGCTGTACCACAGCCCATCTTTCTGTACTAACACCAGTATCCAAGTCACCTCTAAACTGGTCCAGAGGGTGCTCCTGCAGGCAGTTAACACATGGACAATTTTGGCCATGAATCCACTCTTGGGGTTAATGTACATAACAAAGTTAAAAAAGCTAGATCTGGTGTAGGTATCTGAAGCGAACCTGATTTTTAGAGAATGGCTGGTTAGCGTGTCCTTGAATTCAAGTCTCTTTGGGGTGTCTTAGACTGCAGAGCCAGGAATGGAGATACCAAAACTCATTGCTGGTTCCTGAGCACTGACAGAATATTTTGTCTCCCAGAGACTTACAGTTAAAGAAGGTGGACAGTAGCTTACAGACCCCACCCAGCCGGTGCAAGGAACATGTAACTACTGCAATTTTCAGCTCTTGGGACAACAGTGCAAAAGCTACAGTTGGGTTTAAGTTTAAAGAGCTGTTTCAGCCTCTCTCCTGTAGCAGCAATTACCCTCTGCTGGGAAAGCTGTGCTGTAAATCTTCAGGGTCCCTTGACACTCTCAGTGACAGCAGACCTCCAGCTGTTACCCACAAGACACTTCAAAGGCCATCTTGGATAAATATGTGAAAATTGTCCTAAACTCTTACAGTAACTATAGACCCAGAGTGAATATCCCCTCCCCCGTTCCCACCCATCAGGCTCCCATCTACTGTAATTGCTTCATCTCCTTGCTCCTCTGTATCTGTCAGTGGGAATACTTTCCAATGCAACATATCCACTTCCCCACACAGGCTTGAAAGAGGGTGGAAAAGAAAACACTGACAAATGTTTCCCCTGCAGATAATCATATTGTCATTAGAGCCTTTAAACTACTCCAGTGTCTTCCATATCCAATTAATAAACGACCTTGGGCCCAGATCCTCACTTCGCTAAATTAAAATAACATTCCTGTTATCAATGGTAATCCTCTCATTTAGCCCAGCTGCATATCTGGATTGCCTGAACTCAGAGGAAGTTTGCTACTGATTTGAGCAAAATGAGAACTTAAAATCTGGATCTTCTTATTTATGAAAGAATTTACTCTCTTAAACAGTCCACTACTATCTACCAAATAAGACTAGTATAAGCAGAAGGCTGAAAACACAGTTCTCTATAATAACGCAGCTTCGGTAGTCCGACTGAAGAAAGTGCAGTGCTGCAATCCCGGTCTGAGAGTGACTTAGAGCCCGCTGTGAAAGGGCAGTGACGAGCAGGTGCCCCGCAGGGCAAGGGGAGCGCAGGAGGGGCTAGGACTCCGAGCGACTGCCCAGGTGTGCTGAGAAAACTAGGCACACTCTGGTTGTCCTTTCTCAGTTCGCAACACGGTTAGCCATTGGGAAACTATTGATTGCATTCTTCTGTCATCTCTGGAAAAAATAGGGAGCGAGAGCAGATGTGTGGGTGAGTCCGAGGAGCTTTAGGAAACAAGAGACAGTGACACACGGCTGTGGAGGAAAATAAGGCATGTGAATATGGAAAAAGATTAGGTAGATATACACAGAAATGTATAAACAAGTTAAAACCTTCCTGTGGTGCTTTTTGGCAAATTTAAAGAAGGTGGAGAAGGGGTGCTGAGCACAGAGAAGCTGGGGGAGGTGTGGGCAGGCAGGACTGTTGAGGAGAGATGGGGGGGGGGGGGGGCGGGAATATTTAGTTTGCTGCAGGGCCCAGAACAGCTCCTGTAAGGTCCTGCATGTTTGTGTACATGGATACATGCATGTGTGTTCAGAAAAGTTGTGTAAAACATAAACTTTTCTATTTCACATATATCTTTTTCAGATTTCGAAGTCAGTGCTATGAAACACCTGCGTCCTCCTTTCATAAATTTACCCAGTAGTCTTTTTTAAGTGGAATTTGGTCCTTCTTTGCTCTTGATGAGGACTTAGATATTTTCTTTGAGTGACTTGTGTATTTACACAATGTTTATGGGGCTTATTCACCCCAAGGAGTGGCAACAAATGCCATGAAACATTTGCACTATCATCAGGTAAGGTCTGGCCTCTGGGAGGCAGCTGTCTTAACGTATTGTGTTTCTGTAAAGTTCATGCAATACTAATTGTTTGGCAGGTAGTTGAAGTCCCTGACCCAGACCATGAGTTTTACAGGTGGAATTCCCCAAAGATGAGGTTATTCACAGAGATGGCAGGGGCCAGTGGGTGGGTGGTCTTACATGTCCACTGGCACGATGCATTCAACCTGCCAGCAACACAAAGGAAATGTAGGAGTTCTCCCAAGAGACAAATGCAAAGCTTACAATGATTTTGTAGACACAGTTGTTCTCTGGCATCTTTGGGTCACCTAGGAGGAATTTCATCCTTAGTACTCACACACCACCGGTGCCTAACACAAAGGCATTTTTCCTTTGCAATACTAAATGATATAACCTTATTCACAAATGTAAAGCAAAGGGTATTACTTAATATTTACAATATTAGCAAGTGTGCGCATACTATATTTTCCTTCCAAATGTTTTGTGCTGGTTTTCACCTTTTTTTTTAAATCAATGTCAAGTGAATAGTGACATGATAAATATTCAGTGAGGGTAGATAACAGCCTTACCATATCTGAAGTACCTGATTCTGTCTAAAGCGTCTCATTCTTTTATGTTGTTTTTTTTTTTTCCCCAGGCACCTTGTTCCTAATATGAATTTGACTGAATTGAGTATTTGTCAAGATTTTGCACCTCTGTATAAAAGAGTAATAGGCCATATTTATTTACTATTTTTCTGCTGCAATTACTTGTAACAGCTGTCCTTCTGCTATGGACCGAAGATGATCTTTGTTTTCTAACAGCATCACAGTATGCTTAACAAATCTTGCCTGGAGTCACTGTTCTTAAATAATAGCATCTTTCCTTAGTTGTATTGTATTTTAAGCCAAGAAATAGACTATGTTCATGTTATATAGACATTTGCAGTTGATCATCTCTCAAGGAATTAAACTTTTCTATTCCTCCCTAAAATATTTTACTCATTTATAAAATGTTTCAGACATAAATTATTTTGCACTGTGGCAAGAGCTGGTTTTGCATATGTTTGAGCAGCAAAAGAATGTTAAAATTATTCAGCTGGATAATAAATAACATAAGAGCAGTTAGAAGACTATTGTTTGCAACATTCTGCTTACAAAAGATGTATATATCACAGACGCAGAGTAGTCATCCTGACAAATTTAACCACTCAAACTCCTCCACCCATACTTTAAAGAATGCTTTGGTTTACATGTCCATGCAAGGGGATATGAAGAGTAATGACTTTCATTTACAGCCTTATGCAGGCTAGTCTGGCTGCAGAGAAAGAAAAGAAAGTTCTAGGGTAACTGATGTCCTCATCAAGCACAGGAAGGAACAAAAGAGAGGGGTTAAGCCTCAACCCCATTCTCTATATGTGGACATGCCCAGGGCAAGCTCCCCCAGAGCCGTTCTGCCAGCTCAAGGCCAGCAATAAATATCAGGCTCCTGGTGCTAGAGGTGAGCAGTGAAGCATCATAATTCCTACCTTGTCTGTGCTCACTTGGAAGTCGCTTTTGGTTCCTATGTCAAAAAGAGCAGCCTCAATACCCTACCCGCATAGAGTATTTCTTCCAAGCCAATAGAATAGAACAGAACAGAATAGAATAGAATAGAATAGAATAGAATACAATATAATACAATACAATATTTCAGTTGGAAGGGACCTACAATGATCATCTAGTCCAACTGCCTGACCACTTCAGGGCTGACCAGAAGCTAAAGCATGTTATTAAGGGCATTGTCCAAATGCCTCCTAAACACTGACAGGCTTGGGGCATCGACCACCTCTGTAGGAAGCCTGTTCCAGTGTTTGACCACCCTCTCAGTAAAGAAATGCTTCCTGATGTCCAGTCTAAACCTCCCTGATGCAGCTTTGAACCATTCCCATGTGTCCTATCACTGGATCCCAGGGAGAAGAGCTCAGCACCTCCCTCTCCACATCCCCTCCTCAGGAAGCTGGAGAGAGCAATGAGGTCACTCCTCAGCCTCCTCTTCTCCAAACTAGACAAACCCAAAGTCCCTAGCCACTCTTTATAGGACAAATCAGGGAAAAATACATCTAATATATGACAATGGAGGCTGCCAGTCTGCAGGGAAGCAATCTCTTCTTACTCTGGGAGTACAAGTTCCTGGTCCTCAGTAATATTAGAAAGAATTTTAGGATCAAAATAGCTTCTCATATGGGAAACAGTCAAGTAAGAATTTAGCTTTTGGAGCTAGGGAAAGATTAGCTAATCATTAATAATTTTGGAATGGATATGTAGAGAAAAAAATGGAAGAAAACATGAGTGCTTTATTCAATTTCTCTCTTTATTTCTAGTATTCTTGAACATTTCAGTAGTAGCTGAAAGAAGATCTACCCAAATCAGAATATTTATTATATCTTTTTTCTTATATATTGAATGTAGCTTTTCCTTACCTTTTAGCTCAGATAAATCTGATTCTGACCAAAGTAAATGAATGCTACGGATATTCAAAACACTGTACTACTGAAGTTGATGTGCTTTGACGGAAGTGAGATCAGGCAATACAGGACACTTCTACAGAGTTTTAAAGGTGTCTAGCATCAATATGACTGTCTGTCCAGAGATATAACATTGTGGGAGGAGCTTTATGGACTGATCTTAAAAAAATCCTTCCAGTATAAAAGCAGGATCAGATCTCACACATTTTTCAAGGAAACTTCTTTTCTTAAAATCCCTCAGAAAAAAATTAACTTATCCAATGCACATATGAAGAGATGGAGTTTTCTAATGTTCATCACCTCCCTTAGTGATTCTTAACAATGATACTTTTTCCTGAGAAAAATGTAGTTAGTTGGTTTCTCAGTTCATATTAAAGATGAGCATTTCCTGGTTTATAGATTTAGTGACTCCAAGTGACTATCTGAAATTTATGTTTATTTTTTTCAAGAGATGACTCATCTTGATTTTGAGGCTTTAAATTTTTCTTTGACTAAAAGTCATGTTAATGCACCATTAGGCTCCTGGAAAGTTGCTAATTTAAGTGATTACAACAGACTAGAGAGTTCTCATGACTGTTGATTGCTGAGAAGAAAGTGAGCAGGAATAACTTTTTAGCCTTGAAAAATGAGGATGAAAATGTTGGTTAATGAATGCTCAATACCAAGCATGTACTGTTCTCCTGGTCACTTCTCCAAAGCAGAAGGTGGGGTTTGGTGGATTCCTGAATTTATGTAGTCTGTATTGCTGCTGATTTCTGCAAATAGTCCAGTCAAAGCTAGGTAAAAAATTGGTAGGAATTTGTGATATGGGAACTTATTTGTTCTTGCACCATATTCACTGACCAATTATTAATTTTCCCAATTATGAAATAGTTGATTGTGAAAGTTTGCCACAGAAATCTATAATTAGAAACCTGATATGTTTTGAGTATTTATATCCGGTCATTTAAATATCACGGTATACTTAATTTTACCATGTTAGACTTTAAACCTTTCTTTAAACAGAAGTCACATTAATTTAACTATACAATCTTCAGTGTTGTTAATTCAAGTAACCACAGTAGCAAAAGAGTGGCCATGCCTGTGACTAGTTGGTGTTTCGCATTCCCTGCTACTTCGGTGGAGACTGATCAGCTGTAATCAACTGTCTCTAGTATGTTCTCTCTCCCTCTCACTCTCTCTCTGGGGTACCTTTTCCACCTGTAATGTTTTTTCTTAACTCTGGACCGTGGTAGCTGTCTGTGAAGAGAGTATCCAAGCTGTGCACTTTACAGTGCCTATCATTGCCCTACATTTATTAATTGGCATCTTCATACTTTAGTTCAGTAACAGCTCACTGTAGGAAGAGATCTAGGAAAGGTAGGAGGCAGGGTGTAGAACTGAGACACCAGGAGCCTCAGGCAGGGAAACGAGCTAGTTGCATCCAAGCTAATCTTGGGTACCAAATATAGGGGAGTGTGATGCAAAGATATCCATGTGGGCAACATGTCACATGAGATTTTTAACTTGGATGTCACATCACATCTAAGAGATGTTAAATTCTGTCAGTGGTACACTGCACCATATGGACTTACTGGTTCCAAACTTCTTTCTTCCCATTTCATGGTGTACAGTTAATTAGAGAGAACACCTTAGAGAGAAGGAAGATAACAAGTTAATGTTAACACTATACTATCCATGGACAGTAATAGTCAAGTTTTAGCCAAGTTGTACGTTTTGATTCTCATCAGACTACACTTAATTTTCTTCTCCCTAGTGTAGTTTCAGAATAATTGAAATTACCTTGGCTTTTGTCTTTCAGTCTTCTCTCAGAAGAAAAGAAGGTATTCTCTGCACTTATTCTAATTTTATTTTGTCTTTCTGACTTTGGATAGCCAGAGCTACATGGAATATTCCAGGTGATATTTTACTACCATTTTTTTAAACTGACATAATTCCAATTCTGTACTGAAAAAAGCTTTACTAGGATGATTAATAACTATCACTTGCTTTCAACTCACAGTACAATCCTTATCAGTCTTTAAGGTCAGGTTCATCACAGCTGAAATTAGGTTTGCAAACATGTAAATTAGGACCACAGTCATAATATTATCCTCAAATAAACAATGGTTGGACTGATTCAGATGAAAGGTGTATGATTGTTCCTGATCTCTGAGCCTCAACTAGATGTCTGAAATTCAATGAACTGAATCTGCATTTACAATTCATCCATTTTTTGAGTCAACACGTTGAACTAGCACAACTTCTGCATTTTATGCCAAATTTGTTATGAAAAGTATTCAATGAGATCATTAATATCATTGCCAACGACAGCCATAGGAAAACTTTCAGTATGAAAAATTCTCTCAGTATGAACTATGGTTATATAGCCTTGAGAAGTTGCCTTAATTTTATTACAGTGCTTCTGTTTAATACCAATCTTTTTGCATGTAACTAACACTATAGGTTGATATTTGTATGGCATTCTATTATGGGCTTCACTGAAATTTTTTATTTAGAAGTTCTGTTTTCTAACCGAAAAATACAAGGTCGCATTACACTTAAGATGAGAGTGTTAGTTTTTTTCAGGATCAGGCTACACTTTAGATATGCAAATACATCAATGACCCGTATCTTCTACTCATTTTAATTATATCATTACAATAACAGAAGGTGTGAACAAAAGGCCTCTACATGTCTTTAGAAAACTCAGCACATACCTACCTGTCTTTGAAAGATGCAATCAATCACCCTGATGGTTTTAGTTAATAATCTTAACAATAATATTAAGTAGCAATGATAACAGCAATCATAATGACTCACAAGTAATAAGGATATAGACATGATATGTGTGTCAAGAGGAGTGTGAGGGCAATTCAATTGATGTTTACAAAGACTCTTGGATCAGTCCAGATTATATAATAGGAGTATTATTGCTTGACAGCCAATGTATTTTGTAATTGTTGATGATTTTTAAGATATAAAAGGAGAGAATACTAATCTGCTTAAACTAGCATTAATCCTGCCAAAAAAAAAAAGAGTAGTGTTTTAAATTAATAAATCTGTATTTCTTTAATACTGTATTAATTTAGGAAAAAAATAATCCTGGGGTTATTTTATTTAAGAATGCCAGCTGCATAATTTAATGACAAAAAGTAGAACGAGAATTGAAATATGTTTGTTCACCACTACTATTGAGAAACAGAAATACCTTTTCACATTTCTCCAGCATATTTGTCCCTTTGAAGATTTTCTCTCACAGAACTCAGAGTACAGTTAACCTCTCACAGTCTATAACTGCACACTCGAATAAATCAAAATTAAGCCTAATTCATTTTTAACCCTACGCTCTGCAACAGTAATGATTGAGTATTTGTGACAAAACTGCAGAAGGGAGCTCGTACTTTAAGGGTCCAAACATTGCCTGTGTTGAAGAAAATGGAAAGCTGAGGTGACCTGATCTGCCTCTGCCCATTAGGGACTTTTTGATAGTCATTGTCTTCAAGAAAAATAATTGCTTCCCAAGAATGCTCAGCTAAATCATTTTATTAGTGTGAACTGGATTAAGGTTATAGGAAGGTCCCTCTTGCTTCTTACCCAATAATATCTGACCATGCATATCAAAGAGTGGAGGAGGCAAATTATTCATTATTTCACCAGCATAATGAAAGCATAAGGGAGGTTTAAAAGGACGCTATCTGCAGCAGGAAACTGTCAAAGAACGTGGGAACACAGCCCTCCTGCATTTTTGTTTCAGCTCCGTTGATCAGAAGATTGAAAGGCCTGCTCTACCTACAGGGGTCCTCTGTTCAGGCCCCACAGTGCAATTATAATCCGTCCTCACCTCCTTTAGAATGACAGGCCAAAAACAAAGCTCAGAGCTTTTGTACAGCTTAGCATTCCTAAGAAACACAAATCTTCATTTCTTTCTTTCTTTTTTTTTTAACTCTTAAGAATTAATTAAAATTGCTCTTATATAATATCGAGGGATAAAACAGCTTAAAATTATCTAATACTTTCTAGGGGTGGAATATTTTTATAGAGCACGTAGAAGGATCAGTTGCTAACTGCCACAAGGTAGAGCAGCTCTGCTTTTGTCTTCGTGCTGTCTGCAGGAAAAAGATGTCCAGTTGGCAGTATTTTGCATAAGGCTGTTTAATTTCATTTTTTCTGCCATTATTCCTGTTGTTTACACGTTTTAGTGACAGAAATTTGCAAGTAGTTAGATCCTCAATGGCTCTTGCAGTTAATCTTGTTGTTGAATCTCTGCTTTTCAAAGAATTTCTAAGCAAAAGCCATGCACCTCCACACTAACATGTATACTAGATCACTCTAAAAGCATCAAATGGTAGGAACTGTGATGGCCTAAGAACGTTAAGAAATGCAGGATCTATATGAAAAAGTAACATTTTTAGTAGCTACCAACAGCAGACTATTTTGGAGGCAACAAAGACATTTCCAGTTTTAAAACAACAGCAGCAACTATTAAACATGCTAAACATACTAGCTGTTTTATCTTCCTTCAGCTGGCCCACCACATCATTGTGGTTATCTGAAGAATGCTGTAGATTGCATTGTTATAACAGCTTGGAAAATTCTGTGTTTAACATTAAATCTTCAAGCTGCATTGCCTCACCCAGCATAAACCAGCACCAAACAGGCTAAAGTTAACTGTCAGGTTACATTGCAGAATGAGCACACAGAATGCGTTTGGCAAGCAAATCTCACATCATGTGTGTGACCTTTAAATGCATATATTTGGAGAAGGTTAGACAAGATTCCAGGATGCCTGAAAGGTTCGGTGGGTGAGATCAATACGGGATGCCACAGTGTAGTCTAGCTATGCACCTGAAAGTCTGGTTTGAAAATGCAAAACCAGGTGATAATAAAATTGATGGTAATGGCATGAATTTGCTTCACTGTTCTCATCCTCTGATTTCTTATTTCCCATCTGGGACAACATAGAATTACTTTTAAGCTGATTGGGGGGGGGGGCAGGGATTGTACCTTTAAAATGTGGTACGGCTACAGTGTCAGGGGTGAAATCTGGCTTCCAAGAATACAAATGCATTTACAGGTCAGGGTATATCACAACTGTTCTGATACTTACTGGTAAGTTCACACTCTTCTTGTATCACTTAACATTTTACTATCAACATTATTTAGTAATTGCTTTAAAAACTTATTTTTTTTAATCAGGAAAGAAATTCTTAATGTGTGTTAAATTGACTGGTTAAAGACCCTTTGCAAGCATTTAGGAAGATAGCATTTTAGTGAAAGTGCGCTTAAAAAGGGAAATATTTTAGTATCCCTTTCAAGGTTTATTTTGCTGTCAGGAAGGTGTAAGGCAATATAAATGAGAATCAGGCCTCTCATTCACAAAACCACTTCTTTTTGGTTTGTTATAAGTTGATTTCCTTTGTTTGAAAGGGACAAAGGCACGTTATTTTATTCTTTCTCACATATGGTTTATCTCTTTGCCCTTTAAGTGACACCAGTTGGATCGTTCATGTAAGATACCCAGGAGCCTGAGGACAGAAGGGAACCAAGCAGTGAATAGCCAGTGGGGACATATCAAAAGCCAAGTGCCTGGTTTGTCATTCATTACCTATGCTATTACCTTCGGAAGTACTATGGCATGGGGAATTGACTTCTGGAGCAATAGATGTATTCAGGGACTTGGTGGAACATCTGTCCCTGATATATTTCTGCATCAGAACCTGAGAAATAATCTGAAGTAATTCTCTGAACTGGCCAGTAGAGTCCCACCTGTGAGGCGTTTGTGGGAAAATGTTCAGAAATGGGGCTTTCTTCAAACATGTAGAAATCCTGTTGTTTGGAATGAAGCATTAGCTACTCTTGCTATATTTTAGCAACAATATTTAGCAGGTAGAACTTTTTGTTTTCTTTTACTTTAACTAATTCTGCAACTTTTATGTCAGAATGGATGCAGTGCTTGACTGACCTTCAATTAAGTGGTGCAAACCTATCCCTCTCTGGCACTCAGAAAACCTCTTTGATAACCTTTGATAACATGCAGGACCTATCAGACTGCAAAGAGTTGGCATGCCTTAACACTAAATGAAGGCTCAAATGAGATCAATCTGTCTTGATGAAGTATATAACTCACTGAGCTCCAGCTTCCAAGTGAATGTGGAGGTATACCTGGAAAGCCAGGAGTTTTAACTGAAGCTAGACTTCTTCATAACTTGCATATAATTCTGCAGAGCTTCAGGTCAAAGCTGGCTCAATGAGCCATGGTAACTGCAGATGTATTTCTACAGATGTTAATGAAATAATTATGAAAGTTTCTAGCCATTTCCATTCCAGCTTTCTATTCTACTACCTAACACCCATTTAGAGAGTCTAATTCACTGCAAAAACATACTTACTGAGAGAGTTTATGAGGAAAAAAAGAGCCTGTGGACACTATTCCTGTTAGACCCACTAGAATTAATAATTATTTTGTAATGTTTTCACACATGGTTTTGCTTTTGTTTGGGTTTTTTTTCTTTAATAGGAAATAGAACTAATGAGCTTTTAAGAAATTCTGAAACACCTAGAGGAACTATGACAGATTTTTAAATTTTAGCAAATACACCACAGCCATAGTAAGCAGTCTTCATGGTTTTAGCCTTGCTGCCATCAAAACATTGCCTAAAGAAGAATGTGTAGCCCTAAAAGGTCAGTTTGAGTGTTTCCAGTTTCTTTAATAATTTCTTTAATAGTGTTTTTCTATAATGTTTCTCAAGTCAAGTGCTTACATTTTTCCAGGAAACACTTTTAAAATCATCAAAAGCATAGATATGTGAAATTATCTCACATTTCGTTTCCCCCTTTTGTACAGTGTCATCTTTCAAGTATAGTTCCTGCAGAATGGCTTTTCACATACAAAACCTTTCACAGTTTTAACTTTAAAACAGAATAGTAACGACATCCTTTCCCTGTAAACTGAGGGAATCACAAGAACAAAGCAGTGCCATTGACCCCACAGCTGAAAGCTGAAAGCCAGAAGGGACATCCATCCATAATGCTCTAGAAGTATCTGTGCTTCCTAATGCAAGGAAATTGCCTTATGCTGCATTTGAATAGAAATACATCATTCAGAGTTGGTGGACTATTAGTAAGAAAGTAGGCATTTGAGGACTAAACTGAGATCTTCCTGAGTGCTCTTTGTTCCCCAGCTGTTTCAGGTGTGAACTCCCTCTCTTCTTTTTTGAACTTACTGAGTTCATATTAGAAAGTTTTTGGATTTATGGTAGATTTCAGGAGCTAGATAAACCAAAAGTTGATTTGCTCCATTACACCTCTGTGCCACCAAAAGACCAGACTGCATGTGTTTGTGTCCATGCACACCCATGTTCTCAAAGGGAAGACTCAGTTTCTAATAATATTTAGATTGCTCAGGCCAATACTTGCTCAGCCAAGTCAGCCAACTGTTCCAGCTACTGTGGCTACACCACGGCCCCCCAGAAGTTCATAACTCTAATGACCTCCAGGCATCCAGAATCTCTTCTGTCTCCCTAGTCTGAACTGTTCTTTTTATAATAGCAAAGATATATTCTTACTCTGACCTCTACCACTGCCCTAAAGATAAGAAAACTCAAGACACACATCTGATGCTCTACATCTTTGCTTTTTCTGACAGGATTTGAGCAAGAGGTGATTGGATTTTCTCCTGTAAGAGCTCTGATGTTGGAGTTAGTAAAAGGACCCTCTTTAATTTTTTTCCAAACATGTCTTGCATCTGAGAAGTGTTACAGAAAGATCCAGAGACTCATGAAACTACTATCAGCCTGTGCAAATTCTTATAGGTTCAACCACAGCTAGCTATGGATAATGTCCATTTTATGCAAGCATTTCTAAGACATTAATATCTTCAATTAATGCAAATGTTAATCCATTTTCTTCTATCCATATATGCTGGGGTGGGAGGGTTGCATCTGTATTCTGAGTATTGTTTTTCACAACCTACTGGAAAGTAACTGACAGTCTGAATTTTTTCCTGTGGTTCAAAGCTTTGTCCTGAATGCAGAGATTTACTGAGTCTGAATGCTTTCAATATCTATTTGTCATCTTTGCCTCTTTTCATTTGAGAAAACTATGATTTTAAATTATTTCTTTACCCATTTAAATATGACTGAAAATGAGGTTTTATTTGTCCAGTAGTTGAAAGTTATTCATCTGGATGTGTTCTCATCACAAATCACTTTTAACTGTGAATACCTTAATGAAAGAAGTGAGCCAGAGGGTGATTAAATTAGGTGATGAGTATGTCTAAAAATGCACAAAGTAAACCAATAAAAATTATTTCTTAGATTTTCAGTTTATTTTATTTCAGCACTCTGTTTTGGGCTTGTACCTCACATTTAGTTTTACTTCCAGAATGGAGACAAAGAATGTGCAAAATACGAGAAATGTGGAGTATTCAAAAGTCTTTTTTGGCAAAACAACATAAGAAGGGACTACTGTCAGAGCTAGAGTTTGTTCTTGTGAGCTTAGAGCTATGAGCTAGGAGTTGAAATTCAGCCTTTTAGGCAAAAGCAGTGTCAACTCATTTCAGCACCAAACATGCCAGGTATGTTGAGATAGTTTCTTGAGGGTCACACTGAAGATCAGGTTTTCCATCAAACTTGCAGATGTCGACTAGCCACAGCCAGAAGATGCATTCTGGATGCATATGCCCCAGCACACACAGGACCTGGCATACCTCATATACCACCAAGCAGTTTAAACAAGTTCTCATAATCTGTATATGTGCTTGAAAAGAAAGGTCACAGAGCATGATGTTCTTATGCCACATCTCCTGGAGTGTGTCAGCTGTGATGGAGACATATTCTTCAGCTTCTGTGCTGTGAAATGGGTACCTTTATGGCTCTGAAAAAGTCCATGAGCTTCACAAAGACTAAAAATACCATGGTACTGTTGCTGTTATTTTGAAAAACATGAGCTATTAGTTTGGAAGGGAGAAGTATCTTCTCCCCAGAATTTACCTTCCTTCTTCAGATCTTCTGTGGAAGGTAAAGAGGCTTCTGAAATCCTGCTTAGGTTGGTTGGGTTGAATTAGAAGTTCCTGATGGGTAATGTCAGTAAAAAAGTGTAAGAGTCAGCTGTGGCTAATGTTCAAGGGGGGAATTGGCTTATGCTCATGAGTAGTGTAAGCATGCTGCTATATATCATGTCATGTATGGTAATATACTATACAGAGATTATGCTGAAGGCAGTGATTCTAAGGCATACCTGTCAATGAAGTTGCAAACCATTGCTGCTTAGTGAGAACATCCTAAGCATTTCTGTTTAATTGCTACTGTCATGGAGTTAATATCAAGCAATTGCAGTCATGTAGATGCTTTTAGTACCTTTTTGTACATTTTTCTGAAACATTTTTGCAAAGGTAGTTGGTTGCTTAAAGAATCAGGAACTACATTAGGGCTTCTGCTTCAAATACATATTTTTAGATCAGGCATGCTAGTACATGCAGGGAACATCAACATTTTTTATTAAGCTTTAGCAAGGCTTTTCCCCTCTGGCAAGAGTTTCTGCTGCCTGTTGATGATTTTATGGACAGAGGAAAAGACACATTTACTGGTTGTAGCCTGTCAAAGGAAGGACAGCTGTAGCAACAACGTGGTGAAATTTTGGAGACAGAGTGAAATAAAACTTCAAATAAAAAATTGAAAATTGGTACTAGTTTTTAAAGTGGAGCTCACTCAGCATGTTGAGAAGCAAACCAGCTGATTCACTGTTTCTTAGCCCTTTTGAAGTTATGTTGATACTTTCCATGCAAAAGTAACTTAAAAGGATACCTCCAAGATATCTGTCTGAAATCATACCCTGCTTTCCTTTTGCCCACACCAACTGAAGCAAACATAAATGAAGACATCTGCTTTGTAGCATCAGATTTCTATTGCAGTGCCAGCAGTAGAAGTCAGGTTTCATACTCATACTAACACAAAATAAAACTGGAGAAGAGTTACAGCAGCACAAACCACCAGCTCTTCTAATTCCTTTGTAGAGGTGAAGATGGACAGGGAAGATTTGTGGCCAGGGCCTTGGGGAAGCACTATAGGGTGTCTTGTTTAGACCCATGAGGTAAAATCCACTGCTGTAACCTGTATGAAAGACATCATAAAGGTTACTGCAGCCTCCATCTGCCACAGATAGATCAGCTGCGCAAACAGGAATGAATCAAATCTACTGTTTGAAAAATGCTTTTTATGCTTCTTTTTAAATAGATAAACCTTATGAAAATATTTTCTTTAACACCAGCTTCCCTGAAGACATTCTACTTTAAAATGATAAAGAAGATACTTCCAGTGCATGAGTTCTTGTCCCCACAGGCACTCTTTGGACTATCAGAGGAACTCTGTAAACTCTAGGGTAATATCCATAACAACACATGGCTCGTTATATCATGCGGCTTAATCAACCATAAAATGATTCCAATTTGAATATGTTCTATTTTAATTGGCAATTGTGTTGTTATCTGTGCTTACAAATAGAAGTCAGAATAGTCACGTTAACTTCTGTCATGCTGCTCCGCAGACTAATTTGACCTATCTTAACAAAAGATTTTGATTATTCCAAAGTTAAAGGAATTGTTTACATGTGAATATAATATAAGAATATGGATTTCTGCTTTTGATAGTAGAAGTAGTAAAGGAAAAGGAATAAAATTAGGTGAAAGTGGAAAAACAAGAAAACATTTTAAATTTTGGTTGTTTTCTTCTCCACGTAAATTGACAAATGCAACTGAAGGCATTATATGACCTTATACCTGATTCTGGTTTGAGAAGGAAGCTGGACTGGACCTCCTCATGTTCCTTCCAATCTGAATTATCCCACCTTTAAAAACACCAAAACCAAAAAAAGACTACAAAAATTCCAGTTCTTCAGTCTGATTCTGTTTTCTGTTTGTTAGCTTTGGCATGGTAAGGAATTTCTCATTTTCATTATTATTAACATAACTGCACTATATGTCACATTTTTTTTCATGTTATACTCGATGCATTTAAAGAAAATAAATACAATGCAATTTAAAATTCTTGATCAGTTACATTCCTGTTCAGGAGGTTTCTTACATTGGAGGAGAGGGTGAACTTCAGGAAAGACGTGTATGGAAACTCTGTCTGTCCTCTACAGACTTTGCTTTTCTTTTTGTTACAGAGAAATTTCCTTCATTACAATGATGCATGATCACCCAAACCACCAAACTACAAAGGAAAACACTTGACATTTGATACACCTGATTAAAAGTGTAAGACTTCTCTTGCACAATTAACCTCATTTTCCTACCCAGCATTTTGGAGTGAATGCAAGAAAAATGTTAATGTAGACAGTGTGAAAATCATTCTGACTATTTACCAGGTGCTCTTTACTTTTTACTACTTTGTCACCAGCTGTTATATTGTCTTGATGGCTATGATACAAAAACAAAGATTAAAAAAAAAGAGAGAAGAAAAAGGAGCAATTACTTCCCCACATGCATTATTATAGTTTCATGGGTTGTAACAGTAGTAATTGGAATCAAGTCAGCCATCTCCTGACTTGACAGTGTTTGCTGTAAAGAATAAAGATATGCTTTGTTGCATTCTAATTAGGGAAAGAAATTTTGGTCTATCTTTGTGAAAAATGCTTTTTTAGGGCATGGAAGTCAGGTGCTTCTTGAACTCATCTTTGCCTTCAAGCAGAAGCCTGGGAAGGTCAGAGCAGCCGGGCACCAGACTACATAGGGGCAACACGGTGAGTCAAACATTGCAATTTTGGCTCTAAACAAGAAATGGTACAAAAGTAGGATGAACTTTAAACACAGGTAGCAACATGCAGAGCAGTAAAACAGGATCATTGCATTCAGGCAACACTGTCAAACCTTTATAGAAAAATCATCTGGATTTACAAGATAACAGTTATCTTTCTTTTACATATTTAAACCACGGTACAAAATCGAGAACTGGGGATGTCACTGCCACTTCAGCTTCCTCTGAGTATTTCAGAACTCCATAGACTCACTCCTTTTCTGCAGTGCAGAGTGAGGCCCTTGCTGTGTAAACCAAAGTAGCTCCACTCAATTTTTGGAACTCCACTGGTAGAACTGTTTATTCACACTACCTATAACAACTGTCTCTTCAGAGTAGCTTCCCTATGATTTGATTTTATACCTCTTTAATTATATGGAGGATCACTTTCAGAGCAAAATCTCACAGTTCTTTTGTGAAAAAATGGTATTGCATAAAAAGGTTTTTAGAGCTGGCAGATTGTCCAACAATGAACAAATAAATGGCTTCAGTGGTGCAAGAATACAATATCCTCAAAGTGCACCCCTGCATGCACACACGTGCCCACACAGATCTCTTGCCTGCAGCTTCACAGATTCATGCTATCATCACAAAAATTATTAGCAGAAAATGGATTTATTTCTAAGTACAGTAAGAGAGATTGCCTATTCAGGTACAACTTATAGTTACTACACTTTGTGTAGACACACTCATCTATGAAAGTTGAGCATCCAATCCTCTTTCTTCAAAAACAAGTAGTGGAACTAGCTTTTCCAATTCTGAAGAGTAATAACAATCAATGTAACAATAAAGACATACAAATTCATAATGAAAGGAAAGAAAAATTTCTTATCCAGCAATGCCCATCTGGCTGAACTATTGCATGTCCAATAGCAATGCACCACGATTATGCTTACATGTCCATTAGTGTATATGTGTACACACTGTGAAATCATCATTTCTTCCTAAGCTTGTCAAAAGGCTAAAAATCTCTTTCTAGTGATGCAGCACCTGATGAAATCAGTCTCCAAATTGACTATTGCATGAGAGGGAAGCTCTGAGTCCTGCACAGTCACCATGTGAAACACTCAGGTGATCCCTCTGTTGTTATGCAGACCCAGGTGACTATAAGGCTGTTCCTATTAATAAGGTAGAGAAAAAGAGGCTGGATATGATAAATAGGACAAAACAGGGTTTTACACTGGAGATCAGAGGTACACATAGCACTCTCTCAGTGCTGCACAACCACACACGTGCAAAGAAGCAGAAGAGGCAGTGACTGCCCTTGCAGAGTCATGTGGACTATTACATTTTTGGTTTCTCAGTAGTTTGCAAGGAGAGTGGTCACCAACCAGCTCCTATGGTCTATCCCTCAGAAGTGAGCAGTCAGTGAGTACAAAGAAAGAACAGATAATGCAAGAAGAAAAGGGAACAATTGTAGAGAGTATGGTAGAAAGGGAGCAGACCGGCAGGCTGCATGCCAGTATCTCCATGTCACACTGTATCCTGGGCAGTTCCAGAAATTTTAAGTATTATCCATGCTCAAAAGCCACAGTTCAGTTCCCTCAGCTTTAGATCATTGCATTCAGCCAACTATTAACAACAGCAGCAGTCATACCATAAATATGTATGGCTCAGCCTTTGAACTAGTTATGTTTTCAGTTCTCGTTGCTATTGGAAGACTCTTGGCAGAAGACTAGGAAGGGACCTTCTGATTTCCTAAATGTATTCACAGCCACAGCTCATTTGTCCAGGTGCCAGCCTTTCCTTTATTTTTAATGCTTTCATGGTATTTGCCAATATACATTTTAGAGAGTAGCTACATCCCCTCTGCGCCTTCTTCTGGCTAAGACTGTCAAGCCAAACTGTTCCAAAATGAAAAATTCTCTCTTTTTGTTGATTATCTTAATAATACCTCACCACAAGTGCAGATAATTCATACATTTTAGGAAGAAGCCTCCTTTTTACTGTAGCCATATCTCTTCTGTTCCAGCTGATCCTGAGGTGCAGCCTCTGACTTCATCATTAACAGCTTCATGAACTGGTGTGGTACTGGAGGGAGGTGGTGCTTCTGTCCTGTCCCTGATAAAACTTTATGTTTGCTTGGACTGAGAGGTAGCCAAGGAAACTGAATGATCTCAGGGTCATTTTTTTGCCCATTCAGCTCTTTCATCAAGCCCTGAAGAAAGCTTTTCAGCGAAGGGTCCCTTGCCCATGAGGACAGCAGGGGTCTCTGCACAAGATTAATACTTTGCAATATCCTAAGCTGCTTGAGCTTTTCCTGACACTTTAGGGAAGTGGATGAGGTAGAGCAGCTTGTTTCTTTTGCCCTCTATTACCATAATGATTTCACCATCAGGTAAAGGAAGTCCTGGCTTTCTCCTTTCCCTGTGTATTGTGGACATAGCAACATTCCCAGAGTGCTCCTAACCTGCTGCTTGTCACCCTAACCTGAAGTATGTGTTCGTAACGTATTAACAAATAAGTTGTCACAGATGCCCTGTGTTCCAGCCCTTTTTTCCACCTTGGCTATGTCACAACTAGTAATGTGATTCTGGGACTACAGATTCCTCACACACGGGAAAAAAGGTCAGTGATTCACAGAATAATATTAATAGTCCTGAATCGAAATATGTGCCCATCTCTTGACGCAATTAAATTGTACCTTCTTGCTTCTGCATTGGCCTTTCCCTAACACAGAATCAACCTGACTCCTGTGCACACATCTTAAGCTAAGAATCCAAAATGCCTTTTATTTCCACATAATTTTGCCTTCTAATTTGCCCTAAGATGTTCCAGAAGGCAACTATTTCTGATGATTGTGAGGAATTCAGCACTTAAAGTATCTTCCTTTCCTATAATGTGCAATAAGAACGCATTGATTTGAACCTTTTGCAAAATGTAGACTTGTTAAAAGACACATTGTCTGCAAATCTGGCATGCTAATTTCCCATGTGTGATTGGTTCAACATGCAGATACTCAATGGTAAATAAAACCAAGGTTTGTCGAAAAGAATTTCTGAGTAAGTTTATTAGGTTAAAAACTGTTTTGTTTTGGTGTGCCACTGTTGTTATTTTTTCTTGGTCCCACATGGAGAGCAAACATGGCCTGGAAGAGTGTTATGTCAAGTACCTCCCATCATGCATTGTCACTGCTCAGTGAACTGGAGTCTAAAAAAAGTAATTCCTCATTTTCATCTTGACTAGGATTCCCCTTTTCTTTGCTGTGAAGCTGCACTAATCCTTCATTCAGCGCAACCCACACCCTCTGGTTCCACTCGGAGTTCTCCCTTTCTAACATCATTGTATTCTTTATCTGGGCCTTCTTCTTCCAATAGTACTCCTTGAAAGCTCTTTCACAGACAAGAAAGGACCAGCTCCATAATGGCCAAGTTGGCCCTTTTCTTTTCTCTCTCTTTTTTTTAAGCTTCCGACTGAGCTTTGCTATTTAATCTTCTTGAGGCGTTCAAGATGTCACTTGCCTCTGATGACTATAGACAAAAGGGAAATCCATCCAACTTGAATGCAGTGTATACTTGAATACATAGGGTTGCTTTGAAGAGAGTTTCTTGAAGTCTCTGTGTTTCATTGGCTGTCCTGGTGGCCTCCGTGCAGGTCTTTATGTGAAATCATATGCCCTTTCACAGATCACATTTCTTGGAATGTTACCTGAATTTATACAGCCTTAAATATTAGCAGGTGAGACGTTAATCAAAAGAGATTGTTTCAATCAGGTATTTTTAAAAAGCTAATGAGAATTCCCTCCTCTCCACAAGTATATATGAACACTTGCTGTTTTGTGGATGCGTTGACTGCTTGGTTTGCACATGTCTTACAGGTAGCTGTATCATATTCCCTGTTCTCACTGCTGCAAGCTGAAAAAGGGGAAAATACGCAGAGAACAAGGCACAGCATCCCCTGGCTCCAACCCCTCCATTCCCTGTTTGAGCACTAAAAAGTTAACATTTGCCTCTCTATAATGCATTGCGTCAAGATTCATTTTACACTTCCTGTATTTTAGGAAACCTGAAACATTAATACAAAGTATTTTAATAACTGTCATGGACAGTATAGGTAAAATGCATGTATTTATACTCATAAATGCTCTACATTATACATATTCGTCAAAAGACCCTGATTTTCCTGAAGTACTGAATGCCCCAAGACACATAATTCTTTAGCCGCTGGTTACCTATGAATATTTATACAGACTGACAACAGACTGGTGGTGTGGAGGATGTCGGATGAACAGGTATTTGTCCATATAGATTATTAGTCTGTATGGATTATCTGTTCTTAGTCTGTATAGATTCAGTTTTGCGAGCTTATTTTTATGTCTCATATATAGATAAAAATCTAGAAAAACAACAAAATTGGTAATGTTCATTGCAATGTGAATGTAAGTGCTAGCACTTCTATTAAATGGAAATACAGAATAGGAATTTCTGCATTAAAATATGAATTTACCAATTCCTAGCATTGGTCAGGAGAAGAAAACATGCAGTCTTTGTAGAGATATATACAACTTTTCATTTCCCATATCAATCATGAGAACAAGTTGAAGTTCAGATAATGGCCAGTTCAATTTATCCTAATTGTTAAGGACTTAGCCTGACTGTTTGCATTACAGACTGTGGCCACTGGGTTCTCAGTAGGGGTTTGCGGCCTACTCCATCCCGTAACAAACCCATGTTCATGCGTCGATTCAGATCCATCACCCTGAGATAAACTGTGAATATTGCCCTTTGTCCTGCACTGCATTCTTTCATGCATTGTGTAGTGACTATTTAAGGATTTAAAGGCTCATTTGCACAATTCTTTTGTCAGCAGCCTCGGTGCAGAATGGAAAAGTGATGGCTTCTCTGTCTGGGTTATGCCCTGAAGCTCTTGTGAGAGAAATCTACATACATAAGTTTTTCTTACACATGCAGAATGTCAACACTAAAAAAAAAAAAATGACCTGTCTGTTTCTGTAGCTTAAAAGGTTATGGGTTAATATATGATGTGATTTGTTTTCCTCTTTTGTGGCATTTAAAAAAAAATCAACACTTGAAAACAAACATTAAAGAAATACAGAAACACTGGGTATTTAAAAATTCAGCTGATTAGGGTAGCTGGAATTTGCAAAATAAATCTCCTTTGCTGAAGGAGATTGATAACATTAATAATTTAGATGCCCTCAATCGCTCAGGAAATGTCTGAGAAGATAATATTTCAAAGGTCCATCTCATCCACCTATTATGCATGTCTGTTTTGTTAATACATGTTTATTTAAACAAAAAAAATCCTTGGAATGACAGTAGTCATATATATATATATATATAAAAAAATACATATACATTTATTTATTTATTTATTTTAGAAAAAGAGCTTGTTATTCTTCCCCTCAAAGCAAAGCTGGCTGCAAGGTTAAAAAAAGATTAAAATTTGGTAAAATCACTTCCTTGCACTCTAGCTCAGAACTCAGAAGGCTGTGTTAACTCCATCCGAACTATTTACCTTCCTCGTTGACTTGTATTAATGCTTTTTATTTGGCATAGATGGATGTCTCATTATGTTTATGAAATTTACAGTCATTTCTCACAAATAAGCATCGAGGATTTGAAATCAGATAGCAAGGTGATATTTTAGCAAATTCAAGCTGCTTAGCTAGTACACCTGAATTGCAGAAGAATAGCATTGCCTTTTTCCATACAGCATTTTTCATTAAAGTTTATGACTTAGAGTGCTTAGGAATAGGTTGCACTTCTTTTTCAATGTTTTCAAAATAAATTGTTTTGTAATGTGTCTCATATCATTTGGTATGAGTAAAATGTGTGAGGCAAGTAGCTTATGCAGTTGGTAAAAAACCTTGAAACATGAAAGATTTTGGCCTTCAAAATAAATCTGGCTGAAATTTTTAGACCATTATAACTTTAACTATATGATTATAAAAAATGAATACTCTGTAGACTGTAATATTTATCTATCTATTTTCCACCTATCGGTTATTATCATTAGACCGAATACTGAAATCTGTCCAGACTGGTTTTAATTTGACTTTATCTGATTTTAATCAACCTCCAGCAATATGGATTTTTTTGTTGTTGTTTAAAAACTGTTGGGGTATTCCAGTTTTTATATCACTCATCCATCCCCTCTGCTCTACAAAAGTTATGAGTTTTTATCACCCAAATGTCCAGTTTTCCCAGAGTTATTAAACCATTTTCTTATCCAGCTATATATGTGGGCAAAATCTCTAAAGCTACCATATTAATAAAATTTCTCCTTAAAGCTTATCTTTGCTGTGGTCCAGGTACCACCTCGTAACATATGATGGTAAGTGACATGTTCCAAATGATGTTGTTATTGGTAACAATTGGTTTAATCAACCTACAACTCAGGCATATAGCTGGTATAACCCTTGCTAAAGCTTCTGACTATTTTGGCGACCATGTCTTTCCCCTGTCTCTTTGCCTACCTACATGTTTTTGGTCCATGTTTCAGCGTGTGTTGCAGATTCCAGGTTGTGTAGTGCAAGGGTAGCTACCAGCTCTGTAGGGTTCCTATGACCATGAAGCCTTGCCGTGGAAAAGATGTGTAACTGCGTCTGTAGTTGAACAACAAGTCTTAAATCCACTTGCAGTGAAACATCTGCCTGTTTGATCTTAATATAGAGTGTTGTTTTTTTCTTTTGAACCAGTAAAGACAAGAACTTAAATGCTTTGAAAACTAAGAGTGAACAATTTCTAATCTTTTTTTATATAGAACATATTAAAACTGCACTTACAATATAGATTTTTTTTCCTTCTCTTTGCTAAGCTTTAAGTAGGACATTGAAAAATAAAAGAAGATAGAGAAATCTTAAACTGGATACTTCTGACAGGATTGTGGGTCCTTAGAAGTTGTGTAGATCATAGTCTCTGCATATCTGAAGATATGTCTGTCATCCTTAGCCATAATGTCAAACTTTGGTCCTACCCTCTAGGGAATTCCACAAAATTTTATGCTATGATACATGTCTCGTTTAAACATTTGTATTACTCTGATTTGTTTATTACATTCCTTAGCCTGAAGATATGCAAAATTATGTGAATCCCAATGTAATGTGTTCTTTCTGACAGGCTGATGTCACTGACACGAGATAGCCTTTGAACACCGGCTCATGACCCTGGCTGTGAGAAATAGCTGTATCAGACAGGATTCTAAATATTGACGCAATTTTGGAATAATGGGGGCTGAGCTCTGTCTTGACCCCATTACCTCAGTTAAATGCAAATGACCACTTGAAAATCTTATATCCAATGTGTATCAATAATACGTATGATGCATAAAAAGATTCTGGTGTCCAGGACAGTGATTAACATTTATACCTAATTGCAACAGTAGAGTACAACAGTGTGTGAGAGTCCAGGTGAAGGCCTGGACTAGATCACTGAGCACCAGGGAATTTAGCTGGTTGTATTGGTTCCCATCATAGGATGAAAATACAGCCCATAGTCTTCCTGAGTCATAGGCATAAAAAGACTTGCCTCTCCACATGTGCTCTGCCATTCTTTGACACCTTGAAACAGGCCAGCTTCAAATCCAGAAACCCGCAGGAACTGCGTGCAGGAAGTCTCATCAGTCCAAAAATTTAGGTTTGTAGAGCCAGCTTGTTCCAGGCCACATGAAAGACCATCTCACCCATTTCTTCATTTTGCTAAAGGTCCATCATTGTCTGAAACAGTCAATAAAAAACTGGCTGACAGACAGAAAGTGGCTGTTGAACAGTGCCAAAAAATGAAGGGTTAGAAAGAAGTTAAAGAAAGCATCCAATGAACACTGAGAAAGGGCAAATGGGCAAATACACCTAGTACCAGACCTTCCTGACAGATATCTGCCTAAACTGTTCCAAAAAATCTCTGATCGATAACATTTTTAGACTTTCCCCAAGTAAGTTTGGAGTTTTACGCCAGTAAAAGACTTGTAATTTACACTTCTAATACTTAGCAATATCCATCTGTTTTTCTCCTACTTTCAAATAGGAAATATAGAGGAAAAAAAATCCAACACTTTTTTTTGCAGAATCTTTCATAACGTTGCCCATGAGTTTCTGTAGGTTATGAATTCATGCAAGGGAGCCAAACCACAGAAGAGTTTTATGTTTTGATTTGCATGTGAGGAGATCCGTTGTCATTTTATTAACTTCTTGCAAAACCAACTCCCATAGTTATGAACTTCTTCCAATTTTGCAGGTGTTTCGCTGTCTTAAGGGGAAGAAGAGTGACGCAGTAGGTGTCAGTCACGGAGGGAAAGGCTGTCTCTCATTAACTAGGTGGATGGCTTTGGCTTTTGGATGCATTTATTTAACAAAGCAGTGACCTTGGGTTGGATTTTATTCATCCCAGTGTAGAAAGAAAAATACTTGGAGTGCAGAGGACATGATGACCTGTGAGCTGCTTGGCCACCTGGAGCTTCCCCACTGCATGTGGCTGAATCCTTGAGCCACTGTGCCCAGACCAGGCACTTTTAAATCTTCTGGGGAGGGGTTTAGACAATTTTGACTCTTTGGCTATGTAAGTTTTTGATCCAAGAATGTAACAAGTTTTTGATCAAGGCAGTGATCTGCAGTGCCTTTGGAATTAGCCTATTTTATAAAGCGGGTGAGATTTTGTTCCCAAGATCTACCATCCTTTCCCTTGTCTAGCCTTGGTTCAGCATCGGCTAGCTATTGTTAATATAGGAGCTGATTTAATTTAGGTTCTAGAAAGATGAGTGATGGTTCTATGCATGAACGGCATGCACACATATATGTAATATATAGTGTACATAAGCAGTTATATGACAATCCAAATCAATTTAAACAGATTCAGACCAAGTAAAGTCATAATAATATATTCCAGTGTGCTACTATTCATTATATTAATATTAATGGTAATTATGATGAACAACCTTTTTTACATGTGGAGCTAGACTTCCAAATTTGTATCTAATTTTAACTCATGGTACTTAACAGCATTTTCCTCAATCTTTTATGCCAAGCTGAAGATCAACCACAGTGATGACACTTTTTTATCACCTTGATTATTTGTTTAGCTGTTAAGATTCAAGGTCATAAATTTTATTCAAGTTATGCTGAAATTATCCTCAAGTGTCAAGTTCTTTGAAGGCAAGAATATCCACATGAATATCCATATTGGAATGCCAGGCTTCTGTATGTGTATAGTTAGAATGGATTTTTCTGACCACAATTTACTGAGATAAATTATTTATTTTAATTTCAGTCCAGTCAACCCAAGATGAATCAAGTACAATGCAATTTCAAATCAAACAGCTGAATATTTGTTTTCACATAAGTGAAAACACAACTGTGTTATCTCTCTTGTAAAAAACATGGGGTCGATACCATCAGTCATTGTCTTATTGAACATTTAGAAATTCAGCATAAATATGAAAAATTTTGGTTGAGAAGTTTGTAGAAGTTGTCTCATGAATTTCCTGGGACTTCTAGTTTAAGTGCCATGCTCCTCATGAGCACAACGGTAATACTATTCTTTAAAAGGGCTAAAGGACTTCCATTGTCAATGACAGCACTATAAGTCAGTCAGTATCTAGGAAGTAAACACAATTGTCACATGTTGAATTATGTAAACTGATGATCACATTTAATGAATATTTTGGAATTTAATGAATAGTTTGGAAACACTGAAAACAGAAACAAAAGGTTTTTTTCTAATTTCTGCTATGGTTTCTTGGTATTGAATGAATGTATATTGCTTTTTTTGCACACATGAAAGAACTGTCTGACCTAAGTCAGATTCTGATACAGGGAAATTGTTGAGTGTTTCTTAATTCTATATATTAAATATTTGCACAAAATATATTAATTTTTTTTTTCATTTTGTTGCAGTTTTTTCTTAGAAGAAATTTATGTCATATATTTTTCTTCTAAGAAAGTCGTTAACAGTTTTAAATTGAAAGTCTTCCATTTTACATGCAATGGTAGAACTTTTGGCAATAATGTCTTCTGCATTTTACCATGATGTCAAAGATTTCATTTAGGAACAAGATAGACACACTCTGTCCTGCATTGCATCTTGAAGTCAACAGAAGCTACTCTCCCGCAGCAGAGAAAATAAAATTAGCCCACTAACTCTTAAGAAAATGCCAACACCATGCAACACAATATGAATTCAGTTATTTACACAGTTGGATAGTTTTCTTTCTATGTTGTGTGTAGACCTTGTAGTCATCTAGAAATTTCAAGGGGAGTAGGACACAATAATCCAACAGTAAGACAGTAGCTGCCAACAGGAAAGAGATTTGAAAGAGGAATGAAAATTAGAAGTGAAATACAAAAACTGAAGAATTACAAGCCCACAAAGCAAGTAATACTACAGTCCAACACCTAGGAAGATGTATTATTTGAGAAACACTGGTGAGAAACCAGCATCCTATAGCAGAGTTTTGGCAGCCATAGAAGGGAGGTAGGTACAGCCAGAGAAGCTGGTTGTAGGCCCTGAAGTGGATATTTCCAGCTTTGGGAGGAATCTAGTTCAGTCTTCATCTGTGTAGGTTGAGAACAAATTCCTCAGAAGCTTTAAAGAAAGTCACGGATTAATGCCTCCAAATACACTAGAGCTACCGAGATTTAGCCCAACAAGGCAGGGATAAAGAAGTGGCAAGGAATATGTCAAAAAGCTCTGAATCTAGTGCCAAATGTGGAACTATACTACCACGCCAGGAATTGTCAAGGAATAACATCTGACCCTCAAAGATTATTAAGATGGGCTCATTCACTCCATTTCCATACTATTAAACTTATTTCTAAATCATGGTGACCAAATTCAAACTGCCTATAAGAAATGGTGCCTAGACTATACTAGCTCCATAACTGTGCCTAGGATTGGTCTGGGAGAGCACTAGCTGGCTGACCAAAACAATTTCAAAGTCCATGCTAACAATATAATGACAGGGGTGATTGAGTTCCAGTGGCTGGGCTCTGGTACATTTAACTACACTAGTATGGCTGCAGCCTGAGAAACATCTTCCAGAGTGCAAAACAGATGGTCAGGTGGAGGAAAATGAAGTCTACGAATTCATTACAATGCTATTATATTGCTGATGGGAGCAGGGATCCAAGCAATGAACTGACAAAATGTAATACAAGGAGCAGCAAAGACAGCAAGAGAAATCAAACATCATGAGGTTATCTTTCTATTTTTCCCTGATTACCTTGGGCAGCTCCCCACAGAGCATGTTGTCTTTTATGATCTCCAGTCAGAAGTGCTTAACTGCACAGAGACTCCAGGACATGTCTGAACAGCAAACCACATTGTTTGCTCCTGTGTCCCCCTCCCACTGTCATCTGAAATGTTCACCTATTATTGATCCCTGTCCCTCACACATAGTGCTCAGAGCACCTTCTAAAAAAAGTTCATGTATACCGTGTAGGGATTCGTGTTGCTAATAGGTATTTGGATGTGGCCAGCCTGTTTTAGAGCAAGGGAGTGTCTAGCCATGCGAACGCTGGCCATATCATGCCATGCCAGTTGACCATTCTAGCATACAACCATACCTGGGTTATTTTATTTTCCAGCACATGTGTAGTCTAGGTGTCAGATTCAAGGCTGTGAATTCCAAGGGCTGCAAATTTTAGTGAATCCCTTTACAGTTCTTGCCCGAACTGTCTAATCCCATTGACTTTGGTAGAAGTTATGCGCTTAGACACTTCCACAAAGGGCTATTAGTGGAATTTTTTAGGTGTTTATATATAAACATATATGGTTTTAAAAACAAGGCTGTAAATCTTTGGTCTATAGCTGTGGTTTAATTGTCTTCAAAACTACAGTGTTCGTGACACTGTAGAAATAATGTCAGAATAAAACATAGACAATTACATTTATTATCCATGTTAGCTTACTACATCATTCTCATACAGCAATGACTTTAATGTAAAAGAAGTTAACTAGAAGGATTATTATTCATAAATATGTATTTTGAAGGCGTTATTTAATTTGTTGGTTTTTTTTTTTCCTGTTATCTCTTCCTCCTTGCCCTTTCACATTTTATTTTATTTTTATTCTCACTTTGGCACTTTTAACTAATAATATAACAACCTTTGCATTTAATAATTTGCATAATATAATTGTAACAAACTTTAAAATAAATGAAAGCTTGCAGATTATCAAAGTGCAGAGCTCAGCAAAACTTAAGTATACACAGAGAAGAATGATGCTGATAAGGCAGTCTGCCTTGCTAATAAGTGTAGTAAAATCTGGTTCCTTAAGCCACAAAACAAAGCTAATTAAGACAGAAGAACTCAAACACAAATTGAAAGTGATCTTTTTTTTTTTTTTCCCCAGCTGTAAAGAGTTTTCCTCTAAAAGTGGCATATATAATACAGTGTATCTTGGATTTATTCCAAGAAGAATTGTGAGCCAGTGCAGAAGGCCACACTGGGATTAACAAATACATAAAAGCATTTGCACCAGGAGTACAGCTGGAAATAAACAGTGTAAGATGACCTAACACTTAATTTATGTTTACAAGAGAAAGAGAAATATACTCAAGTTTGAAACGGAATATGCCTGACTCTCTTCTGTTTGAGGCTGCAAGAATTTGAGAGGGAACTGAAGAAATTCTTTTTTCTCCTCAGAGCAAAAGACTCTGCTGATTAAGTTCTGCAGCCCTGATTAATTTTAAACTTCCCTATGATATGAGAAGAGTATTTATTACCCAGAGAAATGCTATTCTATGGCTCTTTCTTTGCAATACCATAATCTTGTCTTGCCTTTCCTTCTTGCCTAAGTCTTCACACTTAGTATTCTTCTAGTCATCTTCTGCAATTGATACCCATACTCCTGTGCCTGTTCAGTCCTTTGTTAGTCTTCCCCTTATTTTTCTTGAGCCACCCTATACTTCTCTCCTCCCTGCACCCCACCACATGCCCTCTCTCTGTTCCTGGATGCCATATTCTCTAGGAATATTCCTCCTATTAAGCCTTTTCCTAGACAGTCCCTTTCTCCATGCCTGGGCATCCTTTATCTTACTGCCCCTTGTGCACATGTCTGTTCCTTATTCACTCTCAGCTCTGTCCCTTCATGGTCACCTGCCCTCTACAGGTGCATCTTCCTGTAGTTTAGGACTAGCACTTTCCTAAGAAAATCTTGGAATTAGTAAACCGAACTTGTCCTGGAAACACTGCAAACCAGTGAATCCTCTTGCCAAAGTAACACTGAATTCCAAAGCTCCACAAGGTACAGGAAAATCAAAGCCATCTTGCCTTTCGGTGAAGAAACACATGGACAAAATTCAGCATTTGGACCCAATTTGTTGGCTTTCAACCATTCCTGTGCTAATTTATATTGATGTAGTCAGAAAGTTTGAAGAATGAATGCCCTGGGTAATTTCAGTAGAGATTACTGTAAATTGTCAGTGGTATGGTTATTCTGGGGACAGACAGAAGTTGTGGCTAGCTTGGCATCACTTTGCATTACCACAGAAGTGAATTTTAAAATGAACAAAGGGGGTCAGCACAGCCACATATAACTGACTGTGGTACAATAGCAGGATAAATAATGCTTAAGAAGAGTGCGTTCATTGGGCAGGATGCTCAGTAAGACACAACAAATCTTTAGCCCTAGTTCTGTAGCTTGCTAAATGAGTTAGCAAAGACACAAAGTGACCTGAACTTTAGACACATTTGCCTTCCATTCTGAAACAGCAGCGTTTCCTCTTGCAGTCACAGATTTACAAGGGAAAGGAAGGTGGGACTTTTAGCCACTGCTTCAAACTGTACGATAAAGAAAGCAACCGGTTAAGAAGTTAAGAGTCAAGGTTTGACTTCGCATGCTTATTGCACGGTTGTATGGCTGTAGCCTTCACTATCATCAGCTTTTGTCATTGTAAACTCAGCTAGTTCAAAATCTGCAATATTTATCCCATTCCTGATCTTTCAATCACACAGACCAACTATTTATGGCAGTCATGTCAATAAAATTATTTGTGGAGAAAATAAAGTTCTCCATCATCAGCCTGACCCCTAATCCTTCTCCTCTCAAAGTTACTAGAGATTCCTTCGTTCATTGTCCCAAAAAGTTACTGTGAGAGTCCTAATATGCAATATTAAGTCCTTTAATGATAGTGGTTAGGGCATCCATGAACTAAGAATGGCATGGTAAAAAGGGTAGTCTTGGAAGAAACTTTAAATGACAGTGAACATCTGAATTTCTATTTATTTAATGTTCTGTCCAGCCAAATACCATCATTATGTGTTTTCAACAAGCAAACTCAAGAGAACGATGAATATTATTGACAGGAATTATGTTTTTAATTAAAGATATAATCTCAGATCTACGTGTAAAATGTGTGCCATCAATCAGTGCCTATTTGCTTCTCCTGTCTTGCTATTTGCAAGTTTAAAAGGAAATTTACTGCATATTTTCTAAAAACATATCCACGACCTTGCCTCTTCCCAATAATTCACATGGAATGTGCAGTTCAAACAACAAAGAGGAGCTGCCTGAGATATTTTATTATCATAAAATGTTACTGCTGTTTGAAAGATATGTTTTAACTCCTGTCCTCTCTAAAGACCTTATGGGGATTTTTTTCCGACTTTCACAACGTATTACTTCAAGTCACCTTTTGAAAACAGAAAAGCTATGGTTTTCTTGGAAATACACAGGCTAGCAAAAAAATGCTGGACTGCATTCATAAATAGTATGTAGGACAGGACTAACCCTAGGGGCCAGTTTGCAGTGAGCGTGTGCTGCCCTCGAACCAGACAGCAGTAGCAGCGCTGCAGCTGAACAGAGGTCTTGTCAGAGCAACAGAGTAAATCCCCAGAGTAGTCCGACTGTGGCTGACTTGAATTTGTTGATTTACATTCTCTGAGACAATGTGTGGTTTCTTCTAATAATTACATGACCAGTTTTCTTAATTATTCATCATCTTTAACATATGCCATTATGAGCCATTTCTAAATGAGTCTTAAACATAAACATAATACTTTGTTTATTTTCCTCTTTCATATGTGATCCAAAAATAGACACTTGAAAGCACCCACAACTTCCCTTGTTTTAAAGGCAATTTCTTTCCAAATTGATTAAATTACTTCCATGAAAAAAGGCCCAAGATAAAAAAAATGTTGAAAAATACCACTCCAGATTAGCATTTGTGTACACCTTGGGGAGCTGCCATGGGAAATGTTTACATAATTTACTTGAGTCCCAGCTGAATGAGCTGAGGAGAAACATCCTTAGCAATGAACATCATCATCTTGTTAGACTGTGCCTGAAGTCTGGAAATACTTGTAAAAATCAGTGTAAAAGTTATAGGGCAAAATTCATCCTTGGCATAGGTTTAAGAATGTTAAATAAATGGACTCAACAGAGAAAAATAAACTATGGATGTGATACAAATTGTCTTCAACTTTTCTGCTAGTAGACTGTAGGTAGCATAAAACCACATCACTTATCCTTAGTCACATGATCAAATAACATTATATCAAGAATAATTAGCCACTTAAGGACTGAAATACACTGTTTGAATAGTATAAGCATTCACTCCATAGATTAAAAAGCAGAATATTTAAGACTTCTAAATTAAATTCTTGTTTAGTAAAATGCCATAGGGAAAAAAGATAATAAAACTCAGAAAAAAATATTATAGACATGAAAAATTAGATCACCTGCAGTTATACTAGTTTTCAAATATTTCTGTCTTGAAGGAATGAGCAGTATGTTTAAGAACTGTAAGCAATCTAACAGCTACCTGTTTCCCTTAGGTAAACATTTGCATCAGCGTAAAGAGTTTAGACCATACAGCTGTAAGCCAAAAAAATGTTAACCTACTAGAAGGATCTTTGCTATGACAACTTCTGTCTCCAATATAGAAAAGTCGACAGGTTAGTGATAGTCAATATTGTTCTTGCTTTTGATACTGCCTTTTATTTTGTGAGAACTGCTGAGTAAGTAAAACTGATGCTGAGAGAAAGGCTACCAAGCCAAGTCATAGAATCATAGAATCATAGAATCATTTAGGTTGGAAAAGACCTTCAAGATCATTGAGTCCAACCGTCATCCATGCCCACTAGTCAATGTGGTTCTCCTTGGTCTGTATGCAGAACAATCAGCAAGTTCTTTCTAGCTGGCCCCTTCATACCAACATGACGGCAGACTGGCCATAATACAACTGTCTCTTACACTATAAGAATATGGAAGTACAGTAAGGGATGTGCTCAGATGACATGAGGAGAAATGGAAGCATCATGGGTGCACTGGAGAACATTAACTTATCCAACATCAGGACTCTTTCAAGTCTGGAGGACATCTCAGGAGTAAGCCAGAGATGCATCTCTTATAAGCTCTATGTGGTTGGTAGATTTTAATGGACACTTAAAAAAACTGTTCATGTCTTGGTGAAGAAGATAAATATGGAAGCGCGACTGCATACTGAGGTGTGAACACTTATGCTTAGTCAGAAGATGGCAATCTTAATGCCCTATTGTTTCACCAGTGATCATTTAGGAAGCTGCTAGACAAAAAGATGATTCAGTAGTGCCATGACTTTTGAGAATTCCCTTCCCACACTGTCTGTCAACAAGACACAAGTCATAGCACCTACTGCTCTCCTGGGCTTTCCCAGCTGTGTCGGGGTGAGTGATGGGACGCTCATCTCTTTTCTGACTTTTCCTCACCCTGTCCCTCTTCTATATCAACAAGAATAGATTGTTCTCCGTTGTGCTGCAAGCCACTGTACACCAACTCAGCTGTTCTCGTGCAGGATTTCACATCGTCTTCATGGCCCAAGACATGCCGGCAAGACAGTATCCCACATGCTGGATCCACTACACTCACTACACTTTTATTCGATCCCTGTAGCTTGGCAACCCGCCATGATGCCTGGTCCCATGAGATCTTCCAGCCTTGACTGACAGTCCTGACTGTTGTCTTTTCCTGAGTAGTTCTTAAGTCCCAGAGAAAAACACGAACTTGCCTGTCTGAAGGCAAATGGAAACCTCTCTGTTGATCAACAGTGTGGCATCAATTCCCTTTGGTGACTATTACCTCTTCAGAGCATTTTGGTCAACTTTGTTCTGGAAAAAGTTTCTTTATACAGTTCACCGACTTGTGTTTTACAAGTACGGCACTTTTAACTTTGTAGTAAATGGCCAGAAACTGAACTACCAATACAAAGTTTAATATTTTACTGCTGAGAATTATGGCTGTGAGTGATCAAGTTAACTTACAACTTACTCTGTTGCTGTTAGTCTCTGCCGTTTGACCCTTTTCTTCTGTTGTGCAAGTGTCTCTGTTCATGCTTGCCTTCTCCTTTCCTTTTGTTGCTTTATGTTCCTCCCAAAATGCATTTTAAAAGCTCTTCCATTCATCATGTTTCTCAGAGTCCGTAAGTATAATAAGATGTATTAAGCTGTAGGTCTCTATGACTGACTACACCTTTTAAAGGTAATTAAAAAAAAAAAGACAGAAATTTCAAACCCCAGAATAATAGAAATTGTAATTGAATGAACATTTTTACAGCTATGCATTTTGCTTCATATACTGGAAAAAAATGCAGGCTAACTAACAAACATTTATTATGACTGCAACAAGTTTAGTCTTGAACTTTTTGAAGTTAATAATTCCCCAGTATTTGGGCTCTTACATACATTTTCCAGCCAAATTATAGTGACAATTGGTTTTAGCAGTTCCATCCCTGTGCCTCATGCTCCAGTAAGAAACAATTGGTTTATTTTTATGGATACATTTTTACAGTCATTTAGTCCATAATACAGACTATTCCTCTTTTTAGGTATCATTAAAACCAGAACTAAACCACCCAGTCAAAATGATCAGTTAAGGAACTGTTACAAGGTATAGACAAGCTGCTACATGCAGAAAGAGCAATTGTTCATACCGGCTTTAACTACACTTGTGGTATGATGACTTGTAGCAGTAAGTTAATAGTTCTTATAGCTGTTTATTAAAGTGACTACATTACAGTGACTACTGGGAAAACAAAAATAAACAACATGAAAAAACATATGCATAGCTTCATCAGAGAACTGTAAGCAGGTTTTTGATGGCGTTAACTAGTTACCTGCTTTCAAAATTAATAAAATCTCTCTTCTCAGGGGGATGGAAAGCTTGCAATAGCTTCCTCAATGCCAGCCTCTCCCTGTTATTAAATTCAGAAGGAAGGCTACTGGATTAGCTAGTGGCAGGAGGAACTGCAGGAAAAGGTTCTACCCTGGAAAAAGTTGTGGAACCATGGCACCAGCCAGGACTGTCATGTACAGGCGTATTACAGAACCACTGATACATAGCTCTAAAAAAGACCTTCTGTCAGTGCAGCAGTTTTTAATCTGTAGTCAGACATGAAGGTCTGCTAACTGTTTTGAAAGGGTCTGTGAGAGGTAACTAAGAAGATCAAGCTCCTGTATACTGTACATCAGCTTAAGTGTGTGAAATTTCCACATCTCCAATGGAATGTTTTAGGAGCCCACAAATCAAAAATAGTTGAAAATTTTTAGTTTCAGCCCAACATTCTGAATTGCAGCAGTGTCCAATACCTGGTCCATCATTAACAGATGTTTGTCTAACCTGTTCTTACAAAGCCTTCATAGAACAGGATTCTGCAACAAGTTTTGAAAAATGTTTTTGACAACATCTGTTATTCATGATATCTGTTTATGACCATTATATAAAACATGCTTTTATAAAATATCCCATTCAAAGCTATTAATTCCCTCCAAATCTACAATAACTCAAAGGAAACTGAAGTATTATCTGACCTGGAAGGCTGCAAAGTGAACACGTAGCAGTCCATGTGCCTGCAATGTTCTCAAGCATATGGAAAAATGTTATCGATAATGAACATTTCATAGGAAAGTCTTCAACTGGCCTTGGGAGAAATCCTGGTGCAAAGCAGATGTTGAGGCATGTCTACGTACAAAGTGAGGGCTGCAGTTAGTTCCATAATTATAGACGCATGGAAATGAGACCCATGTATTTACCCCAGATCCTGAGCTTATTTTCCTGGGGTGATGTAACTATTGGTAGCCAAGCTAGCTTGTTTAAAGAGAATATGGTGTCTAATCAGCAACAACTTTTCATTGCAGTGCCCTGATGCTTTAATTTGGTGGTCACGCCAATTCTTCTAGAATGTGAATGTTTCAAAATTTTGTTGCAGATTAGTTTGGACAGAAATTAGAACTATAACTCCACCTTCTCCTACCCCAAGGCAAGTCGCTCAATTGTTGAACTCTCTTGGATAATGGCTTCTTGTTTTCTATACTGGGGTAGAAATAAATACCAGACATTTTTCAGAAGCATCATTTTTATTTTCCAGACAGCTCTACTAAAATATAATTCCTGTCTTCCTTTGGTCTGAATTCTTGTATGTTCTTTCAGAATTCTACAGCCACATTTCTCTGGCCTAGTTGTATATTAAGGTAGTATATACACTCCCAATACTGTAATTTTGGTATGTATAACACTAAAACATCGCTGCATCATACTTCCTGAAGAAAACAGGGACTAAGTCTGATCCTCACAAGCTTGAACTCCAGTGAAAATAAGGTAGTGGCTGATGGATTTGTACAACTCTGTGGATCATCCAGGTCTAAATTCACATGCATAATATCTAGAAATTGATCAAATTCTCAAAGCTAGTAATTTCAGTAGCTTTTTTATGTTTTCTACTTGTTGTCTTTACTTTGTCATGATGTAACTACTGGTCCAAAACACTCTTTGTCAAAGGAAGAAAAATATATGTGTTTTGGGTTTGTGTGGTGGGGTTTTGGTTGCGGGGGAGGGGCTGCAGGGCCGGCTCCTGTGAGAAGCTGCCAGAAGCTTCCCCGGCTCCAAGTCGGACCCACCTCCAGCCCAGGCCGAGCCGGTCAGTGATGGCGGTAGCGCCTCTGGGAGAACAGAGTTAAGAGGGAAACTGCATCGGGGAGGAGATGGGAATGTGAGAGGAGCCCCTCTGCAGACACCGAGGTCAGTGAGGAAGGAGGGGAGGAGGGGACGCCCCCGCAGCCCGCGGTGAGACGGCAGGCTGTCCCCCCCCAGCCCACGGAGGGGAGCGGGGGAGCAGATGCCCACCTGCAGCCCGGGGAGAGAGGAGCCCATGCCGGAGCAGGGGGACGGATGCCCCCCAAGATGGCCGGGACTCCATGGGGAAGCCCGCGCTGGGGCAGGCTGTGCCTGAAGGGCTGCAGCCCGTGGGAGGGACTCATGCCGGAGAAGTTCATGGAGGACTGTCTCCCGTGGGAGGGACCCCACGGTGGAGCATGGGAGGAGTGAGGAGTCCTCCCCCTGAGGAGGAAGGAGCGGCAGAGACAACGTGTGAGGAACTGACCCCAACCCCCATTCCCCGTCCCCCTGCGCTACTGGGGGGAGGAGGGAGAGAAAACCGGGAGTGGAGTTAAGCCCAGGAAGAAGAGAGGGGTGGGGGGAAGGTGTTTTAAGATTTGGTTTTACTTCCCATTATCCTTGTTTTGATTTGATTGGTAGTAAATTAAATTGATTTTGTTTTTTCTCCAAGTTGAGTCTGGTTTTTGCCCGTGACCATAAGTGGTGAGTGATCCCTCCCTGTCCTTGTCTCGACCCAAGACCATTCCATTGTATTTTCTCCTGCTTGTCCCACCACGGCAGGAGGGGGAGGAGTGAGCAAGCTGCTTTGTGGTGCTTTGTTGCCGGCTGAGCTTAAACCACAACAATCTGGCGAGAAGATAATGTAATTACATCTACCTGTTGTACAGCAAAGCAGAAGTACATAGACCAATTAGTTAATGTATGTGTAGTTCTTTGAAGATTTAATATTGAAGTGTTATTTATGTATTTTTGGCAAATAACCATACAATGTTGCTGTTATTTTTGCACCTACTAAAGAACTTGTGTTATAGACCTTCTTCCCACAATTGATTTGTTTTAATAGCTGAATCTCTAGAGTAGAGACTTCAATTATTTACATGTGAACATCCATATATAAATAGTGGTGGACACCTAAAAATATTCCAAACATTAAACTGATAGATAGATAATATTTTCCATGAAAGTAAGAATCCTGCAGCTGTTATGACACAAGCTTCATCTTGAATGAGTAACTCTTCGCTATCTACAATGTACTTTCTACTTTTTATTTTTATTTTACTCATTTTAATTTTTTCTGTATGCCTTGCATTTTCATGATGGCTGAAATGGTCAACACAGATCACAGGTTAAATGAAATCTGTCACGCATATTTCAATCTTGTGCCATGAAAGGCCTATAAAATATTTGGTATGTGTTGGGACGAGTAGGTAAGATCGTACAAACTGATTTCATATGACGTGGACTGGACTAATTTCCGTAACTAGAAAGGGCATAAACAGATCATGTTTAAACAGAAAGTTTTGTAGAGTATGATATAAACACCTTTTTTTCAAATCAATGGATTTTATTCAATGAAGTCTATTCAATTAGTAGTTTTGAACAAGTTCTGTTTTGTACAAGTTTCATGTGACAAATGACCCATACAGTGCATTTCTGCTGAAGTATTTTACTCTGAGAACCTAGGCCATTCTGACATTTACAAAATCAGGTCTATCCCTTTGTAAGAACATATTCCAGTTTTCTTTCTGTAACCCAGCCCTTCAAATGGTGGATGTTCATTACTGTTTCTTTGAAGTGGGTGTTTAAAAAGAGCTTGTTGCTCTTGGCAGGCCCTTTTATTTTTTCTTTAATAATGGTCATTTTATCTTTTATTGTCCTTAATCCTAAGACAACAGCAGCTTTTCATTATATTTGTGTTCGTTAAGTCAAGTAGCTAGGACTTCAATTATTAAACAAAGACATTTTTTAGCATATGAAAGTCACAATAACCTGTAAGCATCCATCTAAATATATATAAAATATATAACATATAGATGGATACATGTGTGTGTGAAACAATCATGACTGTGAGTTCATTGTGGTGTATTTGATAGGTAATGTTTCAGAAGGTTTCTCTACGTAAGGGATTAGCAAGCCATGATGCTTTGTTACATTCACAATTTGCTTAAGTAAAGCAAAACTTTTGCACCTTTTTCTCTTCACCCTATATGGAGTACCAGCTAACTAAATTCAGGGGACCTCCATCTTGCATTCTGGATGAGTACAAAAATGACTTGTTTAGCCTGTTCTCATTGTGCTGTAATGCATTCATTTATTGTAGAGCTCATTTATTCTAGAACAAACTTTAGATTGTTCTGAATTTATGGAGTTTTAACTATGTGAAAGAAATTAATTTGTATTGTGTTTTGGTAAATGTTTTCCATTGGTTAGGTGTACAGGCAACATGAGTATGGTCGGATCCTTTTCGTCTTGCCCTGCAAATGCTTGCTATTTCCTCTTTGAATTACAAGTGGTGTCTTTTCCAGAGAAGGGCCTCAAATGCGTATAAAATATGGTGGCAGTTGTTTGCTGCTTACTAAAATCATTGGGTGGCACACTCTGCATGTAAACATGCCAGTCTTCACTAAAGACAGGTTGTTCTAATCCTGAGTTGTTTATTTCATATTCCAGCCTTTGAATTCCACTTGCAATTATAATTCAGAGTTCATCTTATTACACTTGATTAAGCATGTACTTTATTCTGGGCTTCTCAGCTGCATGCTTTATTTTCACTTTGGGTTTAGACCTCTTTTTAATAAATACCTGTACATCTAGTAATGGTCTCTTTATTCCTAAGAAGAAATCTTACTCTAATTCCAAATGACACAATTGAAACAGTCCTGTTACCTTGTGCATCCCAAGAACATTTCAATAATAGAACATCTCTTTCTTATCAGAACAACTGTTGTTGCTTTGTGCTGATTGTTAGAAATGATTTAGAGAGGAAGTGAGAAGCTTGTGGCTTAGTCGCTATATTCAGCTCCTGGGCTGGACCACAAGCTTCCTGTGCAACTCTGAGAAAGTCACTTCATCTTTGTCCTTAGCTCACTACCCAGGAAAGAGAGGCAATACAGACACCCCATACAGCGCTCATGAGAATAACTTCATTGATGTTTGAGGTACCGATACACCTGTTTTAAGTACTTATTTCAGATGTTATTAACCTCATCATAGTATTTTGCATGCTTTACAGGGACATATTAGGAGGTTGTGATTGAAACAACCCATCTTGGTCTTAAGCTGAGAGATCCCAAAGCGGATGCACTAGACACTTAACATCAACATTGTGCATAGTCTTTAGCATATTCTCCCTTCATTATCTGGTTACAGGTGGTAAGTCAGAGAAGAACAGATCTGCAAAGGGGACTTCAGAATCACAGCATTCATTGAAGCCTAAATTCAGACTAACTCATAGCCCAAGGATTCCACACACCACAGACAGACGGGGTTGGTTCAGAGATCATATAATATGCATAGTATGAGAAAACTACTGTCTTAATGCAGCAACAGCTAAGACAATTCCCAACAGATATGTCTAACCAGTTCTTTAAAGCTACCACAGCTTCTGACAAATTCGGTTTCAGTGCTTAAAAATCCTCACCTAAAGAAAACTCTTCCCAAGCTAAATCTTCCTTGCTGCCTTTTTGTACTGTTTACAATAGATGTAGTGAACAATATACAACCTTTTTGCTACTGGCTACCTTTAACACATGCAAACTCTTCAGTGTTCATTTCTTTATACTAAATAACTCCATTCTTTTCAGACTTTTCTCATAGGTGTGATGGTTTTTGCCAACTTCACTGCTCCCCTCTGCACTCTTCAGTTCATCCACATCTCTTGAAAAGCACATACCATGTCTCACATCTAATGCGCTTAAGCTCTAGCAGTGAAGTGCCTTGTGGATGGGGGAAGCTCTGCAGCAAAGCACGGCAGTGAGAATACCAAGCTAATGCTGTTGTGATGCCCCACTACATTTCCAAAATGTGTCCAGCATCACCCCACTGAGTATCCTGTAGCGTGGGGTTGACAAGCCTCTCTTAAGAGGCCGTAATGAAGTTCATCATCTCATTTGTGTGGAGAAAGGAACTGAACACAAATTTCCCGGTGTCAGTGTCCTGACCATCAGGTATGGAGCAAAGGTAGGGCTTCTCCTGGTTTGTGCCGTCTGGTTCAGTTGACAGGCTCTCAGAGCACCCTCAGCATCCTAAGCATCCTCAGGGTGCTCACCATAGCAGGACCAGTGAGGCACATAGAGGAACAACTTGCCCATGAGACAGGTAGAGGATTAACTTGACTGTGAATTCTGACAAGCTTTAAGTTCAAAAAAGACACAAAACTGCTAAAAGTCTCTCAGACATAGAAAGAAAGAGAGTGGTAGGTGCCTAGGGACTGCCGATGTCTAAAACTCAGACTGTGTCTAGGTTATGTAGCACAACACCATACTGATATACCCATATTTACCTTTGTATAAGCTGGTGTATCTATAGGCATTAAAATAATGGGAAACTCATTTATTTAACTCTGAGAATCAGAACCTTCATCCCCAAATCTGTTTTCCTTAAAGAAAAAAAGGCTCTGGAGAAGATAGAGACTTGGAAGCTCATCCTTAAATTCATATCCATAAAGCATTTCACAAGGCAATCTAGAAATGCAGTTCCCTTCTGTGAATGTTGATGGTTAATATAAAGTCATTTTCATGATAGAATTGCTGGATAACTTTACTGTAAATTTATAATTTATGTTCATATTACAAATTCATGTCAAGTTATAGATGCTGTTAAAATCAAAGAGCAAATCAGCAGACTTTAAATTACAGTAGTTCCAGGGCATGGCTTTTCTATAATGTTGACCTAACCTGAATGAGGTGAGCAGGTAGCTCTGTCAGCTCCTGTAAGTTTTTTATGATGTTACAGGCTTGTATAAAAATTACCCATGAGAAAATTAATTCTGCATTTGACACAAAAGCTCAAACTGTAGGTTACAGAGCATTACAAGAGTTATAGGCTACTGCAGAGGCAATTTTATTCAGAGTCAGATTTTTCCACCCCTCCTGGTTTATTTAGGATCACATCCTGGGATTCATTCACCTGACAAAAGACAGCAGAAGCCCACCAGGGAACAAACTAATTCCTCATGTAAATCTAATTTTGTTGACACCTGAGATTAATTTGGATCAAATATTTGAAGATGTTGATCACACTCTCATTGTGCTTTGTTACTGAGCAACACCAGAGGTCCATTTCAGCCTGCACATGGGGCAAAGACAATGTCTACAGGAGTTCGGTTTATCTTCAGATCTTTCAAAAATGTGCTGCTTTTTGATAAGTTGTTTAGATGGGTGTTGTTGCATCAAACCACTATTTCTCTCAAACCCTTAAGTTTAAAACATGGCTTAGCAGCGTCTTACCCATATCCCTCAATCTGGTATTTCACCACTCGCAGTGCTCAGCAGTGCAGTACTGGGGACTGCCAGATTATCAAGGCAGTCCCTTGTCATCAGCTGCAGAGGTTGCTCTTGAGTGACTCCTTTCACACCTCACTCTCCCTGCCAGCTGAAAGAAATGCTCTGATAGGAATAATTTAGCCAAAGGGTGGGTTGTAAAAGGTCACAAGTGGGAAACAGTGTTTTTCAACTTAATGTCCTTAAGATATCATAGATTATTAATTATCATAGAGTCATGAGCTTTACTCAAAAGAGACTTGATTGGTTCAAAACAAGAAGTCATTGCAAGATTACCAAGGAATTTATAATGCCAGAATATTATCTGGTATTACAAAGGACCACAGACATCAGTACCAAGGCCTTTGGGAGGTTTCATTTTCAGTCTGCTCCTGCTCAAAAGAGAATTACTCTGTTAATATTGCTGAGCTTCTCTGGTGAATGTATTCATCAAATAAATAATTTACATTATAAAGGCATAGGACGATAGATGCACAAAAGCCATCAAAGGCAATGTTTTAATACAGTCTTTCCATTTAGAAAATGGAGACAATGAGAACAGCATTTTTTTCTCTCTCAAAGCCTGTGTTAATTCCTATGCAAACATTCAAAACTACCTGTGACAGCAGAAGTGTCCTGGAATACAATGCCCCCATGTACTGTGCATTAGGAAAAAAATGTATTTGTAATAAAGTTATAATCAGTTCACAGGGACATTGCTGTTAGCTGCCAGTCAAGATAGTATTCACCCTGGCAATCCTGGTTATGTCATCTACAAGCCAGTATGAAACCAATTGCTCAGTAAGCTGAATGATTAATTTTTTCTGTAATTCACAGTCACTGCATGATACTATTTTGCATATATTATTTCAGAGAAGGAAGGAGAGATGTCATTGATGTTATGAATGTTCTTAACTGCATAAGTTCTTTCCATCCCCTATTTCATCATTTGCACTACATGTAGCTTTTGCAAGACATTTACTGAATAAATGACTAGACCCAAATAGATCTATGTGAAAGTGTACCTAACCTTTCTTCTGAACCTGGAAGAACAGTGTCTTGCCAAAGCATGTTTAGGATCAGATTTTGTAATGTTTTATTCTCTCTAGCAATTAAAAGCATTACTACTTGCCCATATTGTAATACCAGTACTGAGTGAGAGTTATTCTGCTACTTCCAAACCAGGACTAGGCACATTTCAAATCCCCTTGTCTAACACATCCTGTTTTTCAGCATACCAGATTACCACTTTCAAAGCCTTTCAAAACTCTTAGCCAGCATGTTCATTGCTTTTTTCTCTATCAGATCACACATCATCCACTTCTTCCTCCTTTCTTCTGTGGATGTCAGCCAGAATTGCCTGTCAGTTATATTCTCCAATAAGCCTCACATTTATGTATCTGTCTGATCATGGAATAGCTCACTTAAAGAAAATAATAGTCATCTTTTTAGAGTGTCTTTTTATAACATCATGTTTCTTTAACAGTCTAGTAGCTAGAGTTCTTGCACAGGGTGGGGAAACATGACTTTCTGAGGTTTTTTCTGTTGGAAAAACACATTTCGCATTTCAAGAGACAATTCTAAATGATAAACTAAAACCAGATTCCCTTTTTCCTGTCCTTTTAGTTCATGACTTTTCAAATACTAGCTGCTTGATTGCCCAGGTCCAAGAGGAAAGATGGAATGGAGTAGGAGTAAGTCCTTGTTCAGGATGCTTAAAAGCATGCTGGTAAGGACAGTCCCTTGAATTACGAGCTCAAAACTCCCCAAACTGAAGACAACCAAGATCCTAACTATCACATTTTCTAGTAATATGTTGTAACCAGCAGGCTATTACAAAATATAGATAGTGGCATGACCTTTCTATAACTTACTGGGTAGGTAAAACCATGGATTCCCTCTGCTAAAACCTGGGATTGGCAAATGTTGGAAGGAGAGACACCTATTTCCAAGAGCAGGTTGACTCAGCAGGGGTTATTCTGTGAGTGTATACCTTGAATTAGCTGCTCTGGGAATGTTAAGGCCAAGAGGAATAAATGCTAGCAATTTTAAACAACCAGGGTAAGATACTGAACAACCTACTATGGGATGCCTTCAGTTTGTTGAATGTCTACATGGTGAATCTCTGTACCTGTGCTAGTCACCAGGTCCATTTCTAAGAAAAGATTGATCTAACCTAGTTTAAACATCTATTTCAGGCAATGGATTACAACTTGTGTCTATTTCTCTCAGTTTATAAAAAAAAGAGTAGAAAATTAGCTGACATGTAAATATCTACATGAAGTCAAATAAATAAATAAATACATTCCGAATAACAGAAAGTATGCTGTATCACTGTCTAAAACTTTCTAGAAATTTTAATTAAGGGTGAGCAATTTTCTAAAAGATTAGCTTCAACAAGCTTCTGTATGTCACCTTCATACAGAAATTGCCAAAGAAGTACTGTGTTAGGTAGACGATGCTTGATGGCCCATTCGGACCTCACCATTTATGAACTTACAACTCAATAATTTAAAAATACTTAATTCAGACAATTGGTATAGCAGCACAAATGCCAAGTGTTAAACATGCAAAGATTAGAAGAAGTTTATGGCAGACTGATAGCTGCTGGTTGCGTACTGTAGTAATCAATATGGTTTTACTATGTACTACATCTTTCATATAGTTAGGCAGATGACTTGTTTTTCCAGTGCCTTAATTTTGGCACACTTCCCCAAGTTAACATTTTAAAAAGAGTAACAATAGTAATAATTGTAGTAATAATAATAACAACAGCAATAATAATAGTAACCCCAATTCTCTTTCCCCATGTGTTGGTGCCATTAAGAATAAATGGAGCTACAAAACTTTTATGATCATTGTTATTGTTAGTAATACCAACACAATTTTGTAGTAATTCTTAGATTGAAATGGGTGTGTGCATTTGTTTGTGTGTTTGCTTTTTATCATTGCAGGAATGGGAGCTGAAAAATTAGGATTCCCTTTCTGATATGAAAATTGTGTAACACTGGCAAGTCATTTAGCACTTAACATTATAGTATTTCTGTGCTCCTGCAAGACAGCTGTAAAAGATCCATTTATCATTGTATAGAAACTGCTGTAAGTTCCACACATAGGAGCTGCTGTAAAACACCTGGTCTAATTCAGAAAATGTCTGCTAAAATTTTGCAGGACTGATATCGATTTTAAAACTAAGCAACTGAATGTTGATCATTGCTTATTTATCATCCTCATTTATAATTAGGAGATGATAGGTTTGCCTTCTTTGCAAACTTTTTAACAACACTGGAGCATGGTAGAAGCATATGAACAGTTTAAAACATGCTAATAGAAACACACCCACATCATAAGATATAACATAATTCAGGTTGGAAGGGAACTCAGGAGGTGTTTAGTCCAACCTCCAGCTCAAAGCAGGGTCAGCTACAAGGTCAGACCAGGTTGCTCAGGCTTTAATTTATTTAATAGGTTATTTATTAGGTTTCCTGGCTTGAGGAAGAAGGGGTGGTTAGTAAATGCTTGAGAAATATGGGCTGCATTCGTATCTCTTTTTGAACTTTTTCCACAGTCTGTCTGTCAGCTGCTGAGGTGTATTGAAATTCCTCCTTTGCCTGTAGGCGTAGTAACAACTTGAGCAGTGAATTGTTGAAAATATTTTCTGTTTCTATTATATTCACTGTTTATTATATCAGATTTAATGTTAGTATTAATAACAAGAAATAAATAATGTTCTGAAAACAGGTGGGTGTATTTATTTCTTGTGGTATTTTTAGAAGATCCTAAAGGCAGCCAGGAACCTAGGTTGGTAATTTTTTGTTCCGGTTTGCAAGTATCCAGCTGAAATTAAAAAAAAAGTGGAATCCACTAACAAGCATCCTATGTTGTTTACTTTCCTTACCTGAGCTTACAAGTCAGAAGAGTGAAAAAAGACATAATTTACCTCTACATTTTGGTTGTATTTATGAAGTACAAATACTTGAGGACAAACTAGAAATTAAAACTAATTAACTCTGAACATAAAGTCTTCTGTTTTCAATAACATATTGCTGCATTTGAGTAGAAAACATTGTTTAGGACATACAGGGCAAATGTATGTATGTCATATATGTAATGTTATAAAGTGTCACTTGTAATCCTTATTTTTAAAATGGTTCTTACGCACCATATGGTCATCATGAGAGAAAGGGATCATATTAAGTGCACCATGTCTTCATATTAGTAGAAACAGATTTTCACAACTGCACAAAGGAACTAGTGTTAATCACTATTTTTTAATAATTATAATTAAGTTTTATTTAAAGGTACATTATTTCATCCAAAACCTCTACTGTTCTTGTTAACTAAACATATGCATTGATTAGGAGTGCTGCATATAGCTGAAGTGTATTTATGGCATCTAATATAGAAAGAGCCTTCCATTTGCATATTTATTTGAGTATTTCATGAATTAAACATTGTACAGTACAAACTTCACCATTTTACTGTATTCTTAGAGTGCATCACAAAGAAGCTAAGTCTTACAGTGTATTGTGCATCATTAAGCTGATCTTGGGAGGGCAGAGGGAAGTTTAATCTTGACCTTTTCATATTCCTTCAAACCATGGGTAAATCAAACTCTTTGTTCTAATAGCCATCAAACCAATATTTCCACTTCCACTAAATTTACATTAAAAGTGTAAGTCTGTTTTATATCATTTGTTAGGTTAAAACCCACCAGAAAAAAAATGTTCTGATTTAGCTACATGTAAACGCTGGTTTTATTCATCACAGACTATTGAAATTGGCATTGCCTGCTGTAACTATATAGAATATAACAGAGACTTTTAACAAAACATTTTGCATATTCTGTATCAAGGATGATTTGTTGTTAAGAAAGGTAAAAGTTTGTCAGGTATCTCTTCTCAAACTCCTGTAAATATCATCAGGAGGCTCTTGTGCAGAAAACTTGTGGGACAGTACAGTGTAGATGCTACCAGGACAGCACTACTGGGTTTACTCCTGTTTCAGTCTCAATTTTCTTTTTAAAAGGTGATTCCTATGAACTTACCCCAATGTAGGTCAAATATCAAGTAGCGAATATAATGAATAAACTTGGTTTGATGAATGAATGAAGACAAATTTATAAAGATTGGCATTATTCAGCATATGTTATTATTTGGTGTTATTGTTGTATTCAAGCAAAGAAAGAGCTTCAAATGTATGGCACTGGTTTAGTATTCATTGTACAAGACTAATAATTCCTTGGGGTTTAGGTAACTAAGAGTAAAGTGGGAGACAACAAAGTGTCACTTTGTGCAAGATGAAGAGAATATTAAGTGGAGATGAAGAAAAGTGGCAGACGATGGAAAGAAAAAGATGGTATAAATTAAAACCAGTAAGTTTAAAAATATGTATCTGGATTTTGCAAAGGCCAAATCTTTGCCTTTGTTACAGAGAGTATTAAAGATTTCATTTTAATTAAAGGTTAAATTTTCTATAAGGACAGTTATTACCACTTCTTGAGGACTGAGGCTACAGTAATAAATATGCATCCTCCTTGCATAAGATAGAGTAGAACTATTGTTTTGAAATCCTTCAGTTTTTTCCTATTTCAAGATTTGTCAGTAACAATTACTTTTAGTAGTATAAATGAACTAACTGTATTTCTTTAGTTCTGTAGCTCAACAGATGAAGTAGCTCACTTAACCCAACGCTAGTATATAAGATGTGTCCCATAGATGCCACTTTTTTGAAGAGCCACCCACATATGAAAGATGTTTTCTGACAGTTTCTAAAGAGTACGTTTATGGCAAAATCCAAGAAAGAGCAGGAGAAAAAAGTACACAAAGAGAGAATAAAGTCAAAGTGAAAGCGTAAAGATCAGAGAGATGTAGAATATTTCACAAGGCAAGGTGGATCTGAGGCAGTTGCCAAGAGTTGGAATGAAATATAGGTAAACAGCAACAAAAATAACAAACAAACAAAGGAAGATTCAAATTACTCCAGCTGTTTACGTTTCAATCTCTCATTCTCCATTTTGAATTGAGAACAGCAGGCTGTTTTTCAGAGGTGTTACATCAATTTACAACAGCTGAAAGTTCAGACCTACAAGTCGACTGGGGAGTTAAAAAGAAGAAGTGGGGGAGGAACTCCCTAAGAGTTCTTATATTGTTTACTTTTCTGTATAAGTTGTAAAAAGAGGACAAAATATAATTTTTATATGTTTACTTGAAGGCATTGCCAAGAGGACTAGGTTATTTTCTGCACCAATATCAGGGATAGTTGTTCCACCCTGGTGTATTCACCTGTTTTGTATTAATCACTGAGGAACCAGCACTAGCAGTTTGTGTCTGCAGGTGTCCAAGTGTGAGATCTTGGTCTCTTCCATCAGCGGTGGAAAATTTCCTCCTGATTTAAGTAAGGCTCATTTTGTACACATCACTTTTCTCAAACAAGTAAATATATTTTAGCCCTGGAGAGTTAAAAAAACCCCATAGTATCAGAAATGTCCCGAAGATAAAACTTTGCAGTAAGACAATTGGCTTCAAATACTATCTGCATACATAGTTCTTCTCATACAGTAAAAATAGCATTTCCTAATTTGTATTTGCATGGGAAATTGCAACACAAGTGGGAAGAAGAACAATTACAGATCCTTGTTAATTAAAATTCTAAAAATGAATTATGCAAATAAACCTCAAAAGGCTTTTTAAGCTCTTTCCAAGATTTCTTTACAGTTTTTAATGAACATTTTTTAATTACTATTTTTACATTAAAGGCAGAACTTTAAAATAATATAGCATATGAATTGTAATACTAACGAGATAATAACTCATTTTTCTCAAGAATAAAAAAAAATAAAATATTTTCTTGGAATACTAACTTAAGATATTCTTGATTATATATTTTACACTCTATGCCGTAGAAAGACATAGAATAAATAAAATCAAAATTAGGATGTTAAGTTTCATGGTCAGCAAGGAAATATCAGCAATAAAGATTAGCAGCATGACGGTTTTAATCAAACTATTCTGAAAATGCAGGCAATCAAAACCTTTCATGAGATCTTGTCAATCTCAACAAATATGTTCAATCAAAAAGTAAATTATATAGAATAAAAAATATGTTCGTGTATAGACCTAAGTGTTCTTTCTCTGTATGTTCATTATGTAATACTTTCCCTTTTTGTTTGACGTAATTGACATAATTTCTTTTGGTTGTATTTAAAAAAATCAAGAAAACTCAAAACCAAAGCAGAATTTGTGCTACATGGTCCTGAACATATCTGTTCATTTCTCTGGTTCTCAAAAAATTCTGAAAAAAAGAAATTCTAATAATTCAAACATGGTTTAGTTTGCTTTTTCTATGTAATTGCCAAAGAATTGAAAACATATTTTCTATGACTGAACATCTCAGAGGTTCAACAGGGTATGTAACACTGTGATGGATTAATAATTCACTTCATGAAGTATTTACCTAAGATCATTGAATTAAAGCTTACTGGTAGCTTTAATTAATTAAGTAGCTCTAACAGCCCATAGATAAGATGGGCAAGGTGCATCAGGTTGCTTGGTGTTCCTACTATAACATGCAGAGGAAACTTATGTTCGAATTGGGAAATATAATGGAATACAGCATCTTCAGTGAGACCTGATATTAGCAAAGCCTCAGCATGATGGTCTTCAGGGCAGCCTGTACAAGGCTGTACAGGAGCTTGGATCCTAGATGGCAGCAGTAACAGAGGCAAGTCCAGAGAGAAAGCAGTAGCTTTAGAGCGAGAAGAGTAAGACTTGAGTTTAAAAAAGCTGGAAATTGTTATTTGTTGTGTGTCTATAAGTACTTGTACACTTGTGGGAAGATACTGTGTGTGTGTCTTTATACTTGAGTTCTCTGAAGCTGTGTAAGACAAATAGACTAAGGAAAAGGGCAATAATTTCACTGAAATGATTCACAGTCATGCATAATGATGCATCTTGATGGATGACAATTAATTTCACTTCTTTTACTTATGCCCTGATCACTGATAACACATAGCTCACTGATGACACATAGCAAAAGTGTAGTTAAGCCACGGTACTTGTCCTCAGCATTGCTGACTGCCAGCACTGGGGCCAGGACTGTCCACAAGTAAAGAATATGAGTTTGGGGATGATTTGAAAACCATTCTTCCCAGAATCCAAATGACATTGAAGATTAAAGAATGAATAGGGTTATTAAGTTTGGAAGGAATATTTATCTCTTCCTTTGCAGTTTTACTGTTAGTAGGCATAAATTTGATCATTTAATGCTAGCAGCAATAGTCAAATCCAGGTCAAGGTCTTGAGCTAGGACTTCCTCTGACTCACTGAGCTGTGTTAGAACTGTAGTTTCACCTGTCCTCTGCAAACCAGGCCAGTAAGCTGGGACTAAGGATATTACAAGTAATAATTTGCTGCAGTTACTAATTCCTGCAAAGCACTTTGAATATGTGAAAGGCTCCCCATATGCTAGCCAGTATAATACTGTAGTAGCTGTGTTGTTGTAGTCATTATGAATCAAAGATAAAGGAATAGAGTGTCTTGTCCATTTTCTCTGAACTACATCAACAGGTTTAACAACAGGTCATATATCCCTACAAAATTTGCTTTTCAAATGATACGTGTGGTGGGTTGACCCTGGCTGAACACCAGGTGCCCACCAAAGCCACTCTATCACTCCCCTCCTCAGCTGGACAGGGGAGAGAAAATATAACAAAAGGTTCATGGGTCGAGATAAGGACAGGGGGAGATCATTCACCAATTACTGTCACAGGCAAAACAGGCTCGACTTGGGGAAATTAGTTTAATTTATTACCAATCAAAATCAGAGTAGGATAATGAGAAATTGTGGTTTCAGCCTAGCCGGTAACAAAGGACCACGCAGCCGCTCGCTCACTCCGCCCGCCCCCCTCCGGTGGGATAGGGAGGAGACGGAGGAGAGAAAAGAAAAAAACCTGGAACCTCGAGGGCTGAGATAAGGGCAGTTTACTGGGACAACACAAAAAAAGGTTACAACAACAACAACGGTACTAATGAAAGAATATACAAAAAAGAGTGATGCACAGTGCAACTGCTCAGCACCCGGAACCCGACGCTCCGCCACTGAAAGTTGAGAGCGCTCCCCCCAGCCCGCTCCCCATTTATATACTGGGCATGATGTCACATGGTATGGAATAGCTCCTTGGCTAGTTCAGGTCGGCTGCCCCGGCTATGCCACCCCACCTCCCAGGTTCCTGTAAAAATTAACTCTATCCCAGCTGAACCCAGGACAGAAATAAAAACTAAACCTTAAAACACCTTCCCCCCATGCCTCCCTCCTTCCTGGCTCAATTCCACTCCCAATTTTCTCTACCTTCTCCCCCCTCAAGCAGCACAGGGGAATGGGGGTTGGGGTCAATTCCTCACACCTTGTCTCTGCCGCTCCTTCCTCCTCAGAGGGAGGATTCCTCACTCTTCCCCTGCTCCACCATGGGGTCCCTCCCACGGGAGACAGTCCTCCACGAACTTCTCTGGCGTTGGTCCTTCCACGGGCTGCAGTCCTTCAGGCACAGCCTGCTCCAGCACGGGCTTCCCACGGGGTCACAGCCTCCTTTGGGCATCCCCCTGCTCCGGTGTGGGGTCCTCCAGGGTCTGCAGTGTGGATATCTGCTCCACCGTGGACCTCCCTGGGCTGCAGGGGGACAGCCTGCCTCACCATGGTCTTCCCCACGGGCTGCAGGGGAATCTCTGCTCCGGCGCCTGGAGCACCTCCTCCCCTCCTTCTGCACTGACCTGGGGGTCTGCAGGGCTGTTTCTCTCACATGTTCTCACTCCTCTCTCCAGCTGCAATTGCAGTTGCGTGGGGTTTTCCCCCCTCTTAAACATGTTCTCCCAGAGGTGCTACCATCGTTGCTGATGGGCTCGGCCTTGGCCAGCAGCGCGTCCATCTTGGAGTCGGCTGGCATTGGCTCTGTCAGACATGGGAGAAGCTTCTAGCAGCTTCTCACAGAAGCCACCCCTGTAGCCCCCCTGCTACCAAAACCTGGCCACACAAACCTAATAAAATACCTTACTATTGCTATCACTAAACATTGTTAGAGTGGCTTGTTGGAAAAATGAACATTTAGAGTTCAAAGTCTTTCTAAGGAAAAGTCTTGAAAGGGAGGGGCCATCCCTGCAGCGGGTGTATTCGGAGTAGGTCACACTTGTACGGAGATGACAGCAACAGCCACCCCAGTGCCATGGAAGCAGCCTGGAGCCATTTGTCACCCCCTCCCGCAGACGACAGGGAGGAAGGCTCTTCTTGTCTGTGAGGAGCAAATCCCAAGCTAGAACCTCAGAAATAAATTTAAAGTGCCTAAAATGGAATTAAACAATCAGACTTTTCCCTTGTGATGAGAAAGTATTGTATCATTTAAGGAACTAAACAAATATGAACAGCTCTGAAATTTTGGAGGCTAGAAAGGCAGCACCACTTGAACCCTCAGCAGTAACATCGTGGCTTACTAATAGAAACACAATTTCTTACTGTTATTCTGTGTATGATGCTCACCATATAAACAAGAACATGGGGATGAGTAACTTGTCTTAAGTTTCTGTCATAAACCTTAAGTTATTGAGTTAGGGTATTCTTAATTCCTTCCTAAATAGTGCAGTCTCCTAGGCAGGTATGATACATACTTCAAGACTTGTTTTCTGGTAATTTTTTTCAACATTATATGAAATAGGATAATGTGCAAACAGCATCTGTGCAACATGTAGTCTCAGTAATAAATTGACATGAAACATTCCCAGTTTTAAGACAAAGCATATATTTTCTACCTTGCCTTTATATTTTGGTTGTAGCAGTCATACAGCACAGACATAAACCAACATAAAATATCTACTGGCACTATTATTTTTGAATATTTTGTGTAAATCCTAGTTCTGCCTGAAAGAGCTTCATCAGGAGCCAAAAAGCAAAACCACAGCAGCCACTATGAAGTGCTCTATCTATCTATATATCTAACTGTCTATCTCCTAGAATAAAAAATATTTTTCTTCTCATTGTACTACTTCCTCAAAGAACTGTCAGCTGGCAATGTTTCATTATAGGTTTGGTCCTCTGACTTCTGTTTCTTCAGTAATTAGAAACTGCATATAAAGCAGTTTATGGAAAAGTCCCTCCAAAGTATCTAGTTAGACACTACAGAAATTTTCTTATTCCTACGTATATAATTCTACTTTCAGGATAATCTTCGAACTAGAACATTGCCTAATTTCCAATAACAAAAAAATTAGTTATTTAGAAGGAGGTAGATGAAGTCTTCATGAACTAGCCTGTTCACAAATAAAATGCCAAACCCAATTATGAACAATCAGTTGGTGAGATCATTGGCAGCACAAGTAAATAAAAATGAATACCTTTTTAATTAGCTAACAAATTGTCTCATAGCAAAGACTATTACATCCCAAGAGAAAAAAAAAAAGCATAATTTGACAAGATTTCTGCCTTTTTATCTGTGGTGTTTAAAGCACAAAATCACACCCACCCTTGGAGTGGTAAACCAGTAAGAATGGGCTCCACAGAAATGTAATTGTTATTTTAATTCTACATTTACAAGACAATAAAATGCCAAGTCAGCAGTGGCCATTTCCTTTTTTGATCATTACCTGTCAACTTTTTGTTGCTTTATCACATGGTCTCCAGTTTCATTAAAAAGAAAAGAAAAGAAAACAAAACAAAACAAAGAAAACCAACAACAAAAAGCCCAAAACAATACACACACAACAACAAGCCTACACATCAACAGCTAAAGGGAAGTCATTCAGCCCATAATTGCCCTGGCCTCAAACAAGCCATGAAGTAGTGCAAACAATAAAGGCAATCTGTCCTCTTTTAAAGGGAAGTTCAAACAGCTGCCTTGAGTTTTCTATTGCATATTCAAAGTGATAATGTATGAAATTATTAACTTCTGCACTGGGGTTTATGGCATTAAGAACCCCCCATCAAGCAAACAAACTAACGATGTGGCTGGTTTTAAGGATTGCTTTGTTAGAGACTTCTGGGTCAATTGGGCTTTCAAAAAGAGCTTGGATACTTGAAACATTTCGGAAGCTAACTTAATTGAAGACGGATGGTGTCTGACATCAGAAATGCCCATTTTCCTTTCTTTGCGTGTCATTCCCCATGTTGATTTGTAAGGATACCTAAGGGTTATATGCCAAGCTACCCAGGGGAGAGACTTTTTGGTTGTTTGACAGCTAGTGTAGCTCAGCTATAAGCCAGTGAGCAGCACAATTCATCAGGGGTTTGATCCAAAGCTTGTTAGAGTTAATGGGGGCATTTCCTTTGATTGTATTACTTTAGATCAGAATCACTGCAACTGTCACTGCAGCCATATCTTGAACCTGCCCAAAGGAGCATGCATTAGGTATTCTAAGACTGCTCAGCTTCTGTTTTATTTAATAAAACAGTTTCTGCAATTCTTCTTTCCTTTTTAAAATAAATATCACTGTTTACTGTCTTTTTTGTGCTCCTCTTGCCCCCTGCCAGCCCCCATACAAATGTTATCCTACTGCTCAAAGGTGTTGACCTCTTCTTTGCTCCTCCTCCACCCTCCCAGTTCTTTCCCCAAAAGATTTGAAATCATTAAAGGGAAAATAAAAAGTTTTCCTCTCCCAAATCAAGGTTCACTGGATTTTGCCGTCATCCTTTCTTCCCTGTATGACACCGAACAGAGCTTTCTACTGAGATTTCTGACTTCCCAGCATCTGTGCAAAGCTTCATGTAGAGAATGTGTTTTATTCCATTTTTAGTAAACAGAAAGAGTTTCCTTTATCATTGCCATTTTTCATCTTTGGAAAAACTTTATTTATGCAAAGGCATCAAGCTGATAAAATACCAGAAAGTTTATCAGCTGAGGTGTCCCAATAAGGACAATGTCATCCCAGGGACCAAAATCTGAGTAACAGCCCAGCTCCAGCCGTACAAAAGTTCATAAATGCCTGGCACAGCTTATGAAATTCACAGTCCAGAATTAAGTGTGATTGTGGAGGAGCCTTAAATAACTTACAGGGAGACTGCAGCACCTCAGGCTGGGGTTCACCAAGAACCAAGCAGGGAGCTGCCCAAGCTAACCAGTATGAAATCCTGAGAATAAGGATGTGTGTCTTAAATCCCACTGCTTTGAGGGCACTCATGTGTCCCCAGTTTCCATTTTTATTGTAATCTCACCTGTGTCTGAAAGTCTAACATGCTCTATTTTCCACCTATGAGGCATCATTTCTCCTAACTTTGAAACTTAATAATTTCAGACTTTTAATTCTATATAGTGACTGAAGTCCTACACTTTGCTGACCCATGAATGATTTCTAATGGCAATTAAATTATTCTTGCCTATAATCAATCCTCTGAATACTTCAGAACACATTACTTTCCATCAGCTTAAGTTTCACTCACATATCTGCAAAAAATTCTTAAAGTATTGCTTGAAGGAAAATAAAGCATCTACTTTATTCCAGTATTATTACCAATGACATCCTGAAAGAATACGCAAATTATTTGCCACATTCAGGTAGCCTGTATAATTAAACAAACGTATGCTAAGACCGTAACCTCTGGGGCAGAATGTCTCCCTGATGCTAATGCTCGTTTATTCTAGTACAACAACTGGAGGAGTCTCTAGGCACTAGCCTAATATAAGCATTACTTAAAGTATTTGACAGAGAAATAACCCACTTAAATTGCTTACTAAAGATTTTATTGATGAATAAACTTTTACATTCTCCTTTGCTGGTCCTGACTTCAGTGAATGGCTGAAAACAATGCATTATTCTGGTTGACATAATATACAGTGTGAAATCTGTTCCTGGGAGATTTAAATGATAGGAACTTCAGGGCAACTTAATATTGCTTCAAACAGTCACTTACACTTGCAATGATATAATGCCCAATGAATGGAAGAAGCTACGGAAGAAGCAACACGGTCATATCGGTACCGTTGCGTCCTTGCTCCAGGGGTTGTACCACTTCAGTCTGACAAGTGAAAACTCGAGCCCTTCCCAACTTAAAGCCATCTGAGCGCGCATTACACACAGAATGAGCCTAATTGTCTGTGTGAAACAGGCAGGGACATTTGCAGATGTAAACTGAACAGTGCTGAAGGTAGTAGTAGAGTTGTAACGTTCTATAAATTACTTTCACTGGCCTGGCTCACCACCCCTCACAGAGCTTTCAGCTTGATTCAGCAGGGCTCTAAGCAACCAGGGGAGAAAATTTCTTTTAAAGAAATTTAATGCAGCAGAACTGATTAACTGGGGAACAGCCTACAAACAGGCAGCTGAAAGAATATTCTTGGCAAGCCAAACAGCCCTGTTATGTTGGTTTTATTAATTAACATCTGGCTTCCTCCCTCTAAATCGGGTCCCCTTCTTTACTGCTTTAATGCTATGTTTTCATCACTTTTACTCTGAAATGTACCCCAAGAATGTGTGATTAAATCCTTTGGCTGTTCAGCTTCTGAAACACAAGTCAATCCACTCTAAACAGTGTACAGCAACACAGCTCTAGCGGTCTCAGCAAACCTCATTTTCTTGCAGGGACTTGGTGAAGAATGACAAAAGGGAAGAGACAAAGTCCTGCACCAAAGAGAGAAAAATAATTAGTGGAGTATGCAGGTGTATAGGAGACAGCTTTTAACTGAAGAAATGCTCTCCATCATTAGGAGAGCTTGGGTAGGCATACCGGAGCAGCATTATCTCTGTGGGCTGGTCTGGTCCTAAGCTGGAAAAATAGCATATGTTTTATGGCTGTGGTTTTGAAAAAAGAAACAACAAAACCTTTACAAACGTTACAAAGCAATGCAGGCCACTGCAAGCTGCTCCTTCAACTTCTGAATGTTATAGTCCAGCCTGTAGAAGTACAGGCTTTGGTCTACTCAAAATAAAGCATACATCTTAAAAGAGATAGACTACGTAATATAGACTACTTTTTAGCTGATTGTTTTCAGAACACATAGCAGAAACCATACATGTAAACAAAGGCAATAACTTAATCTGAACAGTTTAGAAAGTTCTATATTTTACCAGCTTCACAGCTGCTAGTCTCTTTTATGCTGTTACTTACATGCTGGTATTTTATAGTACTCACCTTGGCTAACGGCCATGTATTTTATTTGCTAATTACATTACAAGTCTTACAAGACAGGGCTTATTTTTAAATTGTAATTGATCATCTTGTATTTCATTGTCTGCTTTTCTGTCATGTAGTTTGTCAGGGGTGTGTGTGTTTGTTGGGTACTGGGGAAGAATTTCTTTGGAAGTGACTCTATTATATCGTATTTATTGTTCCTTCTGATATGCTGCTGCTTTGGGAATTTCTGTTAACACTGAGGCTGTCTTTAATTTCACAAAATGCTTTGATATTTTGCTCTTCTCATTGTTTCTGGTCTCTCACCATGTACAACCCATCTTCTGTCACCCAACAAACTGCAAAATTAGTGACCAGCCTGACAATAAATGACATCCTTATTTTAAAATAGCTTTCTTTAACATGTGCAATTGCATCAAGTGATAGAACATGATTGTCAATAGGTTCACATAGCTTGTTCCCAAGTGACGTGTTTATTTGCTTACTGGTGAGCCACCAGTTCATCTGCTGTAAGATTAGTAGAGATTTACAGAAAGAAAAATATATCCTGTTAATGCTTCACAAGTTAAGTTTTGTAGTTCAATGTTACTAAATCAACTTTTTTTACAGTGTTAATGCACAAGTTGAAGCAGCTTATTAAGTGTTGGGGGGCTGTTTTTATTCAGTGTGTAACAGTATACTGTGCTGATTTCTTCACATACAAGGGTTTAAAGCTATGCATTGGTAACACCGTAGCTGATCCCACTTTTTAAAGAAGTGTATGTATATGTCAAGGTTTTAGTCCTCTTACTGCATTGCCTAAAGAAGCAACTGATGTCACATTCTGAAAAGAAGAGTGTTCCTGGATCACGCGTTCAAGGCTGCACTTCACCATGAACAGAGCTGTAACAGTGATAATCTCCTGCTATAACAGATGAGAAATCTATTACTGGCAACTGTACATGAATGTGGAAATCAAGGGCCAGCATAGGTGCTCACTGCGACTGGTAGAAATTTTTCTAGTGATTTTGGTGATCATTAGATCTAATTAGGAGATAAATAGTTAAATATTCTCACAAATGCAGCTCCAGCATTTTCAGTATGCAGAATTCAAAGGGGAAGGATTCATCTCACCTATCTTTGGCCATCTCAGTGTTACTTTTATAGTCTAAGTCAGTCTTCTTCATTCCCCCCACAGTCAGTGGGCAGAGGCAGGTAGTGTAGGGAAAGCCCATTTCCTGCACGGTTTGACAAGAGGAGGAACCTAGGGGACTAGTTTACATTGGCTGCACAAGATTTGGACTGCTGAAGTTGAGATGAATTTCATCTAGTGTTATTGTTTTTCAGGGGAATGAATGAGATGATGAAGTCCAGTTGTGAGGGATGCCTTGCTTCTCCGTTTTTTTCTTTCCTGCTGACTTCCTTCATGGCATTGAAGTCTACTCATTTTCAGATGGCCCTACTTTTTTTCTAACCGACCTCTATGTGGAAGTTCTATGCCAGAGAGTACCCCATGTAGCCTCTAAAATTACTCTTCCTCTAACTGTTACATGCTGAAAGAAGGCCCGTACTTCCAGAAGTCTTCTATGTGTGACTATTAATAACATTTCATAGCCATACAGAGGTTTAATTTGCATGGTAAGCATGTTGAGGGAGCAATATACATTAGAAGGTAAAGACGATGAACCTTCTTCAGTTGTCTAAAACATTGTTTCAGATTTGTCAAACAAGCATTACCACTACATCTGCTGCATAATGTAAACTACAAGAATTAATTTAATTTTCAGTAAAGAAAACATTTTAGACTGTTCCTGATTTCACTGAAACTAATGGTAAAACCCATTTTGACCTCAGTGGGGGTCAGGCAAAGTTTTAAAAGTACCTTGCAAGTGTTAAAGTGAAAGTGAGTTATTCTGTGGTTTTTGGTCAATACTTTCTTTCAAAGGCTTTTCATGGATGTTATTGTTGCTGAATTTGGCTGAGCATTCAGAGTTTGCTGAATTTCTAAGAAGTTCTGAGATATTTTATCTTTTAAGACATATCCATCATCAAAGAGAAACTACTACCAAATTCTATTCTATTCACTGTAGCTATTAAAAAAGTGTTCTTACTTACTAGTTGATGAAAGCAATTTTATTTGATCCTCCAAAAGATATTACAATGAGATTCAATATTTTGCCGGAATTCAATATTCTCTACTGCTTTAAGCAGGGGGATTTAAAGCAACCAGCATTGCTGCCTGCAGCAAGATCTTCATACAGCACAGGTATCCTGAAGGGCTAGTTGTCTTTATGTAGATAAGGCAAATAATGTTATTCTTCTATTTGTTCATGTAAGCTAATCAAGATAACATGATTTGAAATATTATTTAGTACTTTGTATATACAGAACCTCCTTAAGGTGGTGTTAGCTGGAGGTTTTGTAACTAAGGTGATACTCACATTAGATGTAAAGTGGTATTATAAATGAGCCTATTGAATTTAGTTTATTCCATGTGCTCAGGACTCAGCACTTTGTAGAATTAGCCCCAGAACTGGGAAAATAAATGTTCTTGCAGTTTTTATTACCTGCTTAGATTTGTTCAACTTTTTCACAGCTGTGGATGAGATGCCAGCTTTGGGGCACTTCCAAAGACTTCCATGCCCTCTGAAATCAGAGGATGGCAAGCCCTTAAATACCCAGATATGAGCAGCTGCACAAGGAGGAATCCAACAGCTGTTCAGCTTCTCTGTCCGGCCAACTGCAAGCCAACACCACTGACAAAAGGTGCTGGACTGGAGGACTCATCCCAGGGAGCGCAGTTTCTCCATGGTTATCAGCCCGGGTATGGATAATCTGGCTACAGGGGACCAAGCACTGAACGGAGGGCAGCAGCACTTGTTGGATACCAGCAATATCAAGCCACTTTTATTTTTTACTTTCACTCTTTGTCTGTCATACATCTTAGATCACAAGTTTTTCAGGGTAAAGTTTTCCTCTTATTATGTGCCCGGTGCGGTGGAATATCCCCATCTCTGCAGCACACTTCAAACCTGAAATTTGTACATCTTCTTTGGGAAGGTGAAAGGTCTAACTTCTTCCGCTTCCAAAAATCCCTCCTGGGGTCATTCAGTGTGTCCTTAAAGACTGATCCACTTCAATTCATAGACTTTTGTTGTAACACTCAGCCACTTTCCTTTCCCCAATGGAAAAATGTTCATCAAAACAGTGCTGTATATTTTTAGACTATAAGAATAACGTTGTTTGGGGTTTGTTTGTTTGTTTGTTTACTAAAAGCCATGTTCCTTTGGGTGGAGGGGCAACAGAGGATTTGCTGCTTTTTCACCATTTCTATTTCCATGTTTTGAGATTATAAAAATATTACCCAGTTTCAACATTAAAGTTTCTTCCTTTGTTACTACACACAGAAAATATACACAGGCTGTTGCTTTCCTCAGTGACAGTTTCAGACTTTCAACAAGCGCCGTCAGACAACGCTAAGCGTAGGTCTCCTTCTGAAAAGAATTCCCAACAATAAGCAGCAAGTGACTAAAGATATTAACAGAACCTGGAACTCTGGAGAATAACTAAGATGTCCCTCACTATCCCTGTGACGGGACCTGTGTCCCACAGTTGGAAAATATTATCTCTATACAATAAATAAATATCCTGGCATTCTTTCTTGCTCTCAACTTTTCTAAGTAAGTTTATTGTTTCTTAACATGTTAGCATTTTCCTTTCATTTAAAGAAAGAAGAGAGCCCACAGACAGCCCACTTCAGTTCTGGCATAAAACACAGTCAATTAAAACCCTGTCCTTGAAAAACAGAGAGAACATGAATATGAATAGTTATCAATGAATCAGTAGACTTTCTGGTAGTTCATTACATCATCATAACTCCCTTTTACCATCAACCAATTCACAACATTGATCCTGTAGATCACTGCCAGCAATGAGCTGAAGTCTTGCATCTCTTCTACAAGGCTGCTTTTGAAGCAGGACTGAAAAGTGTGACCTAGATTTAAAAAACTGAGATCTCTTTCAAAATATAGTTGTTCAGGACTCATATGCAGTACTATAAATCACATATTAAACCAGTTAGTGAGATGAGTACCCTTTTAACAGCCAGATAAGACAACTATCTCTTTCCAGCACCCCCACTGTTGGCACTAACTTAGATCACTGACACTACAGAGAGCTCATCACTGCTTCAAAGGGTAGAGAATTTGCCCCTGAATTATTAAAATATTTCCTCTCTCACCTTGTTAATTTAATAAATATGGTTCAAAGAAAATTATTCTTTCTGTAAGAAAAGTATGCTTATCTTTTAAAGCAGTATATTCCAGCAAAACTGCAAAGATCAAAATGTAGCAGTGAGTTAGAGGAAGAATGAAAAGGACACTCATCACTGTGCCCTGCAGAAAAACAGGAGGCTTTTGTGCTTAGAAAGAGGAATTTAAAAATTCATTACACTGGAAGTGATACAGTGGGTTAATTCACTGCCCTTTGGAGACCTGAAATGTATTTGTGCAGAGAATGTGTTTTTCCAAATCCCCAAACCACCACCACACGACTTGGCACGGAGAGGAACAGCTGCAATGCTGCAGGTCGGGGGGACGTGCATTGGCAGAGGCTGAGCTGGAGAAGCTTGTTCAGCACCTGCCTGCATCGTGCCTGGCTCTAGCCGGTGCTATCAGTTTCTGACTTTGTTAAAATCTTTCAAAACCAGCACATTTACAAATCTTTCTGTAAGATAACTATTGCCAGTAGGAGATTGCATTTGCCTTCATGCCTACAATTTCTTCCCTCCACATGTATTTTCAGTTTTATAAGAGCAAAGGAGGGTATAGAAACATATATGTTGTTGTGCAATTTAAGTGGTAGAAAATGCTTTAAAACATTAAATTGTTACAAGTATTTAAGAACGGAATTAACATGCACTACATTAATAAACAAGATCATGCAAATAGTCTCATCAAAGACAAAATCCATTGAATTCTGCTTGGATTGTTAAGGGATTTCTCTTCCAAAGGATTATTTACATGGGACCTGAATGATCAGCCAACCTTAGCTAGCCCCTTGAGCTAGTGTGCTTATAACACATGAGACTCCAAGACTACACTTCAGAAGAGGTGAAGTGATTGCCTCTTACTATCCAAAACTGTTTGACCTGCACAGCATATGTGTCTTTACAAGGGAACTGGGCTGCTCACCTTCACTTCTGTATAACAAAGGGATAAGGAATGTGATTAACTTTAAAGATTCCAGTGGATTTGTTTCTAAACTGTGTATAAAAACATCTGATTGCATGTTTTACTAAACAGGAGCCAACGCCAGTGCAAGATTTCTTCTACAGACATTATGAGGTGATCCACGCCCTTCATTAAGCTCACCCCCTCACTGGTGTGTTTTCTGTAACTGTTCTGGCTCCAGTGGTGCACTAGGCACCTGGGAGATATATGAACTTCATGGTATAAGAAGTGCAAAATTAACAGAAAAATGCAGTTTGGTACCTTTATTATCAGGCAATGTTATCAACCAGTCAAGACAATATTCTTATTCCTGAGTTCTTTTTTCATACAAGACTTTATTTGTATATGAAGCATTTATTTAGGAAACGAGACATATGATTGACAACAAGATCTGGGAGGAGATGGTAAAATATTTGGCTGCTAATAGTTGGGTGTACAATTTGACAGTCATAATCCTTAGCCATGGGTTACATCGGCAGTGTTCACAGGGAGTAGCTGATTTAAATCTTAGGTCAAGATGATGCTGAATACAGGAGTTTTATTTTCTGGGTAAATATGTTAGAAAATCAGTTATTGCACAGAAAAAAAAAGTAGGGGAACTACTAATCCTGTGTTCTCCAGCAAAAGTTCTTCCACAATGGCAATGGCCATTTAGCTACACTTATATTTGCGTGGTGTCTTCTGTGTAATAAGTGTGTTCTGAGCAGACCCGGTGGACTGGACAAAGCCTAGGTTGACTCTTAATCACTAAAAAGCTAACATGGGTAGCTAATGGGACAAAAAGGGTACTGTGGGGTTCAAAAATATCAAGGCTGAGTAAATGTAGGCACCCAGAAGTCCAGGTTATGCTCCATCTTACATTTAGAAACCTACATTCTGCATTTGTTTGTCCTGGGCAGGAAGCAATGTAGCAGAGAGTCTGACTGTCCTCCTGGGCAATTCAGCTGATCGAAAAATTCACTTAACTTTATTTTTCTGTGGCTCAATTCCCTTTTTACAATGTAAATATAATCCCTCTCCATTTCACCAGAATCTTTTGAATGACTGTATACAGAAGGTGGTAAGAATAAAATATATATACTTTTGCTTTTTAAGTAATCTATTGTTTAATCTTCAACTAAGCTAAGAGCAGGTATTGGTCTACATAGAATATAGAAGGTGAGAAAGTTGCAGGAAAGGATGACAAGTTATCTAAGGGCTAACTGAAAGTCAGTTAAGCCAGTGGTTTTTGCATACAAAGCATCATTAGAGGAGCATTAGAACCAGTGTTATATTTCATACACTGGTACAAGAAATGGGGTATATCTACTAAATTAATTAATTCCAAACCACCTAAAAGAGACTTAATATGTAAAAAACAATAATAATAGTAATTATCTTGAACAGGACAATGTTTTCATAAGTTTAACATGTGTAATGGAAATTTTATATGAATTTTACATACATGTAACTTACCTGTATGAAACTTACATAATGCAACAACAAGCAGTAAAAGTAGTCAAATGTGTTCATTCCATAATATTTTTACAAGCCATAACCCACAACTGCTGCAGTTGTACATGTCACTTTTCTCAGCTGCATTAAAGAGTAAAGTAATCATTATGTATTTTAAGTGTTTATTTGGCCCACTGTTTCTGGGTAAAACCAGAACATTGCAAATGTTAATTTCATACTTGTGTCATTCATTTCTCTGTGTAATATTACATATGTTTAATGGGGAGAAAGTTGCTGTCATTTGGCTGGTGTAGTCAGTACTTCTGTACACTTTACAAGGTAAATATTGTTTTCTTTTCCCTCTTTGGAACAAATTCTAATAACCTTACTCATATCCACCAGTATATTACCATATAACTAATTCCAATGAATTCTATATAATTGCTTTTAAAGTGTTATTCACTAAAAAAGGATCAACATTTTATCCTTTGTTTAGATCTTACAAATCACTAAAACTTCAGCCTGCAATACTTATATAATTTAGCGCCACTATAAATTTTGTGACATAACCACCAAGTTTCACTGAAGTAAATGAAAGAGTTTTTTATCAACATCAAAGGGAATAGGGCTGTACCTTATGCTAACTTAGTCATAGTCTGGAATCTTCAAAAGCACTCAGCCTTCTTCCTAACCCTGCTCCAAATTATGTCAAAATAAAAAATCCCAGTAATTTCAAAGGAAATACATATAACTATTATGAAGTGCTTTTGAAAATCCTTCATACAGTTAATATTTCAAATTTAGCACCTGAAGTACATCTCACTACGTATACTCACAGGAAATATATATTGAGATCAGAGAAGTTTCTGTTAATGATCTTTCGGACGCTCTTTGATACAAATCTTAATACTAAAAAGTAGGAAGAAGAGTAGAATAGCCTTGCTGCATTTGTTTAAAAGAAGGCATAAAACAAGAAAAGTGATATGCTGCTCCTATTTAAATCAGTAGTACAATTTCTGTTGACTTCAGTAACTCCAGGATTTCCTCCTAAATGTATTTCAAGTTACTTAAAAGCTTCAGAACATTCCTTCAATGAAGTAGCTTAAAAAAGAATAAAATCCTGTTTGGATATTGATAGATGAAGCACTGTTGCACAAATATCATATGCAACAAAAATGTAACAAAAATGTATGCTTACTTGAAAGCACATTTCCCCAAAACATGTTGAAAATGTATTTCTGACAGCTAATTAAAGCTATTCCATTCCATCAGTCACGTTTGTGTGAGGTCCAGTGAAATCTGAAATGAAAAGTATTATGAAGGCTACGCTCTAACAGTCAAATTCATTTTTCCTGGTATATTCAGAAGTTAAAATCTTGGTATCATTGACTCTGATGGAAATTTGGCACTTAATTTTAAAGAGATGGGATTTTACCAGGTTGCAGTCATTATTCAAGTTTCCTTCTTTCTAAAGCTGTAGAGTTATAAACAGGATATTTTGGGAAAATTTTAGATGTCCTTAGGCAAACAGATTTTGACCATATAACCCTTTAGTCTGAGTTGAATCTCTTGTAAAGATCAAAATGTTATCCCAATTCCCAACCAAAGCAACTTCTTCCTTACACAAAGCAGATTATTTCTGAGAAGACTGTTGTTGCACAAATGCCCCAATGCTCTTACTTTCAAGGTTATGCTTGAGTTTTCTGTCTGAGGGCAGTTCCATTCATGCAGCCATATCCCAAACCCATATCCCATGCAGAATAAAAGGGAGAAACCATCCTTCCATGAAGCTGTACGCACAATCTGTCTGCAGGTATGTGGAATTAAACTTATCAATATCTGAATCTGTCCCCTGGTAGGAACAATTATCTCACTCTAGCAGCATGGTCTGTAACCGTAATCAGTTGTCTGCAGTCCATTTGTATTTTTTTCATAGAATCTTCACTTTCCAAGACTCACCATGTTTCATTCTCTTTTGGTGGAGCTGCATGATGTGGAAACCTTTCAGGCATTAGCATTTGTTTCTTTTCACAAATAGTTATAAAAAAAGTCTGTATAAATACCTGGAGAATGAGTGTGTCCTGCAAAAACAAAACATGTGATTGCATGAGCGAGAAGTAGAAAGGCAAGGAAAAATATTCCAGTAAAGAAGTTAATAGAATTCATCAGCAGGTGTATCTACATGTAAGCCTGTAGGACCAACACAGAAATGTAAAGATTGTTTTAAAGTGCAGTAAAGCAGCCATGTACTTTAACTTTGGTTTAAAAACTGTGAAATTAAATGGACTTAGCAAAATGGACAGTTAGAAAGTAATTACTGTATAATCAAGCCATAAAATTCCAAAATATTAAAGAATATGTATGAAGTATAAGAAGTTAAAGAAGTAATAAGTAATTCAAATACTGCATTAAATTTTTTTTTTTAATGTGAAATAGTGTTAATACAGGCCTGAAAAGAACTGCTTCTTCAATATAATGGGATTACACTGCCATTCACGTTTTGCAGAGATTCTGTCAAACACAGACATTTACCTTACCCTGCCAATGAATGTGTACTTGTGCACACCTATGGTGCTGTAAGAAATGATCCTAACTTCTGACCCATGCACTGGACTTGATCCTGATGGGTACAGAGTACCACTGATTCAGTGACACAGAGTATGAACTGTTCTCAGGAGTCTTCATAGGTAGAGCATAATTATTTGAAAATGCATAGAAGAATTCATAATGGTATAAAAAATGGAAGCAAAGAATACCTGTACTAATTGCATTAAGAAGAGGCTTAACATTAAATACAGTTAACCTATTTTGTGCTTCGGCTAGATTACGGTAGTTTTAATCGGACAAGTTAAGGAATAAGCCCAAGAAGCCAATTTTTCCTTTAGAAAAAAATTGTTGAAGTCAACAGAACTTGTATTTGTATAGCAGAAATCAGCTATGTTAAAATTTTACTTTAAGCACTAAATTTAATTTCTCTATACTTATTGCTATATTCCTCACATAACTAAAAGTTTCAAGTATCAAATATCAGGTATTCAATGTGATATACTATGATGCATTTTAACAAAAGTAAAGACTTGGATCGATTAAATGTTTATTAAAACAGAACGTTAGCCAGTGACACCAGAGATGGCTTCCCTTTTTATGAATTGACACACAGACCTCGTCTGAGAACAGAGGCTTTCTGTGGCTGGAAGAAAAAAAGGAAAACAGTAGTGGTACAGAGTCTTCTCTTGATCACTGTCTAAATCAACGAAAACTCTTGCATGACTGCTAATTCTTCTTGCAGCAACTGACAGTGCATGTTTGCTAAATCCATACATATGACAAGATTCTTTCAGAGCATATGAAAGGATTTTCCTATTAGCCTTTTCTTTTTGACAGTTCCCTGACAGATATACCATTTTGATTAAAATATTTCTTTTAATTGCAAGAATGAAGAAGAGGTAGCATCACTGGAGCTAGTTGTGCCATAGGACCACCATAAAATGACTGCTATTTGTTAATGTCATTTACAAACTGCTAAAGTAACATTAGTAAGTGGAAGCACTTGATGCTAAGGGATTTAACCATACAGTAAAGAAACTTTATGGACAGATCATTAATCTCTGACTGCAAAGAGTTCGACTTGATTTTATGCCAAATATTTGACTCTAAAGAGTTTGCCAAATGGCAAAAGCTAAATTATAGAAAAAAATACATATTAAAATAAGACCATTTAAATTTTACATCTGCTGTGAGAATAGGCAAACACCATCACATTTTTAACATAATCTCAAAATGCAATTCCTAATCCAATAAAAACATCTAATAAACATTGGCATAAAGTTGTAATAAAATTAATTAATGAGTTGTGTACCACATTATGTTTTCATTTCCAACTTGTTAAAACAGCAAGTTTCACCACTCATTCTCATGTGTTGCATTTCTCTCACTTTTCTCAGTATTTGTGTGTGGGCACATAAACATGTTTCCACCAAGAACGTACCAGCCTGTAGTTGAAAAATATACATGTTCTGCTAATAACAACACCTGATAATCAGGAAATATTTCATCACAGTGTTTCAAGGAGGAGGAAGAGTAATATTACTGCACTCTGTACACGGGGTGAGGGAGGCAGAAGGCTCTTTTCAGACCATCTAATGTAGCTGTTTAAAATGTCATCAATATTCCTATGACATTAAAAGTTTGACAGAAGACCGAACAGTTCCTGTTGCCCGGTCTTTGCCTGGCCCTAGTTCCCTGCACAGTTAAAACGGGGAGAAATGGTTGTGTTTCCCAAGGGAAGCTCTCTGCAGTGGCTAACCCATGGACTTTGGCATCCCTTGGAAGAAAGCTGGGATGTGCTAGGATCCACGAGCAGCCCAGGCTCCTACCAGCACAGAAACAGGGCGCAGGTGAGTGCGTGCCAGGGCCAGGGCGGAAAGCTGCCTCATGGGGCAATCTGGCTTAATTGTCCATGTCTAAACTCATGAGTTAAAAAAGCTGTGAGTCATCTCTCATCCTGGGAGGGACAGATGTACGGTGACCTGCATCTGTACAACTAAACTCTTTCATCACCTGCAGGTGCGGCTGCATCCGAGACACTTTTGAGACCAGTCCCTGGGCTTTGCTATGCCCCAAACCATGCCTGGCAATTATTTGAGAGAGTACTATTGGGTACGGGCCAACATCATGAGAAAGGCCACGCTACAGATTAGCCGTGCCTAGCCCCATGCTTTCACACTGGTTAGCGAAGTGTAGCAAGACACAACCTGTAAGTCCCCAGTTTACCAAGAGGATGGGAAGGGATCGCACTCAGGGATCCAGCAAGAATTATTCCCCATTCACCACATTCACCTGTCTGGGGATGCCAAACCACAGAACGTACTAGCACATTGAACCTTGTGCAAGGCTGTATGCATACAGCAGCGTTTCAAAAACTAGAGAATGGTAAAGCAAGTTAACCAGCTAACATGAAGAGCACAGTCTTCTTAAAGCAGATGCAAGGATTACAGCAGAAAGAGGAAATCTCCAGTTTCTAGTTCTGCTTCTTGTAAATTACTTTAGCCAATATTAAAAATGTTACACAGCACAATTTTTTAACACCAGTAAATTGAGATTATTAGGTGGCAGGTCTGGGAATCAGAATGATTGGCATTTACAGCTCAGAGTGAATTCAAAAAAAGAAACTCACCTCAATGTAATTAGATTATTTGCAGGTGGTTGCTTTCATTTCATTACAAATAACTTACATGTCTAATATCTACTTAAAGGAACTGCTATGCTAAAACAGTTACATATTCTGACAAGGAACAAGAAAAAAGGGTCACTTTCCACAAAAAGTACATTATAAAAAAGTCTTATAAGGATTGTACTTTAACTCAGAAGATTAATAGGAACCTACATTAAAAATAATTTTATTTTATATAATTTTTTTATGTCCATTTCTCAAAGCACTTCATAAAACTGTTGTAGGAAACATATTTACTTGGCTTTTTCTGATAAGAAAAGCACACTTAAGATATGTCCTTAGACTTGTGATACCTGTGATAAACTGTATATAATTTTTTATCCTTTCTTTTTTTTCCACTTACAGCATGAGCTTCACTGTTCTATACGCTGTGCAAACACAGTAAAGGAGACAGCAACTTCCCTGGCAAGCTTCTCCTTTAAGGAGAGAGGTTTGGTCCTGGGACACAGAATGGATCTGACAAAGTCGTAATTGGAATCCATGTCTTCATTCCTCATGTCTTCTTGCTTCAGGAAAAATTTCTGATAGACTCTGATGACTTAGCTATGCTTGATATTGTAATCACTTGGATTAGTCTTGCTATGGGCTCATCTTGGATTTTTACCAAGCTAATCAAGGTCTTATACTTCGGGAAATTTCTTTGTGTTAAAACTAATCTGTTTAGGTACCTGGGTATATATTCAGCCAGTAGCACACAGCCATGCAGTGCCATTGAAACACACAGGGCATCTGAGAGACACAACACAGGGACCTTTACTCCATTCAACTGGAAACACAGGTGAGATACCACAGGCTGTACTGATGGGTCCTCATCAGCTACGTGTGAGCCCTTGGGTGAAAGGTCTCAGTCTCAAACCAAGTTCCAGCCTGGCTGTTTTGCTGTTTTACAAAAAAAATCAGTCCAACACTGTGCCGGGTTGAGACCCTGTATCAAAACTCAAGATGGGGTAGGCAACTTGGTTCCAGACTGCACGCAGAGTGTACAGGAGACTTGTGAAAGCACCAACATGGTACTGGATGTTCCTTGTTTGTTTTATGCCATTTGCCTTTAAAGATCCCAAAGGTTTTAGAAGCTATGAGCAGGATCTTAAATGTGCAGACTCTACACCGGTGCCAGAAATTTTGGGTTGAATGCTTCCTCCAGAAGCCATAAAGATGTGCAGTGCCTCTAAGGAGAAGGTCTGCTGGCAGGGTAGCCTTTTCTCAGGAGGAAGTTGTCTACAGTGTGGATGTGTGAGTGTAAAAAAGAGGACTGGCATCTCTTCATAAACAGTTGGGTGATAAACTATAATTTTCTATAAAACTTTCTAGGAGGAAACAAGGACCAGTGGAAGAAGGTGTGCTCATGCCCCAGAGGGACTTGGTAAGCAATGTTAGAATAAAACGAATCTCTAGATCAAAACCAGTAAGTGGTACCTGGCAAAGTCACAACCTGAGGTTAGAAGTCAGGATTTTTTAAACTTCTGGGTTTTGAGCTTGAAGTGAGTATTCACTGGGACCACATTATCAAGTTTTCCCTGAAAACATGAAAGTGAAAAACATACTGAGAGAGAGAGAGAGAAATAGCTGAGTCTTCCCTGGAAATTATTTGTCTCTGGGGATAGAGCCTTAAGTATTGAATGCAGTAAGATGCAGCACTGGAAAATGGAAATGAGGGAGGGAATGAAGGCAGAATGGGAGCGTAAAATGAAAAAACAGCTGAAAGCTTTAGGGAGAGGGATAAGAGAGAGAAGTAAAACCATGAAGGATCAGGTATAAAATAGAAGGGAAAGCCCTCAGGGTTAATCCAGAACCACAAAGTAGCCTTGCTATGTTATTAAATAACATATTTTGTATAAGTATCACTTAAACCATCTCTTTAATGGGATATGGCAGCTGCATGCCAGGGCACAGTGACACTTAACAAACAGCCAAGGAGAGGAAGGATATAATACTTTCTACAGGATGAACTTTATGAGCTTATGATGTAATGAGCTGAGTCAGAATCTGGCTAGGGTGCTGTACTTAAGCCTTTAAATCTTGCAAAAAAAATACTATTAGCTATTTAACAAGCCCAGTATTAATTTTACATCTCACCTGGGAAAAATCCTGTGCCCTCTGCCACCTGGGAAAAATCCTGTGCCCTCTGCCACCTAACATCTCTAGCACCAACTTGGATGGAGGTTCAGTAACATCTCTAAGAAAAAAAAAGAGCCACCAACCTTGTTTCCTCCTGTTGTTTTTTTTCTTGGTATTCTTCCAAGTAGAACTGATCTCGGGGAATGTTACCAACTCTGCAAGGTATGACAGGGTTGCATGCAAGGTGGTGCATCTCCCAGAAAAATCTGCCTAAGAGTGAATATAACAAAGCCTTCTGCTCTCAGATCTTTGAACTTGTACAAGCCAAAACAGTCTGGGAATGGGTTTCCATGCTTTTGACCTTGTGCTTAAGTTGTTGGCTCTCATCTGATCTAGGATGAAAGTTCACATTATTTCCCTCAGGAATAGACAGCAGTATTTGCCCTCAGTTATATTTCTCACAATTTACTCAGTTTGTCTTAATTGTACTTATAAGGAAACTGGGAGGAGATATTACAAAAAATAGACATTTTTATTTATTTAAATACTGGTGACTACTGTGCCTGTAAATACTGTGACTACTGTGATGACTACTGACATTTGGTCAAGAGGCATCCTAATTTCAACTTTTAACCTCAGTTAAAATTGTTCTTTAAGGACTTATCTACATAAAAAAATCACCGTAATGCAACTCGATTTGTTCAATTAAATGATGCAGGCAGACTTCACATGTAGACTTATATCAGTTTAAAACACATAAACACATAAACACTGGCTTGCATCCATTCTAATATGTCATTCCTTTCATCCTAGAGATGAAATTTTGGTAGGATTCAGTGATGGTCTTGCACCAGCACTGCTGAATATTTTCTCCAGTGTTTCAGTTGGCACAAACACATGATGTTACACCCCACAGAGCTATTCCACTGCATTCCTGACATATTTGGGGTTTTAGCTATCTTTTCCCTAAATAATTTAGTTTCTTTTCAGGGGTCAGAAGTGAAATCAGGGTTCAATTTTTAACAACTTACAACTTCCAATAGGAAAAATCTCCATCCCCTGGCCAAACCTTGCTGGACCACTTACACAAATAATATATTCTGTGCAATATTACCCTGCTGCAGCCACTACAGATAAAATAACACTATGTAATGGACTAAACCGCAAAGAATAAATCTGAAAGGCTTTTCTTTTCAGAGGATTGTAGAATCAGGTTTGGACCACTGCTATGCCTGGCAGATAACCTAATCTCACATCCTGTATACCTAAGGCACTCAACTCTAGGTACCTAAATTAAATCACTTTCATGCTGAGCCCAGGCACGGTGTTCTTGACTAAAACGTAAAGGCCGGAAGGGCATCCAGCTTTGATCTGAAAACACCTTCAAGTAGATTTTTTCCCTAAGTTTATCACCCAAACATTCAAATTTAGTTATCCCATGTTCAAGTCCCAACCATAATTTCTTATGCTTTTAGTACCACTATTTTCTCTGACACAGGAATTTGTGCAGTGCCCTCTCATTGGTATATGAAGACAGCTGAGATCCACAAGACTTGCTAACAGTATTACTCAAAGCTTTAACGTAGGGAGGGACAGCTATCCATGTATCTGGCAGCAGCACAGAGCTCACTGTGCCTCTGGCTCAAGAGCTTGTCCAGAGACCTGCATGGGTGTTATGGATCCCAAAAGTGCTGTGATTTCATGGTGCACTTTTAATGATGTTATGACTACACTATTATCAATGGTAAATGCTAGCTTAAAGCCAGGCTATCTGTACAAGCTGCAATCATGTTTAGATTACCAGGTAACACATGTTTATTTTCTCTTTCTGTCAAGTATTTTTTCCCATCCACAAAGGCTATTTGTGATTTTTCTTTTTTTTTTTTTTTATTTTCAAAAAAGTTTTTGTGATGGACACCAAAATTAGATTTTATTCATTTGTAAAACATTGGTTTGCATCTCCCTGAACTACTGCCCACCCTGGAGCCACCTCTAGTTCAGAATTTGTGCTGGTTTAAAAAGTCACACCATGAATTAAGCAGAATAGGAAACAATCCAAGTATACAGTTTTACTTATCTCTCAAATCATACAGATGAAACTCAGTTTTATTTGTCACATCAGTAGACAATGTATCTCCTAGCCTTATAAAAAGGCAGAAGTAAGACTCTGATATCCAGTGAGACTGTACATGTAATGCAAGCATCATCAAGCTAGAGGGACTTTTCCCAAACAAACGTTAATATTTTTATTTATGTATATAACAAATGGAGATGCTACTACCCATAGTTCCATGACTGTTATAGTGAGCCTCATTCTTCACCACCTTTTTGACCTTTATTCACAAATAAACACAAACTTAGGATTCCATGTCTAGAAATACCTTATAAGCAACCACACTGTGCTGAGAAGTTTCTGTATTGAAAAGATACAGACATACATTTTAAATTTCCATTAGTCCTCCACTTTTACTGAATAATGATGCTCAAACACACAGTAGTATACACTGTATAGTATGTTTTTAGCTATGTTTGGGAACATGAGGAAAAAGGACTAACAGAGGTCCCTTTTAAAACCTTTCACTGTCTAGTTCTGTGAAACTTAATTCTGGTTCAATGATGCCCAGCGGTGTAACAGACTAGGTCAATTAACATTTTCTTCATACAGCAGTGGGTCAAATGTGTTTTTATAGCTCATACAATTTTTATTGTGCTGTAACTTCACCTATTCCAAAAGAGTCATCTCTGAGATTGACAAGCATCAATGAGAAAGCAAACAGACCCATTTTCTGGAGACTAGTTGGCTTTGGTTCCTCTTCAATATGCAACTGTTTACATCCCTGCTCCTTATGAGAAATTTTGCAAATTCAAACAAATATTTTAAAATTTTAAGCAAATATTTTTGGACTAAATGACCTTTAAAGGTCCCTTCCAACCCAAACCATTCTATGATTCTGCAATTTTCTTCATTCATGGAAACAAAGAAACTATCAGAAGCTATCAGAACCCATCAGCAGCCTTCAGATACTTATCTGCCACTTTCAGTGGGTATTCTGCCTAGTTTTGTATTTTTACAGACTTCCTAATACTTGAATTAAATATTTTAGTTAAATGTTGAGACGGTTCTCAACTACTATTGAAATCTTTTTTTTCCTTATTACTATTTGACATCCAGGAAATGAGAATACATGGGCAGAGGAGGAAGGGTCAGCATAGACAAAGCCTGAATCCATCTTTAGGTTTTGTAGCCCACCTGGCTGTATAATAACATTCTGGGCATTGTGAGAATTTAAACATGCCTCAAAGATGAAAATTTTAAGGCATGAGATCATTCATGGATAAAAGTACATTTTAAAACAAACAAGTTTTCCTGACAAATATTTTTATGAGACAATTATCAGCCCTTCCCTTTACAGTTCCCTTTTAGAAAATAAGCAGACACTGATTCACTTCCAAGCTGATGATGAAAAAATAAGGACTCAAAGGAAAACAAAGCAGACAGGGACAATACTGTTGATATAAATGAATGAATACATTCCATTGACAATTCAGTTTGTCAGTGAGACTCTAAATAGCCAAAAAACCAGACATGTAGGGAAAGTAAGTTTCCTGCTGAACTCTGGCATGCAGTAGAGAATCAAGATTAACATCTCAAAACATTTTTCAGAAGCCAAAATTACTAAAATATTTTGATTTATAAATGGCAAAGGGACTTTTCTTTTTTGATAATGTTCAAATAAACTAACTTGAAGTTATTAAAGTATTGAAGCATAATATTACATTTTAGAAGTGCAAAACAAAACATAATGAAATATAAAATATGACATATGATTTAAAGTGATTAAATAACCTTCTTTAAATCAAACCCAACATGTAACATAATTATTAGCTTTGATTAAAAAGAAAATGCCCATAAAATCTTATATGTTAGTCAATAAGTTAATATGGCAGCAGTTTGAAGTGATTCCATTAGAAGTACATATTGACACAATCACTGGAAAGATTCTAATTTTGACAGAATAGCATTTCATCTCAAAGGCTGCTGACTAAATCCCTGAAATACTTTTGGTCTCTTATGCTAAGAAAATGGTCTAATGCTGGGTTATGCATCATGATAACTCATAAATTCAAGGGAAATCTCATTTTATACACACTGCAGACAGCTTAGGACTCTGTTCTGCCTTTGGAAGTGACTCACTGTGACACACACACAGACACATCTGGTATTTATAGTTTCTTTTGTCGCAGCTTTGGATGCTTTTGCTCTCATGTCAAGTCATAAAGATCCTAGGGCACTATAGAATTTCCTGAAAATAGCTTAATTGTTCACTGACATTATCTTGAGTGAAATCTAATTTAAAATGAAGACTTTGCAGGTCTTGCCAACTTGTGAAACATGCAACACTACATTTATTACTGAGTAAGAGAATATCTGTCATGGCATTTAATCCACTTAACATGAAACAAAAGGGTGGTATTCTTCATTTCCAGCTTTAACCATATAAAAGTTAGATGTCTCAGTCTAAGCTATTGACCTTAAACTGCCTCTGTGGCCAGTAGAGAGAAACAGCCATTTCACATGACAATTCATCTGACCTTTCTTAGGTACATATTTTAAGATGAGGTGAACAGTCCTCTAGGGATTTAAAATGAGATAAACTGCCAACTAGAAATTTGATATCTATATCTAACCTAATCACCTGAGGCTTCCTCTGTAGTCAATAGAGAGAAGCAGGCTTCCTCGCGTGACCTTCATTGTCCCCAATGAATCTAACCTCCCGTAAATGCCTCAGCCAGGCTGCAGCAGGGTAAAATCACTGAGTCCCTGCATGCAGCATAACTTTGTAACCCATCTGTCAAAAAGTGGAGCCCCACATCTGTCATTTTAAATGCTCTCACTGTTCAGGCCTGACACACCTTACTCTCTAATTTCACCAGGGCATCACAGTACCTGCCCATGCTATTCCAAATGCTCACACACATACGGCAGTAGTGATACAACAAAGGATCATTAAAAAAACTTGGTAAATAAGGAGCTAGGGAACATCCCGTCTGTATTTTGTACTGGATTAAAACGTAATGTTACAGTGGTGTAGTTCTCAATTAATCACATCAACTTCAGTGCAGTTATTGTGGCCTGGAGCCAGTAGGAGAGCACAAAAGCGGTGTTTGTGAGTCTTTCTTCAGCTTATGGCAGCTGTTTAGCTCATCTTTGATCACACTTATTTTTTTGCAGTTAAGCTTTTTGGTCACACTATCTTTGCAGAGATAGCTGTTACAAACAATACCGATGTTCACATGCCAGCAAAGGTATTTGTGCATGTGGATTAGCTGGTTTTTGCTTGTCATGCACTTATTTGCTTTTGTGTTGTTTTTGTTTTGTTTACAAAAAGATATTCAGCTACTCAAGGAACATAAGCAAGAGCATATGACATAGCTGAGCAGCTGTACACGAGAGTTAACATTGGTGTAAAGTGTTCAGCTGTAGTGGATAGGAAGAGCTATGCCATCTTAGGTCAAGACAAGAGGCTGGTAGCTAATTTAATACAACAATGAACAGCAGATGCTCTTAGGAAAGAGTATCAGGACGGACAGGGTATGCCTGTGGCAATGCATCCCTAGAATACACTTCCAGTTTTCAGTACTTTGTGGCTTAAAAACTTCCTGAGCTGGTGTGAGTGTCTTTGCATTTAACAGCCCTGAAAGGATTTTTTTCCATGTGAATTTATCACTTCTTTAATCCGTATCAACTTTCAGCATTGCAAGCATCCAACAGCACAAACTTCCCCAGCTTAATTATACACTGCGTGAAGAACCCTCTCCCTGTTTTCAGTTGCCAGTTGTTAGTTTTATTTGATACTGCCTGGGTTTTATGGTCAAAGAGATACAGAATGATTGCTCCTTATTAACCTTCTCTAGCTCCTACATGATTTTGTAGACCTGCACCATATGGCTTCTCATTCATCTGTTCACAAGGCTGAGTGCCAGTCAACTGAGGCATTCCTCATTTTGAAAGGTTCCATATCATTGTTCATTTTTGTTGTTCTTTTTGTACCTTTTCCTCTTCTACTAAAATGTTTGTAAGCAAAAACGAACCAAGAGAAATAAAGGTTTATCAGGTTGAAGGATGAATAGAAAAGTATATATTTTTAAGAATAGGTGCATATTTTGGGTACAGACATTGAGATTAAATAGAAGCCTAAGTATGATTTTTTTTCTCCTGAGGTGAAGATGGTGGCAGCAGTTAAAACAGCTCAAAAACCTCCAACATTTTCCTCAGATATCTCCATCTTTTTTGGATAAAATCTAGACAAGCAGATTTCTCATAGGTGATAATGAAACACTTCCATAGAAATTCAAGAAATTGTTACTCAGCAAGTATAACTTTTAATCCTCTTCAAATCACATTTCAATAATACACGCAAGAGTTTCAAATGGGTTAGCTAAGGCTACCCTGGGTCTTTTTTGGTGCTTTTCTATAGAAGTTCCAGAAGGTAAGAAAAATAAAATGCTATGCAAATATTTGAAAAGAATAGCAAGAAGACTGTTGTAATGACAAGCTGTCAGGTTCACACTGAAGTCAGGCAAAACAAGCATTAAGACCCAGCTGATACAGGACTCAAAAAAAAAAAGAGCTGAAGGAAGGAAATGCAGCTGATGCCAATCTAGGAAACTATACAGAAATTAAATTCTGTCAAACTAGCAATATATTTTTATGGGAATATGGGTTGATTGATGAAGAAAATTGTATTAACCCTGTCTTCCCCCTTAGACTTTCAACTTTAAATTACTTTACATTTAATTAGATGATGCTAAATTAATGTAGCACATTAAAATTTAACAGGCCATACACCTATGGATTAAAAATGGATAACAGACATCCCTCAAAATATTGTTATAAAATGAGACCATTTCTATGGAATTGCTCTTGACTGTATTTTACTTAACGTTTTATTAAAAATCTAGAACAAACCACAAAACAATCACAGTTAAAGTCTGTAAGTGATCGTGGCAATAGTAGTAAATCATGAGGAGTTCAGGTCAGTTGTACACAGCTTGGAAGGCTGCATGCAAACTTTAGTTTAATGTGGTCAAGCGTGAATAGTCATGTTGACCAAAGCTCCCTTATGTCGATGTTTCCAGGAGGGCTGATACAGTCTTCCCATGTAGAAAACGTCTTGAATAGGTGCTCAAATTTCCTGTTATCTCAGCATTTGACCTTCATGCAAATGCTCCTGTAATATTCTGTTTACTTCTTGTGTCACTCTTTAAAAGGTTTTCAAAGGACTGAAGAGATTCAGAGAAGAACCACTGAAAAAGATTTCCTTGTACCAAAAGATCCCAGAAACTCAGTCTGAGAGGAAAGGCTAAGGGATAGCAAAGTTTATAAGCACACAAAATAAAACTTTGATTGTGATCTCTTTGGTCCAAGTCATAACAAAATACAGTGGCTGAAAGCTGAAGCTAAAAAATCCAAGGCTAGAAATGAAGAACAAATTTTTAACAGTGAGGGTAATTAGCCAATGGAACAACTAACAAATGCTTTCAATCAAGACCAAATGTTTTTCAAAACATTTCATACTCAAGTTCAAACTGAAAATATATAGGTCAGGCTAGATGATTACAATGATCCCTTGTGACTTCATAATCTATGGCTCTATGGATCTAAGCACAGCCTGAAGACTACATCTGAAAACAAACAAACAAGAAATAAACAATTTATGAATACTTTAAAATAGTAAGCTGTTCACAGAAACTAGAATTACTTCAGAAATAATTCAGAAGCAGAAAAAAGCATAACCATTCTTTAATAATTCATTATTTAATAAATCATTTTGCTCCACTCTGAATTTACTTTTTTTTTGTCCCTGAAAGCTGAATAATGCCCATTGAATATAACTAAGAGTTGAGTAAAATAAGAAAACCAGAAAATGCTCCAGTGACTTTTTGAAGTTATTTTTACACGATTTCTGGCATTTTCATTTTGAGCGTCATGTGATTTTTCCCAATCGTTGTCAAAGCAAAGCTGTCTAGGTACATATAACTTATATGAATGTAAAGATGTTTTCTGTCTCTTTTGAAGTTGCATCTTTGTACCCTCTGGAAAAGCTTTGTATTTGAAACTATCTGTTGATCACTTACTAGAAGGATAGTGTAGATGAGTTAGGGTTTGTCTAACACAGAAAGATTGTCATTTCCTCTATTTTTCTATTCAGACAATTTTTCATTAACACTATGTCTTGGTTTAAATAAGACCCATCTCCTTTATGGACACAAAGGAACAAATGATGTTTTTTCAAACTTTAGATAAACGGCAATCCTTACATAATGGTGGGCATTTCCTCTTTGGAGATCACCACTGAATCAGGACATTCAAACAAACTCACCGCTAAGCTGTTCCCTGGGGCTAGGCTCAGTTTGTCCAAAGCTATGCTTATTACATGTGCTTTGGTCAGCAGATATGCAATCTTAGACAATAGCTTCTTTCTGCAAACAATAGCCAGTATTAAGAATGTCATCAGATATAATGGCTATGAGCGGGACAATTCTGCTTTCTTATGAAAGCTTTCATAATGGAGCGGTCAAAGAGTGCGTGTGTGTGCGTCTGTGTGTCTATGTGTCTGTGTGTGTTTTAAGAAAGATCCACCAGCACGCTGCAGAAGCAGCCGGCTAGTCTCAGAAGAGCTGGTTCATGAAAGGTGCCATTTATAGCGCTTTCACAGTACCATAGAATGGAAACATTAGGTAATAGTAAAATCCCAGAGCTAGACTTACTAAATTCTGAAAACTTACTCACATTACCATGCTTTATAGGGCTTCAGGGACTTCATAACAACAATCTGTGCAACTGCAGACTTTGTTTAATGAAAAAATAAATAGAAATAGTTACCCAAAAATTAGCCTAAAGACTGGTATTCCCTTGTTAGTGCCCTTTAATAATTTTCACTATGCCTCCATTTGCACTCTGTCTAGAAAATAAAAGGCTTATTCATGCACAAAAACACAGATCTGCCTTCTCAGTGAGAAATTTTGTAACATTTCTGTAGTAGAATCAACTGTAGCAGCTCAAGGTCTTTTTCTGAAAGAGGAAAAACGGTTAGCTGGATATTGCATTACTTTCAGGAGATTTCTTCACTGTTGTGTAATTTATCTGACAGTTGCCACAGGGCTTACATGCCACTTTAGTTACCCTGCTGATTTTTAAGGGATGGATATGCATGTGGAAATTAGGGGAGCATTCACTTTTCCCCCTAATTTCATCAAATTACATGCACTGTGATTTTAGATAAATCACACTATTACGCTGTTTCCCTTTCCACATTTACAGAGACTTGTGGGTTCACTTCGGTTTGCCTTTAAGCAGTCATTGTTTGCATCAACATCCCAACCAATTGGGTTAGTCTGATGTGTCCTCTAAATGGTGTCCTCTCAGTAGCTCTCCTTAATGCTCTGTCATGAATTTGCTTGGCTTTTTCTTATCGGGAGGTTTCAGAGCCAAAGCTCCAGAATGTCTCACTTTCCATACAAGGCTTCCTGTGTATTTTAAATGAAACAGATACAACAAAGCAAGCAATGTGAATTTATGCAGCTCCAGTGTGGGAGAAACAAAGAAGTTGGTTGAATGGACAGACAGAAATATATCAGCCTTGCAATCTCAAGCGACCCTCAGGCAGGTACGGCATACATGCCTTCTGCTTTAGGGCAGACAGAATTCAAAAGATCAGCCTTTTTCTGACCCCAGATATGAGCATCTGGCGAAGACCAGCATCCTTCACAATTTTGGCAGTTTGCAAAGACATAGACTGGCCTGGATCACAAATCGGAAGCACTCATCACGGCCCAAAGTGTGGTTTTTGCCACTGGGATAGTAGAAAACTGAGAGAGACAGACATGCGGTTGGGGGAGGAGGAGGCAAAGTAAGACTGCTTTTTCTCTGCTCTTGAAACATATGATGCAAATATTTATGCATGAGGCTGAGATGAATTCTTGGGTCATCCTTCTACCCTGTCTAAAAACATACTCATGTCTAAAAGGAGAGCTCACAACAGTGCCTAAGTTTGAAAACGTGCTGATGTCAGAATTTTGCTCTATTTACATGCCTTTGACGAAGAGCAGCCAACTACCTGCTTATCATAAATCTCTCCTCTCCCTCCCTTCATCCTCTCCACTGAAACCCCTACAATTTTCAGTACAGAACACCAATGCACAAGTAGGTTATTCTGTGTATGAAAGCAGTGCTTGTGAAAGATGTTGAATGCACAGTCCCGGAGACCCACATCCTCTGCAGTATAGCAAAGGAAAAAAAGATACATCATGGATAGCAGCACTGTCAGCTTCCTTGCTCTGACTTACCAGCTTCACTAAGCTTGAAGAAACACCCACTGGGGTGAAAGGATCATTCATTCTTTATAGCCCGGTTGTTGTCCTAACTGCTAAAATTGCCATATAGGCTGCTAATTAGAGCCAGTTATGGTTATGGCTTTTGCAATGCTGACAGATGTGAACTGTTCACCCAAAGCTTACCCTGAAGGTTGTGCCACTTATAAAAGCTATCAGATGTAACAATCTGCTAAACTATGGCAGATTTATACCTGCCTAAAGATTAAATCAGAGAGAATAGAGCTGGAAGAAACCCTCCAGAGATTGCTTGATCCACCTCCCTACACCAGAAGATCATGTCTACTTCGGTTTTGGGAGCTGTTTGTCTAACCTACTTTTATAGGGCTCCTCTAACAGGGACTCCGGAGCCTTGATGTGTAACTCATTCCAGTGCTTCGTAAGAACTTCCAGGAGAAGGGGGTTTTTTAATGGTTAATCTAAACTAAACTATCCCTATACTTCCTATTTGCCGTATTCCTTTCCTCTTTGCAGGGTCCTGCCATAGACCAGGTAAACGTGTCTCTCCAGTCTTCCCTCAGTTTATAATTCTTTCTATCTTTCTCCAAGCGTGACATTTTCTGGATCATTCTCTGATCATTTTATTATTCTCTTTGGACTCTGTCCAGCTGGGTTATATCTTCCCTGTAACACATGGCCTAAACCAGATTGGACACTGTTACAGTTGAGATTTTGCAAACCTGAAGAACGCAGGACGGTAATTGCAATGTCTTACAGGTGATGTTCCTGCCTATACATCCCAGACTATGTTTACGGAAATGCAGAAGCAAGACGTGTGTCATGTGAGTTGAATGACTCATTGCTGTCACCCTATTTCTTCTTCTCCTTTGTCTGACTCCTCCTTGCCCATAAAAAGGGGATATTCTGGCCACACTCCAAAATCTCTGCAGAAGCACTGAAAAGCTTGAGATGTCCTTCAATGGTGATATTAAGGACAGCAATAAATAAAAGACAAGAAGAAACCTTCACAAGACTGCTACTTCTCACCAGTACTGCTGGGTGAGAGGTGGGTAAGACTCCCTTTAGCAATACCTTTACCAGCATAGGAATAATCCTGGCTGCTTTCTTTTCACCATCTAATTCTTGCCTTGGTCCTATGATAGAAAAAACACATGTCATCCAGAAAAGGATTGGGTTATTTAAAACAGTACATAACAGTAGAAATATCCATAGATTTGGGACCTGATTGTTTTTCTTAAACCTGATCTCTGAACACAGACAACACTCAAACTGCATTAAAACTGTTTTTTCATGAGAGCAAATATCTCTGAGCTCGTGTATTAATCTGGAACTTTCGTGTATCACAATGCCCCAAACACACAGCTGTCAAACAGATTATTTCTGTGATTGATATAAGATGTATGGATATGACGTCGAGAAAAGGCTGCATTGTGGGACAAATGTCCCTGAGCTTTTGGTACTATAATTCCCAGAGAACTGCTATACGTTTGAATTGCTTTATCTTGGCATAATGAAGAATTTCAGTAGAAGACATATTAGCTCACTTACTAGAAAACCACAAAAATCCCTCAATATAGCATTTACAAATTACATAATTTAGGTTTTTTTCTAATTATCTGTGTAAATAAATACACACACAAACACAAATACATATGGAGAGAGGCATAAAATTATGTCCTAGCCATAGTAGAGCAGTTAATCATATCCCATGCATTCTACTATGAGCAAAGGGTTTCTATAAAAATTAAAATGCGTGGATATGTATGCCCTTTGGGAATTTCCCTGTTTAAATATTTGCACTTAGTAAGAAAATGTTGAAGAAATTTAAAAATAAGCATTACATTTGATGAGGTTCCTGTATTTGAAAAAAAACCACACAACAAAATCTATGGCATATATAAAAAAATTTCCCATGTAAAAAGTAGGTTATAATAGCCTAGATTCTCCTTTAGAAAGAGAAGTACACTTGTAACATTGTCAAATGGTACTAGATTTATATGATGTTCACATCAGATTCCTGACGAAATAAAGGCCCATATTTTGCCGTCAGTGCTGAGCAGCATCCTTCCTCACAATTTGTTTCACTGAAATGAATGGTTATTTTGCTACAAAGTGTTTTAGGTTAACATAGTCTACATCTATATGGTGAGTAGAAAGAAACAGTTTGCCTTTCCATTGCTTCCTTCACAATGTTATCATTGAACTTAGATGACATGAAGTATATATAAGTAAGAGTATACAATTTTAGATTATGAAGCTACTTGCTACTTTTCACAACATTTGTCCATAATTTCACATTTTCTATGGCATTATAGCTTAAAATAGTACAAAGATACATGACATTTACGGCTCAGAAAGACCTTTGGCCTTTGACCTTAAAAGATCTTTATGTGGAGGCCCATGGTGGATTGATTTTTGACAGTACAGTGACAGAGCCATACAAAAAAGGTATTCATATTGACCAAGTCAGTGGATATTTCAGGTCAAAATGTCAGCAGTTGTCTTTTTCAGCTGACATCCTGGTCTGAGAAAGTTGAATTTAAGGTTTTCTTGACTCATATTTTGATTTCTTGCCATATACGGCTGTGTCATTAACTCCCTGGAATGCCTTTCAGTTTCTTCCTTGGAAAATGCTAAATAAGTTCTCACTTTACCTACTGACTGAATAAGAATACAAAAACAACGGACAGCTGTGAGGCATCTGCGTGTCACACAAACACTGTTGGCACAGCTCCTGCATTCAAGAGATCAGCAAGAGCCTAGTAAATAAGCTTTCTTCACTAAAGATCACTTTTGTCCATGATCATTGGAGCTGTGCTTTACTCATACATCCTCTGAATTCCCCTTTTCTTCAGTAATCACACATGTCTAGCATGATGGCTGATTCTATTCTACAGTCCTGGGCCATGTAATTATGTGAGTAATTGGCAGACAAGATGTTGTGAATACCTGAATCCCAGGTTAATTGAAACTAACACCTGCCTGAACTGTGCTGTTGTAATGGATGCAATAATACAACAAGATCAGGTCCTATTGAGCTGCATAATCTTTTCAAGACGGGGTTTTTGATCTCCCTCCTTTGATTTGAGGGCGCTGGTAAACTAAAGTATTATGCCTTTGTTGAAGCTTATAAAAGATGAATCTGAGGCTGAAAATGAAGATCCTTCCAGTTAATCTGTATTGAGAAAAATCAGTGAGCACACATCTTTTGCATCTTTCAATTAGAAAAGAAAAAACAGATACAGCTGTCAACACAACTGTAGTCAGTAACAACATTACAGTTCACCCTAGAGTAACCCAAGTCATTACCCAGGTAGTACAAATTGCAAACTTTGGATTGATGAGGCTCACAGTGGCCAAATTCCCACTAGCATCATTAAACATCCCAAACTGGGCAAGTGCTATGGGATTACGCAGGAGAGGTTATTCTAGTATTCTTGGGTTGAGGTTGATTTTCTGTTGCCTTGTCCTTCATACTGTCATAGCTCACAGGCAATTGTTCTAGGTGTTTCCTGTGTTACTTTCTCACTTACAAAATGGTGATAATGGTACATGCCTATAGCACAGGCAGACAGACAAGCAGGCCTTCTGTCAGAAGAGCAGAGGAGGTTTTGAGACAAAGACTTCCAAGTCATAGAAACACCTTAAGAACAAGTATGCTTTACTTGATAAAACCTCTCAAGCAAACATAGATTGTTCTTTTATTCAAACTATGGCAATCTTACTTCTTTTAAATCAAATCATACAGACTATTTTAAACACAGCTTTTATCTGACATAACTAAACTCTTGGAAGTATTTCAGTTCAAACAGACCTCTATTGCAAGAGAATACTGGATCAGAGCAGAAAATCAAAGTAGTTTGGCAAAAGAACTTGATATATTTAAGAACAAAATAATATGGTACAGATGCTAGCAAAAGCAGAAGACAGGACTTGATGATCCAGAAGGTCCTATTTTTCTAAGTTAAACAAGACATGACATTTCTATGTTAGAATAAATGTTGGTTTTACTTATAATGGTGCAAACTGTACAAAGCTACTATACTCTTTGTAAAGGGAAAGCAAATAGAAAAAATATTAAAAAGCCAAAATGTAGCCAGAAGACTTTGGATTTTCAAAAGCCCATGGTCCTCAGATTACTGACACAAGTAATCTTATTACAGACTTCTCTGGGAACTGCTTGACCACCCCAGTTGCCTCGAAAATCACAATCAATTTATTTGTCTCAGGACTAATGGGGGGAAAAAAGATTTCAGGAATGAAGAGATTTTACTGTAATGACCTGAAGCAAATGGGAGAACAAAACGCCTGCTTTAGAAGTCATGAGAGGCACAATCACAACAATTAAGGGCAAGAAAGAGAAGTGAGGAGGAGGGAGTCGGGAAAGCAGAGCTCCCAAATTTCAGCAGTTACATAGGTCTCGGTTTAAATGTAATACGGCTGCAAAAGAAAGGTAATGTACTTCGGCTGATACATTTTCAGAGATATTTTGACATGACAAACCTGATAGTCTTTTAAACAGGGGCAGGTAGCTAAATGTAGGATATTGTATCTATCTTTGGGAATCATGTAAGTATAGAAAGGCTGTCATAAAGGTAACGAGAATATTTCATGATAGATCAGTGTGGTTTTAGCAGCTGAAGAGCAAGCCTGAACATGTTTATCAGCCCTGTGTTTTCAAAATCTCTTTCAGTAAAAGGCTGTGTCCTCTATACATCTTACTGTATCTTTTTTTTTGCCTAAGAGGGCCTGATTTTTTTTCAAGCTGAGCACTGTCTGAATAGCTTCCCTAATGTCTTTGTTTAGATCTGGTCTATAGATCCCACCTTACTCCCACTGATGTTAGAAGGAAACTTTCTTAGCAGACATCCTGTGGGATGACAATACCTAATTCTGTCTTTGTTTCCAGCTTCTCACAGTGTTACATCCATCCCATCGAATGTTGTGAATAATTCTTATATCTGCTAATATATTCTTATTTGTGAGCACAAGGTCTAGTAAAGACATTCTCAGCACCTTTTTAAAGGTGTTTTTCTGCTAGGATTGCCAAATCAGAATGCCTACTCTAGTGTCAAACTCATGGGTAGGAAACACAGCAAATAAATAGAAAGTTAGATGAATGTTGTGTATGAACTTAGGGTTAATCTGACTCAGCTGCCTTACAGTAAAAATGGCAGGTATCCTGTCCAGATAGGACTTCACTGAGAAATACCTACCGTGCATAAATGCTGTCTTATCAAGTGTGCCATCCTCTCACATCATCACCTTTCCTGTAGTAGCAACAGAACCATGGTGATCCTTTCCGTCACACATTTTCTGACAGAAAACACAGGGAGCAGTGGAGATTGTATTGTAGTATATATTTAGCTAAGATACCAACAAAACCCTAAGGTAATTCCCTGAAAGACTGCAAATGCTGAGGTGACAGGCAGGAGGGGGCAGAGGCAGGGATGGGGGGAGAAAGACACTGCACTGCTGGGAGAGAGCCATAGCTATGTTTCAGTCAAATCTGACCTACTTTAATGAAATCAGGTCATCTGTGAGCTCTTCATTAACCCCAGACTAAACAGTACAAAACACAGCAGCCAATGTCTCTGTCTTTTCAGAGTACCACTAATTCTCATTACAACATTGTTATGTATTCCTTAATATATATTGACTTAGTCATCTTGCCACACCAAAGCTGGTAAACAGCGCTGGGGAAGGAAGTAAAGTAAACATGATTACTGACTTTTTAAAAAAAAATAAATAAAACATTGCAGGGTAAACACAGCCATGCCTCCAGAATGTGTCCTCAAGGGAATACGGAAACAAAAGGAAGCACAACTGTCTCACAACATTAGCCATGATGGATGGAGCTCACCTATCACACCAGCAAACTCTTAACTGTTACCAGCCACGTTAGCAGACAAAGTGGAGGCTGGAGTCAAGCAGAAGCTGGTACTGTAGGCTTATGCTCAAATTCTGCTCAGTGTTCAGTCTTCTACAAACTAGGAAGGTGACAGCCCCATAACAAAAATATATACTGGTGAAGCTTTAACATGATGCCCATATCCGCATTTTAGTTCATACAGAGACAGACTGTATATATGTGTGTGCAGGTATGGATGTGTCCCCACACACGTATTTTATTATGTGCATGTGTATATCCATTTGTTCGTACACCAATATGTCTGTGCTTGACAATAATGTACATTGAGATGTATGCACTGCTTTTAGACCCAGAAATACACATACGTGTGTATCTCTAGCTGTATATGCATATATATCTAAAGATGCATATACATATATGTTTATATATATGTATAAAAGCATATTCAGCAACAGACATATCCTTGTGAGTATCATATTGATCCTACACTCTTTACAGTATGTGCATGTCTCTATAGTGAATAGGGTATATGTATGAAAGGCTACTGTGTACCAAAGAGAAACGTTCCTCTTTTATTAAAAGAATTACTATGGTTTATTCCTATTCTTTATCACAGAAGTGTAATCTTTACAATTTCTGTTCAACATTAGTTAGAAGAGTATTTATGTTCATTTTGTTTTGGAGACCAAAGGCTCCACTCATTTGTCTACATAGGGGCATCTGGTGCCATGTGAGATCTGGCATCTGGTACCATAAGGAATGGCACCCAGCCTCCTGCTGCTACTCCAATAAGGCACAGGTCACCATGGGTCCCGTGCCACACCTGCAGCCTTGTGTGGACTTCTCTGACACTTACGCTCATCTCAAAAGGCACTATACAGTAATGTATGGGCAACTGCACTGGGCCCTTGCATTCCTTTACCTGTAGATGGCTATCATTAAAACATTTTCACAGCATCTCGCCGATTTTCTGTTTTTTCTAACCCATGTTTGATTGGGAAATCTATTTGGTACTTACTACCGAACTATCTTTCTTCCCCTACTATCTCATTGTCCAAATTACTTCTCAGTCTGTCTGTCACCTATTTGTGAGTGGCTGATTGTACTCCACCTGGCTTGATGCAGGGGTCTAGAGTGTAGGAGTCCACATGTGCCAATGCTTCAGACAGAAGTATTCAGGTGAAATGAAGGCTTACAGAGATGACAACCTAGACAGCACAGCCCTGAGGCCATGCCAGACTTTCTTTGGCTATGCCAAGTTAAGATAATTTAGATGGTTCTTGCCACTTTCACCTCTATCCATTTGTTCCTATTCCATCCCCTGACTTGTGTTGGGAGATATGATTGCACAGCTATGTGGGGGACCAGTGGTCCAGATCTTGGCTAAGTGCCTAATTCCCACTGAAACCAGTATTACACATAGAAATACCCCTCAAGTTCTGAACCTTCATAGTATATAGAGTCATTATATTTTTAAATCATTACTTTGATGATGAACTAGAAGGAGGGGCAGCTCTCAGGAGTGCAGCTGGCTGTGATGATAGACTTAATGCTTACTGACTGTTGTAAAATAGAGTAGCCATATTTGATGTCTTGCAACATCTGGACAGTTACTCCCTTCTATCTTCTATTTTCTTACAGCCTCTGCTGCTACCCAGACCTGTCATTTCTTCTCATTCTAGCCAGCTGAAACTTCTATGTCATCCATATGGTGGTTTTAAATTGCCAGAGAAACAGGATTGAGAGAAGCAAGGGAAGGACGAAGCATACAGCAGCAGGTAATATCCTATGCACTTTTAATAGAAGACATGTGACAGTAGCTAAAATACTGCAAAAATATGCACCATTTAGGAAATCTGAAAATTCTTGAATAAGCATAACTAACAACTGTTTCCAAACAAAGGTCCTTAGTCTCTTTTCTGAAAGAGCTGGTGATAGGAACTGCTGAGTCTCCTTTATAAGCTGCAGTGATCCCATCTCTGAAGGAGGCCGGGGGAGGGTAGGAGAGGAGAAGGTAGGGTAGGACAGTAATTAGTATCTGTAAAACCCAGCTTTAAGCAGCATACTTAATGGTGGGATTTTGGCAGACAAATATTGACAGCGCACTAATGTTGCTAAGCTAGCAATGCCCTGCTGAAGGGCTGGAATGTGCGAGCCGCACAAAAGCCTGCCCATGGGACAACACAGAGCACCACTGCACCAGCAGCACCTCTCGGTGCTACCGCGTGCATCAAAGGAGGGGGCTTTCTTGCAAAATTTGCTCCTTCCAGTGGGCTAAATCTATCCTCGGTTTTGGTTGTGGTTGCTGTTGGTTTTCCTGTGGAAGGAGCCAAAGAACAGGACTGAGACAGTGATTCTTCCCTTGGACGAAGCAAAGGCTGAGCGGCATTCTTCTTTGACACGGGGGAAACGCCTAACGCACTGTTAATCCCCACAGGAGCAGATCACACGCTGGCCCCTGCATGTGCTACAGCTCTAACAGAGACTATGTCTGGATCCACATTGTACCCAGACTCATATTCCACCTCAGTGTCAACTCATTTACAGGGGGATTTCACCCCTACAGCCTGTGACTCTAAACATATATTGATGAGGTCATTAGCAGAGTTTTGTCTCGTTACCATTGAAAAGCTGTGAGAAAAAAACTGATGCAAGATAACTGTTGGTGTCCGAATATCATATCTGAAACTCCACCTGGTAACTCAGGATATGCAATGATCTGCTTTGATTCACCGCGGCTGGAACCTGAGATATGCTTTCCATGTGCTGTGACTGACATAAAACACAGCTCAGAGTTAGACTACTTGCATCTATACTTTTCCATTAGAGGTTTTAGCCTTTAGGCACTTTCTCAAAAGAAATACTTTTATTTCAGTTTGTATATTGTTTTGAAGTAAATAACTAATTGAGAAAATAAGGGGTTTAGCACTGAGCAAAACCATTATTGCTTTTTCTAAAAAGCTGTTTGGCTTATATTCCAGTATCATATTTACATCCAATTACGGGGTCCTTTGGACCACAGAAATGTTAATCCAACACTGAAAAGTGAATAGAAAGGCTCCCATCATTTTCCAATAGTTTGGCCTATGTTCATACCAATGGTCAGAATTGGTAGCTAGGTCTGATTTTCTTAAAAACTTCCATGAAAATGTCATTGCGAAGCTTCACATCCTCAATCACAGTTCACTAGTCCATCCAGCACGGTTTAGGGTGTCTCCACAGAATGCAGTTCACACCATGTAATGCTGCTTGAAATTGCAGAAAGGAAAATACAATAGTCTTCAGACATATCCTCTGTCAAATTAATCATGGACTGTTGATTCAGAGATACCTAATGTCAGAGAACTTTTTTTCATTTTACCATAACCCAGGTATGTGCATGCATTTCTGTAAAAGCTAGTGATATTTTTTCTCCTCTAGTGTATCACTAAGGAGAATAGACAATGCTGTATGTACAACTCTATTCACAGCAAAAGCCAGGTAAACCAAAAGAACCACTTATAGCTAGGCAGATTTTCATAATCTTAATTTTATTATCTCCAAACAACAGTGTTTGATTCGATACATGAAAAGCAATAAATCAGAAAATGTCACGACACATGAAATGGTAAAAAAGAACCATGGCTATAATCTGGGAAAAACATTTCTGATTTAGATTATCTGTGGCTTTCCTGGCTTGTGCCTTAGAGATGTTCAGACTGTGGTATGGCATGGACTAGGTTTTAATAGCTATATTATGTTATTGAGCACATCAGTGTATTAGCTAGCTGGGAAGAAGAGAGAGTACTCAGAACTGTGTAGTCTGGCAGTTTTCTGAAGATAACAAGTAGTGGATACCATTTAATTTTGGAATGACCACACCAGGTAGAAAATCTAATCGTATATAAAACATCAAACCATACATAAAGGTGCTTGATACAGTCTTCTTCATTTTTTCATAAATTATCTTACTGCTTTGACTAAGCATGGAGAAATTATACATTTGCTGAACTGAGCTAAGGCCAAAGAAGAGCCACATCATTGTTTTCTTCATTGGTCATTCAAATCCCCCCTAGGTCTTATCTGACATATAGCTTTATATCCACATCAATTAAAAACATTCATGTGATTTTGGTTTAACTGATTATATATGCTAGCAACAATACTAAGCATATGTATGGAATTCATGTATACTCACAGCATTTACAGCATGTATAATTCTCAGCAGTAATTTGTAAACTTTTGCACATATCATCACTGTGGACTAGGTTTGCAATCCATCCAACAATTTCCATGAAATGACTTGTATGCGGCTTCTGTAGCCAACAAGAGAAAAAAACATAACATATTGTGGAACGATGCAGTGGCTGATGTGATTTCCTCCAGGAGAATGGAGGCAAAGGAGGCTGGGAGGGAAGAAATACCAAAACCCCATGCAGACACAGGCAGATGTTATTTACAGTGATAACTTTTGCCCAAGTCGACGAGTCTGCCTGAGCTCTAGAAACAATGGAGAAAGCCTCGAAAGCTCCAGACGCAGCTCAGAGCATGAACCATAGATGCTATTAATTGCTTCCAAAGGGTATTCTCCATATTGACCCTACACTGCAGTTCGCTTCTGCCTATATGTTTCACAGTTTATACCGAACTACCTTGAAATGAAATACTTCAGTCTTGTTCAACAAACTAAAATATCTTGACCTGGATAGGTCTGACCCCAAACCAAATATTTCATTTTGATTTTTCTGACATAAATATTTGATGTTCAGATGAAAGTTTTTGTTTTTCAGGTTAAAAATGGCAATAAATAAAAATTCAACATACGTCTCTCTTCAATGAAAACATACATTTTTCTTCTAAAAATTTTCTAGAATTTTTTTCTGTCTGGATGTTTCTGATAAATGCACAGCAACGGTGTATACATATATTCACATATACACAAGAGTATATCTGCTAGATGCATGCACATAACCTCATATTTATTCACTCTTTGGAAAGATATCAACAATCTGCTAGCTGATAGGTCAGGATTCTCCTTCAGCTAGCTGAAAAAGATGTTAAAATATGGGAAAGTTGGAAAAAATTCATAGAAACGAGCACAAAAAAGACCTCTTGCTTTCTTGGTATGTAAAGAGAACGCTAAATAAACAATTTGTGAACCCAGTAACGAAAGTCAACACTTAAATCTGTGTGAGTTCTCCCTATGTCTATTTATTTTTCTGTCTCCAAATATTAAACGCAAACTTCAATACAAAGCCAAGAATTAGGTTCCATACATGGAAATGCCTTGGTGATTGTAAAATATAATGCTGTGGTGTCTCTAGTTGGGAGGTTTGGAAGAAAGGGAACTAAAAAAAACAAGGGAAAAAAAAAGAAAAAAAAAAAGAAACTGTTCCACTTCATCTAGCAGTGCTGCAATACATCACTCCAATTAAATCCCAGCCAATAAGCAAAGGGACGTGTTAAGTAAAATTCATGAGCTTTGAATGCATGTGAATGAATATGCCAATCAGAATCAATGCCACCCATTCATCTGGTGTAACACCATGGTGATGACAATGAGCTTGAAACCAGCCTTTGTTGTCATCAGCTGTGCAGTAGTTGCCACAGCCCCAGCCTGGATCAAATGTGTGGGACATTTAAATCTTCAGCATGGCACCAACACACAGAACATCTTATTCATGCCAAAAAAGGAGCTATAATCAGCCTCCGAGTAAATAATTCAGGATCAGTTTCTTAAGGGGCACAAATTGCCGCCTTTTAAAATGACCAAAAGGCTGTTCCTCTCCTTGCTTGACTTTATTATATGGACACAAGCACAGCTTTTTGTAACTGTGTAGTATATTTGCCACTTTAGAAAATCTGTTTCTATATTAATGTCTGTATCTGAGACTTCTATGGGCCTTAACTGATATTGCAATAGGAATATCTTTGCGGAGACTCTGCATCTCAGCCCTTTTGAGTGCTGCAGTGGCAGATGGCTAGCTCTCACTG